>NC_133619.1:36115396-36762896 GCF_048593235.1 Sminthopsis crassicaudata
CAATAGGAACATGACGCATTTTAATATGTCTGGGGAAAATCAAAAATAAGGAGTTAGTGGGTGGATAGAAGGGCAGAACAGAAAAGAAAGGGATGAGAAAGAAAAAAACACTCTGAAATATCCAATTTATTGAAAGCCATTTAAATCCTGCTCATATAAATTCAAATTCTGTAGCAGCAGGAGCACATATGGTAGGTAGTTCCTGAGTAACAGGAGAGACATCTAACATAACAAGGTATTAATAAGCACCTGCCTGGCTTTGAAGATTATTATTTGGAAGAATGAGTAGAATTTTGAACAAGTTCATCTTTCTGATTATGGGAAACGTGATTATTTATAGACCTAATAGGCTAGGGAAATAGACAGGCCACATGTTAATAAGGATCACAAAATTACACTTCACCAAGGAATCTCAGTCTTAAAAGTCACAGAATTCCCTAGTAATGATCATTTTGCTGTCAGCCCAAACTATGAGGAATAATGCCATTAACAAGATCCACTTTGCCATTCATTATGCCTATTGTTAAGAAAGGTATATATGGCTTGATAGATTGAGGAGCTGCCTATGTTTGTTATACCATGAATGGAAAAGTTTACTATTAAGTTCTGTGGGTACAGAGTCCTTGAGGTCACATTGTACATCTGAACACCCAGGTATCTGATGAATTGAGATCCTCTGAAATGGATTCTCATCCAGGACTTTTAGTGACATCCACTGGCAAAAGAACTGATGCTGTGCAAGCTCTGGCACTGTCTCGTGCTGTGTTATTACTGTGGGCTCTAAAGCATCATATGGCAGCTGGGGGATTTGCATTAATTTCTTTGCCAAGGCTATAAATATAACCCGCATAGTTCAGGTTTCTTGCAAAAGGGGGGCAGCTCCACAAGGTAAATTGGTCATGATCATAAATATGAACATAATTAAGAGCTTCCACACCCACTTCTGAGGTTGACTGTACTGTCTCCCTCATATGTACCCAAGGCATCAGTAGAGAGCCCTTCAAGTTTAAACAAACAAAGAGCTAATAGGGACTGTCAAAAATGATCCCCAATGACACCAGAAGACAAATGTATCCATGCACCAAGCATATGGCCAGGGAAGGAGAAATCCCTGGAATTCTTTTTGAGTAAATGGTCTCCCAAATGCCATTTTACTTCAATATGGCCTGGAGCCACAGAGTCATACCTTTAAACTCTGATGTGTTTTAAGAGTAAACGTTGTTACATGTGAAAGAGCTGTAATGAATATTTTCACTTGGGACAAAACCAGTTGAGTTCTAGTAGAGAGAGATAAAATGGAGGTGGCAACGTGGGCAGGGACTTTTTATTTAACTGTGTATGAAAGCATAGTGGAAAAAAGGGAGGTCTTACCCTCATCATAAAGGGGTTGGAAAGAAAGAAGGAGGGCCCCAGAATATTAGCACAATGGCAACGGGATTAGAGGGTTTGCCTGGTTTGGCAGGAAGAGGAAAAGAAGGAAGGAAAACAAAGGCTTGCGATGTAGAAATAATGGTACTCATGGGGAGGGAAGACATCCCCTCTGGATGCTGGCACCTTGGGACAAATCTCTATTCATGTTATGGTAGTTATATGTATATACTAGGGTCTTGTTCTATTCCTGAATTCTTTTGCTTTCACCAGCTTTCCTAGATTACAAAACAGACATCCAGTTATTAAATAGTAGATTCAACAGCACAAAAATCATAACTTCCATGGATTACTTTGCCACATAACTGCTGTTGATTTCAAGTATAAGTACACTGTCACAAGACATGCTGAAAGGATGAGGGAGGGAAAGAGGGAAATAAGTAAGGGAAGAAAGAAAGGAAGGAGGCAGGAAGGAAAGGAAGGAAAGGAAGGGAAGGAGGGAAGGAGGGAGGGAAGGGAAGGAGGGAAGGAGGGAAGGAAGGGAAGGAGGGAAGGAGGGAAAGGAGGGAAAGGGGGAAGGGGGGAAGAGGGGAAGGGGAAAAGGGGGGAAGGGGAGAAGGGGGGAAGAGGGGAAAGGGGGAAGGGGGGAAGGGGGGAAGGGGGGAAAGGGGAAAGGGGGGAAAGGGGAAAGGGGGGAAAGGGGAAAGGGGGGAAAGGGGAAAGGGGGGAAAGGGGAAAGGGGGGAAAGGGGAAAGGGGGGAAAGGGGAAAGGAGGGAAAGGGGAAAGGGGAGAAAGGGGAAAGGGGGGAAGGGGGAAAGGGGGGAAGGGGGGAAGGGGGAAAGGGGGGAAGGGGGAAAGGGGAGAAAGGGGAAAGGGGGGAAGGGGGAAAGGGGGGAAGGGGGGAAGGGGGAAAGGGGGGAAAGGGGGAAGGGAGGAAGGGAAGGGGGAAGGGAAGGGGGAAGGGAAGGGGGAAGGGAAGGGGGAAGGGAAGGGGGAAGGGAAGGGGGAAGGGAAGGGGGAAGGGAAGGGGGAAGGGAAGGGGGAAGGGAAGGGGGAAGGGAAGGGGGAAGGGAAGGGAGAAGGAGGAGGAGAGGAGAGGAGAGGAGAGGAGAGGAGAGGAGAGGAGAGGAGAGGAGAGGAGAGGAGAGGAGAGGAGAGGAGAGGAGAGGAGAGGGGAGGGGAGGGGAGGGGAGGGGAGGGGAGGGGAGGGGAAGGGAGGGGAGGGGAGGGGAGGGGAGGGGAGGGGAGGGGAGGGGAGGGGAGGGGAGGGGAGGGGAGGGGAGGAAAGGATGAAAGGAAGAAGTAAGGGGAGAAAGGAAGGAGTAAGGGGAGAAAGGAAGAGAGGGAAGAAAGGAGACAGGGAAGGAGGGAAATAGGAAAAAGGAGAGGGAAGGAAGAGAAGAAGCAAGAGTAGTAATATTTTAGATGAATGTAATTCTTTACCACGTATAAAGAACTTTTACTATATTATTATACTTAATCTTGACAACACTTTAGGCTATATAGTACATTATCCAAATTTGGCAGATGAGACTCAGATAGATGAAACAACTTGCCCAAGGTCTCACAGCTAATAAATGATAAAGATAATATTCAAATGCAGATTAATGGTCTCAGTGCAGTATTCTTTCTATTATACAACATTACAGTAAGCATCATCTTAATATTCACATAAAATTCAGCAATTCAATTCAAAAGCATTTATTACTAAGCATTTATTACTGGAACACTAACAACATTCAAATGAATAAGTCCTACAGCTACTAAACATCTATGAGTGTTGGTAACATTTTTTTCTCCATTTGATTTTAAGAAGTAGTAGGGAATCATGATTGAGAATCATCTTTTCCTGATCTCCTACCCCAATTTCCCCATGTTTATTTTTTATATCTTTATGTATCCTTATAATTAGTATATATTTTGTCTTCCCAGATGGAGCATAAACTATGTGAGGCAGGGATTATTTATCTACTTATTGTAATCCTAGCAACTAAAATGGTGCTTGGAAAACAATAGAACCTTAATAAATACTTGTTGGGAGATGATTTGATTTGTACCCTAGTCAGGCCACTAAGAGGCTGCTTCTGTACAAAGAAAAAAAAGCCATTATCCTCCTAAAGTAAAACAACAGGTGACAGAATCCAAGATTTTGAACTAGAAGGAATATCATCAGCCATCAACTCCAACCCCCTCATTTGACTGATGAGTAAACAGTTCAAAGAAGACAAACAATCTTACGGTAATAGACCTAGAACTGAAAAACTTCAGGGACAATCTAAACTTTAGTTTAAAAAGACTAAGGTCTCCCATTTCATCCAGAGCCATCTCCAGTCACTTGATCTATATCCAGCCACTGGACCCAGATGACTCTGGAGGGGAAAGTGAGGCAGGTGACCTTGCACAGGCTTCTTTCACTTAAATCCAATTCATTCACATGACATGGAATCACCTCCCTGATGTTATGGTCCTCTTTGAGAACAAAGGACAAACAGCAACAATATTTTTAAGGTCCTCTGCCTGCAGCTATGTTCCTTCCATTATCCCATATTTTTTGCCATAACATATAATCCACCTATCAAATGTTAATGTCATAATGTCATAAACAACTCCAAAACCCACTGCCTACACAAATTCAGAGCCCTGTTCTTTAAGTTACAATCACAAAAACCAAAGTAGTCATATTTCATGAGGCATTTTGTCCCTAACAAAATGTTTTGTATTATTTCTCTAATCTGGAAAGGACTACAGCATAGTGGATAGAGTTCCCAGACTAAGGTCAGAAAAGTCTGGGTTCAAATTCATTCTCACATAGTTATTAGCTATGTGATTATGAGCACGTCTCTAAGTCTCAATTTTCTAATCCACAAAATGGGAATAATAAAAGTATCTTTGTTACAAGATTGTGTTGTATAAGTATCAAATGAAATAATGCATGTAAAGCTCTTTGCAAGCTTTAGAGCACTGTGTAAATGGCAATTACTAACATTATTTGCTTGAGAAAACCATTAAAGTTTCTGAAAGAAATATTGACTCTTGCTTGATCCTAGGAGAGGCTTCTTGAAATTAAAGGAAATCTTTCTCAAATTCCAGAGACCAACAGTATATTTCTATTCACTTCAGTTCATAAACTCATATAGATGAAGAGCTAGAAAGAACCTTAGAGGACCTTTGAATACATGGAGTAGAATATCCTCATTTTAATTGTGAGGAAAGTGAGGCACAAAGATGCTAATAATTTGCCCAGGGTAACATAGCTATTAAGTATCTGAAGTCAAATTTAAATCCTGCTCTTCCTGACCTTAAATCCACTGCCCTAGCCACTTCACCGCACTGCGTCTTAGTTCAGTTTAAGCATTTATCAAGTTTTAAGCTTATATCGCAAGATATGATAGGCCCTGGAGAAACAAGACAAAAAAAAAATCCGTTCCCTCAAGGAGCTTACACTGGACCATCACAAACCCAAAGAATTGGGTATTGTAATAACAATGGTGGCTAATATTTCTGCAGCATCTTGATGTTTATATGTTGTTTCATTTGAGCTTCACAAGTATTCCAAGAGGTTGGTGCCATTGTAATACTTATTTTGCTGTTAAGAAAACTGATGCTTAGAGGTTGAGTGATTTATGCAGGGTCTCGTAGCTACTAGGTGACTTAATTGGTATTTGAAGCCAAATCTTCCTGATGCCAAGTGGAATACTCAATCCACTTTGCCACCTGACTATTCCCTGTGCCCTTGTGGGTTACAGTCCAAATGAATCAATGGGGACAGATTTATGAGAATCAATACTGATGAAAGGAGTGATGTTCTTTGGAATCAAAGACATAGAAGGCTCCCTGGTAACAACAAATTTAGCCTAGCTCTGAAAGAAAGATAGAAACAGAGACAGAGACAGACAGACAGAGATAGGAGAGAGACAGAGAGAGAGAGAGAGAGAGAGAGAGAGAGACAGAGAGAGAGACAGAGAGAGAGACAGAGACAGAGAGGGACAGAGAGACGAGAGGAATAGAGAGAGGTAGAAAGATGAAAGAGAGAGAGAGAGAGAGAGAGAGAGAGAGAGAGAGAGAGAGAGAGAGAGAGAGAGAGAGAGAGAGAGAAATCAGAAACAGAGAGAGGGAGGGAGGGAGGAAGAGGAAATGAGAGGAGGGGAGGGAAAAGGAGGGGAGGGAAAAGGAGGGGAGGGAAAAGGAGGGGAGGGAAAAGGAGGGGAGGGGAGATTTTCCTTTGGGGAATAAATTTGAAAATTCTTCTTAAGGATCATCATTCTCTTTTGCAAATTTTTTTGTCTGACTAAACTAAGCTTCCCCTACTCTTTTCTTTTAGTAGTAAAGCATAATTGGTAGCTTCTCTAAGATGTCATTGGTTTGAAAGAAAAAAAGGTATTGGGAACCAATCAGACTGAACAGCAGAGGATTTTTCATCCCTAATTCTCAAAGACCTTAAAATGGAACAGGAAGCTAGGTGGCATGGTGGATAATGTACTGGAATTAGGAATACCTGAGCTCAAATCAAGCACCAAATACCTACTAGTTGTATGGCCTTGGGCAAGTCACTCAACCTTGATTTGCCTCAGTTTCCTCATCTGTAAAATGAAGATAATAGCATCTACTTCCCGGGTTTATAGTGAAGATCAAACGAGATAGGAATTGAAAAGTGCTTAGCACAGTGTCTGGCACGTAGTAAGTGTCATGAAAACATTATCTATCTATCATAATCATCATTCCAGGACAGCTTTCTCATTTTCTTATTGCATTAAACCTCTGCCTCTAACAGCCAAGGGCACAAAATCACAGGCTCTTCAAAAATAGGTGGTTGTGCTGTCTCAGGCCTCCACAGGGAAAACAGAAGTACCCACAGTAGGAATTAGGCTTGACAAGCAAAACACTCCTGCTGAATAAGTGACATATTTTTAATAGCACCATCATGTCCAGAGCTGAGGACTTTGATAGGAACAGGTTCTGATGGGTAATAGATCTCTTTGTTAGCAGCCACAGGGGAAAAAAACCAAACATGAAAACCTGCTCTGGGATAGAGAGCCAAAGGTCAGTTTTTCTTGGACTTGCCTCTGTGGAACATAGAGGCCAGGCTCAATGATACAGTTTAAGCAGCAGATTCCAGGGATTCTGGGGAAAGCCAAAGGCAGAGTGGGTTTTAATTGACCCTTGGACTTGCTTTTTATTTGATTCAGGTGGCAGAGAAGGAAAAAATATATATCAAGGTAACAAGATTGGTCTTTGGGTCACCAAGTAAGATATCAATTTTGTGAGAGGAAAGGTTGTAAAAAGAGGTCATTTACAGGATCATTTATAGGTTTTTAAATAGATTTTTAGCTCTGGATTTTGCCCCCACCCCCTTCTCTGCCATGGCAAAACAATTGACAATCATTTGCTAAGCACTTAACTGTGTTCCTGGCACTCTACTGGGGTTATATATACAAAGAACGGAATAGAATGAAGAGAAGGGACTGACTGAATAAGTATTTCTTAAGCACCTAATATGTGCTCGTATACCATCCTAAGTGTTTTACAAATAGCTTAGAAAGATAGATAGGTAGGTAAGTGCTTGAAAGATACACATACAAACACACACACACACACACATAAATATATAGATACATAGATGGAAGATAGACAGACAGAAATAGATATATGATTCATACATACTTACATATATAGATACATGGATGGAGATACATAGATTCATGGGTATATAGATGCATAGATAGATAGAAAGACAGATGATAGATAGATACATTCATACATAGATACATAAATGGGTGGAAAAATAGATAAATAGAAAAACAGATAGAAATAGATGGTATGCACATACTTACATATATAGATACATGGATAGAGAGAAAGACAGGGAAGGAAGGCAGGAAGGAAGGCAGGAAGGAAGGGAGGGAGGGAGGGAGGGAGGGAGGAAGGAAGGAAGGAAGGAAGGAAGGAAGGAAGGAAGGAAGGAAGGAAGGAAGGAAGGAAGGAAGGAAGGAAGGAAGGAAGGAAGGAAGGAAGGGAGGGAGGGAGGGAGGGAGGGAGGGAGGGAGGAAGGAAGGAAGGAAGGAAGGAAGGAAGGAAGGAAGGAAGGAAGGAAGGAAGGGAGGGAGGAAGGAAGGAAGGAAGGAAGGAAGGAAGGAAGGAAGGAAGGAAGGAAGGAAGGAAGGAAGGAAGGAAGGAAGGAAGGAAGGAAGGAAGGAAGGGAGGAAGGGAGGAAGGAAGGAAGGAAGGAAGGAAGGAAGGAAGGAAGGGAGGGAGGGAGGGAGGGAGGGAGGGAGGGAGGGAGGGAGGGAGGGAGGAAGGATAGGCATAGCATGTATTAAGGCTTACTTGTGTGCCAGAGGCTAGACATACAGGTACAAAAAAATGAAAGAATTTTTCTGTCTCTCTTTCTAGGAGACAGAGGGTCAAAATTTAGTAGACTATTATAATGTAAACCAATTCTTATTTGAATACCAGTGGAGACAGGGAAGGATGCATGTTATATGATCTCTTAAACTCTTAATTATTATTGGGTGAGCTAGATTTAAGGCTGCCAGTTAATGTTACACTATTTCAAGTTAAATGAAGCTTGAGTATGTCTTTTATTGCCCAAGAGCTCCTAGTAAACTATGAGCAGCTAATAAATATTAGGTACTACTGATTCTTCCAAGGCTGGGATTCCAGAGCAGTAGGAATTAAAGCTGCTCCATCTCTGAAATTTACCAGTAGGAGATGCTATTCTAGATTAAATAAAATGGTCCATCAGGGAGGACTCAATCCAAACTGAGGAACATTTCTAAAGCCAGGCTGTGCAACTACAGATAAATTGTTTTACTCCTATGAGCCTCAGTTTCTTAATCTGGAAAATAAGGTAAAGAGAGGTGGAATAGATGGCCTCTGAAGTTCTTTCCAGTTCCATATCGATGATCCTCACATTGTGGGATAGTTAAGCTATTTCCTAGACCAATTGTGGATCATAGGAACAAAATCTTATTGATCCAATTACAATAAATGCTCTTTAGCAGTCATTACCTACAGTTTGTATGTGTGCAGAGAAGAAGGAGATCTTTTACCACTACTTGATCAGCTTCCTTAGTTTTTCCTTACCTGGAATATTCTCAATTACCTGCCCCCTGCCAGTTGCTGTTCTTTAGTCATTTTTCAGTCATGTCCAACTTCATAATCCATTGGGATTTTTTTGGCAAAGATACTATTGTTTGTCATTTCTTTTTCTAAGTCATTTTACAAATGAGAAAATCTGGGCAAACAGAGTTAAGTGACTTGCTCAGGATCACATAACTAGTAAATTTTTGTCTGAGGTCAAATATGAACTCAGGAAGATGAGTCTTCCTATCTCCAGTTCTGCCATTCCATCCACTGTGCCTCCCAGCAGCTCCTCATATCCAGCAAAAGGAGAACGAGTATCTTATTCAGTCTATTCAGCAAAACATATGCATAGAATCTGTGGTTTTATCAGCATGGGGAACTCCCAGGATGGAAATCTCTCCACCAGTGTATAGTGCAATATATTTGTGACTTAATTAAGTTCTAGAAATTTGTATGTGGCATATAAAAGTTAAGTGACCTATCCAGGGTTATAGCTTGTGTCCGAAGCAAGATTAGATTCTGAGGTTTCTCTCCAAGTCCAATACTCTATCCACTATCAACAGTTAATAATGCAACCTCTCATTTGTTTGTGTATGGTTTACAAAGGGATTCATAAAGAGCTCCAACTTCTCTATTTGTCTCACATATTTTTATATCAACACCCCACTGTTTCCTTCACCTAAATTACAGACCAAGAAATGGCCATTTTCCTTGCCAAGGCAAACCATTCTAAATATGTCCTTGATCTTATTCCCTACCATCTTGAGAACATTGTTCCCACTATCATCCCCACTCTTCTTCTAATCTTTAATTTCTCTCTTTGTACTGGTCCCTTCCTTGCCTTCCACAAATACATCCATGTTTCTCCTGTCTTTAAAGTACCCTCACTTCAACCAACATCCCCATTTCCTATTATTCCCTCTCCTTCCATGGCTTAATTATTCAAAAATGTCTTCTCTATTTGGTAGTTCCACTTTCTCTTCTCTCTCAGTCTTCTAAATCCTCTGTAATCTGATAACTTCCAACCTCATCATTCAACTGAAACTGTTCTTTCCAGAGTCACCAGTGACCAATCTAATGGTTTTTTCTCAATCTTCATCCATCTTGACCACTCTACAACAATTTATACTATTGATCACCTTCTCTTCTTAGAAACTTTCTCTACTCTGGGTCTTCCTACCTGACAACTTCTCAATTTCCTTTTCTGGATCTCCATCTATGTCATCCCCACTAACAGTAAGTATGCTCAAGCTCTGTTCTTGGGCCTTCTTTTTTTCCTTTTTATACCATTTCACTTGAAAATTACAAAGGCCCCCATGAGTTTAAGTATAATCCATATGAAAATAATTCTCAGATCTCATTATCTATCTCTTACCTCACTCCCAAGGCCCAATCCCATTCCACCAACTGCCTTTTGGACAATTTGAGCAAGTCATCCTGTGAGCATCTCAAACTCAACTCACACAAAAGAGAATTCATTATCATTCCCCAAAACCCTTCTGGAGTTTCCCATTATTGTCAAGTTCATCTTTATCCTCCTGATTTCTCATGTTCCCAATCTTAGTGTCATCCTCAATTCCTCACTCACCCCACATATCCAATCAATTATTTTTACCTCCATCACATCTTTTCTATGTCCTTTTTCTTTCATTCATATAGTTACCATCATAATTTATATCCTCATTATTTCCTCATCAGGATTATCGAAATAGTTATTCTCCCTACCTCACATTTCTCTCCACTCCTATTCAAATATAAAATTCTTCTGTTTGACATTTGAAGCTGTTCGTTACCTGTTCCCTTCTTATCTTTCTGGTTTTCTTATACATTATTCATATCAACATAATCCTATATTTCAGCAGCTAGCCCATTTGCTGTACTTCACATACAGCCTGCCATCTGCCATAGCCATTCCTTTGCATTGTTAATTTTCCATTCGGGAAAATTTTTCCCACCTCTGAGTTTTTCTAGCTTCCAAAATGGACCCAGATAAAATCCCATCTTCTAAAAGAGGTCTTGCCCTCCAGCCAATTTCTGTGGAGGGATTAGTACTTTCTCCTCTGAAATTCCTTTCTTTCCACTTTGAATTTAGCGATATATTTATATTTAGTTACATATTATCTCCTCCATTAGAATGAAAGATTCTTGAAGGCAGGAACTGTTTTTTGGCGTGATATCTTCTGTTGCATCTTAAGTGATTAACACAATACCTGGAACACAGTAGATGTTTAATATTTGTTTGCTGATTGATTTATATACATCATCTCCCATAGGAATTATATTTGACAAAATAATGTACCAAAAAGTAAAAGAGAATAGAATCTGAGCCCAACACCTGGCTTATTTTATTGTGCTTCTAGAAAATTTGACACCATTGCAAAGGCCTGCGGCAGACTAGGTATTGCTGACCTGGGGAAACTATGGGGAAATATGTTCTCCTGGGAAAGAAAGCACCTGCTCAGCTTGCAGTACTTATTCGAAGGGTATTCAATCACATCTTATCACCATTGCCCTGCTAGCCATACCTTCATTAATCTCTTAACTTTGTATTTCCCTCTCAGCATTGAAATACATTCTCACATTTTCTTCCTATTCTGAGCCATTTTAAATTTATTCTGTGTCTTCTCAATCTAGTTGCAATAGAGGAACAGCTATGTTCCACTGAGACGGAGAGATGGAGATAGAAGGGAGAAGCACAGAGAACTTGGCCATGAGAACTACTTCTGCTTAGGGTTCAGTTCTCCTTTTTATATAGAAGCTTTAAAAAATGCCTTGACTAAGCCGTGCCCCCCCAAAATACAGAGCATTAAATTCATTATTTAATAAGAGCTTACCAGTAGAAGATATCACAGGATGAAAAGAAAAAAGACCCTTTAATGGGTGCAAATAATGAAGTTCTGTCTATAATCTTAGTGGAATTTTGGTAAATGGAAGACATATAATTATATTAGCGATGAACAAATGTTTTTAGAATTTCAGAAAAAGAAAAGATGTTTATACTTCAAATTATAGGCAGTAGGATGGACATTAATTCATGTTTTTAAAAATTCTTACTGTTGTATCATTTAATTAGTAAAAAGGTAATTTGTCATCTCATAGAAAGAGGGGAAGTGACCACTAAGATCCAGCCTGGGTTTGTCATGAGCAAGTTATGTCATGATATTTTTCCTTTCCCCATAAGGCACTACCTGTGGCATTCCTTTATGGACACAGAATATGTGGATTCCAGCAAAGCACTTGATAAAATATCCTTGTGAATAAGATGGAAAGAAATGGAATAATTGTGGATGTTACAGTTGGATAGATTTAGTATTAATTGAATGCCTCAAGCCAAAAAAAAGTATTAAATGGATTGATATTAACCTTGAAGGAGTCTTAAGTGGAGTATCATAGACTTCTGTCCTTTTCAACTCTTTTATCAATGACTTGGATGATGTAGTCAATGCCATGCTTATTAAATTTCCTAAGCTGGGAGCTATAGGCAATATAGTAGATGAAAGAATCGTAATGCAAAAAAATATCTCAACAAGATAGACTAGTGAGCCCAAGCTAAGAAGCGGAAATTTACTATTACAGAAAAAAATGTAAAGTTCTAGACTTGGATCAAAAAATCAACAGAAAATATACAGTTTGGAAGAGATATAGTTAAAATCTGTGTAATATAGGTTAAAAAGATGGAGTATAGTGATATCACACTCAAAAACCAATGACGTCACTAAACCATATATAATGGTCCCTACAAGGTTAGAAATTCATATATTAATAATGTGTTCTATTGTGTTTTTATTTGTTGTCTTACATATTTCCCAGCTACATTAAAATCCATTTCTACTGTACTCATGTGTGTTGGACAGCAATGCTACTGAATGGCTATCTCTAGTCTACAGGATTTTGTAAGTTTGGTATTAGTCATCCGTAGGCTATGGCAACCCTAAAGACTAATGGGATCCTAGGGATACATTACTAAAAGCACAGTATCTAAGATAATAGAAGTGAGAGAATTATATAGCCTTTAGAGCTGGGACATTAAAGATCACTAGTCTAATCCCTTTAATTTACAAATGAGATCATTGAGAGTCTAACAGAAGTTACTTCTTCAAAGTGAAAGTTCTGCTCTACTCTCTCCTCATCAAATTGCACCCAAAGTATTGTGTTTAGAACTGAGATTTTGTTATTTGTTGATTATTTGATCAGTTTTTCCTGATTACCAGCCAGCTTTCTATCCACCCTGTGCTTTTATAACATTTATTATTTAAAAAAAATAAAAAAAGAAATTTTGGAGGTCCTGTGACATTTTATTAGAAATATAATAGCTATGAATTAACTCTATAATAGAAGAAAACTTTATAACTATGTAGTTATATATAGAATATAATTAAATATGATAGAAATATAACTATGATAGAAATGTAACTATAATATTTACAGATTAAATAAAATAGAATATAACTACATGTAGTTATATTCTATACTATATATAGTTATAATGGAATATAACGATATATTCTATATAGCAAGTATATCACTATAACAAATATAACTAATATGTAGCTATTAAAATTACAACAGAATATAACTACATATTGTTATATATAGTTATACAGAAATTATGACTATGTATTCTATATATACATATGTCTATACATGTATGTATGTAACTATAATAGCACTTGAGAAAATGTGATATTGTAACAGAGAGCTGACCTCTTAATCAGGAATCTGTGGATTCAAGTCCTATTGTTCACATGTTGGTCATGATAATTTCTCTGTGCCCCAGATGACTCTAAATTACACTAACCATTGATCTGTGTTGGTGGTAGGATTTTCCAACCTACTAGTTTCCTACACTAAAGAAATAGTATCACAGATTTAGAACTGGCAGGATCCTCAAATATTATCTGGTATAAACTTATCCTTTGCAGATAAGAAAACTGACATCCAACGAGGTTAAATTGAAACCAATCAACATTTATTAAGTGCCTATTTTGCCAAGCACTGTGTTAAGATCTGGGGATAGTGCCTGTCCTCAGAGCATTTACAATTGAAAGGGAGAAACAACACACAAAAGGAGATTGGAAAGCCAGCAAGAGGGGACACAGAGGCTATCAGGAGTGGAGGTATCTTGCTTCATGAAGTTGAAACCAGGAAGAGGAGCAGAGGCAAAGTGGAGTGAGTTGAGCAGATGACTTGTTCAAGATTCTCCTAGTAGTAAATAACAGGGCTAGGATTTAAACCCAATCCAATAGTTCCAAATTCAGTGCTCTTTCTACCATGCCATTAACAATATCATCATCTTCTTCATCACCATCAGGAATAATGATGATAACTTTGTTACTTTTTGTCATTGACCCTTGCTTGCATGCTACTAGATACCCAATAGCTCATTAGCAAATGGTAGATGATGATTCCTGTAAGCTCTGTTCCAAAGCCACTCAAGAACTACTCAGAAGTTATCTTTGAATGACTCTCAAGGACCAGTTTCAAAGTTTCTTTATGCTTCTCAAAAGAATAAGTGGAATATTTTTAGACACAAATCTGTCACTGAGCATCTTTGAAGGGATAAAGGAGCTGGATATCTTCCTATGTCACTCTTCTTCTAGGAGTAGAGTGTTTCTGAATATATGTCCTTCCCTGCTCCCATCTCTAGTCTGTACTTCAGAAGGAAAACATGTATGGTCTTTGAAGATCTGACACTAGTGCTCACCAGGAATTCTCCTCATTTGCATCTAGGAAATGCTTAAAGCTATAAACTTGGGTAATTAACTAACTTGGCATAGCTCAAAGTTCTGAATGCAGAGAATTAATTAAAGGCAGCACTTCAAGTGTCTGCAAAAGGGTAAATTGAGGTGAAATCATGTCAGCCAAATTTAACAGACTGCAATGTAGATATATTCAAACTGAGGTGTCTGGGAAATCTTTTTTACCTCTGGGGGAAATATACTAATCAAATTGACCAAATATAATCAAAGTATATTTTTTCATTAGAGTGGTTTAAAACCCCCACCATCAGTAACTATATGGATTCTAGCTATTACATTTCTCCAGTGGATCTGTTGAAGGAAAGAAAGATGAATATCTCAAAGTTATAATACGATTACAGTTTTGCTAGGGGACAATCTAGATGTTCCTTGTGATTATGAAAACCTAAGTAGCACAAACAGATCCAGCAGAAAATAAAATCTGTGAGGGGAAATCTAGGGGGGGGGGGGAATTAGTAAATATCAGTCAACAAACACTGGTTGAGCCCCTATATGTTTGTACAAGACTATGTGCTACAAACTGATTAGGAGAGGGGAGTTACCAAAATGTCTAACAAATGTTCCCTGACCCCATGGAATTTATAATATAATTGAGAAGATAAGATGTTTAACTATAAAAATAGAATTTATATATATATATGCACATATATAATAAAAATATATAACATAATAAAATAAATATGTAAATACTATAAAATATATAATAAATGATACAAAACTGTAAATGTCAAGTCAGCAGTAAGGACAATTAGTGTCACTAATAGGCATGGGGGCTCCCGCCAATATCTCTCTAAATTTCCTTTTGGAAAAAATAGAAGCATAGTTCTGGAGCTAGAAAGTCCCTAAGAGATCAGCTAGTTCAACCCCCCTCATTGAGTAGAGAAAACAAAAACTAGGAAGACTGAGTCATTTGCATAATGTCATACAGGTACTAAATGTCAAAGGTTAAGATTTGAACTCAAGTCCTCTAATTCTTTTATACACATACTTTGGCTTCCTAGAATCCCTTGGTGTTACACTGGCCAACAACAATTGTAAAATAAAATGTCAAGTCTTTGGAAATGAGGAATAGTGAAAATATTGAATGACTGACTTAGGATCCATGAGGCTAAACCAGGGTTGAGTCAAATAACAGGAAACTTAACAGGGATGAATTTAAAGACATATATTTGGAATCAGTGATGCTTCACATACAAGATGAAAGGGGGATGGGCTAGGCAAGAGTTCATTTGAAGAAAAACCTGAGAGTTTTAATGGACTTCCAACTCAATTGGAGTCAGGAGTAAGATATGGTAAGCAAGAATGTTAAATTCCATGCTAGACTTCATTAAAAGAAGCATAGTTTTCAAGAATACAGAAGCAGCGATTGTACTCTACTTTGGCATGGTCAGATCATATTGAGTTGTGTTTGTCTCCTGGTGCTACATTTTAGAAAGGATCTTGATAAGTTTAAGAGTTTCCATAAACTCTTAAAGATCTTTTGAGTCCAAACCATAGGATTATTGTTTGGAAGAATTAAGGGTGTTTTTACTGAACAAGAGTATACCTAAGAAAATAGGATTGCTGCCTTCAGGGACTTGAAAAGCTGTCACATGGAAATGAAAATGGACGATTCTTCTTGGCTCCAAAGGGAAGAACCAAGAACAAAAGATAGTAATTACAATGAGACAAATTTAGACCTACTATCAGAGAAAAAAAATCTAACAATTAATGCTATCCAAAGAGTCAATGTGATAGCTGGAAACAATGGGAGGACTTTAAGCAAAAGCTGTATGGCTATTTGAATGTTTTTATTCTATGATTCTAATCCAGGTAAAAGCTGGACTAGATGGTTTTGATTTCCCTTTCCAGTGCTGGAATGTTGTGATTCTGTCAGGACAGAAAACTCAAGGTTCAAAGACCTCAGTTTTCTCATTTATTAAATGAGGGATCAGCTTAGACAAAGAAAGGGAAAAGGAAGACACAATTTGTTGTTGACTTAAGGATATAAAATGAATGTCAAATTCAAGTGGATACCAACAGATGTCAGAAAGAGATAATTTGGGGCCTGCTGAGGATTCTCCCCTTAGCAATGAGTCAGTTTGGAAAGCATCTGTCATTTGAGGATGGTGATGGCTGGCATTGGTCCTAGAGCTTCTCATTATTCACCATCCTGAAGTGTCATATAGACTGCATAATATCTCAGTTCAAAGTGTGAGGAGATTTCCAGACATTTCACATGCCCTAGTTTGGAAGTATAGTAGAATACTCACCAACAAGATATGGAGAGCCCCGACTGGTTATTTATGGAAGCCATCAAATGTGTCAACCCAACAGTATCTGTGATTGGGTACTTATAACGTAGAATAAGCCAAGGAGCTGGAGAATGCAACTAGCTCATAGATCATGCAGTAGAGTTTCTTAATGAGGAGCCTGGTTACCAAATGCACTATAGATGATGGCTGGTCATGGTTCCCCAACTTGGTAGTGCCTCATTAGGTAATTAGAGAAGATGCTTCTCTCCCCAGCCATCTTGCAAAGATTAATAGTGAGTAATTCCCCAAAGGTAATTCTTCACCAACTGCTGCTGGCAAATTAATTTCCTGCTTCATGTGCTGCTCATGCCCCCTTCAAGCTCTGCCTGCTTCTATCAGAGTTTCTCAATCATTGGGTCTTCTTTACAAACAGACTCTCCAATATATAAGAACATTACCAGACGTGCCCATAGGAAGCCCAAATGCACTTTCTCTGTATTCCATTATGAGTTATTGCTTACATAAAGATAACTTCTCCTTTTATCTGGACTACTCAATTATATGACAGATTTGTGTCTCTTTTGCCTTTGTATGAGTATGGCATTCAAAGAGGATGAAGTAGCTTTCATACAGAACAAGTAGCTCTAACAAAAAAATAGAAGTACGTCCCCAAACAGAACTACAGAGATGGAGAAGCAGCAACTCAGCTGAAGAGAACAGAGGCTTCTTTCCCCATACCATGTACTGATTACACTCAGAATATAAAAAAGGAAAAACTTGGACCTTCACAACTATTGTTTGAAACAATTGTTGAGTTCAAATGTTAACCTTTGATATTTAGTACCTGTATGATATTATGCAAATGACTCAGCCTTCCTAGTTTTTGTTTTCTCAACTCAATGAGGGGGTTGGAGTAGCTGATCTCTTAGGGACTTTCTAGCTCCAGAACTATGCTTCTATTTTTTTCTGCAAGGAAATTTAGAGAGATATCGGCAGGAACTCCCCTGCCCATTAGTGACACTAATTGTCCTTATTGCTGACTTGAATTTACAGTTTTGTATCATTTGTTATATATTTTATAGTATTTATATATTTATTACATTATTATATATTATATATTTTATTATATATATGTATATATATATAAATTTTATTTTTATAGTTAAACTTCTTATCTTCTCAATTAGATTATAAATTCCATGTGGGCAGGGAACATTTGTTGGACATTTCTGCTAAAAAAGGACATTAAAGTATTGGGAAATGGATAGATGGGACAAGTTGGCCCTCGTGGCAATGGAGCAATATGGCTGGCATTTTTTAATGCTTCTGAGTTTCTTTTGTGTGTCTAAGGGTGTGAGTCCTTTCTTTGGGGTATATCCCCTTTCCCCAAGGAAATCTTGTGTGATGGTTATTCTAAAGAGTTGCCTAAGGTTTAAGGCACAGAGAATGCTAAGAGAATATGGAAAAATTGAATCTGTAGCACAAAGCTGGGAGAATTTATGTCTTTGACAGCATTATCTGTTGCTTTTTTTCTTTGTCCTTAGGGGACTCTAAAATAGAGAAATAGGCATTTACAATCCAGAGGAACAGAGGACAGATAATTGTCTTTAAAAAGGAGCAAAAAGATCAGCGGATGGACAATCATTGCTCACTAGTACCCTTTATCTCTGTGGTCTGTGGAACATACTTTGGGACACTTATGGCCACCAAGGCAGAGCTTTGGTGGCTCCTTATAATAAAATACTGTGCTATCTTAGGAAGAACACAGGCCCTAAAGTCAGGAGAGATAATCCTATCTCTGACACTGAGTAGTTACACAACCACAGGCAACATACTTAACTTCTCCAAATCTCAGGTTCCATATTTGTAACACAAGGATAATAATACCTATACTGTCTTCCACACAGGGTGGTTACAGGGATCAAATGAGATCATGGCTATAAAGTCCTCTGTAAATTTTAACGTGATAAATAAATGTCAGCCACTGTTATTTTTCTTTCTCTGTCAATCAAATAATCCATTGGTCAATAAATACTTACTGAGCTATTGCTTTATCTCAGAAAAAAAAAAAAAAAAAAACTAGGCCTGCTCTGGGGTCACCATCCAAGCAGCAACAAATATTTTCATTTAAAAAATATTGAAAAACTAGTATGTACCAGACCTGGAACTGTGACTTTAAAATGATAGAGTCCTTGCATTTAAGAAATTTATACTATAGCCTTGTTTTTTGAGGGGTAGAGTTTTGGGGTTAGAATGATTTAAAAATGTAATGCAAAGAAGAACATAAGCTCCATGATGACAGGGATTATTTCATTTCTGTCTTTGTGTCTCCATTACCTAGAGTAATGCCTGGCACCTCGTAAATACTTAATAAATGCTTATAGGTGGATTAGTTAATTGAAAGTTAGGACATAATAGTATAGTGGAAAGATAGCTCAATTTGAAAACAAAATACTTGGATTCAAATCTCTTAAATCTACAAAATTGCTCAAATCTAATAGGGAAAGAACATTTTCAACCCAGAGGAGGAAAGATCAGAAAATGCTCCTAGGAGAAGATGACAAAATTCTGGAAAGCAGAAATGAAGGAGCACATGGTAGGGGCCGAGTGGTTAGCAAATGCACAGAGTCAAGAGGTGGCACATTGAATTCTGGGAACAGTCATCCAGCTTGACTAGAACACAGAGAAAATGAAGGATGTTAATATAAAATCAAGCCAGAAAGGCAAGTTGGAATCAGTTTCTAGAGAGTCTTCAGATTCAATGTGACTGGAATCAGCTACAACTAAAATGAATGAAACAATCCCTACTCTTAAGCAGTTTACATTATAATGAGGGAGAGAAGAACAGAACTAATATATAAACTATAAATAAACACAAAGGAGTGTAAAGTACTCCCTTAGTGGAGGATAATAGCAACAGGTATGATCCAGAAAGGCTGCTTGGACAGATAGTACTTAAGTCTTCTTTTTCTCAGTAGTATTTCATTTTGCCAATTACACATAAAGATAGTTTTCAATATTCATTTTTGTTAGATTTAGAGTTCCAATTTTTTTTCCTCCCTTTCTCCCGAAGATAGCAAGTAATCTGATATGGGCTATACATGTACAATCATTTTATTTTTTAATAAATGTATTATTTTTAACATTCTTTTTTGCAAGACAATTGGGTTTAAGTGAATTGTCCGGAGTCACATAACTAATAAGTCTTAAGTGCCTAAGATTGGATTTGAACTCAGGTCCTCCTGACTCCAGGACCAGTGCTCTATCCACTGCCCCATCTAGCTGCCTCTGTACAACCATTTTAGACATATTTCCATATTAGTCATATTGTTAAAGAAAAATCAGAACAAAAGGAAAAAACTACAAGAAAAAGGCAAATCAAAAAAAAAAATCACAGTGAAAATATTATGTTAAACTAAGTCTTAAAGGAAGCAAGAGACCTTAAGATGGGGAGATAAAGATAGTGCATTAGAGGCCAGTAGGATCAGTGCAAAGATACTCTGCCCTTCTTTATCTTCCCAGTACTTAGCACTTGGCACATGATAGGTGCTTACTAAATACTAGTTAATTGAGTTGACTGATGGGAGTGTGTGGACTGTTCTAGTTGTGAAACAGAGGGAATTCCTGTTTGAATTATAGAATATGGAAGAGAGAGTAACTTCAACTGAGTTTGGGAAGAGAGTTTAAGGCCAGATTCTGAAGGACTTTAAAATCTAAGAAGAGAATTTTCATTTCATCTTAGAGGCCGCTTCAAGGCTTGATGGAGAAGGAAAGTGGCAGTCAAGTTTGTTCTTGAGGGTGACAGCTTGTCAGAAAAGTGTGAGATTGATTGGACAGGTGAGGGACCAGAGATGGTAAGATCAATTAGGTTGCTGCAAAAGTCTAAGTGAAAGGTGATAGAGGCTTGAATTAAGGTACCATCTCTGTGAAAAGGGGATTGAGGGTAGAGATATTTCAGTGGCAGAAATGGTGAGATCTAGCAACTGGTTGGATATATATGATGTGAAGACTGGGGAGTCCACACAAGGGCACAAGCTTAGAAAGGAGGCACGCTATAAATGGAAAGAGCTCCAGATTTGAAATCAGGGAGTTTTATGCCAATCCTGGCTCTGCCATTTCCCAATATTGTAATCCTGGGCAAGCCCCTTAACCTTTCTAAGCCTCAGTTCCATCATCAATAAAAGAAAGGAACTAAACTCAGATCTGGTCCAGTCTCTAAGGCTTCTGACCTTAATAAAATCAACAGTGATACCTTCAATGCTCATAGCATTGAATGCTTGTAGATTTTAAAGTCTTTTTGCACACATTATCTTATTGCCTTTTCACAATAACTATGCTGAACAGCTGGTAGGACAAAGAATTATTAATACAACCTGACAGAAGATACACTGCAGTCACATAGGAGAGGCTAAATCACTTGCCCAAGGTCATGCAAAACCAAACACAGATGAGGATCGAGTTATCCCGACTCCTTGTCTAATTCAGTCGGGCATAGCATGAATTTAGCAGCTACTGAAAGGTCAAGTCCATTAGTACTCAAAGACATTGCTGGGCATCTTGGGCATCGTGCACTCTGAACAGAATGGCCCGAGCACCTGCCATCTTTAAGTCAAATGGCCATTGAGGGCATCTGCTTTGCAACAATCACAGACAATGCAACTAAAGCACTGGGGAGAGCAGATGGACCATTTCTACCTTCCAGCAGAAGCACATTAGCCATGCCCCGTATTCTCACAGATGATAAACCCAGCAGCAGGGAGAAGGAGGAAAGCATGACTAAACTGCTTGGAAATCATCATCATCACCACATAGAGCTTCGTCAACACTTTTCTCTGCAAATTGCAAAGTTGGAGTTCTGTTAGGGAACACAGAGGAAAGTGAAAAAATACGTTTGTGGGCTTTGCAGTTACCAGTGACTTGGAATCCCTAACTTTTTCTTGTCACATATAAATCTCTAGCTTGTATACTTTTTAAAATGTTTTTTTAATATAGTTCATTTTATACCACCATTTTCTGATATCCCCTCACAACCATGCTTTATGATAAAGAATAACAAGTGAAACTGATTAGAAAAAATTATTTAACTGCATAAACAGTATTCCATACTCATAGCTTCCCACACCTGTATCAAGAGGAGGAAAATGTATTTTATTTGTATTTCACTGATTGTTCAGAATATACTGCATCATTTTGGGAAAGAATCACAGTTACTTTTCTGTATCAAGCATTCCCACTTCAAACTGTAAAAAATTAGTTTTTATTGCAATAATATATTCATACTATTTCTCCTAGGAGTATTTCAAAACTGAGTTCTCCATTGACTATAATTTAATTCCCAAGAGAGAGTTCAAGATGAATGGTTGATGGATCTCAAGCAACAAATAAGATACTCACTGATGTTTTCCCCTGAATGCCTCTGCACAGGAACATTTCAAGCAGATATTCTTATTGTGGGGTCTATGATCTTTTTTTTAATTTTATAGCCATATTTCAATATAACTGGCTTCCTTTATAGTCCTGTTGTTTTATGTTATGCATGTTAGAGCATCATTCTGAGAAGAGATCCATAGACATAGCAACACACATACACACACACACACACACACACACACACACACACACACACACACACACACAAGGTTAAGAAGCTTTGTTATCAAGGAACTTTTTACTGATAGGCTCAAGAAATAGGATAGAAAAAAATACAGGGACAAGAGACCAATCCTGCTCCCTCTTTCCATCAATGTTATTGGCTAAACGAGCTCTGAATTGCTATCACTTTTATTGGCCACAGAGCCAGAGATGAGTGACCAGATGATCTCTTGGAGACACAAGGGATACAAGAATAAAGAAGTTGCTAAAATTTGATTTAACAAGGAAAAAAGTCTCAGATATCAATATGAAGATCCATATTGTTCTCATAATGTCAAAACAGAAGATGGTCCCTAAATCTCAGATTTCTACTTTATATCTGCCTTATCACCTTGAAGATTCTTCCAAAGCTCCAAAGGGCCTCCTCCCAGAAAAAAAAAAATATTTGGACTATGCATTCAAATGGAATCAAGTTCAGTTCTAGGAAAGTCTGACCCCCAAAGGGAGTGGATCATGTTTTTCACCTACTATCTGGCTCATTGCCCCAACCATGTAATACCAAAGAAAATCTATTAAAACATGCTTAAATGTGGCTTATATTGAGGGTTTCCACTAAAAGGCCTTCACAAAATCTTATCTAGAAAAGGAACTCAAAGTACAAAGTAAATATCAGATGTAGGACAGTTATTTATTTCTTCTACCATAAAAGAAATGTTTAAAATATGTTAAAAAAAACTTATGAAACATGTTAAAAAATGCTTAAAACATAATAATCCATCATATTCTGGTAGGTAATGACTCTGCTGAGCGGATATTTCATATTCCTCTTAAATTTGAATTTTCTAAGCAATCCAAACAAAGCAAGCATTGAATTTTCTTAGTTCTTTCAGCTATAGTGTTACCCTAGTGGTGGACATATTCTTTGAAAAAATGGTACAGTTACAGGAAAGAGTTACCTCTAAGTACTCAGAACTGACTCGGGAAACCATGAATTTTCAAACTCACAAGATAAGTACTTTGACTAGAAAGCTCTCTTTTTCAAAACCATTATTAATGAATCCTGGACTCAAGGAAAGAAATATACAATAAGAGACTGACAAATACTAGAGTTCCAGAATTAGGTTCACTTGGGGAATTCATATTGACCACTATTTCTCACATGCTCAAGGTACAATATGCCATGACCCTTGAGAATGAGAAAATCACTTCTATGGTGTAGAAGGAAATTTTAGAAAAACTATTCAAATGAAGTCTTCATTATAAATGAGGAAACAAACATAAAGACATTGATTTGTCCAAAGATATAAATAGCAGTAGAGATAAAGAAGGGGAAAATCTGGGATCTGAACTCAGACATTCTGGATTCAAACCTCACATTTGTTTCATTACACCAGGCTCCAAAAGAGGGTTGGGAGAGTCCTAGGTAACAAGTTCAAAATCGAGGGAGACAGAGCTTTTCTGTGATTTTTATAGCAGGAGATCGTAATCTGAAGTTAGAGAAGAGGAGATGGACAGAGACAGAGACAGTCTGTGTTTTAATGTAATTTGAAATCCTATGTATTTTATTTTATGCACTTAAAATCATTATTCTATGAAGGGATCCACAGATAGCCAAAGTGATCCATGATATCAAAAAATTGAAGTTTCTTTCCCTTTTCTCCCCCCCACATTATCATTGTGTGTATGTATCCTTCTGTGTGCATCTCTTTCTGTCTGTGTGTGTATGTGTGTCCCTCTATGTGTCTCTTTGTCTCTCTGTATTGGTGTCTCTCTGTCTCTTTATCTCGTCCTCTGCCTCTGTCTCTCTGTTTCTCTTTCGGTCTCTGTCTCTGTTTCTATGTGTGTGTGTGTGTGTGTGTGTGTGTGTGTGTGTGTGTGTGTGTGCGTAGATATATACATATACATTCTGAGAGTGGATGACTCTTCCAGGCCCAATAACCAAGCATTTTCAATCCAATCCTCAGTCATGGAGACTAAGGAATTTCTGATTCCACATGACTTTTATCAAGGAACCAGAACACATCTCATCTGAAGGAGTCAGAGTACATTCCAAGCCGTGAGATTCATTCAAATTCAATTCCTGTTCCATAAGAGGAAAATGCCTTTTTGGTGGGAGAAATTTGTCCCCAAACAGGGCATCTTCCCCAAATGGTTAAGGCCCTGCCTCAGTAGCTGAGGAACCAACTGAGTATCCTTCTGTGGGAATAAGAAATTTCCATAAATCACCAGGAATTTTGTAAAGGGGTCCCTGTTGATGTACAAGTTGGAATAGAGAGCTATGGAGATCACTTCCAACATTGAGGTTCTAAATGTATCTTAACAGACAGAAGCACAATCCACTTTTTAATATCTTTCAATGTCAGGAAGTTTTCTTTGATATCATCTCTAAAGTGTACCTTTCTGCAGCTTCCTCTCATTCTGGCCCCATGACCAAGCAGTACAAACCGAACCCATCGTCCACATGACAATGTTTCACATAATTGAACACAGTTATAGTGTTCACTCGCTCAACCCAGTCTACTCTTCTCGGCTCTAGCATTCCAATAACCAATACTCACTAGATTGGGAATAGTGGCTTTTGTTTGGGGAGTGGAGGAGGCTGATGGGTAAAATGAGACCGGATCTTCCTGGAGGATGAACAGCTACCTAGCCTTAATCACTGAATGGGTGCAGCCTCAGTTAAACTGAGACCTGTTGAAGACTTAGCTTAAAAAAGTCCAAGGTCTCCCATTTTATCCAAAGCCATCTCTAATCGTCTTGATCTATGTCTTGTCAACTGGACTCAAATGGCTCTAGAGGGGAAAATGAGCAGGTGACCTTGCACAGACTTCCTTCATTTAAATCCAATTCATTTGTATGTCACTGTATCACCTCCCTGATGTTGTTCTTTGTTCTCAAAGAGGGCCAAGACAACAAGTAAAGGACTTGCCGGGGAATGGTTCGATAATAATCATGACTTCCAAGAAAGCTTGAGTCTTACAACCTGAGCCAGCCCTTGATGGAGAAAAAAAAAAACAAAACCATTAAGGGAGGGAACAGATTTCATTGAGTTCACTAAATTTAAAGGCTCTTATGGAAACAAATGTTAGGATAGAAGCTCAAATTCTAGGTTTCCACATTCCCTTCCTAGGATTTCCAGAGGTCTATTTTATTGTTTTGTCACCTTTGAAATATCCATCTCTCCAAACCTTGCTCCTTCAGTCTGACTTATGGGATATTCTTTAGAGTTCTCTTCCCTTTGGTGTTTATCTTCTGTTATATGTCTACATATATACACAGACACTATATACATGTGTATTGTATGATGTGTAGTAAACAATAAACACATACGTGAATTGTGCGTTTGTATCTATGTGGGGGGGAGTATTTTTCTTGGCCATCACATGTTAAGTTTGCAGAATTCTAGAACAGTTCAGGGCACCTAGTAGATACTGGGTTAATATATATTGCTGGACTGATTTACCACAAGTTAAGGATCCTAAATGACCTTTCTTCAATGACAAGACTTAAATTTTGAGATCTAGCCATTTAAAAGAGGAAGGAAAGGAGGGAGAGTAGGGAGGGAGAAAAGAAAAAGAAAGAGGGGGAGAGAAGAGAGGGGAAGAGAGATGGAGAGAGGAGAAAGAAATAGAGGAAGAGAGAGGGAAAGAAAGGGGAGAGAGGGGAGACTGGAAGAGAGAGGGAGAAAAAGGGGAAAGAGGGAGAGAGAGAATATACTAGATCTAGAGATGGGAGGGACCCATTGAGTCCAACTTCTTTACTCTCCAGATGAGGAAACTGACACCCAGGGATACCAAGTGATCAACCCAAGATCACACAGTAAATTTCCAAGATAGGATTCAAACTTCTACTGAGACCAACTGAAATATTCTAATGTAAGAGAGATGAGAGGGAGGAAAAGAGAAAAGTGAAGAGGGAAGGAGTGAGGAAAGGAAAGGAGGGGAAGCATCCTCACCCATCAACTTCCTGGCCATGAGCATCTCTAAACTTATTTGATCTTCCCCATATCAATGCTTTTGCAGCTTGAGAGAAATCAGCCCTTTGTAAAGACAGCCTTGAGGACCCAGGGTCATCTCTAGATGCAAGAAGGCATGGGGGAAATGGGGGATGGGTGGCTGGTAAGAGAGGAAATAATAAAATGTCAGCTCTAAATGTTAAATGTTTACAAGTCCAATACTTGCTCAGAAAGGTGAGTCAGCCTAAGAGGAAAAAAAATACAAATGAATGTGGCTCAGCAGATGAAAGGTATCAGAGAGAGAGGGGAGGACTGTTTTTCCTTTTGCTCTGTTCTAGGGTGAAATGTTAGCCAATATGACTAAGTATATAGGAGGTATTAGCTGTAGGGGGAGGGTGATGTCAAGGGCCTCAATATTCAGAAATGGTTTTTTTTAATCACATAAAGGTTATGAAAATGAGATGGGAGTAAAGCACAGTAAAGTCAAGTTTTAATTAATGTCCAGCTAACCCCAAGCTATGGGCAGCTGGCTTTCTTTCCCAAGATCATGTTGGAATTAGATTGATTCTTAAGGTACTTTGAAAGAGAGCTCACAGATTAGGAATAGATGGCAGAAGCTAATTTTAACTGGCATTGCTTTTTATTCTCTTGACTCTGGGAGTACTATTCCGTGAAAAGCACTTTGTCTAGAGCCGACTATAATTCCCCCAAAAAACAAGAGTAAGACTATTGGATACTTTGCCACTTTGGATCATAGTATAGGTTGGGAAGTAGAATTGTGATATTAAAAAAACAGCAATAATGCCTCTAGAGCTGGGGTTCTCAAATTTGGAACTCTTAAAAACTTATTTCAATAACTATATTTTTATATCTTTTTTTCCAATAACTATTTAAATGGTTTTCTTTATCGTCTTATTTTATTTTATGCAGTTAGAAACATTCTAAGGAGTCCATAGGCTTCACCAGACTTGCAAAGGGGGTCTATAACACCTACATAGGTAAATAACCCAAAGCTAGGGGCAGCTAGATGGCACACTGGATAGAGAACTGACCTTGGAGTCAGAAAAGCCCAAGTATAAATCCAGCCTCAGACATTTATTACTTACTGACTGTGTGACCCTGGGCAAGCCACTTAAATTCTGAATATTTTGGTGGGGGAGTGGAGAGGGGAAGAAACCAAGACTAAAGTCAGAGGACTTGGATTCAAATCTTACCACTGTTACTTATTACCTGTATGCAACTGGGCAAATCAATTAACTTCCCTCAGTCTTAATCCCTCATCTGCCTTATCAAAAGGTTGGATTAAGTGGCTCCTATGGGTCATTCCAACCATCAATCCCTGACCACTGTTATTTTTTTAATTATTCTAACACAGGCCATTCACCTTCAAACTCCAACTATCAATAGAATCCACAATTAATCCTTTTCTCATTTCTCCTACAAATTATGAAAGCTATAATGCCCACTTTTCACAGATAAGGTTACATTTTCATGCAAGATGAGGGTGGCAAAGCAAATGCAAGTTTTAAACTTTCATACCTAAAATACATCTTCCAAGGCTGATGGATCATAGCAGTCTGTCTCCATTAGAAAATCTTTCAGCACCAAAACAAGTCATTAATGTTTAACTCTAGCCAATCACAAGCATCTGTTTCTCCTTATAAGAAGGGCTCAAGCAGTGACAAAGACTTAAAGGAATTCTCACCACCCAGTAAATTGTGCCTCATATCTCCACCAACAACTCTCCTTAAGAAGATAACTACCATAAAAGAACAATCTCAGACAAGTAGGATAAGCTACCCAGGTGATGGGAGTCCTCAGGGATTCACTGGTCTGCCATATAGAGGTTCCCCACTTTTCCACATAGCCAGTTAAAACTGGATTTCAAAACATGAGCCCAAAAACTTGAGTAATGTCACCTTTTGTAAATTAGCTGAGATGGAAAGGAAAACAGGTGTCTTTTTCAGGGTTATTGGCAACAGCTGCAGCCTTCCTGCCCCACATATCAATAGCCCACTCATCCTGATAATAGTAACAAGGAACATACAAAAATCAATGTAGGATGATATAAAATGGCTTTTCCAGGGTCAAGCTATGAACGTTCTTAGCCTGCCTTCCCTGACTTATAGATTCCAGGGAAAGAGCAAAGTATGGAAATTTTCAAAAATAGTGGCCATTCAGATACACAACAAAACATGCTTTATAAGAAATGGAAGTGAAAAAGCCGTCCCTCCACATCCTACTCTCACAATGTATGTGTAGAGAACAATACATATTAGCCAGAAGGTAAATTAGAATTAGGCAGGAAATGTTTAACTATCCATCCATATCCAAGCACTCAATTTACTGACTTAGTAAAGGTGAACTGCATTACCTTCCTCGACCCAAAGAAAAACAATCAAAGGGAACAATAAACTAAATTTAGAACAAGGAGAGGAATGAGGTGTCATGTATTTATCCCGTTTTCTTTCATGCCTGGGATAAATAATGACACAGGAATCTTCACTAAATTACAGTGTGAATACATCCAATCTAAATGGTACCCTACAGCTCACCAATTACACTTGACTAATCAGGTAATGACTATGGTGTCTCCTTGTAAATCTATTAGTGATTGTGTAATGAAAAGGAAATTATCACCACATAAGAAAATAGCCATTCAATGGAGGCCCCTCAACCACTATGGCTCTGCTCGTGACATCACAGAATGCTCAGTGTTGTAAGGGACTTCAGAAGTCATACACCCAGACCAACTCCCACCTTAACAAGAGCCTTTTTCTGTGAAATTCCCAACCCAATCTTTGCTTGAAGATCTTTAGAGTGAAAAAATCCTTAGGCCATTTTCTGATAGGTTCAATTGTTAGAAAGATATTTCTTGGCATCAAGCGTACCTTTGAATCTTTGCAACTTTCTTCCCTTCTCCTGTGCCATTGCTCCTCGTTGTGCCTTCTGACATACAAAAATGAAGTGGGTTGATGAGATCATCTCTAACATCCCTTCCAGGTCAAGAGTTATAATTTTCTCCTCTTAAGTCAAATAATTTCTCTTCCATATGACAATTCTTTGAATACTTGAAGACAGGTATCATAACATATAAATAATCATTGAATAGTGTGATAATAATTGAAAGTGTTTTGCAAGCCATAAAGCACCATGTAAATGCTAGCAATTATTATCCTTATCACTATTATTATCTTCAGGTTTAAATACCCACAATTCTTTCATCTAATCCACATGTGACATGAATTCAAGATCCTTCACTATCCTGACTTCCTCAAGACATAATCCAGTTTGTCAAATGGCCCCCCAAAATAGCACAATAATCCAATTCTGATGCCATAAAGAGTGAAACAAGCATTTATTATGTACCTACTCTGTACTGGACATTGCACTAAATGCCTTATCAAGATTTCATTTGATCCTCATAGCAACCCTAGGTTTATTGTTCAGTCATGTTCAACTCTTTGTGACGCGTGGGTCATAGCACAACAAATCCTTCTAATCCCAATTGTTTCCCGAAATCTGTCCAAACTCATGTTCATTGCTCCCATGACAATATCTCTCCATATCATCTTCTGCCATCCTCTTTTTCTTTTGTCTTCAATCTTTCCCAAAATCAGGGTCTTTTCAATGAGTCCTGTCTTCTCATGATATAGTGAAAATATTTAAGCTTCAGCTTAAGTGTTTGACCTTCCAATGAATAGTATGAATTAATTTTTTTAAGTAGTGACTAATTTAATCTTGTCTAAGGTACTCTCAAAAGTCTTTCCTAGCACCACAATTGGGAAACTGATTCTGTGGGCACTTGGCTTTGCTCTCTTCAACTCTCACAGCCATAAATTGCTACTGGTAAAACCATGGCTTTAACTATACAGACATTTGTCAGTAAGGTGATATTTCTGCTTTTTAGTATGCTGTCCAGATTTGCCATGGCTTTCCTTCCAAAGAACAAGCATCATTTAATTTCATGGCTATAGTCACCATCTGCAGTGATCTTTGAGCCCAAGGATATAAAATCTAACACAGCTTCCACTTCTTCTCCCTCCATTTTGCAAAAGGGATGGGATCAGTTGCCACGATTTCAGTTTTTTAAAGTTAAGGTTCAAGCCAGCTTTTACATTTTCTTCTTTCACCCTCATCAAGAGAAATTCTTCTTTATTTTCTGCCATCAGAGTGGTATCATCTGCACATCCCAGATTGTTGATATTTTCCCCGCAACCTTAATTCTGGTTTTTGATTCATCCAGCCTGGCATTTCACAGAATACATTCTGCATACAAGTTCAATAAATAAGATGACAATATCCAGTCTTGTCATATTCCTTTTCCAATATTAAACCAATCTTCCATAGTAGGCGCTTAATGAATGTTTCCTGAATTGAATTGAATGTTCTCCTTGTTTTTTCACGAAAGAGCAGAAGAGAAAAGGGCACATAGTTTAGTAAACAAGAAATAAACTCCCTCCTATACAATCCATCAGTAATTTGTTTCACCCCATTTCCACCTACATTCTTCCATCAACTCTACCATGAGCCTTCTCAATTAGTTCACAGGAATTCAATTTTTCTATGATTAGAAGGGGTAGGTTGGAGATCCTGGGACCCCCACTGCTTCTGGAGAAGATTTTTGTTTATCTGTTGTCCATTCCCCTAGGATATTGCTCCCAAGAGATACTCCAAACTCTCCTCAAAATCCTCTTGCTACCAGTAAGAAATCTTTCTTCCTTTACAAAGAAAACAGAAATTATTAGTTGTGAATTCCCTGTCGTCCCTCTTCTCCACTCCCAAGTATCTGTATATCTTTGCCTGTCCCCTTCTCCTTAATTTCCTGTCTCAAATAAAGAAGTATTCATCCTCCTCTATAAAGTCAACCCCTCCACCTGTGCTCCATTATTCTATCTCCTCCAATAACAATAATATAAACACAGTTATACATTTTGGGGCATCTTTCTGGCACAATGAATAAAATACGGAAGTTCTAAGATCAAAAACAGTCTCAGACATTTATTAGCTGTAAATCTGAGACAAGTCACTTCATCTCAATTTGCCTCAATTTCCTCATCTGTTAAATGAGGTTAATAATAGCATATACCTCTCAGGGCTATTATGAGGATCAAATAAGATAATTTGTAAAATTCTTGCATAGTAAGTGCATAGCATGCTATATAAATTTTGGTAATTATTATATCATTCTATATGACAAATATTTTAATTATATTATGTATTAATATGCCCAGATTTGCTAGTATTGAAACTCTCTGCCTACACAGACTGCAAGCACCCTTATATAGCTTGCTAAATAAGTGTTAGAGTTGCCTAAAGCTTAAAGATCCCACACCTATCATGAGAGACAGGATTTGAACCTACAGTTTATCATGTGTTCAGTCTCCCTCCATTATAGCATGCTTTTTCTAATATCTAATCCACATGTGGATTAAATAAATATTATTTCTCTTTACATATTAACATATTACTAGAGGAAAATACCATAAAAGCAAAATACAATGAGGTTCAAAACTTGGACCCAAATTGGTTCTTCCATTCCCCAAGTCCACCGAAGTTCATTAATTAGCTTAATTGAATTCTGCATTTACTTTCTCCTTTTTATACTTGGCATATGTGAGGCTGCTTCAGAGCTCCATTCACATTCCCAACAATGCTTGAGCATCTAAAGCTCAAGCCATCTGGCCTCTACAATCAGGCTTCTCCTGCTTCAGATTATCACGGACCTCACTTTTCCAAAGGCAGTTTCATACTGTGAGGCATTAATCATTTTTTGTTGCTAGAATTACCTATTCGAACCACACAAAAGAAAAACCTCACCCAGCTCATGGCTCCCTGGGTAGCTTCCAAAGCATATCTGCAGCTGTCATTTTTTCTATACTTTTATATCAGAAACAGAAAAGTTTGAGATAAAACTATATTGGTCTCTTTTAAGGGGGACCTTTTTCCTAAGATTTTGATTTTCACCTTAAGATTTGAACACTGTAACCTGATTTATCATGACCATAATTGCTACCATTCATTAATAATAACTGATATTTACATAGCAATTAAAAAACTGCCAAACACCTTAAATTCATCACGTTATTTATTTTCAGAAAAACTGTGTGAGGGACTTTCTGCAGATACCATGCTGATCTTTTTACAGATGAAGAAACTCAAGTTCAGTAACTAGTTTTGAACCCAAGTCTCTTCTTAACTCTAAACCCAGCAGTTTTTCCACTTTATAACAATAACTCCTTCCTTAATTCTCTTGCTACTCACTGCTTGTTCTTATTCTTCCTTCCTAACCAATGTCTCTTTGGACCATTCATTCTCTCCCTTCCTGAAATATTTGCAGAATTATATGAGGTGAGGAATTGCATATTTTACCAGTTCCCTTTATATTACTGAATCACCATTTCAGCCAAAGACATAATATTTTCTGCAAATTTATTTGAAATTACAGATAAAAACGCAATTCAGGAAAGCCATTCTATTTCCATTGCAGTAGCTCACTTTGGATAGGGCCTGCCTTGATTATGATGGAGAAAGTTTGGAGTCATCAAGGTTATCACAGTGACAATATGGTCAATCTGTCCAGTAATGTTGAGGCAAGAAGAGGAAGTAGAATAGTACTTCACAGAAGCCAGTGCTGGTGACTTGTAAAACAGGGTAACTTTTGGTAAAGCATTAAAATGGTTTTGTACCAAGAACTTCAAAGTGAATTGGAACAAAATGGTCACCGAGCTGGGCCAAAGACATATCCAGATGTCAGATAATGAGAATGCGAAATAGCATCTGAGGTTAGATGGACATGAATAGAAGTGATACAAATCATCAGCAAGAAAGCAATATTGTAAGAAGAGGTGAATAATGGGAAGTCCAAGGTCATAAACCTAATCAGGGTCAAAGACAACATTTCTAAAACCAATGACCTTGAGTAAAGAATTGAGATGAATGCTACAGAAGCCTAATTCTCCATTCCAGTATCCATAATAATAAATTTGAATGGGATTAAGGAATTTAACACAATTAAAATGTATTCTGTATCTGAACTATGAATGTCTAGTTTTCTAATCCAATATATCTAATGCCTTTAACCCATTTTTGAAAAGGGATTCAATTATATGCTAATAGAACAGTTGAATTTTCAAAGTTGAATGGTGCTCTTTCTGAAGCTTTACATCCCAGAAATCCATCTCATATGAAAGAAATTCTGTTTGGAACTAAATTCATATTTCCCTGCAATAATTGAAATTTGGAACCTGATTTTAAATGTAGATCCAAAAGAGAGAGAAAGGGAGGGAAATAGAGAGAGAGAGACAGAGAGACAGAGAGAGACAGAGAGAGACAGAGAGAGAGAGAGAGAGACAGAGAGACAGAGAGACAGAGAGAGAGACAGACAGAGAGAGAGAGAGAGACAGAGAGAGAGAGAGAGAGAGAGAGAGAGAGAGAGAGAGAGAGAGAGAGAGAGAGAGAGAGAGAGAGAGAGAGAGGGAGAGGGAGAGGGAGGAAGAGAGGAAGAAAGACCACTAACCTTAAGTAAAGAATTGAGATGGATGGATACAACAACCTAATTCTCAACTCCACTATCTATAATAATAAATTTGAATGATTAAGGAATTTAACACAATTTAAATGTATCCTCCTGAACTATAAATGTCTAGGTTTCTAATCCAATATATCTGTGCAACAATGATTCATACTTGTTGAGTATCTTCTAAATGAAAGAAGTGTTAAATGAAGGAATTTCCCAAGGCTTCCAATTCTCTTTTTTCCAAAAGAAACAAGTATCTTCTAGCTTTAACTGAGACCAAGTAGTTAAGAATAACTAATTTCACTTTGCTTCACTTACTTTACTTTGAATTCCTGTCCCACAGGAACACTAAATGGGTAAGAAAAAAGGGAATGCCACAAACATAAGCCTTTGATCCAGGGATTCAAGGCTCTTCCCAATCTGGCTCTATCTTACATTTGCAAATTTATTTCATGGAGTCATAGATCTAGAGCTCTAAGTTATCTTCTACCCTCTCCCCACCCAGTTCCCAAATGAGAAAACTGAGATCCAGGGAAGTTGTCACTTCTCTGAAGTTACATAAATGATGTAACCATTTAAGGCAAAACTTGAACATAGGTTCACTGATCTATAGTCAATGCCATTATATTATGCAACCTCTTCTACATTTCAGTCAAACTTGGATGCTCTCTACCATAGCCACTACCATTTTTCCTCCTGCTCTCTCCTGTTTTCCCTTTCAGGCTGTCCCCCATGCCTAGACTTCTCCCCTATCTCTGGCTGAGGAATTCCCTCTTCCCCAACCCTCCTCCAATGCCAGATCCCCTAGAGACCCCCGAGTGAAGGTCATCTCTCCTTCCTCAGCACTTTGCCTGGTCCTTTTCTCTGCATTAGTTTCCCTTGTTGCTATGAGATTCCTACACATAGCTTACACACACGGAGTTTTGTTTCTATTGTTCAGTCATGTTTAACTCCTTGTACTCTGTTGAGGGTTTTCTTGGCAAAAATACTGGGTGGTTTGCCATTTCCTTCTCCAGCTCATTTTACAGATGAGGAAATTGAGGCAAAATGGATGAAGTGGCTTTTCCAGGATCACTCCTAGGAAGTATCTGAGGTCAGAACTCAAGTCTTGCTGACTCCAGGCCCCCTATCCACCATACCACCTTGATATTTGCATAATGCTTTAAGGTTTGTAAAATGCCTTGTAGACATTATGTTATTTGATCCCATATCAACCATGTCCAGTTAATATTACAGCTATCATTATCCCAGTTTTATGGATGAGAAATATGGATCCTCCTATGGATGAGGAGACTGAGATTTAAAGAGATTCTGTCACATAACTGAGAAGTGTCCCAGGCAAGATTTGAACGCAGCTCTATGTTGGCTTTTTTCTACTATTCCATGCTGCTTCTCTATAAGCTTTAAGTTCTTCAAGAATATGATATGTTGTATTCCCACTTTGTTTTGCCTAGCACTGAGTATTTTTCCTTAGATCTGTGATCCCAGTGAGGAAGTCCCTTCTACAAACGTCTATCTGCATCTGTTCTGAACATTACACCTGAAGGGTATCTTGAAGCACTGGAATGTTGACCTGCCCAAATTCTAAGAGCCAGGACATGTCAGAGGCTCTTCCTGACTCCAAAGAAGTGCCCCTAGCCATTATTTCATATTCACCTCAAAATAAATCTTTGCTGAGATGAAGCTAAATCAAGACAGTGGCTAGTCGATTTTTGGTTAGGAACAAAACTGATGTTGTGTAGACAACCAAAATCTTCATAGTATTTAAAACAAAGTTCTAAACAATATTTACAGTGTGCTCCAGTTTTAGTGTATGTTAAGTTTTAACAGCTCCTAAAACAACTTTTACATGCACAGTATTTAAGGTTTATGAAGTCCTTGACACATGTCATCTCATTTGAACCTAACAACAATCCTGTGAAGGAATACAAGCATGGTTATTCCCATTTTACAGATGGAGAAACAAGCTAAGAGAAATTAAGTTAATCACCACAGGTCTTTAGATCATAGATCCAGATGTGAAAGAGACTTTAGAAGCCATTGAGTAAAATCCTTTTGCTGAATCTCTGGAGAGTGAGGCTGGAAAAATTGAGATTGACTCAAGATCCTACAGCGAGAGCTAGAGACAGGATTCAGACCTTGGAGTGAGCCTGGCTCTAATCTTTAACTGTCACTATACTGTGCTGACGCACTGAAACTACCCACACAATCTTAATGACAGAGAAGGGGAGAGAAGGAAGAGAAGGAGACAGAGGCAGACAGAGACACAGAGAGAGAAGAAAAAAGAACAAGAAGAGGAGGAGGAGGAAGAAGGAAGGAAGGAAGGAAGGAAGGAAGGAAGGAAGGAAGGAAGGAAGGAAGGAAGGAAGGAAGGAAGGAAGGAAGGAAGGAAGGAAGGAAGGAAGGAAGGAAGGAAGGAAGAGGAGGAGCAGGAGGAGGAGAGAGAAAAAAGGGGGGAGAGAGACACAGAAAGAGAAATAGATATAAAAACTTTTTCCCCAGGAGGATACTGTTTGGGCACCATCTGACCTATTATGTAAAATAGACCCATTCTACCTTTCAAAGCATATGAAGTGATGAATATAATTCTTATCACACATATCATTTCCTACATAAATACAAATTCATTTACAGCTAACAAAGCATTTAAAAAATTAGAAATGTTTGCCTGTGTTCTGGTGGGGCAGGAGCTAGGTGGCGTCATTGGGCATAGAACACAGCACTTAAGTCAGGAAGACTCATCTTGCAGAGTTCAAATACAGCCTCAGACACTGAGTATCTGTGTGATTTCAGGCAAGGCAATTAACCCTGTTTGCCTCAGTTTCCTCATCTGTACAATGAGCTGAAGAAGGCAATGACAAGCCACTCTAGTGTCATTGTCAAGTGAGATCAAAAAGAACAGGAAACAACTAAATGATTCTACAACTTCTGACAAAGGGAGATATCCAGGAATTATGAGTGAATTCTATGCCTTTGAAGAATCAATAACCAAAAAAACAAGGATCAAGATATAAGTAGTAATGATTGTGTCCAAAAGGAGGGAAAAAAACCATGTACACCCCCATATGCACATAAATATATACAAAGTTGGAAGATTTAATCTAATCCATACTATAAAAGGAATTCCCCCAATGATATCCTCAAGCTTCTAGTTGAAGACCTCCAGTTAGGGGGAAATCCATTGTATCCCAAAGATTCCCATTCCACTTTTAGATAGTTCTTAGGAGTCTCTCCTCATATAAAAACAAAATCAGCAGCTCTGAAACCTCCGACCATTCCTCCAATTTCACTCTCTAGGGTTAGTTAAAACAAACAATCCTTTATCCATCTTGTTGGCTATCTATCCAAGATTTGTATCACCTGCATATTTGATGAGCTCACCATCTATTCCATCATCCAAATAAGATGCTAAATAGAATATAATTAAGAATGGACCCTTCAAGCAATTATCAGATATGCCCCTTCAGATTGACATGGATCCATTAATATCTTCTCTTTGGGTTATTCTCTCATTCCAAATTCACTTCACTAAATTATTATCTAGTCTCTATCTCTCATCTTCTCCAAAAGATCATCTTATTGAAAAGAACATCAGAGCACACTTCATCAAAAAATTTGCCAAAATTTTGCCAAAATTTTGATATCACATGCTAAGTATTTTCTATTCTGCAGTCTAGAAACCCTAGAATATTGTTGAAATAAGGATAATTTTTAGTGATCACTGCTTCTATTTCTAAAGGTTTACAAACCATTTGTTAGATCAGGGGTGAGGAACCTTTTTTTCTCCCAGAGCCATGTAGATATTTAGAACATCATTCATGAGCCACATATAATTATCGACTTATAAAACTCAAGCAGTGGAAGGTTGTTGTATGTAACTTTCAGCTCATCATCACCTGTGGTTGCCTTAGCAAATGATTCTGCAGTCTTATACAATTCACAGACCAATATTCTCCACCTCTACCTTAAATAATGAGACATAGGATTTTTCCAGGAATCCAAATTAAGTTCACCAGTTTATGGTTTGAAGATCTCTTCCTTTTTGCTAAATTGAAAACCAAGGCATCTGCCTTCCTCCTTCAAAGTATACCAATAACTTTCAAAAAAAATTATCCAGCAGTAGCTCAGAATCTATATTGGCCCATGCTTTCGGTATCTTGGGAAATAGTTCATCTGGGCCTGATAGCTCAAATTCATTATACTTAGGGGCTCATTTACCATCTCTTTGCTTAATGTCAGTGGCAACTATCAGCCATTTTTGTTCTACCCTTCCTAGTTTAAAGATTATTCTCCTTGGGAAAGGAACTATACAAAAAAGTAAAAGCTAAGTAGTTTTCCTTTGTCTCTGTCATCCTTTATCACCATCCCATTCACGATGATCAGTACTTCTATCCTTTCTTTGATCTTCCTCTTGTCTCAAATATAGTCTTTAAATTCTTTTCTGGTTGTCCTTAATATTCAACACTACCCTCTGCTCATTCTGAGCCTTAGTACTCCTGACACTCTTCTTATACAACTGTGCCAGGTTTTATTTTTCAACTTCATCTTCAGTTAAATGTCCTTGCTTCCATCTTCCATATGTCTTTTTTGAACCTAACTTAGTTTACATGTCCATCCAAATTGCTATCTTTAGACATCTTTTTTTCCCTCGTCATGGTAAGTGTTTTTATAGTCATAATTGAATCCTTAAGAATATTTTAGGTCAATTTTCTCCCAGTAATTTTAGATTATGAATTTCCTATAATTTTGAAAACTGCTTTCCCCAAATTTTGTTTTCCCTCCATTCTGTGTTCTTCTTCTCTTCTCTATTACAATCTCCAAAACAGACTGATCATTTCTTCTCAATAACATTAATAGTAACTGATATACATAGCCCTTTAAAGTTTTCAGAGAAATTAACATATCTCATTGGAGCTTTATTAGAAGCCTGGGAAGTAGATTTTACAACTATTTGCATCCCCATTTTTCAGATGATAAACATAGGACACAAAAAAGTAAATTAACTTATTCACAACTAGAAAGTATCTGAGGGACTCTTTGAACCCAATTTTTTTTATTCCAAGTTCAGTACTCTATCCCCACCCCACCCCTACATTTCCTCCCAAGTGCCACCATTTATTCTTTCTTCAAACATTATTTTAATAATAATAAATGGCCACCAGTCTTCCTTATTGATTCAAAATAAGGTTTAGAATAGTCATTTCTTACAATGTTTTCTCCATTCTTTGACAAATGAAACTATCATTAAGTCAAGTGAAGAATTCATCAGTTACTATACTTTTATTAGAGAGAGAAATTTGGCAGATAGATGAATAGTTGAAGATCCTTATTACTCCTATATGAAGCCAGATTTGTGATCTCTTTTCTAAACTCGTCATCCATTTCTTTCCTTCATTTGGATGGGTGGCCACTTGTAGTACAGATACTTTCAGGATAGTAACACTTTTGTTTTTTCTTCACTGATCTTTATCCGGATCCTATTGACCACACTTTCCATCTCTCCTGAATTTTCACAGAGGATATATCTTCTTGATATAGCTTATCTCCTTTTTTAGTCCATTCTTTTTAAATATAGTTTCCTTTACCCATTCATATTCCAGTCATGAATCTCCACAAAGTCTCAGTGATACTGATGAGATTGAATTTACTTGCTTGTAACCAGAGCTCCAGTTCCCCTTGTCTTTTTTCTGTAATCTGTGTAATTATCTACTCCTGTCCAACTAATAACAAGAAAGCTTACCTTCCAAAGCAATCCTCAAGGTACTGTTCAAAACAAAGCAGGAGCTGTTGGGACTTAAATTCCCTTGAGGTAATTCTATTCAGTGAGAAATAGTCTGATTCCTCAAATCAGAAGTAGGCAAATAGCATCATTTCAGTAACATTTGACAGTAGAGAGAGCCTAACCCAAAATTCAGAGCAGATAGATGAGATTTGATTGAGTTGGCGTTGGCCACTTGTTTAAAGAACAGACATTTCTTTCACTTTATCAAGAACCATCCCATTGATTAGATTCCCTCTAAATGGGATTTAACCATAACTCAATAACCCTGTTTGTTCTGTGCTGAGTATAAATTGGACCTGAAATTGTATCACATGGTATTTTGCTGGTGATTGATGCTAATTCTGTCCAATGAAATGCTGTTTAAGTGGTAGCTTTCTTTCACTAATGCAGATGCATTTCTTTGACCTCCTTCAAGGCCAAATGGACTTTTCTCTCCCAGACTATAATCTGACTAGAGGGTTTATTTTCATCTTTATGCATGTATCTGAACAGCGAAGACTGGACTAGTGGGAGTTTTATTTCCACATTAAGCATCATTTTAATGATATGAATAAGAAAGGAAGAAATGAAACGACTACCTTTTACTAAAAACTAGAAGGATTCCAGAGAAGCTTTTTTAAATTTTTTTTTAAATAGTGAATCATCTTTCCAAGGAACCCAGTCTGAATAAAATAATAATAGGAGTCCCACATCCACCAGCATCTTACTAATCATGGTCAACTCAAACTATCCTTTCTGCCTTTATCCAAAGCTTGCTGAAATTTCTGATCATTGTTCTGTTCATCCTCCATACAAGTTTTGTGATCAATTGCCCAAATTCATCCTCTAATCCCTCATTCTAGCTAGGTGATCTTTAATATTCTCTCTCTAGGATATCTCTTCCTTTTTCTTCATGATTTTTTTGCTCTTCCTAAACAATGGTGAAGAAAATAATGTCCTACATTTTAGAGAATGATAAATACAGAACTTTCTTGATGATTCCACCTTTCAGGCAGCTAAATGACACAGAGTCAGTTTGGTTAAATAATGGATAAAGTACAGGACCTGGTATCCGGAAGATTCTGCCTTAGACACTAGCCCTATGACCCAGGACAACTTAGCCACAGTTTCAATCTATCAGTAAACATGTATTAAGCATCCACCAAGTTAGCACTGTGCTAATCACAGAAGGTACAAAGGGAGGTAAAAGACAAACTCTGCCCTCAAGGAGCTTTTAATCTAATGGGGGAGATAACATGCAAATAAAGCAAGCTATGCAGTTTAAATAAGGAATAATTAAAAGAAGAAGACTAGTAATAAGAGGAGCTGGGAATGCTTGATGTAAAAGATGGGATTTTCCTCATCTATAAAATGGGGATAATAATAGCAACTACTTCCCAGGGTTGTTTAACGATAAAATGAGAGAACATTTGTAAGGCACTATCTAAGTGCTAGCTATTACCAGCATTATTCTCTAGACTTCAGTTGCTCCAGGTGCAGACAATGATTTGATTTCCTCATTTTACTAAAATAATACTTGGGTAATCATCCATAAGTAGGCTTGTTCAACATGAAGGCTTCTTCATTCTCCCCCACATATACCATGACCATTCTCACCTCCACACTGTTTATCTGTTATTTTCAAGTATCAGGAATACGCTCTCACCTGCTTTCCCCTAATAAAAGTTTATCATTTTTCCTGCTTTGCCATGGAGGGCAGAATTAGGAATAATAGATAGAAGGTGTAAAAGCACAAATTTGAGTTTCATATCAGGAAGAATAGCTGTCCAGCAAACAAGTGGCTGTCTTAAAGGGTGGAGGATCCCTCCACAGGAAGTCAAAGCAGAGGTTGGGAGCCCTTGTATAAAGGGTGCTGGAGTCAGGGTCCCAGCCAGATTTGGGTTGGACTAGATAACCAAAGATTCCATGACTGTGTGCCATCCCAGTCTGGCCACAGATGCTTGTTTATAAGCCCAATTCACAATGACTTCTCCTGTATCCATTGGGTATTCAGCAGGATGGCCTTCAAGGCTCCTCACCTTCAGTTACTCACATTTGGCTGCATCCCATAACTATTTCTGAGTTGTATTCCTTCCCCTTACACCACTTAGAATTTCTGGATTCTTACAGAATTTAGGAAAAAGCAGTTTGTGAATTGGAAGGGGCATTAGCAGTCACTTTGTCCAGCCCCCTCATTTTGCAGATGAGAAAAATGAAGCATAGAAAGGATCATGATTTTCCAAAAAACACATTGGCAGTAGAAGACAGAATCATAATTAAAATTTTAGCTTCCCAACAATGAACCCAGTGTTCTTTCATATACTTCTGGACAATAGGGTATTTTCCATATAATGCCTTATTTTCTCTCTATTTCACATGCTAGTCTTAATCTTTTTCATATACCATTTACCCTACTCAATCCCAAATGTGAGCTGCTTGAGGAGCTTCTTCTCATGTTTTGCCTACACTACCTAAAGCCAGGCCAGCCCCAGAGAAAGGAAGTGCTCAGTCAGTATCTTCAAGTGATTGATCAATCCCCATTGTATTGGGGAATAACTAGATAAATGGTTTTTTTTTCTCTTTTTAGGAAAAAAAAGCAATTTTCCTGAACGCTGACATCTGATTATAGACAGGTTCATTATCTAATAATAACATCCATATATGTTTGAAGGGATGTAGAGTGATGTCATAGTTTCATCTGCAACATGGGTTTTATTTAGATCTAAGAGAAAGAGTACAAACTCCTGAGCAAACTCTAAGAGTATTTAAAAGATAGCGTACAAACTCCTTGATCCTGGTAACCTATAGGACAAAATTGTAGTCTGTGAATGGGTCCAAGACTCCTCACTCCAAAAGGCAGTAGAAAGAAATGGAAAGAAGCCAACTTTGAAGTCAGGAGATTTTGGGATTACTGTGTGACCCTGAGTAGTCAGTGGACCTTTCCAACCTTCATTTTCCTCTGGAAATACACAAATATGCAAAGGATCTATGATTTTCAACAGCATAGAAAATCCATTCTACATTCAGATGTTATTATTAGATAATAAACCTCTCTTTAATTGGATGTCAATGATCAGGAAAAAAAAATTCAGGAGAAAAAATGAACTAGCTAACCCATATGTAACTGAGTAAATCAATGGGTTATACTGGAAATATATAAAAGTTAAGACTTGCCCATGGTCACATAGCATGTGGGTGAATAGAATCTGAACTCAGATCTTCCTTAAGCCAGGGCCCTTACATTGGAGTTTGGAGTATCCAAATTTTTCTCAAGCTCTTGTTCAGCATCTCCACAAGGAGAAAACCAATAACCAGTTTTTCTCACTTACTCCTGAACTTTTACCTAGTGTGAAGACCAAGTTAAGCACCCTGGATACCTTAGAATTAGCCAGAGTCAGGATAAGCAAAATCCTTGGATTTTAGGGGTAGAAGTGAAGGGAATGGACACAGGATCTCCATGACCTTCCTTCTCCTCCTCTACCACCAAAGTGACCCTGGCTTGTCTTACTCCACCCCCTAATCCCTCCCACAATTCTGTCTATACACCAAAAGATTGAACTAGCACAGAATAGTGGGAAGGGCCATTTTCCAAGCATATGCTAATAAAGTATTGTCCAATCAGTAAGTAGCCTTAAGTGCTTGCTTGTCCAATCCCAGTGCATCAGCTCAGAGTTTCAGTCCTTTATAACCTGGCATACTGAAGACTTATTCATCCCCCCCCCTGCCCATGCTACCTTAAAACTCTGACTCCCTTTACATCTGGATAATGATTGTGGTTCAGAGGTGATAGGCAGCAGGGGAAGACTCTGATGCACTAGAGGAACCCTAAGAGATGCTTTAGACACAGAGAGAAACTGCAGGTCTAGGACTGGAAACCATTACTCACCTTGTCAGTGTGTGGCTGAAAAGTCAGAATGAAAGATTTTTTTTCCAGGAGCAGAATTTCACTCTTCTGAAGACTCATCCCAAGAGGGAAGGAAAACATTAGCAAATTGAACTAGAGTTTACCTGGTGATTACCAGAGTTCTCAAACTACGGCCCACTGAGGACATTTATGTGGCCCGCCAGGTTATGGCAAATGGGCTGAGGGGCGGAGACAGTGTGAGGTTTTGTTTTTACATAGTCCGGCCCTCCAACAGTCTGAGGGACAGTGAACTGGCCCCTATTTAAAAAGTTTGAGAACCACTGGTTCATAGGATCAAAGGATCCAAGATTTAGAACTATATGATAACTCCAGCCTAGGCTTCTTTTTTTAGATAAAGAAATTGAACTCCATACATATGAGATCACAGTTAATGGAGAGGGGGAGGAGGGGATAAGCACTTATTAAGTACATCCTTGTTCCAGGCACTGTGCTAATTGCTAGATATTATCTCAATTGTTCCTTATAAGGATGATGATTCTAAAAGAGGGCAGTTTGGATTCTTGACTAGTCAAGGAATAGGGAGCAAGCCGTAATAGTGTCCAAAAGAAGAATTTCAAATTCATAGAATTCAGGTACTAGTAAAGGGGCCATCTAATCCAACTCACACACAAAAGCAATTGCCATCTCAGTATACACAGTAAATAGTCATCTACCCTTTGTTTGGAAACCTCTAGAGAGTTAAAACCTGCCATCAAAGGCAACCTGTTCCACTTTTTGTCTGGCTCCAGTAGTTGTGTTTCTTAATCACGAGATTAAATTGGTTTCTTCACAACCTCCACCAAAGATATCTTTGGCCAAGAAAAACGCATCTCGTCCGTAGAGATCCCTTTCAAACACTCAAGCACAACAATCATGTTCCTCTTCTCAGGGCAAACAATCCTAGTCCATCCAGCTGAGTGGAGGGATGTTGAAGAAAACAAAATCTACTTCAAAATTTCATTGTGGTGGTCACTTGTGTTTTAAAACAATTAAAATTTCTTAGTAGTCAAGATGAGATTTAGAGAAATTTTGGTAATAAGTATTCTTATTCCCCAAAATGCTTTGGGATACCTAATGTCTGTCTTTTCTAGTTCAGTCTTAGCATAGGACTTGGCACATAGTAAATGCTTTTTCATTCAGTGAATCAAACTCATTGAAACAGATTGGCGAAGTCTGTTATATTTTTTGTCTATTTATCTCCAAGGTTTAGTAGGCATACATAGTAGGTATTACACATGGTAGGCACTTCATGAGTGTTTGTTTAACTGAATAGTAAAATGTCAAGGGGGGGGAGGAACAGAGAGCATAAATGACATTATTTTTCTTGATGCAAACTATTTCTCCATCCTTATCTTGATGTGGAAGTGGAGAGTTGGTTTGTCTGCAAGGCAGCCCTAAGGTGCCTTCCCATCATTCATATTTTTCATATTTCACATGAGATACAGAATAACGTTAGCTAGTATTTAAATAGAGTAACAAGGTTTGCAAAGTGCATTACATAAATTATCTCATTTGTTCCTCACAACAATCCTTACAAAAATATTCATTTTACAGATGAGGAAACTGAGGCTAAAAGAAATTAGGTAATTTCAAAGTCAGCTTTATTTGGGTGTGCATCTATGTACTCCTGTGCATGTTCACATGCATACATATGCAACACACATACATCATACATGCAATATAGATATGCCACATGTGTATACATATATGTATGTACACAGAGTGTCTATGTGTGCATACCCACATCATGTATACCCAAATAAAATACACATTGATTTTGAAGGACAAGGCAGGGTAGTTATGAGCACTAACATATATTTCATAGAGAAAATGATGCTTGACCCGAATATTGAAAGGAACCAAGAATTCTAAAGGATGGCAAAGAAACAGTGCATTTCGGTTAGTTTGGATAGCCAGTATAAAGGCCCAGACTTGGCAGATAGGACTTGTAAATGAGGAACAAGAAGTCAGAAAATAGAGATCATGGAAGGAACGAATGAATAAGTAAATTGGAAAAGGGCCAGGTTGTGGAAAACTATATAGAGTCAACAGAAAAAAATACATTTAAGTCTATATGTACCCCTGCCCTCCCATCCCCAACAAAATTTGAGTCACTTGAGTTTATGGGGGAGAGTGACATGGTCGGATTTGAACTTTACAAAAATTCCTTTGGCAGTGTATGGAAGAGGAGTCGCTACCCCAATCCACGTGGAAGGAGATGACTGCTCGGACAAAGCATATTTTAGAGATATTGTAGAGATAGGAACAAGATTTAGTGACTGGATTTGTGAGATGAAGAAGAGGGAGGAGTTCAGAATGATCCCAATGTTGTGAATTTGGGTAACCAGCTGTGTCTACAGTAGAAATAGAGACGTTTGGAAGAGGTATGGGTTTGGAAAGAAAGATAATGAGTTCCATTTTGGATGAGTTGAATACCTAAGTCAAAATGTGAGGGTGTGAACTAAGACAAAGTATACTGCTTATGATTCAGTTTCCTCATTTGGAAAATGGAGCTATGCTTCAGGGGCTTTTTGGTTATGGTACAATGGAACCAATACTGACTCTGGAGGCAGATTTAATTCAAATCTTGCTTCTGATGTTTATTGCCTATGTAAACTAGGCCATGTCACAACCTCACTGAGACCCTTTTTCCTTATCTATAAAAGAAAGAGTTGGGGCTAGATGTTCTTTAAGATCCCTCCCTTTCAGTTCTAGATTAATATATCATAAAATCCTGCCAAAAATAAATTAAAAAGAAAAGAAATCCATCAATGATATCTGTTGTCTTATGACCCCAGAAAAATCTTGATCTTATTCTACTTCCCTAAGCTTCAGTTTCCCCATCTGTAAAATGAGGAGGTTGTATTAGATATTCCCTTGTAGTTCTAGGTCCATGATTTTATGTATATGGGTCTATTCTTCCTGAGTCTATAAACTAATCAGATATTTTCCAATATGATTATCTGTAAGGGTGAGTAGCAATGAAAATGAGTTGTGTGTTGAGCCTCCCTCCTCCTCCATCTTAGAAATGTGATCATTTATATTTGAAAAACAATGGCCAGAATACTGTTATAAATGCTTCTTTGTTTTGTTTGTCCTAGAAAATTTCCTTCAGAGATAGGAAAAGCATTTTCCCACATTGTCTAAATTTGCTCACTATTTCATAATTCATTTCTTAATGAGCTTTCCAAATGGATAATCCTGGCCAATGCTCAACGGCACATCCTTGTGTTATATGTTGAAAATCATTTTAATTGTGAAGCATTTATTTGATTGGACCCCCTCTCTACACAGCTGGCATGGGAAAACTTGTCTGTAACTCATGTTTATCTCTTGACTTGTCATAAATGGGCTCATGCTGAGGCAAATCATCCAGTGTTCAAACACAGAACAACTCATGCTCTTAACTCCAACCCAGCCCTCTTGCATTTACTAAAGGGAGGAAAGACAGCAGGAGCATGTCAAAGAGACAAAATGAAGGATGGGAAGACACCTTAGGGCTGCCTTGCAGACAAACCAACCCTCCACTTCCGCATCAAGACCAGGATGGAGAAATAGTTTGTCTGGAGAAATAGTTTGTCTGGAGAAAAACAATGTCATTATGGCAGACTTTGCCATTAATCTAAGTCAATCTGTTCCAATGAGTGTGAGTCACTGAATAAAAAAAATATTCACTATGTGCCGAATCCTGTGCTAAGACTGACTGAAAGAGATGGACATTAAGTATCCCAAAGCATTTTCAGGAATAACAATTTCATTGCTAAATTTCTCTAAATCACATTTTCACAAATAATAATTTGATTGCTAAATTTCTCTAAATCACATCTTGACCATAAAGTAATTTTAATTGTTTTAAAACCCGAATGATCACCATAATGAAAATTTTCAAGTAGATTTTCTTTGCTTCATCATCCCTCCATTCAACTGGATGGACTAGGGCTGTTTGCCCGGAGAAGAAGCACATGATAGTTGTGCTTGAGTGTTTGTGTGAGTGTGTTGTTGTGTTTCCTCAATAGAATCCAAGTTCTTTGAGAACTGATACTGATTTGTTGGAGGATGGCTTGTTTCCCCTAGTAAGCACTTCATAATTACTTGCTGAATGAATGCCCATAATGACATGATGTTCAACAATGAAAACATGGGCATCTTCATTCCAATTCATTGCTTAGCCCCCTGGACCAAGGAAATTGTCCAAATCAACACACCAAGTCCTTGCAAACCAAAGCTGGTAGCATCACCATGGTCAGAACAGCAGCCAATCACAAGGGATTGTTGTTGCCATCAGTCAATAGCCCTTTTCTAGGAGGCAGGGAGGTCAGGTTTGGGGTGATGCAAGTATTGAAAGGAGGTAAAGTGAGTCCTTCAACAGCATATTCCCTTTGTTCAGGAATGCAATATAGTTTCACCACTGCTTTTCTTTTCAGAAGAAAATGGGCAGCAAATGAGAAAATGTACTTTGCCCTTTCAAAACTCAGATCTCTTAATAAAAGTGCTTTATTCCTTTTCAATGGCGTAGGTATTTAGCTTTTCTAAGTATAAAATTCCTTATCTACAGGGTTCTTGTGAGGCTCAGTGATATAATGTATAGAAAGCATTTTCCAAATAGCACGATATAAATGTCAGCTTTTATGAAGAGAGGGGCATCAAAAGGGAGGCTTCTGCTGGCCAAATCCTCCCTTGTTGACGCATGCACTTCCCATCATTATTCACTCCTTTGATTTAAAAGCACGGAAGGGTAACCATGCAGGATGTAACATATTAAGTCGTTATCGGCTTTGGACACTTGGCGCTAATGAATTCATCAGATTAGCCTTGAGAGAACAGGAGATATGAGGGATGGGAACATGGAATAGGCAAGTTCTGATGGAAATGGAAAGTCAAGCTTGATTGGGTGTGGGGGAAGGGAATCGCATAGGACTACTGAAGATTTAGGAAAGGAAAAGCAGAATGGGGAGTTTCTGGAACCCTGAACAATATACTAGAGTCTTGACTAGGAAGACAAATTTCCAAAAAGTACAAATCTTTATTGCTGATGGGAGTGCTCCCATTTGGGAGTTCCAATATCAGTGAAATCACTGGGGCAATTGCCATCCCTATCCTATCCTACTTCATAATTTGCTTCATAATTTTGCTTTTAGGTTGGTGAGACTTGCAAGCAAATAGGGTCAATTTCATCCCCAAATGTCCTTACCTAAGCACTCTGTACATCTTATTCCATTAAAGAAAAGGGAATGGTATTTTCAAGGTGCTGTACTAGGTGCTTTGATCAAAGTTGCAGTCTCAAATGATTCCTTTCACCTAGAGCAAAAATAAGTTAAGGATTGGGGGAAGGGAGAAGGATAGAGCTTGCTAGGCTGATATCCAGCACAAAGGGCATCATCAGTCTGACCACAGGAACCTCACGACATGAGCCAGAGCACAATTCCTTTGGTTTCTTGGTAGATTTGCCAGTCATTCGCCGTTTCTACCCAGTGCTCTCCAAGAAAAAGAAGAGATTCTCAGGGCACAGAGAAAAATTCATTGTCTCTGAAAATCTCTGGTTATCTGGTTGCAGCATTACCCAGACTGTTTTCAGTAGAATTTAAGCTGCTGGAGAGCAGGAATTGTCTTATTTTTATCTTTACAACCCCAGTGCCCAGCATAGGACCTGGAACATAGGAAACTTTTAATAAATGTTTGTTGGATAAGATATTTCAGACCAGTTCCAATGGTCTTGTAATGAAGAGAGCCATCTGCAACCCAGGGAGAGGAACTGAGTGTGGATCACAACATAATATTTTCACTCTTTTTGTTGTTTGTTTGCATTTTGTTTCTTTCTCATTTTTTGTTCCTTTTTGATCTGATTTTCCTTGTGCAACACAATAATTGTGGAAATATGTATAGAAGAATGGCACATTTAATGTATATTGGATTACTTGCCATCTAGGGGAGGAGGTGGGGGAAGGGAGGGAAAGTTTGGAACACAAGGTTTTGCAAGGGTCAATGTTGAAAAATTATCCATGAATATGTTTTGAAAATAAAAAAGCTTTGAATTTAACTAAATAAATAAATAATAATTGTTATTGGGATCCATTGCTCAGTAAGCAACCAATAGAAAATAATTGAAGGGAAATAAAATTCTTACCACATTTTACTTTTTCACTGAAGACCCAAATTTATATACAGCAGCCCTGCCTCAAGTAGCCTTTCCAAGCTCATTCCAAGGTCAAGGCCACCCAAAGGTGGAGTCAACAATAGCTTTTTTTCCCCCATTCCACTGCTTTAAACACCAGAAATTGACTGCATTTCGAAGTTGTGTGCAGATTTTGAAATCCAAATAAACATTTTTTTTCTCTGAATCCTTTTTCTTAATCCAATGTTCACAGAAGACGCCTTGTCTCCCAAAGCTTGAAAAGTAAAGTTAATTACTCAGAGAGTTCAGGAGGGCTGCCTTTGAGCCAAGAAGGGCTTCCAAACAGGCTTCCATTACCATATTTTGAATCCTAAGGATTTCTTTGAAGCCCAAGTTGTTGGTTTAAAAAAAAGAAACTACACACACATACAAAATCTTTGTACATTTTTTGAGCAGCTCTCCCTCATTTTAATTAACCACCAACTTCTTAAGTTTTCAACAGTAGTTTGTCATCATGAAAAGAAATTGGCTTTAAATCCATTTATTAGAATAGGCTGAAGAGACACTAAGCTTTTTCTTAAAGCTTAAGTAAAAGACAATAATTGGAATAAGGATGTCGTTCATCTTCCTTTCTCTGTATTTTCTTGAATAACAGGAGGGAGGCCATGATGTCACACCTGATACCCAGGTGGAATAAACTGATCCTCACTATATTCAATTTAATTCCATTTAACAAGCATTTGTTAAGTGCCTGATAAGAGGAGCCAGAATCTTTGCTTAGGTGCTAGGAATACAGAGACAAACAAGACACACTGCCGACTCTCAAGAAGTTTCTATCCTACTGAAGGAAAACAACATATACAGATAATTTAATTCACATAAAATAAATAATTTCCCAGTCAATCGACACATTTATTAAGTGTTTAATGTCTGCCAGGAACTCTATTGAGTTGTAGGAATACAAACAGGACAGTTCTTGCCTTCGGGAAACTCATATTCTACTAGGGGAAACGGCATGTTAACAGATAAGTAAATATAAGATGTATTCAAAATAGTCCATCAAAATCAATTTACTAAGAGCCCATTATGTGCTGTGCACTGTGCTAAAGTGCAGGGAATACAAACAGAAAAGAAAGAGTATTGGATCTTAATGAGTTTATTTTTTTACTGGGGAAGCTGCCATATGAAATATCAGAAGAGACTGGTATAAAAAATCGGGGAAATCTGCAAGGAAGGAGAATGTGCTGGTCTAGATCAGGTTAGATATGGTGAGCTCTCACTATTCAGAAGAGGGACGAGAACTAGGGTACAATTGGAGGTAGAGGCTAACCCTCAAAGGCAGGTCATGAAGATAACTAGAGAGCCAAAGCAATTCGATTCCTAAGGAAATGAAGATCATCCAATAATGCTAGTCAACGGGGAGGAGGGGCAGGGAGTTTTGCCAGTATCATTGGTGAAATATTATCCTCAAAGACTGTCAAACCAATTCTTTGGGAAAGGGTAATTCTATTTAAAGACTTTCCTTGTTTCCTTAGTGCAGACTAATGGACTGATTTAATGTCTGATTTAATCACTGTTCCATTTGATTGTACCTTTTCAAGTAGTTTTCCAAAGTCACTTTTAAAAGCTAGCAGAAGCAATATTTCTTCCCTTTCTCCTGGCAAAGTGAGCTCCTTGGCATCCAGATCCTTTCTGTGGTTATTCACAGGATCTGTCAGATGCCCTGTTCAGTTCAATAATCTTATTCAACCATGATCTTCAAAACAAATGGGAAAAGGGTCTCTTTGCTCTCTCACCTTTATTTTAATCAAGAAATCTCTAGGCACCTCACAATTTTTCTTCATTGACTCCTTGCTCTCCTGTTGACTCCAATAGAGTCCCCACCAGAAAGCTTTGAATACTTTTAGCTGCCAACTCTAATCTCTGGCTAAGAACTCCCCAGGTCCTCACCCCTAAGGAAACGTTTTGTTAACTCACCCTTCCCCATTTTGCCCCCTAAGGCTGTTTTACCTTTAGTACTAATCTCTCTGAAATATAGACCATTAAATCATAAGGATCTTAATTTAGAAGAAAGAAGGTAAAGACAGAGAAAGAGAGACAGAAAGACACAGAGGAGAAGAAGAAGGAAGAGAGGGAGGGAAGGAGGGAGGGAGGAAAGAAGGGAAGGAGGGAGGGAGGAAGGGAGGTAGGAAGGAAGGAAGGAAAAAAGGAAGGAAGGAAGGAAGGAAGGAAGGAAGGAAGGAAGGAAGGAAGGAAGGAAGGAAGGAAGGAAGGAAGGAAGGAAGGAAGGAAGGAAGGAAGGGAGGGAGGGAGGGAGGGAACTGAGGCAGAGAAAGGTTAAATGACTTGCTTAGGGTCACACAGTATGTATCTAATTTCAGATTTGAACACAGGCCCTTCCTCACTTTACCCTGGATCTCTATCTACTGTACCACTTGCATTAAGTCCTACTTTGCATTAGGTACAGTTTTAAGGGGAAAAAAAACAAACAAAATAGTCCCTGTCCTTGGTGAGCTTACATTTTTTGGAGGAAACTATACACACACACACACACACATGTAAAGCCTTATTGCAGTAGTCTAGGGGGAAACTATATATTATATATATATATGTATGTATATATATATGTGTATGTGTGTGTGTGTGTGTGTGTGTGTGTGTGTAAAGCTGTATTGCAATAATCTAGGGGAAAACTATACATACATACATATATATGTATAATAAGGCTTTACATGTGTGTGTACACACACACATGTAAAGCCTTATTCCAATAGTCTAGGGGAAAACTACATATATATACACATATATACACACACACGCATAAGTAAAGCCTTATTGTAATAGTCTAGGTGTGAGGGTGCAAGTACTTCACTAGAGTAATGGCAGTGGCAGAGGAGAGATAGGGGCATATGTAAGAGATATCATTATGAAGGTAAAATTGGAAAGTTTTGGCAACAGATTGGATATCTATCATCCTGATAGAGAGTGAGGAGGGTGCTAGAATTTGAACTTGGATGACTATGAGAATGGTGGAACCGTCAACAGTAATATGGAACTTAGGAAGAGAGAAGGTTTGGAGGGAAAGAAAAACATAAATTTAGAATATGTTGAATTTGAAATGTTTATTTTTATTATTTTTAAAATGTTAATTATTTATCTGAGATGTCTAATAGGAAGTCAGAATGTGAGACTGAAGGTCAGAAAAGAAACTAGGTCCAGGTCTGTAGATTTGAAGATTATCAGTATAGAGATAATAATTGAATGTATAGAAACTGATGGGATGCCCAAGTAAAAAGGTATAGAGAGAGAAGAGGACTCAGCACCCTGTGTTACACCCATTGCTAGCGGGTATCAACTGGATAAAGATTTAGTTTAAGAGACTGAGGAGCAGCAGTCAGGTAAAAAGTAGACTAGACAAGTAGATGGAAAATCAGGAAAGAGTGATATAACAAAAACCCAGAGAGGAGATAAAGAAAAAGGGTGACTGATAGTGTCAAAGGCTACAGAAAAGTCAAGGCATATAAGGACCAAGGAAAAGCCATTACTTTTAGCAATTAAGAGATTGTTAGGAACTTTGGAAAGAGTAGTTTCAGTTGAAAACTGTGCTGTAGAATTTTTTAAAAAAAGAATTATGAGGAAAGGAAGTAGAGACATTAATTATAGATGAGTTTCTCAAGGAAGTCAGGCACAAAAGGGGGAGAGGGGCAGCTAGTTGGTGCAGTAGAGAGAGCACCAGCCCTGAAGACAGGAGGATCTGAGTTCAAATGTGGTCTCAGACATATAATACTTTCTGGCAGTATGATCCTGGGCAAGTTACTTAACCCCAATTGACTCAGAAAAAAAAGTGGGGGGGGAGAGATATGAAATGCTAGCTAGTGGGGATCAATTGATCAAATAAGAGCTTTTTTATATGACCAAGGAAACAGTCATGGAGCAGTCAGTGTCAGTCTAGTTTGTGAACCTCACAGCTTGGGTTCCAAACTAGGAAGTTGGCATCATCTAAGCTTGTCTCGATGAGCTTCTCATAGTGTTTTATAATTCATTAAAAAATTAAATTGCCTATAACTGTCTTTATTTTATGATTTTTGCCCAGAAGAGGTCTATATAGGTTTTAAATAAATTTAATGTGCATGTCTCAGAAGAAGAAGAAAGAAGAAAGAGGAGAAGAAGGAGGAGAAGGAGGAGGAGGAGGAAAAGATGAGAAGAGGAAGAAGGAGGAGGAGGAGAGGAAGAAGGAGGAGGAGAAGAGGAAGAAGGAGGAGGAGAAGGGGAAGAGGAAGAGGAAGAAGAGAAGGAGGAGGAGAAGAAGAAGAGGAGGAGGAAGAAGAAAAAGAGGAAAGAAAAGAAAGAGGAGGAGGAGAGGAGGACCTGCCATCCATCAAGCAGATGCTTCCAGAGTCATCATTACTATGGACAATTGAAAGTTTCTAGTATAACAGGTGAAACTGGCCAAGCAGACCAAGTGACACAATGAAATGGTAGAAGCAATGAAAAAAGTAGCAGGAATGGATGTGGAGTTGAAAGGTGAAGAAAGAAACCTTCCCTCAACCATATATAAAATGTGATTGGAGCCAGAAAAACATCCTGATAGAAAATCAGCCATGGGAATGGGAAGAAGAAAACAAGGAAAGAGAAGACAAACTAAAAATTATTCTGAAATATGAGTAAATGGTTGAAATAGAACTACAATTAATCTGTTGTGACCATTCTGGACAGATGTACTTCACTTGCAGCAGCAAACACTGGCAAGTCCAAGGTATTCTATTATAAAATGTAAAGGACTACTACCACAGGTATCTAGCTGCATTTGCCACCAGAAATGACAGGAAGGAAGCTGCAGAGAATGGCCTGGTGGCTTATAAAACTCATAAAGCGATAATGATATTGTAACAACAGAATTTCTGCCAACACACTCCATCCCCTTCGATCTTACTCTCAACTTTTCTGTATTCTACTTTGACATTTTTAATTGGCAAAAGCAGCTTTTGATAATTCGATTGCAGAATTAGATATACTATGTGAGGAAAGCTATAAGATCTTGACACTTATCATGCAGTTATTTATTGCAAGCTAATCTACTACTACAGATTTCAGATATGGTGGATGATACTAAAAAACAGCATAAAGAAGCCCTGCAGAATGTGGAAGATGAAAACCAGTGAGAGAGACATCAAAGCCAACAAGAATTGGCTCCTCCCTTTTTTCCCCCAAAATTCCCCATTGTCTTTGAGAATCACCAAATCGCATTTGTTGGGGTTTTTAAAATAGTTTTCAAAGTTCTTAAAAGCAAGAGTGGATTTCTGTGCATTTTGCTGGTCCCCGCTTTTAGGTTCTTTAAGACACTTCCAGGACTACAGAGAGATGTTTTCAGCATCATTATATTGTCTCCATGGCAGAAGTAGCAAAATAACCATTCGGAATGGATATTACATTGGAGTGCCATTAGGTAAAGTTAGAATCTAGAAGAAAGGTTTATTGCACTAGAGAACACATGTGATGACATTTCTCCTTTTGTAATTAAAGCAAATTTTATATTTTATACCAATGTTAAAATTAATTGGGTGTTTAGATTGGAGTTAAGGATTGCATTGGAATGTTTATTGTAGAGCTTTTGCTGTAAAAACTGTTTCAAAAGTGCAGAAATGGTGCTGCTAACAGCCCGACAATCCGAGGCTGCTCATTCTTGCTGACTTTGACCTTCACTCACAGCGGGTTAGCATTGAAGGTGGTATTGAAAAGCCTGCTGTGGGCGTTCAATTTTTTGGTTTTCCTCCTTCCCTCTTCCCCTTCTCCACTTTTACTCCTGCCCTCCTTCGCTGGCTGAACCTCTTTGAGTCAATACATCTAGCTTGAAAGTAATCTGTACTACTGGTTATCTGACTACAGCCACAGAGATAGAATCTGTATTGTTCTTACTGAAACACGGCATGGAATTAACATTAAACTTTAAACAAATCTAATTTTTAAAAAATGGGACAGCTAAAAGGCAAAGTGGATAGAGCACTGGGCCTGGAGTCAGGAGGACCTGAGTTCAAATCCACCTTCAGACATTTGACAATTACTATCTGTGTGTGACCCTGGCAAATCGCTTAATCCTAATTGCCATACACACACACACACACACACACACACACACACACACACACACACACACCCCAAAAAAACACAGGCATGTTTGTAAACAGTAGGAAAACAGCAAGTAGACAGGAGAGATTGAAGATAAATCAGAGTGGGAATAACAGATCTGTTGGAGACAAGAGGATGAAATGAGTTGGTCTCCCTGCCACAAGTCTCTTCCATCTTCACTTCCTCCTCCATTCACCTGTCAAAATGATCTTTCTAATAGCAGTTCTGACCATATCACCTCCCCCACAAACTCCAGTGGCTCTTCATCACCTCCAGAATCAAATATAAAATCTTCTTGGTATCTTCATAACGTGCTCCAAACACATACTTTTCCAGTATTCTTTCACCTTCGCTCTGCCATCCAATGATGGTGACTCCTCAAACAAGAAACTCCAGCTCCCTCTGGCAGACAATTTCACTGGCTGCCCCCTGCCTGGAAGGATCTGCCTCCTCAAACATCTTTGATTCTTGCTTCCCTGGATTCCTCTGAGGAGCAACTACCATCCCACTTTTTACAAGAAGCCTTTTCCAACCCCTCTTAATTCTATCACTTTCGCTCTCTTAATTAGTTCCAATTTGTCCTGTAGATATTATCTTTGTACATAGTTGCTTACATGCTGTCTCCCCTATTAGACTGTCAGCTTTTTGAAAACTGAGCCTGTCTTTAGTTTTTCTCTGTATCCTCAATATTTAATCAATCATTAAACATTTATTAAGTGACTACTATGTGCCAGGCTCTGTGCTAAACTTTGGGAGTGTAAAGAAAGGCAAAAACAGTTCCTGTGCTCAAGAAGCTCACAGTCTAATGGAGGGAACAACACACAGCAGGAAAAGGGAAGATGTATCTGCACAGAGGCAGGATGCAATTCTGCAGCAGAATGGGAAATGATGGAAAGGCTCTTGTGAATGCTGCCCTTCTTAAATGGACGGTTCATTGTCTACCCTCTATACGCTCCAATCCAAGAGAGAAAGGGATCTCAGGGGCAAGGGACATTGAGAAGACGAGGGTTTCAGGGTTGACATCATCTTTTGTAGGATGATGAGTTTCTGGAGATCATCAAGTTCAGGAGAGCAATTGGGTGCGGAATGATTAGCACAGAGCCCAGTACACAGTAGGTACTTACTAGATATTTACCAAGTGACTGAAAATATATACAAAATGTGTCTAATCTCAGATGGAGAGGATGAGGAAGCCCACTAGGTAGCTGTCACCTAGTCCAACCCCTAGAGTTTTAGATGAGGAAACTGAACAGAAAGGTTTAAGAATGTAGTCTAAGAACACATAAGTAATAACTAGATCTGGGATTTAAAATCAGGTCTACTTTCTCCAATATTTAGGTAAGATTATATAGTGTCTGATCTTTCTTGAAGCTGAGAAAGGTTAAATGTTTGCTGGAAATTGTATAATTTTAAAGGGCAAAATTAAGACTAAAATCCACAATTGGAGAATGGTTGGGTAAATTGTGGTATATGAAGGTTATGGAATATTATTGTTCTGTAAGAAATGACCAGCAGGAGGAATACAGAGAGGCTTGGAGAGACTTAAATCAACTGATGCTGAGTGAAATGAGCAGAACCAGAAGATCACTGTACACTTCAACAACAATACTGTATGAGGATGTATTCTGAGGGAAGTGGAAATCTTCAACATAAAGAAGATCCAACTCACTTCCAGTTGATCAATGATGGACAGAAACAACTACACCCAGAGAAGGAACACTGGGAAGTGAATGTAAACTGTTAGCACTAATATCTGTCTGCCCAGGTTACTTGTACCTTCGGAATCTAATACTTAATGTGCAACAAGAAAATGGTATTTACACACATATATTGTATCTAGGTTATACTGTAACACATGTAAAATGTATGGGATTGCCTGTCATCGGGGGGAGGGAGTGGAGGTAGGGAGGGGATAATTTGGAAAAATGAATTTAAAAAAAAAAAAAAGAAAAGAGAGAAAATAAAGAGTACCTGAAAAAAAAAAAAAAGACTAAAATCCAAATCTCCCAACTTTCACTTGGTCTCTCCCTAGTTTTTCTTCCCAAATCTATCCCATTCACCCCTAACCACTAACCACTCACAAGCCATAGGCCCATGACTTAAAGTATTGTAACCCACAGATCATAGGGTAATTAATGTGGAGCTGGACAGTTCTAGCTCTATCCTTTCATTTGACAGATGGGGAAACTGAACCCTGGAGAGGCACTGTCCTATCCAAATTCACCCAGCTTTTAAGTTATAGAGGTAGAAGTTCGGTTTCTTTCCTATGTAAGCTTCACCTAGTTTCTTCATTTCTGAGCCTCAGTTTCCTCCTCTGAAAAAAATGAGAAGACTGTGCTAAAATCCTTTTATGTGCTAAATCTGTGATTCTATAGGGCCTCTGGCTCCACATTCATCTTGCTTCCCATTGCACCAGTCTGCCTCGTTTCCTCCCTTCCTTGTGGCTTAGGAAATATTTTTGCATTTGGTAACAGTTTAGGACATACAGAGTAGTTCAACCTTCAGCCTTGAACTAAGTCTATAGTAGGATAAATGGGAATAGATGGGAAACAACTTGGAGAGGAAGGAGTTAATCCCTAAGCAAGCAATGTGCAAAGGAAAGCAAACTTCAACACTTACTCTGCAATATGGCTGGCTGGGCTGAGGTCTTTAAGGCACACATGGCACACTGCTAGGAATCTCTTAATCGGGAAAAGTCCCTTACATTCAGCCTTTACCACAGCTTGGGCAGGCGGAGGAAGCACTTGGAATACACCATGGAGTGGCCAAAAAAAAAAAAGTCACACCTGCCAGTTTTAGAGGAAACTACAAAGGAATGAGCTTTAGCCCCCAGAATTGTGCAGAAAAATTGGACAAGGATAAGGGTTCTGTATGGCATTTGAATAAAATGGGGGCCATCTCAAGGGGACTTTTTCAGTCTTGGAATTGCAAAGGCAAATTAATACAGAGAGAGACAGGGAGGAGAGAAGTAAAGACAAAAATGAAGAGAAGAGAGAGAAAAGGAGAAAAAAGAGGGGGGAGGAGAAGAGAGGGATTTAAGGAGAGGAAGAAAAAGAAGAGGAAGAGGAGAAAGAGGAAGAGGAAGAAGAAAAAAGAAAGAGATAGGGAGGAACAGGGGAGAGAGAGGAGGGAGGGAAGAAAGGAGAGAAAAAGAAAATAAGAAGAAAGAGAAGCTATAGAGACCAAGACAGGGAGAGACAGAGAGACATAATGAGAGAGACAGAGAAAGGAACAATACTATAGAAAACAGATATAACATTATCTTTGATCACTGCTCTGGATAGCAAAAAGGAAATCACAGGGAGAGGAGAAAAAAAAATAATTTGTTGTCAATTACCAAACTTGGGAGGAAAAAGAAAATTCTTGTGTTTTGTTTTTTTATATATTACCCTTAGTCATCAGAAGTCCTGTCTGATTTGAAGAAAAACTGCTGAGTATTATTGACATTTTATTGACATTTGATAGAATACATCCCTATATACCTGGAGCAGAGGACTTGATTTCTCCCAGGGGGAATCCAGCATATGCTGAAGAGTATTCTTCTCTTCCTAGGTCCTTCCGCCATTACTCACAGACTTCCACCACAAGGAAAGAGCCTTCTAGACATACACCCTCTAAGATGTTTATATGGACCAGTGGCCGGACCTCCTCATCTTACAGACATGATGAAAAAAGGTAAATGCTTCTGGTGTCCCTTTATACTTCTCTTCTCAGGTCATCCAGGAATAAAGTCAACCAGACAGTGTCAGATGGTGGAACTGTGCCAATAGTAAGTGCTACTAGTAAATGTCATATTGTGTGTGTGTGTGTGTGTGTGTGTGTGTGTGTGTGTGGTATATACCATAGAATTAGTTACTTAATTTTAAGTCATAGACTAGGAAATGACAACCTCTAAGGGAAGGGAAGACCAAAAGGAGGGAAGCCAGTTAACTGAACTACAAACATTCCCAGAAAAATGAGGGACACAGAAGAGAAAAAGGGAAAAAGAAGAAAGGATGGGAGGGAAGAAAGGAGAGAGGGGGAGGGAGAGGAATAGAAGAGAAAGAAAAAGAGAAGAGAGAGAAGAGAAGAGAAGAGAAGAGAAGAGAAGAGAAGAGAAGAGAAGAGAAGAGAAGAGAAGAGAAGAGAAGAGAAGAGAAGAGAAGAGAAGAGAAGAGAAGAGAAGAGAAGAGAAGAGAAGAGAAGAGAAGAGAAGAGAAGAGAAGAGAAGAGAAGAGAAGAGAAGAGAAGAGAAGAGAAGAGAAGAGAAGAGAAGAGAAGAGAGAAGAGAAGAGAAGAGAAGAGAAGAGAAGAGAAGAGAAGAGAAGAGAAGAGAAGAGAAGAGAAGAGAAGAGAAGAGGAAGAGAAGAGAAGAGGAAGAGAAGAGGAAGAGAAGAGAAGAGAAGAGAAGAGAAGAGAAGAGAAGAGAAGAGAAGAGAAGAGAAGAGAAGAGAAGAGAAGAGAAGAGAAGAGAAGAGAAGAGAAGAAAGAAAGAAAAGCCAAAGGGAAAAAAATCTGGAAGTAGAGGACAGTGTAAAGCTAAGATGAAAGGGAAGGTCAGCCACAAAGCCCAGCTCACCTTCCAGTCTCACTTTCTACCCAAATGTTGGTTATTTATTTCATAATAGTCTAGAGTCTGCCATCCACACCCTCCCCAAGGGGGAAAAAAAAGTTTTTCTTCACATCCTCTCTTTTATTCTTCTGTGTTTCTCACTCACTAGATGCCATTTCCCTGCATATAAAGAAATGGAATTTGAAATGCCAGAAGAGAGATTCTGCATATTAAGAGAAGTTTTAAGTCTGGTAGTGACTCATAGGATCTCAGCTCTGATCATCTGAGTGGGGCTCAGGAAGATGAAATTGGACATCAAGCCTCTTTTTTCCCTATTGACAACCATTTAATTCCAGAAAGGAGGCAGATTTTTAAAGCAAAGCTTTGTGGGTCCAAGGAGAACCAGCTCTGAAACACCTTGTTTATAAAAATTCACTTATTCCTTTGTTTTTAATAACTAGACTTTCATATCTCTTTCAAAAAGCTTAAAGCAAAGTGACTTTTCAACTCTGTGAAGGGAGTAGCCTTTTATCTCCTCCAGATGCAAGTTGCTATGATTCTCCCCAGTTTTTCTAAGTACCATATTTACTCACAGAATGTCTCCTTTCTTTGGAGCATATTTTGCAGCTGAAATGGATGTACGGAAGCCGATTAAGAGGCTGCATTTCTCTAGGTACAATCAGCTCCACTTTAGCACATGTTTCTCTCCCCACAGCTGCTGTGGCTCTTTACATTAGTGCCCTCCATGTTCCTGAAGATTTAAGAATATCAGGCAAAGACCTGTGAACAGTGGCTACACCTGCATTTACTTTCCTCCAATAGAATTTAATTAAACACACCTCAGATATGTACACTAATGAGAAAGCTGCGTGCTAGAGCAGGGATTGGGAGGGGAGTGAAAAGAACTGAGTCAGAGTCAGATGAATCAGGTTCAGATCCCACTGATCACCCCTAGGTGATCTTGGATAGATCATTCCATTTCTCCTGCGTTTCTTCATCCATCAAATGAGGGACTTGGAGAAAATTGTCACAAGTGTACTTTCCAGGTCCTATTTGCTGATATTATGGTCCTAACTAATCAAAGAACTGTCATGTAGAAGAGTTGGTTATACTTGGGACCAGACAGCAGAATCATAAGCAAAACATGGCAGTTGCAGAGATAAATTCAATTGCAAAGATAAATAATATCAAGTCAATCTCCCTAACAGAGAGTTGTCCAAAAGTAGAATGAGATGCCTTAAAAAATTATGGCTCCCTTCGTTAAAAAAAACATAATCAAAGGTTGAATGATCATTTGGGGAGTCAGTGTAGGGGAATGTTTCAGAGAAGGGTCAGATTAAACAGGCTTTAAAGTCGTTTCTACCTCTGAGATTAAATCTGAAGCCTCCATGGATCACCTGGTCCCTCTAATTGAGACACTCCAGAACTCAGTGGACCAGAAACCCTAGACTTACTAACAATAGGAGTTAGCATTCACATAATAGTGCTTTAAGGTTTTCCAAATATCTCATTTTAACCTAACAACTCTAGGAGGTAGATGCTGTTATTATCCATATTTTACAGATGAGGCGACTGAAGCTGACAGGTTGAGTGATTTGCCCAAGATCACACAGATAGTAAGCATCTGAGGGGGGATCAAACTCTTCAACCAGCATTCTATTCACTGTACACCTAACTGCCTCTTCCAACCACCTTTAACTGTTGTGTCCACAGGAGCCAAATGGTTCCTGGAGTTTAGATTCCTCCCAAGAAGATTCAAAGTTGAGACACCAGAGCATAGCAGCATGCACCACAACTGCTTAGGGGAAGATACAGAAGGAAAATGAATCCCTCCTAAACCAAAGAAAAGAGGGAAGGAATGATCTTATGATGAAGAGATCCATTTGCACCAGAGAGAGAACTGTGGGAACTGAGTGTGGACCACAACATAGTATTTTCATTTTTTGTTATTATTTGCTTACATTTTGTTTTCTTTCTCATTTTTTGTTCCTTTTTGATCTGATATTTCTTGGCAGCATGTTAATGATGGAAATATGTATAGAAGAATTGTACATATTTAGCATATATTGAATTACTTGCCATCTAGGGGAGGAGGCAGGGGGAAGGCAGGGAAAAAATTGTAACACCAGATTTTGCAAGGATTAATAGTGAAAATTATCCATGCATATATTTTGAAAATAAAAAGCTTTAATAAAAAAAAAAAAAGAAAAGAGGGAAAGAGAGGGAAAGAGAAGGAGGAAGGGAATGATAAAGGGGAAGAGGAAAAGGAAAGTGAAAGAGTAGACAAAGGAGAAAGGAAGAAAAGAGAGGAAGGAATAAAGCATTTATTAGGCATCTACTTTGTGCCAGGCACTATGCTAAATGAATTACAAATATGATCTTTTCTGTTTCTATTAGACAGAGAATCATTTCTAGTCATTTTTTTTAATCTTTCATTGCCTATTCTTCCCATCCCCACTGGGGGATCTTTTTATATTTCTTTTATATTTCTGTCTCATGAACTTATGATTTTTTTTTGTTTTATTTGTGAATTGAAAATACATTTTCCCTCATCTGAACAAATTTTCTTTTTAGTTGAGCTTTCTTGAAGCCCAGAATTTCTCATTGCAAAATGAAAAATCATGATTGAGAACTTAGCAGAAAAGACAAATCCCTGAGCTAAGAAAATCACAGACTGGTTGTAAAATATTATGAGATCAAATGAGATATGCAAAGTGTTTTACAAACCTTAATATATATGTATAATTATGACATATTATTATGATATGTTATTATCCTGAAGACTCTTTGGGAAATCAGTTGATCTGGATCTACCTGAAGCCCTCAGAGATTTTATTCTCTTCTTTGAACCTATTTGAATGAAATTCTTTTATAAACTTGAACTTAGTAATGGATTAATTAAAGATGAAATGATCATAAAATTCATTGGGAAATTGCTTGACCTCAGACATTAAGCCTTGGGGACAAGAGACAGGAGCTTCCTTTTGGAAGCATGGAACAATGGAAATCATGTGAGATTTGGAGCCTGAGGAACTGAGTTCCAATCCCTTATCTACCAATGATTCACCATGTGATCCTGGGCAAGTTACATCACTTGTCTAAGCCTAGTTTTGCTTCTCTATAAAATAAAGACATTGGAACTACATGACCATGATCTTGGAAGTCCTTTATGTAGTTTCCCATTAATTAAAAAAATGAAATTTAAGAAAATTTAATTTTGAAAATTAATTTTTAAAAATTAAAAATGATCAAGCTATCCCTTGATCTAAAAAGATCATGTAGATTAATTAATATTATTTGCCTTTTGGTGACAACACGGCTCAGTATTTCAAATGGAGGGCTCTGAATTCCTACCATGTGGTCAGTTAATTTGCCATCCAGCATAATATATATGGGAGTTATCATGCACGAGTTGAGAGATAGCCAGACATAAAGACAGAGTTGGTTTCAGTCAAGGAGTATCAGATCAAGCAATACAGGCCATAAAAACACAAATGGCAATTGGTCAAAGGAACATGAGAATCAATATGATAGAAAAGGCAATGTCCATCTAAGCTAGAGCATCACTGAGTCCGAGTTAATTCCATGGCAGGCTCGGTTAGACAGTAGAGTAAAACAAGGTTCACTTTTGTCATTACAGCCATCCCTGAAGGAGGACACGATCCAGCGGCTCTTGTTCTTGTCATCTGAGTTAATAGTTTGGGTTCTCCTGGGGCTAAAACACGGAGCAACTCCATTTATTTTCTGCTCAGCTGGCATTCAGCAATCTCGGGCCCCATGGGTTTGCCCTCAGAGGAACTAGCAGAAGGGCATTTCTCATTGCAGCCTGGAAGCTAGAACTCTTAGACCCAAAGCCCTTGCTGATGTTCATTTTTAATATTTCAGAGAAAAACATTCCTTCTGTTACTGAAAATTGATCAGAACATTATAGTCAGACAGACCTTGATGGTAACTTTGGTTTCATCTGTTAGTAACGGGTCGAAAAGGGAAGTGAACTCAGTTCCTTAGACTCCAAATCTTGCATGTTTTCCATTGTTCCATGCTTCCAAAATGGAACTCTTGTATCTTGGCCTAGATTTAATCTCTAAAATCAAGTAATTTCTCAATGAAATCTAAGATAATTTCATATTTAATTGATCCTTTACTAAGTTCAAATTGATAAAAAGAATTTAATTCAAATGTAGACTTTAAAATATCCTGGAGAACTCAACCAAGAAATTTTACTGAAACAATACTATAATCACTGACCAAACTGCTGCCTACAATCCTTGAGACAAAGCAATGATTCGTAAAAACTTAAGAATAATGTCTTTCATGGATTTAGTCATTCAAATACTTATAATTTCTGAACTACATGGGATGAAAAGCTTCCCAGATAGAGACAGAGAAGAAAATCTTGTGGGGCCATGATGAGATACATTTAATACTTGTGGTACAGTCTGCTACTGGCATCCCAAGGATACTCTCAGTGAACTTACAGATGATGATCAGACATCTGAATATTTTTATTCAAGTACAAAAAGCAATTGTTATTCATTTGTACTAAGAGATTAGTAGCAGAAATAGCAACTTTCCAAAGATTATTTCTTTCTGAACCCCATTGAAAAAGATGAGAAGACATAGATGATAATAAAAATGAAATTCTGAGTCACAGAATCTAAGGGTTGGAAGGGATCAGTGATCATTTAGTCCAAGGTCATATAGCTAATGTCAGAAGTAGGATCCAAAATCCAGATTTTTTCTCATTCCAAATCTATTTCTCTATCCACTGTACTTTCCTGCCTCTATCTCATTACCAGTAGGCCAGTCAAACTCCACATCCAACAAATCTTCAGTTTGGAAAACATTTATTTAGCAGCTGCTACCAGGCACTGCAGGTCTCCATCTTGCAATTGAGAAAAATAATAACAGGTCCTCTCTTCTTAAAAGGGATGTAGAGAAAATAAAGTCTGAAAGAAAGCTGCTCCAGCAATTGAAAGATAATCTTTACTTCTCTGCCTTCTTTATTCTAATGGGAATATATTGTGGCCAGTAAACCTGATGTCAAGGAAACTTGGAATTCGATGGTTATTTAAGGTCAAGAAAGAAAAAAACACCCTTTTCTATTTCCTCTATTACTCCCCAGGCTCTGTCTGCCCCTGTAGGAATGTGTGCCTGTGTTTAATTAATATCTGAATAATGTGCTGGAGGATCCACCACAATGTACTTCATGGATTACTCTCAATTTGGAGCTTGGTTGCCCTAAAATTTTGTTATATTTAATTTCATTTCAAAGGAGAAAGTGAGAGAGAGAGAGAAAATGAGAGAGAGAGAGAGAGAGAGAGAATGAGAGAGAGAGAATGAGAGAGAGAGAGAGAAAGGATGAAGGGAGGGAGGGAAGGAGAGAGGGAAAGAGGGAGGGAAGAAAGAAAGGGAGGGAAGGAGAGAGGAAAGAAAGAGAGGGAGGGAAGAAAGAAAGGGAGAGAGGGAACAAAGGAAGGAAGGAAAGAAGGAAGGAAGGAAGGGAGGGAGGGAGGGAGGGAGGAAGGAAGGAAGGGAGGGAGGGATTTGTTGGATTCATACACATATCACATACATATATATATATATATATATATATATATATATATATATATATATATATATATATATATATATATATATGTACACACATATGCATGCATTTACTTTTTTGTTATTGTTCAGTAATTTCAGTCACGTCTGAGTTTTCATGACCTTATATGGGGTTTTCTTGGAAAAGATACTAAAGTGGCTTGCCATTTCTTTCTCCAACATATTTTATTTTATAGATAAGGAAAATGGGGTTAAGTGAGTGGCAAAAGATCACACTACTCATAAGTGTCTGAGTCAGATTTTAATTCAGGTCTTCTTGAATCCAGGCCTGGCATTTTATCCACTGAGTTGCCTAGCTGCTCCGTATATATTCATACACATATTGATATATACATGTGGTTTTACACATATATATATATAATATCTGTATATATGTATGTATATATGTGTTTGTATATACATATGCATCACTTGTATAAATGTATGTGTGTGCATATACATATATATGCATTCGTACATATTTGGTATAGACTAGTGATTTGATCTGTATAGAGATCTCCTGGTGTGGCAACTTCCTTTATCATTAGAGATCCACAACTTATCTGTAACTGATAGACTTAGGGAATTATCTGAGTCACTAAATAGCTCATTGATTTGCCCAGGTTCAGACAATCTGAAGCATGACCAGAACCCACCCTGACATCCATGCTGGCCTTCTAGCCACTACATTGCCTTGCTTCATAGAGCAAGGGGGTTTTTCATCACCATCCATGCTAACTAACATTGATTAGCTTAAAAACTTCCCTTTGGTTTGCCTTTTGTTCTTCCAAATATTTTTAGGGATTTTCAAGAATAGGAGTAGAGATTTGAAGGGAAATAGTATAACAAGTTTTAATTTAGAACTTCCACCAGGCTTGAAAATTTAGTCCTCTGAAGCAGGTTGAAGGTGGTGGACAGGGAGAAATATTGGTGGAATTAAGTCTCTTTTCTTCCTTTTTTTCTTTTCCTGCTCTTTCTTTTCTTCTCATGCTGGTTTAAGAGGAATATTCTATTTTTCATTGTAAATTTTCCATTATTACTTATAGATTTATTCTTTAATAAAAATAAAAATGAAAAAAAAGCAAAAGAATAGGAGTAGAAGAATACACAGGTCCACTCCACACATCCCTGGCTGCCCTCTCTATGGCAAACAGTGCCCCTTTCCCACTCCCCACCTAGACCATCAATCCCACCCACTCTCTCCGCTTTCCATCAACCAGGTCACATCTGCAACCCCCTGGTGCCTCTGGTTCTGTGGGAGTCTATAATTTTTGCCTCCTCTGCACATTCCAGAGAATATGAAGAGCATTTATAACCATTTCCAAATTGCTATTTGTTTTCAAATCACCCGTTTGAATCATTTTTATATGCTGGTTGTTCTGGTGACATTTCTGACTGATTGCACTGTCTCTTTTATGTCTAAAGCTTGACATAAGTTATGCTGTGGGATCAACTAATGTTATGGGACTGCCTGCCTGCTTGCCTGCCAGCCTGCCTGCTTTCATCTGGGAAACATGCAAATCTCAATTGCAGTTATCGGCCTTAAATACAGTTTGATAAATAATAATAGGAAAGCAACATCAGATTATTATTTTACAGCAGGCATTTGAAGTCTGGCAGAATTGGGCTGTCACTTAATGCTTGCAAAGGCTTCTGACCTAGCTGAGTTAGTTGGAGATTTGTGATTGTTGTTGATGATGATGATGATGATGATGATGATGATGATGATGAAGGAAGACAAAGAAGATGAAGGAAGACTAAGAAGAAGATAGAAAGATGGATGGATGGATGAATAGATGGATATCTGGGTCGAGATAGATGGATGGATAGAGATAGATAAATATAGATAGGTAGATAGATGGATGCATAATGAATGATAGATATGAATGACTGATAGATATAGATGAATGAATTATATAAAGATGTAGATGAATGATAACTAAACAGATAGACATTTAGACAGATATACAGACAGAGACAGACAGACAGATAAATAAATGGCTGGATAGATTGGGATAGGTGAATGATAGATACAAATAAATGGTTGATAGATATAGACACAATTAAATAGATGGATGAATGATAGCTAGCTAAACAGACAGACAGACAGACAGACAAAGATAGGTAGATACCAGGTTGGATGGATGAATGGATGTGGGGATAGATGAATTTTAGATAGATATAAATGATTGATAGATATAGATGAGTGAATTAATGAATGAAAGAAAGATAGAAAGATGTGATGAATGATAGCCAGACAGACAGATAGATGGATAGGAATAAAAATTCTAAAGTACATCAAAAGTTAATTGCAAAGGACAGATTCAGAGGAAGGGCCTAGAAGCGAAAGACAATGGGAAAACTGTCCCTGTCCAATTAGAACCTTATGGAAGGCAATTTCACCATTCTGTGAGCACTGGATGACAATTAGGGAAAAGGATCCAATCAAGCAATAAGCACTCTTAAGCATCTTTTATGTTGCAGTCACCATCTTCACATCAGGAATACAAATACAAAAATTCCTATGTGCCAAGTACTGCAGTAGGTATTGGGAACACAATATATCTAATAGTGTTTCTTTACCTAAGGTCTATGAACATTTTTACTGTTTTGATAACTGTATTTCGATGTGATTAATTGTTTAATAATCCTATAAATTTTATTTTATTTATTCAAAAATATTATTTTGTAAATGGCTCCAAAGGCTTCCCCAGATTACCCATAGAATCTATGATACCAAAAAAAGAGAAAGAAACATGATAAATGATATGGAAGTCTGAGTCTAGGTAACTTCTGTCAAAGATATAAGAGTAACAGGACTCGGGATTACAAAGGCATCAGAATGGACAAATACAACATAAAGGTGACAAAAGTTAGAAAATGGAGACCAGAAGAGCTTATTAAATATCCCCTAGCTATCCTTAAATCAAAGTATCCATCCCACATGGGAAGGAGAAGATTGTGTTCAATTGCACTATGTAAAAATATTTTAAAAACAAACCTATTACTTTCAGTCCTATTAAAATAAACTCCAAGAGGTAAGGGGCCATAGCAAAAAGAAGAAATGTAGCATAGTGAAGAGCTGACTTCAGAATGAGGAAGGCCTAGTTCAACTCCCTCTGAGAGCAAATCACTTAATTTTTCAAGGCCCCCAAGCAAATCTCTTAAGACTATAAACTGCAAAAAATCATTGGCAGAGAAATTTTCCTTACCAGAAATGTCTATGCCCCAATGCTATAATAATAGGTCCAGTCCCCCTCTTTCCCCTCCTCTTCTCTCCAACCCCCCAAAAATATTCATTTGCAAACCAAGCTAAGTGACTTCTAGATGGAGACTATTTTGGATAACATATAAAATCCATGCCCAACCAGCATATCCTCTCCCTTTCCAAAATATGAAAACTATGTCAGTTTTATTTCTTTGGCTTTATGAGTTTAAGGCAGAAAGATATTAGACTAGGACAGTTCCAAAAATCCATTAAATCTAGGGTCCAGTGCCCATCAGTGACCTATGTCAAACACTAAAAAAAAAGGCAGAAGATGAGTTTTTATGCTGCATGAGTTTTTATATAAAAGTGAATAATAACAAACATCTGCAAGTTCCATTTCCAGAGCCCTTGCCACCCTTCTCTGTTTTCAAAGCCAAACCTTATTCCCTTCAAGCCCATTTCTTCTCTAACTAGAATCTGGATTAGTCTGGCTTTCCCTCTTTTCTTTCCTACATAATCCTTAATTTCCCCTCTACTTTCCTTGCCACTCATCCTAATAATAGCTGCCATTTTTATACCACAAAATTTTTCAAAGCACATGGGTATGTTTATTGGTTTTAAAAGTATGATCCATGACCCCCTGAAGGGTTCTCAAAGTCCTTTCAGGGGGTCCATGAGGTCAAAACTACTTTCATCATAATAATACAAAAATGTTATAATTTCCAATATGGTAAATATCAATAAATCTGATCTTCCATATCCTGATCTTCTCTTTACTAAGCTATGCTGCCTCCCAACTATGAGATATTTTCCTCATTACTCATTTAACTTATTTTAAACATTTTTAATTTAGAAACTTTTAGAAACACTTTGAGGTAAGAGTTTCTGTTCTAGGAACATAGATAAGATGTTGCTTTCCATGCTCTATGAATAATTTTCTTTAAAAAAAAAAAAGGCACACGAAAGGGAAAAGATAGCATTTGGGGGGAAAAGAATCTGTTGACACATTTCTAAGCCACTAAGCTTTAATATCTGAAAAAAAAACCTCCAGGTCATTCCAGTCTTCCTCATGGATCCTAAATCAACAGACACCTCCCACACCATCCCCACCCAAAGCAAGACCAATGCTATGGTCCAGAACTTACTCAACTAGCTCTACCATTTGTGTACCATGGAGCAATTCAGTGACAAAGTTGAAAGATCCAGACTGTGTATTGACATTTGTTGTGATGAATGTTTTTCTTAAGTTCTTAAAAATTGTAAATAGAACAATCTTGAAAGGTTTTTGCAATCTGCCAATTTCTCGAGAGCATGGAGCATGAAGCTCAGGGATCAGTGATAAATTCAGACAAATTATTTAAAGAGTAAAGAAGAAGTATTCTTTCTTCAGGGACAGGGAAGTGAAGGGAGGCCAAAAAAAGTAATTAAAGAAAAAAAAAAACCCTTATAAATTGGGCCATGAAATTGACAGGCCAGTGGGTGGTGCTCTTTCTGTGCTCAGCTGTACCTTTAGGCACCTCCTGGAGATAAGGGATGCTCTGTCAAACATGCTGGCCACTGCAGAAAAGTTTAGTGGGCCTCCCTAAGCCCTCCTTGCTCCTGAAGATATGGCAGGGCACCCTCTATGGGGACATTGATAAAATGTGATGTTCACTTGAGAATTATTATTTTCAACCTCAGAAATATTTACCAAAAAATCAGGGACCATGACCTTCTGGACAAAAGGAAAACAGTCACCGCTCTGAAAGCTGGAGAGGACCGAGCCATTCTCCTGGGACTGGCCATGATGGTCTGTGCCATCATGATGTACTTTCTGCTAGGAATCACACTCCTGCGCTCATACATGCAAAGGTAATTTTCAATGTTATTTGGAAACATTTGGTTAATTGGCTCTATTCTTTTCCCCAAGACTCACACTGAACCATCCTACCCAACAATCCTATCTAGAACTGAAATCTAGAATTGAATCTAGAACTGAATCTAGAACTGAAAGCGATTGTAAAGGCCAAGTAGTCCAACCTCCTCATCTTAAGAGAGAAGTAAACTGAATCACAGGATGGTTAAGAAAATATTTATTTATATATTTTTTATTTATTTATTATATTTATAAATATATTTATATATATTTATTCAAGTATTTATTAAGCACCTACTATGTTGCAGGTAGGAACTAGGGATGCAAATAGAATAAATAAAAGTAGGAGCTTACCCAAGATCATACACATAGTAAATGTCAGAGATGGGATTTAAATCCAAGTATTTATCCTCCAGCCAGTACTCTTTCCACCATCTCCAGATTTGTATTTGCCCTAGGATAGCTAGGTGGTGTCATAATACCTAGAGCACCAGACCTGAAGTCAAGAAGACCCATTTTGTGAGTTCAAATGCAACTTCAGACTCTAACTGTGTGACCCTGGGCAAGTCACTTAGCCCTACTTGCCTCAGGTTCCTCATTTGTAAAAATGAGCTGGAGAAGGAAATGGCAAACTACTTCAGTATCTTTGCCAAGAAAACTCCAAATGAGGTCATGAAGATTCTCAAATGAGTGAAAAATGACTTAAAACTAAAACGAAATTGAGTAGAAAAGGACATAATGGATAGGAAGCTGACCTCTCAGTCAGGAAGATCTGTATTTGCATTCTGCCTCTGACCACATATTGGCTGTATGACCGTGAACAAGATATCTAACTTCTCAATGCTACAGACACCTCTCTGAGACTACAAACTGTGCTAGTTAAGGGAGTTCTCTACATCTGAGGTCTCATATATGCAGCCCACAACACTCCCAAGAGTGTCAAAACAAGATTAAAATGTAATTTTAATTACTTTTAAATTGTAAATTTATTAAATTGTAAATATTTGATGAAACAAATAAAAATACATTAAAACACAAATAATACAAATATGTAGTTTTCTGAGTCAATATGTGGTCCTGAGAGAAATCCTAATGAATAGTTTAGTTTCCAATTGAATTTGACATCATTGTGCTACATACATCAATGAAATTGTTATTCAGGACAAAAAAAATTAATAGGAGAAACAGAAAGTTTCTGGCTAAAACTAGTTTTATGAGGTATGATGCTAGAATCCATTCATTTTATCAAATCACCCATATAGGGACAAATATGGCTATTGTCCATAAATTACAGGGCCAGTTACCACAGCAAAACAGAAACACCTGACTTGTTCAAGTCTCCTGGGAAATCATGGCAGTCTTCAGCTGCCTGCTAAAACAAAATTCTCTCTCATGAAAAATGGAGGTTTAATTTAGAACAGGGAATCAAGCTATTTTATAGCACCCATTTATCCATGTAAATTAATACCTTCATTTTAGAAACAAAATCCAACTGAAACACAGTCATTTGCTGAAATTAAGGCAACATCTTTCACAGTTTCTAGATTCCACTAAAATCTGCTAATGGTCGTCAGCTACATTGGTTCTCCAAGAAGGAGCCTAGAGTTTTGGACTGGGGCATGTTCCTTGATCTGAAGGAGCTTCAAAGCCACCATGCCTGCCCAAAACCCACCCAAAGTTCCCCGCAGATGTAACAACAAAGTCCCACCATATCTCACCCAAGGAATCCCAATTCCCTTAATCTGATGGGATGCCCTTGGTCTACCCACTCTAGCATCCTACCACCCCTTTTCTTACACAGCTTTATCCTTGGAAGGGCCAAGAATAGGAGTGAAGGAACCCTACCAATTAACTGCAAAACTCCAAGGTAGTAAGCGCTAGCAGCCCACAGTTGCTAGGGTAATCAGTTTATACCCAGAAGCTGGAGATTGATTGAGCTTCTGTTGTTTCCCAATTACGAACGCAACCATTGATCATCAAGCTCAAAAACAATTTTCTTTTTTTTTTAATAACCCTGACCAATCCAACTGGCAGCTGGGAGAATTTACATTCCTCTTTGTTCTAGTGTTGCAGAAAATAACTAATGGCAAAGTTATTTAAGCCTTCAATTTCTAGAGAAAGGCAGCTTCTCCATTGGGCATATATGTATACACATACATAGATAGTGTATAATGTGCATACATGTATGATTGTGTAAACATATATGTGTTTATTAATTTTATATTTGTTATACATATTTATGTACTTGTTCCTCCCATTATTAGTTCATTGTTAGTAGGGATCTTTTCGTTCTTATATCTCTTAATGATTAGTATAGTCCCTGGCTCAGAGTAATGGATTAATAAATGCTTATTGGATTGATTGATCGACTTGCTGAAAATATATTCAAATCAGGGTTGTTTCTGAACTTTGAAAGTACTCACACTTACACATGTCACATAGCTAGGCATGTACAAGGTAGAATTTGCATCTAGGTTTTCCTAAGAGAATGAGGTAGCTAGACAGTGGATAAAGCACTGAGCCTTAAATAAAGAAGACCTGAATTCAAATCTGGCTCCAGATATATACTAACTGTGCAATCCTGGCCACTATCTGCCTTAATCCATTGAAGAGGGAAATGGCAAACCATTCTAGTATCTTTGCTGGGAAAACTCCATACAGAATCATGAATAGTTAAATATGACTGAACAACAATTTCTTAAGAGAGAGATACTGTGGTTTAATCAGGGCTGTCAAAATCAAATTGAAATGAAATAGATTTTTCCTGTCCCATACTGATTTAGAAAACCACAAGTTAGCATTCTCTGTGTTATATTGTATTTTTAATCATGTAGTTAAAACATTTCTCAGTTACATTTTAATCTGGTTCACCAGCATGCAGGAGTCACAGCCTTCAACTGGAGTTTGACATTTCAGGCTCAGTGGAGAGAGTGCTAGACTCAATCAGGAAAACTTGGATTCAAATTCTGTCTCTGATGTTTGTGCCCTAAGTGATCACCAACAAGTCACATCATCCCAGAAGCCTCTGGGGGTTGGACTAGATAGTCTCTAAATCTAGAAGTATGTGAACATTTTTACTATACAAGGTGTATTCTTGTCCCATGGGGCTCTTGGACTTAATCCTGGCACAGTTGAAGGGTGAGGGAACAGAGAAGATAAGACAAATGAGATGGGAGAGACTTATGGTTTTTTAAACATCAAAGATCTGTGGTTACACTGATGTGAGAACTTCCTCCAAATCATCTATTATCTATAATGTTGCTGAAGGATCCCAGCAGAGTGGGGACAGCGTTGGATGTGCAGGCAAGAAGCCCTGAGAACAAATTGTCTTCTATCATTTACTGTGTGATCATGGACAAGGCTCTTAATCTTTCTCTCTCCTTTTTTCAGTGTGTGGACAGAAGAGTCTCAATGTACGTTGCTTAATGCTTCCATCACAGAAACGTTTAACTGCACTTTTATTTGTGGTCCAGAATGTGAGAAGAACTCTCAGTATCCCTGCCTGCAGGTCTATGTTAACCTGACTTCTTCGGGGCAAAAGCTCTTACTTTACCACACAGAAGAAACCATGAAAATCAATTCTGAGGTAGGCACATGACATTCATTTCTTCTCAGGCTAATGTAATGGGGACAACTAACTCCTGATTCTGAAAGTGAACCCTCAGTTAGCATTCTAGGACCAAAATTCACCCAGGAAGTCAACTCTCCTCCATCCACCAAGTTATTCGTTATCTCTATGTGACTGATTTCCTGTTTAGAGTATGGATTTCAGTTAGTTACCTCTTATTGGGCTGCATATTTGGAAAAGGAAGCATTCTATTTTTAATTATTACTCTCAGGGAGACAGCCTTTCCAAGGACAGAGACCACAGCTACAGAGTAAAAGGTGGCAGGGATTACCCACAACATAGAGGGCACAAGTCATGGATGTGTTTGGGGGTTCAGATGACTTGAATTTCTGCCATTGGTACTGATTCTTCACCTGATAGACTATGCTTTGGTTTGTTCAAGATAGCAATTAAAAAACCAACAACAATTAATAAGTATCACTATGTGTCAGACACATTTGTGATTAGTCAGACATTGGGGATAGATGCAAAAATTAATCACTGCTTTCAAGGAGTTTATGTTCTATTTGGGGTATAGATAAATACATTCAAGCATTCCTAAATGTATATACACACATACACGTGTGTATATGTGTGTACATATATACATATGGATACAGCTTCTATATATAGAATAAATACAAGATTAGTTAGGATCTAAAGCAATGCTGACAGAGTGCTGATCTTTTTCACTGACCCTTTGCAGCTTTCCTGTAGTAGAATTGGGGGGGATGAAGCACAGCTTTGAATGCTAAGATCAAGTTTTCATTATAGAAACAAAAATTGCCTGATTACTTTTTCTTCAAAAATCATTCCCATTCAGATTGATCATAGAAAATTTCTTTTGAGTCCTTCTAGCATACCTATTTTTTGATAGTATTTTTTCTCAATTTCATGGGAAGACAATTTTTAACATTCATTTATGCAAGATTTTGAGTTCCAAATTTTTCTCCTTCCCTCCCTCCACTCTCCTCTTCTGAAAATGGAAGGCAATTTGTAAAGCATTTTTCCATATTAGTCACAGTTGTGAAAGAAGAAACAGATCAAAAGGAAAAAACATGAAAAAAGAAGAAAGTAGAAAAAAAATCTTCAATCTGTTTTCAGAGTCCACTGGTTCTTTATCTAGATATGGATAGCATTTTCCTTAATGAGTCCTTTGTTCATGTCTTAGATCAGTGACACTGAAAAGAGATGAGTCGTGATTGTCACACAATGTTGCTGAAACTGTACAATGTTTTTCTGGTTCTGCTCATTTTTCTTTGTATCAGTTTGTACAATTTTTCTGAAATCTATCTGTTCATCCTTCCTTATTGCACAATGATATCCCGGTACATTCATATACCACAGTTTGTTCAGCCATTCCCCAATTGATGAGCATCCTCTCAATTGCCAATGTTTTGCCACCACAAAAAAGGACTGCTATATTTGTCTTTGCACATTTGGTCCTTTTCCCTTTTTATGATCTCTTGGAGATACAGAACTAATTGTGGTATTGCTAGATCAAAGGATACACACAGTTTGATTGCCCTTTGGTCATAGTTCTAAATTGCTCTCCATCTAGCATACCTTTAAAAAATTTTAAAGCTTCTGACATGGCATTAAGAACATAAATTAAGGCCTGGAAAGGGCCCTGGAGATCATACAAACCAACCCTTTTATTTTATAAATGTGGAAAATGAATCTCAGAAAATGGAAGTTACTTAAGGTCACACACTAGTAAGTAAGAGAGCAAGGCTTGAACCCAAGTCTTCTAACTCCATATAGTCTGCTTTCGACCTCATCATTCTTTTAACCTCCCTCTAGAGATTTTCAAAACTAAAGGTAGAAAATCAATATGATCTATTTATTGGATTATTGAAATTACAACTAACTAGAATCAGAGACTTTGATATGAATGATCCTAAAATTCCCTTTTGGGTTCCAATGAAGAGGGAAGAGTCCTTCAGGTATTACGCTATAGAGGGGAAAAAATGGACCTGAAATGAGAAAGACTTGGATCTAACACCTGCTTACTACCTTCCTTTCTACTACTTGCACCCCATATGAGTCAATTTTTCAGCACCTCATTTTCTTCATCTATAAAACAGAGATGATAATAGTGCTCAAAGTACCTAATTTCTTGATGTAGGGAATCCTGGTAAGGAATTCCTTTGATCAATGCTTATCTAGGACCTGCTTTGCAACTAGATTGATGCCTGGGAATTGCCTGGGGTACTGGGAGCTTAAGGGGCTTCCCCAGGGTCCCACAATCATTCTGAACCAGAAGGGAAACTTGAATCCAGGTCTTCCTGAGTCCAAGATCTTCCTTTATATATTATAAAATGAATATTAACAGAATTACAGCAGTTCTGTTCATGAAGAAAGCAGTACTATGTACTATTTACACAATAGTTACTATATAAATGCTTTTTGTTTGATTAATTTAAATCACTTTGGAAATCTAAACTTTAAAGTACTATTGAAATATAATCTTGTATGTGAATATATACTATATACATTCATATATATATGTATATATATATATATACACACACACATCTTTTAATCATAAAAATCATCTTCCCTATCCTGATATACAAAACTTTCACAAATGCAATATATAGAAATGGTATTCATAAAAGCTAATTCGATCAGTCAAGAGGCATGCCATGTTAATAATTTTGAATTAGCTGTATTGCATTTCTAGCCTGTGTTGGTAGGGATGAATAAAATACTTATAACTTTCTAGGGGGAATTATTAACCCTGATCCTGGGATCAGCTCCACCTGAATTCACTTCTTTTGTATTTTTATTTTTCAATTTTTTTCTAATTCTGAAATTGACAAACACGAGCATTTCTACATACAAAGAAAAATATCAAAAGTAGATTCATATAAAACTGGGACTGTCTAGACAGAAAGGCTTGATTTTTCTACTTTGGGAAAATACTATAGATATTCTTTGAGCATGTGGCCAAGAAGAGGATTTCTTCAGCCGAAGGCAGAGAAAGCAACTGCATTTTGGTTACAACAGCTCAAATAAATTATTACCACCTCATATGAGAAGTCAGCCTCCTGAATATTTCAGAAGCGGTTTTTGAAAACGTCTGCTCCAGTTCCCCCTAATCTACAGGAAGCACAAATAATGTTCAGTTGCCTCAAGGTTGTTTTATCAATAAATAAAAGTGAACATAGTCTCAGTTTTTTTCCAAGATGTGCTTATTTCTGCCATCAGCCCTCCAAACAGGGCTAATCCTATGGAATATGAAACTCTCAAATGCTGATGAAATTGTGAAGTTATTCATTAACGCAAAATTCATCAAGCATTTATTATGTGCCTACTATGAGGTGATCAGAGTGTTAGGGGATGGGATTATAAAGACAAAAAGGAAATTAGCCCTTTTCCTTCCAGAAACCTACATTTTAATTGGGGAAAACAACACAGAAAAATACATATAAAGAACATACAAAGTACTTTTTTTTGTAAAGAGTATTATCAACTGAGATTTGCTCCCTGTCAGAAAAGGTAATTGAAAGCTCACATCAAATGCATATCAGCTGAAGAAACTGGGGACGTTTAATCTAGAGAAGACGTAAGGGAGATGTAATAGTTGTCTTCAAATATTTGGAGGGCTGAAACATGGAAGAGGAATGAAACTTTTTCTACTCAGTCTCAAAAGGATGAACCCAATATAACATAGAGAAGTTACAGAGACCATTTAGGTCTATCAAGGAAAAAATTTCCTCACAATGAGAGCTTTCCAAAAGTGGAATGAGCTGTCTTGAGAGTGCCTTCCTTCCAGCAGAGGCTAGATGTCCTCTTGGGTATGTTATATAGAGTCTGGGTTTTTAGGAAAGAGCTGGAGTAGTTGCTTCTGAGACCCCTGCCAATTCTAGAAGTCTTCAATTTTGTTGTGTAAACCTAAAGGAGAAATATGTATCATGCACCAGCTGTTATTGAGTTTCCTTCTATCCAAATGATGGATGTTCTCAGATTCTTGCATCTTGTAAAGCTCAGGTTTTGTGGAATACTCCCCAACAATATTTCCAAGCCTTCATATATGAGTCAGTGTTAAATGACAATACACCAAGATCCAGACCATGCTCACAGTCTTCACTATGTTGCTAGTAGCAATTTGGGATACGTAAGGGAAATTTATAATATTTTTGTTAAGCTCCTATTATGCATCAGGAACTATAGGATTTAGATGAAGAGGAAACTTGGAGAAAATCTTATCATCATTTTAGAGCTAGGAGACTGAGCCCCAATCTCTTACCCACAGTCACACAGCTGTAATCAGCAGAATCAGACCCAGGCTGATTTTAGAACTAGTAATTTTTCCACTGTACTGTAACTGCCCAGCTAGTTCCCATGATTCTGTGCACTGGCTCATTCATTTGTTCATCTCCCCACTTTTCTCTGTGATTGAAAGTCTTCCCATTGGAAACTTGCTCTTGTGGAGAAAGGGGGCAGATGGGCAGCGGCAAAAAGCCCAGATGGGAATTACTACTGTCAAACCTTACAAAGCTCTCCTTAATGGTCTGAGTGGTTCCACACCCCAGAGAGTGGAAGCTGAAAATAATTGGACTTTTCACAATGCTTCCTTCGACCATAGTTGTCATTTCTTTCTGCAGAGTTGAATTTCTAAGATCCCAAATATCAAAACAACAGAACTCGGGCAAGTCGTGCTGCATCTAAGCCTGACGCCACTGAAGAGGAACCAGCACTTTTCTTTTCAGAGGGTCACCAGACCATGACCTTATAAGATTAGCTGGAAAACATGAGGAAAAGATGGTGCTGGGAAAGCTGCCAGGAGAACCCTTCTATCAGTGCCTCAACTCATTCAAAGATCTTTAGTCCTGATCATACTTCCCTTGTTAGCATGATCAAGGACAATTCACTTCCATTTTGACAAGTTAGCAGCCCATGTGGTCAGCAGAGTATGGTGGTTTTAGAGTAAGGAAGAGTTACTTCAAGCCTCACTGCTGGCAGAAACCTGTTGTGTGACCATGGACAGGTCATTAATTGCATTTAATTTAATTAATGCATTAATTGCATCCATCCAGCTCTCTAAGACTATGGTTTATAGTGATTTGCATTAATGAAGGGAGTTTCCATACCAGGACATCCCTATACTAATGAAATCATAGAGCTCAACCTTTAAAAAAAAAAGATCCTTCCCTTAAAATAGCCACATTTCTAAAAGTTATAAAGGAGTAGCATGAAATTGAAAGATGATTTTACTGAAATGTATAATACATAGCTGGCAACTTTTGAGTTAAGTCAATAGGATACAAGAGGGTCAATCATGATGTTGTCATATTCAAAGGCACAAGGACAATTTTCCTTCATTTTTGTTCCTTGCCCCATGTACTTTTTTTTCTTTAGCTCTTAAAGCTAAAGTCTTTCCAAACAATCACACAATCAACAAATATTTCTAAAGCATCTTCTATGTAGTAGGTACTGAACTTTGACATTAGGGGCACATACCAAAAAATATACAATTTCCCCTACCCTCAAGGAAATTATATTCAATTGGGGGAGAAAATATCTGCATTTATAAAGAAATATTGAAAAATATACATATGTATACATACACATATGCAAATAATAAATAAATACAAAGTATTTGGAGGAGATGGGAAGTAATAGCAACTCTATGACTGGAGCTTCTCAAAAGTAAAAGATGGACACTCACAGGTAGCAGCCTATAGACCAGCCATTCTTGAAGAAGGGAAGATAATTCTAAAATCTTATATCTTTATCCATGATTGAGCAAGAAAAGTGTTGTAACAACTTCGTGCTACCATAGTTAGAATCTTCTTTTCTGATCCCTCTTTTGTAATTTCTGTTAAACCAATCCTTTGCCAAACAGATGAACACATTAACCTAGTTTGTAGGATGGGTTTGAAATACAACTGGCCAGATCTTTCCATTAGGGCCCCAAACCAAGAGCAACATATCTTACTCAGTCACTCATTCTAATTGGCCTCCTGTCCCAAGTCAACATGGAAGTTAGGAGTGTTCTGTCTATGTGATCACAGGGATGAATAGGTTAGTGGCTACATGTGCTGGTAAATCTTGGGGTGACCATTGCATGTAGCCCTGAGGGTAAGAGGGGGGCCAATGATAATGTTTGTCCTGTGGCAGGCCAACACACTGGGCCATGATCTGTACCCCTAAGTATAGGGTCACAAAGTGGAACAAAACTTTTAAGTTGAACAAAACTTTTAAGGAACAACTTATCATAGTACCAGAGAGAGGGTCCACAGCTGGAAAAGACCCTGGAGGTCATCTATGAAATCCCACTCATCTTAAAGTTGAGGAAACAGTATCTCAGAAAATAGAATAGCCTGATTCAAAGACATATAGCTTATAAATAACAGAGTACCCATCCCACACTCTGCACCATCTAACACTCTACCCCTTCCATGATGTTGGCTTTAGAAAGGTGGTGAGACTCCAATCCATTAATAAGTTAAAGACCAGCTAAATGAAAATATTTGTAGATCCCCATTCTCGTTAACTTTTTTCATGTCCACAGGATACATCATTACTTTCCATTCAATGTAAAAGATCTTTATTACACACCTACAATGTACCAAACGCCATCTGAGGTATTGAGGATTCAAAGACAATATCTAAACAGCCCCTGTCCTCAAAGAACTTACACTCTTTTGGGAAAAAATAATATTTACCCATGTAAGTAAATGAGGTACCTGGGGGACACCCTAGTGCTTAGAGTACACGCCTGAGTTCAAATCTGGTTTTAGGTACTTAATAGCTGTGTGCCTCTGGGCATCCTGTTTGCCTCAGTTTCCTCTTCTGTAAAATGAGCTGGAGAAGAAAATGCCCCCCAAAAACCTCAAATGAAGTCAGGAAGAGTCAATCACAACTGAAATGGAACAAAAGCAATATAAGCATAAACTATATATACGAATTCATTTTAGGGAGTAGAGCTCTGGGCTAGTATCAATTGTGAACAATAAAACAAGGGTTCCATAGGGTACACCAAAAGAGCAGAGAAGAGTGGGATAGGTGTCCCAGAGAGATGGGGCTGACACGGATGAGTCTGGAGCAGCAAGGAAAGCTCCGGTCTATGACACCTCAGAACTGTGAATAAAGATAAATCGGTATGTTCTTCAATGGCAATAGTAAATTTGATTTTCCCAGCTCCACAGCGTACAAACTGTGTGATCTTGGACAAATCACTAAACTTCCTGGCTTAGCAATTAATTTCCTTGTGTTTAAAATGAGGGCACTGGACTAGATGATCTTTAAGGCCCCATTTGGTTCTCTGAGCAGTTCCTGATTAAGAAAGAGACACAGAACACTCTGAGAAGGAGGACACAGAACTCTCCCAAGTCTGACCCCCATAAGTCTCATATTCCAAGTGGAAGTGCTTATCAAGGGGTAGCTGAGACCATCTGGAAACCAAACTTTTTGGGGACATGCCAGTTGTAGGAAGATATCCACTCAACCATACCTCTACTGAATGGGCTTCAAGAATGATGTAGCTCTCCAGAAAGTGTAATGAGGGTCAAATGGCAAGAATTACACTACGGTGGACCCCAAGAAAGGAGAGTAGAAGGAAAAGGAAAACAGGAATTCTAGATACTCACATTCTTCCAAACTCACTGGAAACATCATATCAATTATTATTTGATTGAGTATTGTCATAATCAGCAATAGAAAATTAATTTCCTTGGATCAACCTGGTTCAGACAATTGCAGGTATTTGAGCATCCTTAGGTACCAAAGTCTTTCATCTCTTGATGCTGATCCTTTTCTTTTGCTCCCTTTTAAGTACCTTAACATGCCAGAATGCTGCAATAAATGTGAAAATATGTGAGCAAACAGAGCAAGGATGGGGCGTGCTCTGGAGGGGGCCACGTGAGGATGCTGGCAGGACCGTTAGTGCGTAATTGTGGTAGGATATTGTTTCCCTTTGCTCTGCCAAGAATTTTAAGCAGCACAGCTTGGCAAATAGTAAAAACTGAAAAGAGAAACCAAGTAACTTTCAAAAACAGATTCAAAGCAGGAAAAATGCTGATAGAATGCTAAAAGTCAGGAGAGGTGAAAGAAAACGAGACTCCTGTGTACCGGAAGGCTGTCTAGCCATCACTCAAATCTGAACACAAAGTTTTCTTCTCCAAAGCGCCCCTTCCCTCCTAAAGGAAACGTTGTGGGAAATCTGAAGCATTCCCCCCTCTATGGACCTCTTTAGAGAGAAAACAAGACAGAGTACTCAGAGCCATAACCAGGGTGGTACAGCTGGGGCTTTGCTCTAGAATGCCAGATTTTAGATGGCATATATAGTAGCATGGTCAACATGCTTCCCCTTGTTAGCCAAGCAGCTGCTAGCATCGCAGCAAACTAGCCTTTTGGCTAGAAACCATCAATTGGCTTTGGGTACACTTCCTCAGCCCTGGTACTCTGTCTCCCACCTGCCGTTCTGGTCCCTGGTACAAAAATTCCCAACTACAATTCTGCCTATATTTCTCTTCATCCTATACTTCCAAAGATGGTTTCCATCACATTGTCCTCTCTACCCTCACCCTCCCATAGATGCTTCCATTTTACTGATAAGAGTCTGTGGAAAGAGTACAAGACTTGGGAGTCAGATGAGCTGACTTCAAATCCCAAATCTGTTGCTTATGATGAGTATGAGTGAGTCACTTTTCCTTGCTAAAACATTTCCTCCTATGTAGAATGAGAGGATTTAACTAGATGGTTTCTCAAGTCCCTTCTGGGTCAAAAACTATTGTTTCCCTTGTCTCAGTTTCCCCATCTGTAAAATGAGCTACTATAAAAAAGGAGAAGAGGCTGGTGGTCATTCAATAATCCACTTAGTATAATTCAAATACACTTTTTGTCATACCATGAAGTTTTTTATTATTAAGAATTCTATGAATATAGTTCTTTAAGGTTTGTATGTATTTTATTTAAAGTATTTCATTCAATCTTTAGGACAGATCTGTAAGATAAGTGTTGTAATTATTCTCCCCTTTTTACAGATGAGTAAACTGAGGCTCATTAGAATAGTGACATGATCAGGATCACACAGTTCACAAGGGATTAAAGTGAGAATCAAATCCAGGTCTTCCTGACTCCATGATTCATGATTCTAAGTATCACAGCAAACTTCTTTTTAATAAGTCATTGCCATCATGCCCAACTCTTCATGGGATTTTCTTGGTAAAAATACTTGGTGGTTTGCCATTTCTTTCTCCAGCTCATTTTAGAGATGAGGAACATAAGGCAAACAGGATAAGTGGCTTACTCAAAGTCACACAGCCAGTAAATATCTGAGGCCACATTTGAACTCATGAAAATGAATTTTCCCTATTCCAAGCTCAATGTTCTAAGCACTGTGCTATCCACCTCTCCTTTTTAAGAGGCTATTCACTTATTCACTTACAACTTTACAAACAGATGGAGTTTGCCTCCAGAAAGTACATCCCATTCTATCCCCTCAAAATTACAACAGGCAATTTCTCAAAATCTCTAAGCAAATAGCATTCAGAGTGGCTGAGTCCACCTGGAAGACATTTAAAGTAGAAACAACTTCAGCCACTTTCAGAAGCGAATGGAAGGAATCTGATTGCTGGGCCAAGAGTATATTATGGACCCAAAAGGACGCATGAAATCTCAAGTGGCCTAGAGGGCCATGATATGCAGGACTAGAGAGGGGTCAGTCTTACAGATAGTCCTCTGCCTATATTGTCTTCCATTCTGATCAGCACAATACTCAATTTATAGATAGGTAATATCCATAATAATATAATAATTAATAAGCTAGAGCATATCATATCAATGCTAGCTAATATTTACATAGTACTTTAAAGTTAGGAAAGTACCATAGGCTATCTCATTTGATACAACAATCCTTGTGAGTTAAGTGCTATTATCATCTCTATGTTATGATGAGGAAACTGAGGCACAGGGGGAGGTGATTTGCCCAGGGTCACACAGCTGGCGGATGTCTGAGGCAAGATTCAACTTCATGTCTCCTGACTTTAACACTTCCATCATTTGCTCTACCTCTTTTTAAAAAAAATAATTCAAGCATTTTTAAAAAAAAACCTTTTTTAAACTTTTTTTTAAAAAATAATTCAACCATTTCAGAAGAGAATGGTGAAAAAAGGACTACTTTTAATGAAGTTTCATTTTGTTTTTAACTCTAGAGGTCTTTTGATGACCCAGAACCCCATTGCAAGGGAGGTTTTGCTCATAAACTCTCCCAGCCCCAAACTGGAAAAGGTCTCCATGGATTTGTTATCTAAATTGGCAGTAAAGGGTTGACCTTTCCTAAACACAACTCTTTAGGGTTTTTTTTTAATCTTCTTGAATAAAAATCTGCAGGGACAGAAGCCAGATTAAAAAAAGGTAACTCCAAACTTCCCCAGAGGCTACTTCTGTCCCATCTGTCCCCAGCAAGCATCTAACTGGACTGCTTCCAAACACTGCAGAAGGAAAGAAAATGTTTATCTCAGCCAAGAAGATCAAATAGTCAATGGTTAGTTTTAACCATATGTTCTTAACTCCAGTAAAATGTAAGCTTTTTGAGAGCTGGAATGGTTTTAGTTTTATGTTCTTATCTATAGTACCTAGCATACAGTAGGCATTTAATAAAAGAGTTTTAATTCATTTGAATTGAATTGCATTTCATGAGAAACTAGATCCCTGTAGAGGTGCTTTCAGGTCCCCAGCTGCCAAATGATGTTGTAGTTATTGTGCTGCTACTTTTCCTTATTCTCTAAGAGGACCAAGACATCAGGGAGGTGATACCATGACATACAACTATAAGTGAGTTGGATTTAAGTAGGGAATGGCCATATGCAAAGTCACTTTCCCCTCCAGAGTTATCTGGGTCCAGTGGCCAGATATAGATTGGAATGACTAGAGATGGCCCTGGATGCAAAAGCCCCCGGCACTGCTCTAGCTAACCCAGCCTCCTGGCTACTGATACGTCTATATCTTTAGTTGATTAATGGACATTAGACCGAGATTTCCTTGATAGCAAGGACTGTCTTTTGCTTTTCTAAATTTTACCCAGAACTTAACACAGTGCCTGACACATAGTTGAATTGTTCAGTCACATCCAACTCTTTGTGATTCCATGTGGGCTTGTCCTGCCAAAGATACTAGAGTAGTTTAGCCATTTCCTTCTTCAGCTCATTTTACAGATGGGAAAACTGAAGCAAACTGTGCTTCACACAGGATCAAACAGCTAGGAAGTGCCTGAGGATAAATTTTAACTCAGAAAGAGGCTGTCACTCTCTCCATTGTACCACCTAGCTGCCTTGTAGGGCACAGAAGGCGTTTAATAGATGTTGGCTTTATAAGTGTTAAGGTTAGAATCAAGATACATTAAGATAGAATATACTTCCTAGAATGTGTTGCTGCTGATCAAAAGCAAAGTGCTCAGCATTTATTCTGGCCCAATGAAGGGGAGATCTTGCTGATAAAGGTCAAGCCCCTCCATGGGACCAACGGTCCCTCGGCCCCACCAGGAAAGCCAGTGGAAAGAGCAACCAAAGCCAGCACTTTTTCCCTTCCAGGAAGCATGGTATAGTGAAAATAGAATTAGCCTTCAAAATTGGAATACGTGGGTTCATCTCCCACCCCTGAAATAGACTGACTGTGATTTGGGGCAATTCTTTAAGACGATAGATTGAAAATCCTGCTTCAACATTCTTTGACAGTTTCCTCTTGAGTAGCCCCTTACAGCAATAAAATTAAGCATCCTGACCACAAAGGAAAAAACATCTTTTCTATCCTTGAGCCGACAAACTATAGGACAAAATTAACTATGGTTCATGCTATGGTCACAAGATCTTTATACCTAACCCACAGGCTTACCTCATCACTTTATGGTTGGTTCAGAGGAAAAAAAATAAAGGAAAAATCATTTGGCATTGTGTAGACTAGGTTGAAAATCCTGCTTCAACATGCTTTGACAGAGTTTTCTCTTGAGTAGCTTCTGTAAGAAGCTATACACCAGTAAAAGTATCCTGATCACAAAGCAAAAAAAATCTTTTTTATCTTTGGGCCCACAAATTATAGTTTTATATATAACTATACATATATATATATATGTGTGTGTGTGTATAAATATACATAACTATATTTAAAACTATAGTTATATATAATGATGGTTCATGCTAAGGCCACAAAATCTTCATGCCTAACCCACAAACTCACTTCATCATTTTATAGTTAGTTCAAAAAAGGAAAGGAAAATTTTTTTGGCATTTTGTAGACTAGGCAGGGGATAGAAAACATTTTTTCTCACCAATCCAAAGAAGGAGAAGACATCAAGGAATACACAAGTAAAAATAATATTTTCTTCTTAGAAAAACATAGAATACTTAATTAATCTACCTTTAAAATTAAGAAACAGGAACGTGAGATTTGATTCAGTAAATATAATAAGTGCTGTTTCCACCTGATAAAGACAGTAGTGTTGAGCATCTTGCTAATTGAAGTGGAGGAGGGTGAGTCTATCCCTTATATTCAAAATAGTATATTATGACCAATTGTTAAAGAACAGAAGAGAAGAGGAAAATAAAAAAGATAATGGCAAAAGAAAGGCAGAGGTATATTAAAAGAGAAGGAGGAGAATGTCAGAAGGGGAAAAAAGGGAGAGAGAGGGAAGATATAGAAATGGAGGAACAGCAAACAGAGGACAGGAAGACAATCAGAGACAGAAAGAGAAAAAGATGGAAAAAGACCTAGAGATGGAAAGACAGATAGAAATAAGAGATAGACAAAAAAAGAGAAAGGGAGAAAGGGAGGGAAGGAGAGAAACAGGAGACAGAGGATAGACAGAAAAAGAGAAAGAAACAGAGGGAGACAGAGAACTGGAAAGATAGAAATAGAAACAGAAATACAGAAGGAGGGGAGGAGAGAGGGAAGGAGAGAAAAAGAGAGGAAGAGAGGGACAGAGGAAGAAAGAGAGAAAAGGGGGAGAGAGAGAAGATATAGGAATGGAGGAACAGCAAATAGAGGACAGGAAGACAATCAGAGACAGAAAGAGAAAAAGATGGAAAAAGACCTAGAGATGGAAAGACAGATAGAAATAAGAGAAAGGGGGAAAGGGAGGGAAGGAGAGAAACAGGAGACAGAGGATAGACAGAAAAAGAGAAAGAGACAGAGGGAGACAGAGAACTGGAAAGATAGAAATAGACAGACAGAAACAGAAATACAGAAGGAGGGGAGGAGAGATGGAAGGAGAGAAAAAGAAAGGAAGAGAGAGAAAAAAGGGAGAGAGAGAAGAGGAGAGAGAGAGAGAGAGAGAGAGAGAGAGAGAGAGAGAGAGAGAGAGAGAGAGAGAGAGAGAGAGAGAGAGAGAGAGAGGAGAGAGAGAGACAGAGAGAGAGAGAAGGGAAGGGAAGAGGAAGGAAAAGGGAAACAGGAGACAAAGGACAGATAGAGAAAGAGAGCTGGAAAGATAGATAGAGATAAAGACAGAAATAGAGACAGAAAGACAGACAGACAGATGGGGGGAAATGAGACAGAGGACAGACAAAGAGAAAGAGATGGAGACAGAAAGAGATAGATAGAATCAGAGAGAAATAAGTGAAATAAAAAGGTAGAGCTTTTCAGGCTCATGTCAGTTGAGTTAAATATTTCTTACCTTGCCCTATTGCTCATCTGGGCTATGCTAACAGCAACAGATCACTTTTTTGTGGAGAGGTTCATTAACTGCTCTCCATAGGTCTTGGGAATACTCTTTAGCTTTCACCAGGAAGCGTCCACTCTAAATGGCCAACTGGAAGCAGCCAACCAGGGAAATTGGACTTACCCTCTAAAGTGATACAAAAAATAAATTACCATCACCCCAAGGGCTAAATGAAAAGTCAATTCAGAACCCAAGTTATTCTTCCATGAAACTGTTAAAACAACCAGTCAGATGTCTAATTTTTGCCTTTAAACTTGGTTGCTTTGACATTTTAGGATCCTAGAATTGGAAGAGATCATAGACGTCATGCAGTTCAACCCCTTTATTTTACAAGTGAGAAAAGTGAGATTAACTGATGTGCTAATACCAGGCCGGCAGCAACAGAACGAGGTTGCAAGTTTAAGGCCTCTGACTCCCAGTCCAGCTGTCTCTTAGCCCAGTCATGCATTGTCCTTGGCCTGTAGTATAGCAGAATGAGAATCAGACCCAAAACCCTGGATTCCAAGCCTGCCTGTAACGCTAATTTACTATGTGACCCTGGACTTCCTATCTCTGCTCCTCATTCTGCTTACTTGTCAAAACGAGGGCCTTAAACCACATCATCTCAAAGATGTTCTCACGTGCCATGATTCTCTACTCAGCTGGTGATGACTGGAAAGAAAGAACCAAACACCCCCGAGTGACAAAGTATTAATTTGGAAAGATGTGAATTAAATCAACAGCCAGAAGGCAGACCTCTTATATGACACCCATTTTTTTTACCTGAAATTTTGAGCATTTTAGAACAGAATTATTTCCTAGAAATTCTAACAATAGAGATGCTAGTGTTAAAGAATGAATTAGACACTAGTATTGCTTTATAATAGCTGGCATTTAAATAGCATTTTACACATATTATCTGATTGAATCTTCAATATGTAAGGGCCCAAATAATTACACCCATTTTACATGTAACCCAGAGTTCAGGAGTATCTAAGTTTTAAACTCACATGAAGTAAATTCAATCTGAGGGAAGTGACCTGAAGAATCAAGAATCTTTAATGCAGAAAATGTACTCTGTGAAATTTCTGAATATGTTTGTATTTAGTTTCCACACATGTAGAGAATAAGCTCTTCAGTTCCTACAAAAACACACAAGGTAACAAATGCTACAGAAAATGTAGAATGTGCATATTATTCTCAAGAGCCTAGAAAGAGATCTTGAAAACACTGGATATACTCTTAGTAATCCATACTCTCTCCTTGGAAAGGAAATAAACGTGGGTGTCAAGACAAGATTTTGATGGGCTCTTTCTTAGTATCTTATAGAGACCCTCCCAGGCTTTTAGATTTCAGCTAAAAGACAAACAGAATTTGGGCCTGTTGAACAAGCACTTCCTTTTCTATCAGGCTTCTACTGTCTGAAAAACTCCCAATATTAGCAAGGAGCAAAGTATAATTCTTATTTTCCCTTTACCAAACAAGTGGTCCAAAAACCCAGAATGACCAGAGAGAGCAAAATTCTCTCTCCCTTCACTCAGACTACCCACTGCCCACTGTGGATGGACTAAGGATCCTGAAGGAGTAGGTGTTGGAGAACCAGACTTTCCTCTCCCCCACACCTATTGCCCAGTTCCCACCAGGCACTGAACAGTTAGTTGGATACGGATTTTGTCCTCCCTGCCCCACCCTACTGGAGAGCTAAAGATAAGCCAGAGACCTACTCTGCTCTAGAACTTGGTGAGGGATACAGCTTTCTAATGATCCCAAAGGTCTATCAGATGTCATTACCTGTTATGTGCAATTATTTCCCCTATTTTGAATGGCAATTGTTTTCAAACAGAATCTGTCTCATTTTTCTATTTGTAACCCTAGAATTTAGCTATGTACTAGGCACATGGTAGGTACAAGTACCAGAATTGTGATTTAACCCATGTAGGAAACTTCTGGATGAGGAATCTCCTTGAACAAAGGAGGTCAGCTTCTTCTCTGAAATTTAGAGCATTGCCTAGAGGGCTCAAAGATTGTGACTTGCCCAGAGTCACTCAGTCAGTGTGCTGAAGATGCAGGATCCTAACTCTAAGGTTGGCTATATAGTGATCAGGTCCCAGCTACTTCATAGAAAATACTTAATGGATGCTTTTCCACTCTCTTCTTATGTCCTACTCTTAAGTCCCTCACTGCTCCTTCCTACCAAATCACCTGAGGGCAGCTGGAAACGCAGGCACTATCTTTGCCTTCTTAACAATGGTCATAGCCATACTTTGTAGAAAGAAGGTCTCATCTCATGTTCTAAACATTATCCTGAAAGCTCATTCAAAAGAAGTTATCAAGGAAATCTCTTGGTTTAATCTCCTCTCATTATAGAGTGATGAAGAATGTGAGACAGAGAAATTCAATTATACATTCAACAAGCATTTACAAAGCTCCCACTATATATAAGGCACTATAGTATATGCCAGGTATACCTAGACAAAATCAAAACAGTCTTATCCTCAATAAGCTCACCTTCTCCTGGAGAGATATAACATGTATTCCAATATGTAAATCAAGATAATAACGGTTAACATTCCTATAGTGCATACTAGGGGTCAGGCACTTTGCTAAGCACTTTACAATTATTATTGTCTCATTTGATACTTGCAGCAGCTCTGCAGTGTAGGTGCTGCCCATAAGCCCATTCTATGGAGAAGGAAACTGAGGAAAGGGGGGTTAAATGACTTGCTCAGGATCACATAGTTAGGAAGCATAAAATTTGGCCTCAGGTCTTCCTGATTTCAGCCCCAGTGGTCTATCCACTACACTACCTAGCTATGTTTTATATATATATATATATATATATATATATATATATATATATATATATATATATATATGCATGAGATTTTACATATGTATGTATACAATACGTTTATATGTACATATATGTACATGTATACACACATGTATATATATACATAAGATATTTAGATAAGATAAATAGATATACAAGAAATAAAGAAACATATATACAAGACACGTGAAAAATAAATGAGAATAATTTTCAGGGAATAGGGAAAGACGGGTACTGAAACATTAGATAAGATAAATAGATATACAAGAAATACAAAAACATATATACAAGACACATGCAAAATAAATGAGAATAATTTTCATGGAGTAGGAAAAGATGAGTACTGGAACACTAGTAACTGAGGAAGATCCCAAAAAGCATTAGCAATTGACCTAAGCCCTTAAGAGAGTTAGAACTTCCAAAAAGCAGAGGATAGAAGCTTCTGCATGGAGACAGAGAACGGCAACGGGGTGTTTTGGAAGGGGAACAGAAAGTAAAGCAAGATGACTAGAATGTAGAATGTACGCTGGGGAACAACATGGAATCAGATTGGAAATTTACAAGTTAGATTGTGAAGGATTTTAAATTCCAAACAGAAGAATTTAGATTTTATCCTGGACATATAGGGAGTTGAACAAGGTCAACGACTTGCCCATTTACTCACAGAAGCAAGTCTTTAGCAGAGGCTCTCCTGAATCCCAATGTTTTTAACTTGTACAATCAGGCAAAGGATGGGGTGTGGGAGGAAATAATGTGTTTCAATGAGCTTCCCTCCGTTTCTCCACAGTGTTCTTACATCCCCAAGTGTGGCAAGAACTTCGAAGAGTCTCTGTCCATGGTGAATGTGGTGATGGAGAACTTCAGGAAGTACCAACGTTTCTCCTGTTTCTCTGACCCGTCTGGCATCCAAAAGAACGTCATCTTAACCAAACTCTACAGCTCCAACGTGCTGTTCCACTCACTCTTCTGGCCCACGTGCATGATGACTGGTGGGGTGGCCATCGTTGCCATGGTGAAACTCACGCAGTACCTCTCCTTGCTCTGCGAACGCATCCAGCGCATCAACAGATAAGAGTCCAAGCCAGCCGGGACAAGGTTTTTCTTTGACGTGCAAATACTGGTTTCTCTCATTCTTCACCAAAGAACCTTAAGTTTGTAACGTGTCGTCTATTATGAGTTTCTTAATTGATTCCGATACATAGAGCAATAACGCAGCTGCTGTTTGATAAGCAAACGTGATGTTTCTATTCTGTAGAAGACGGGGTGGAGGATCCCCTCAGTTTGATGTTGGTTGTTTTCATTCTCTTGGTTCGTTGGTCTGTTCGTTCGTTTGTTTTTTCTGGTGACACTAGGACTTCTTTCTTTCCTTCCTCTGAGATAGGATGCAGTGAATCATTTGTCAAGCTTTGTCAATGAATGTGGTGTGGTGTATTCTGTGTTCGGAGTCATCATCTCTCTCAGAGACATCTCTGCAATGTATTTTGTCATTCGTTGTTTACCGAAGCTGCAGCCAAAAACAAACAAAAAAAAATCCCTTTTCTTTTTCTCCAAACTGAGCCCTCTGGCAAGAGATGGGACCAGGATACCTTCAGCAAGGGTATTCATCATTTTCCTTGTATTGCTACCATATCACTGTAAAGATGAAATAAAAATGGTCACCTATTTTTTTTTATTATTTTTTACTCACAACAATGTTAGCTTTTTAACAGGATTGAAAATGGAAGAAGCTCTGTTCTCACTTGTCATTTTCTTGTACACCATATCCTTTAGGGAGACAAAGAATAGCTTTGATCCCAGTCTTAGACTTGCTAAGGGGGGAGGAGATGATACCAACAAAGGACCGCCAGTCCTAAGATTTGAGTGAATGGTGACAGCCACCTTCATAAGACTTGACTTGAGTGCACCCATATTGGCCCTGGATGTCTCCCTTCCTATTAATTATCACCATCTCTCAGTGGAGCTCTTCATAACATACACTATTCTGGACACTAAGATCCTGGTTAGTAGGCAAAACTTATTGGAGTGCTTTTTTAAAGAAAACTAAAAAGTAGATGTGTTAGGAAGAGATGCTAAAAGATTTCTAGGCAGGCAAAAGAATGTGATGTCTCTTACTTGATCTGTCTTCTCTTGATCTGTGGGAATCTTAAAGCAATGTTTCTTTCCTCTGCATATTTTATTTTTCTATTTACAATCCCTTTCTTTTGTTATATTTTATAAGCAGTCGAGATCTTTTTTTCTTAACTGACACTTGAACTGAATAACAGATTTGAGATTGTTTCTATTAGCACCCTGATTCATTACTATGTTCTGGGAAATCGATAAGAGATTGATTCTAAATGAGAATGTCCTGCTTCCCCCACACACACACCCCAAGCCTCAATAACCAAACAGAGGGAAAACACCATCTTCAATCAGTCTCATCCATATTTAAGTCCTTTTTTGTAATATAGTGTTGAAAGTTTTTAGCTAATACAAGGTTTTACAAATCATACTTGTGAAGTGAACAGTAAAATTAATCTGATGAGGTGGAAATTAATCTTCAATCTTGTAATCCATAGTTTGACTTTTCTTAAGCAAATAAACCCCTGAGGTGTAATCAAGGCTCCGATGTATAATTAAAAATAAAAAGAAAAAATCCATTAAAGCTGCTAGGTTTGAATAGCTCTTGTGTTCTGAGTTTGCAAACAAATGTTTAGCCAACGAAAAGTCCAAGAACCTATGGATTTATGGAATTGACTCTTTTTTATGGTTGTTTAATAAAAGTCCTTTGAATGCATACACATAGCCATAACTTAGAATTTAGCGACTCAAGGTAGGTACCACTAACAGTACCTAAGACTAGACACATGAAGCTCACCCTCAGTTTACTAAGGGATGGGATGGGGAGAAGATTCCCACAGAAGATAAAGGAAGAAGAATTTACCGTGGTCTCCATCTGGGCATTTCCTACTTTATCTAATATTCTTGGTATTATTTAGTAAGCTTTAGTGTTATTGTTGCTGAAGGAGTACACATACATAAAGAACTCCCTAAATTTATCACCCTGGGTAATATTCCAGTTGTCCCATCCTAGTTGTTGCTTTGATCTGTGTACACACACACACACACACACACACACGCACGCAAGAAATATTGTAAATAGTTGGGACGCTTTTATCACACAGAAAGGAAAACATAGTGCTGATAGGTGGGAAATTTTTATGACTCTAAAACAGCAAGAGGAGTTCAAAAGAGTACTACTTAAGATGTCTCAAGTACCAGCTGTGCTCTCCTACAAGTAGACCAAGAGTGAATAAGATGTTGGTGATACTGAAGAAAGACTTTTGCTTTAAGGTCTTTTTTTAAACCAAAAAGCTCTCCAGCTTGTGCTTCATGTCAGTATGAAGTGATCTCCAGGCAATGAATGACACCAAAAAAGAAAGTCCAGATGAGCTAATATAACCTTTTTCCATTACTAAGCCCAAGGGAACTCCCTCATCTTTGAGGAGTTAAGTGTGAGAAACAGTCTGGATATAGTAAAAGAGTAGCTTATTATGCTATGGAAATAGCATTGTTCTTGATATAAATGTTTTCAGTCAATCACCAAACATATATTAAGCATTCACAACTTGCCAAACATTATGTCAAACGTTAGGGATATGAAAACAAAATTTAAATCTCTGTCCTCAAAAAGCTTGCATTTCTGTGGCATCTGACAGATAAAAAACATACAGCAAGAATATTTTAAAATTGTAAAAGAGTTAAAAAGAACTAAATCAAATAATGAATGAGAATAAGGGTTCTAGTCTCAGCTTTGCCTCCAAGTACATCACCATGGACCAAGGTGTCTCCATCTGTAAAGTGGAATTTGACCATTTGGCACAGGGAATAGAGGAAAAAAAGAGAAAATAGAGAATAATAATGGAAAAAAGGGCTTCAGAATCCAAAAATTTTGTTCAAATCCTACCTCAAAAACATACTTACCAGGGAACTCTAGGCAAGTCTCAATGCCCTCAATGAAACCCTCTTAAGATTATCAATGAATTGCAAAAACAAATTATTGCTTTCATTAATAGAATTTCCTCTCCTGGGAGTTCCCCATACCAGGGAAATCAGGGGAAAAATTGGTCACACTTGGTTATCTTTACCCTTTTGTTCTAAACATCCCAACATTTTAAGTGTGTGTGAGATACTCTAAGGTACTTAGTCTGTACTTAGCCCTAGGAAGGGCTGTGTCCCATTCTCAAACACTTGCCTAAACTTCAGGGCACAAGATGTTCATTTAGATCTGCCAGGAGCAATGCCTGGACGTCCTCATGATTCCATAATGCTGACTCCCCCACATGATATAGAGAGATGTCTCAGATCCCAAATTACCTCCATCATTCAGTCGGCACATCCTATCTAATACCTCATTGATTTCCACTTTCCCAGATGCAATCATATCAAAAACCCAGGGGAAAAATTGTAAATACACCAGTGACTGTTAGCAAATGGTGGTAAGAAAAATGAGATGGATCTCAGAAAAGCCACTGGCCAAATGTTGGCTGACTGTAATGACTGGAAAAAGTAATGACAAAATTGCTCTGAGGCTCAGCGGCTGACATTTTGAGGGCCAGAATGTGCCCCCCCCCACTTTCTGACGACAATGAAATGAAGCAGTTGCACGTGACACGGACACATCATGTGCATCTCTTCCTATGTCCTGGCTGTAAACACTCCACCAGCATTCCCGTGGGTGACGCATCTTGACATTAAACTGTAGACTAGAATCATCTCGGTGACATTAACAGAGAGATCTGTGAGATGGGAAAACAACTTGAGTAATTGGATGAAGTCAGGTTTAAAAAAAATAATAATTAGAAAGGAATAGTCAGCAATAAACTTGGAGGACTAATATTTGTTATCCCTGAAAAAGAAGTTTCTCACATGTAGTTTAGGCAATAAAATAGGGAAGGAGAAGGGGGGAGTGGAAGATGGAGAGGGTTCTTTCTGTCCTTAGGACTCACTTGGTTCCTTTTTAATTTTATTCGAATTTAACAAATTAAAGTGAGATGCTGTGCTCGGGAGCAGTTGGTAGCTGTCTGGTGGTCTTTACAGATTTTAATCTAGGATTTCACTTATACAAGAAATTTCGGAAGAAAGAACTCTACCAATATGGCTTAGCAGCTTGGTCTCAGTTGCCCAAGATCACACAAGAGCCTATGTGTCAAAAGCAGGGTTTGAATCCTGGTCTTCCTGTCTCTAAATTAATCAGCCTTTAATTCACTATCCCAGAATCTTCTGGACATTATCCAGTATATACCCAGATTTATAGACAGGAAAGGGAATTAGAGCTGATTGGTTTGTTACCTCAAGACTCAGCATTGATGACACAGAGATTCTAGGAAATCTACTTATTCCATGTCCAAACAAGGAAGAGATGTAGGAGAGAGCAGCTTATACTCATTTAAAGCATAAGATGTTCAGGAACGCCACAGCGGTTTTCAGAGCTATAGTTAGCAATTCTGGAGCCTCGGTCAAGCACAAGGTTGAATAGAGTGGTGGGGCTGACAAGGAACTGGAGCCTACGGGAGAGAGACCTCAGGGTTCTGAGAGATCATTGCTGGGGAGATTGCCACCAGGGAAGGCAGGGGAAAGAAGGAGATTGTCCTTCAAAATGAAGGTCCATTGCTCGGGGACAGTGGAGAATCACAAAGTGTGGGAGAACAACGAGGTGAAAGCAAAAGTATGACCCCGAGTTTCAAGCCCCCAGAGCAAAACCCCAGTCAACCCACTCTAATTACATCTATCAATGATACATCTTGCCCAAGTCTCTCTGACTAGAATCAACGGGTAGACACCATAGATTGCTATATCATTGGGTTGGCCAAATGTATACTGACCAAAAAGACTATATTACGGAGAGCTCACACAGGGCAAGCATTCACAAGATAGTCAGAAAAAGTGCTCTAAGGACATCCTCAAGGTCTCAAGAACCTTAAGACATGGGAGACATGGGCACAAGACCTCCCAGCATGCAGAGAAGGGGCTGTGCCCTATGAGCAAAGCAGCATTGAATTAACTCAGAAGAAACACGAGATGCACAAAGTTAGAAAGTTCACCTCAAATGTTCAGAGGGACTTTTTGTGTCCGACTGAGCTCGTATCGGTCTGATCAGTCCCAGCCAGACACGCCAACTCAACTGTAACCAAGTGATTTTGTTTTAGCCTCTTCAAGAACAAAGAACAACCACCAAAAACCATAGTAAGAAAATACTGTCAAGAGGAAACCGGAGGTTCGAATGTAATCAGACACTTCCTTGCTGTGCGTCCCCAGGCAAATCATAACTTCTCAAGTTTTTCACCTATATTAAGTCCCTACTGTTTACCAGACATTGTGCTGGGTATTGGAGATACAAAGACAAAAACTAAACAGCTACTACTCAGAACAACTTTGTATTCTATAGGCAAAAGGAATAAGCATTTATATAGTACCTACTGTGTGCCAGATACTGAGCTAAGTGTTTTACAAATATTATCTCATTTGATCCTCAAAACAACCCCAAGAGGTAGATGCTGTTATTATTCTCATTTTATTGTTGAGAAAACTGACACAGAGGTTAAATGACTTGCCAAGGGTCACACAGCTAGCAAGAATCCACTTTTAAACTCAGATCTTCCTGAGTCCAGCCCCAGAACTCTATCTGCTGTGCCACACATAGTTATAGCAACAGTAAAAATACAAAACTTTCTCCAAAAAAACCCCGAGGGTCACATTCTCCTCTCTTCCCCCTCAGTTTTAGAATGGGCTCAGAGTTAAGGCAATTTTTACTTAACATTTCCCTCTTTTTTTCGCTGAGGAATCAAGTGATGGTGAAGGGCAAGAGTGTGAAGACGGAGTGATACATGAAAAAGAAATGAAGGGGAGGGCAAGGAAACAGAGGCTAAGACTTTAAGAAAAATGAGAGATTGTGATGGCATGGGGAAGGGGTGCTAATAAATCAGAAGCAGAAGTGCCAGTTAGAGAAAGGTTGTAAAGTCTTGGTGGAAAGCGGATTAGCTTGCGCCAGACCTGAAGTCAGGAAGCCTTGAGTTCAAATCCCACCACAGATGCTCATTCACCACGTAATTCTAGGCAAAGTCACTTGACCAGTCCTTAACTTCCTGTTTTGTCAAGTGAGGGAGTTGGATTCATTTTCAAAATTTCTTCTAGCTCTCAATCCTAGGAGCCAAATGATCTTCACGTGACCAGAGGGACTAATTCACATCAACCTTTCAAAGAAAAATTTCCTCACAGAGCCATCTGAAAGGGCTATTTCAAACTCATGGAGTCATAGATTAAAAACAAAAAAGAGACCATTAAGTCCAACCCTTTCATTTTTGCAAATACAGAAACCGAGGTCCAAATTCAGAACCGTCACTAACAGTTGTGTGCCCTGAGGTGACCACAACCAAATGACCCATAAAGCTGAGCAGACGATGGACCACTAGTTCTATGGAAAGAAGGTCCCTGGGCTGTTGTTCCATGGCGGGAAAGCAAAACCCATAAATCTATGGCTAGCAAGCTTATTGTCCAGGAATGGAACAAGGTAAGATCAGACTGGGGAAGAACTCAGCTAGCATGCAGCTGGGACAGTCAGGAAGGAGAGGAAGAAGAAGAGGAGAAAGAAAAATTCCATCAGGAAGCAACCAGTTTTAACTAACTAGTCTTGTTTGGTTTGGTTTTAAGATGCCAAGTTTTTTCCTATCTTTATCTACAAGTACTACTGGTACTCATCAAATTTTGGCACCCTAGAGCAAATCCCCAATTGCCCTCATTAGTTTTGTTCCCATCATTTTTGCCTCCATCACTAAACACAAAGGAGATGTTAATACACATTCTTTGGGCATTAATTGATTGATAAGCCTCTCCAGCTTAATTAGGCTGGTCTCTGAAAATAAATGAAAGAGTCAGTTTATCCTCGAGGTCAGGCTTAAAGCTTTTACAGCAGGGTAAGGTCTTCAATAACATGTAATGCACTGATCTGGCCCTTGAGAGCCCAGGACCATTTCAATGCTAAGATGAAGCAAGGAAGACATCACAGATGCTTCAGATGAAAAAAAAAATTTCTCTTTGCCAAGAGTGGAAGCAAGGATGGTTTGCACAGAACCATCAAGAGGCAACATAATATAATGGAGACAAAGGAGCTGGGTTCAGATCCCATCCTACTTATGTATTCTTGAACAAGTCATTCCCTTTCCATCCCTGACACTGTTTTCCCTTTTAAAAGTGAAAGGATTGGATTTGTTAAATATCCAAGATCTCTTCCAGTTTTAAATCTATGATCCAAGGAAATGATACATCCTGATGAGTAAATATCCAGATACCCAAATATTAGGCATTTGATCATGTCCTGTTCATTTGGAGGGGGTCGTTAGATAATGCAAGGGATAGACTTCCAGGCCAGAAGTCAAGGATACTCATCTTCCTGTGTTCTGATGTGGCCTCAGACACTTACTCACTTGCATAACCCTGGGCATGTCGCTTAACTCTGTTTGCCTCAGTTTCCTCACCTATAAAATGAGCTGAAAAAGGAAATAACCATCCATTACTCTCTTTGCCAAGAAAACCCCAAATGGAGTCACAAAGAGTCAGACATGATTGAAGTAACTGAAAAACAACAAAAAACTTGAGGAAATCTGAGAGCAACTAAGTTTCCCCTTTCAATTTGATTTTAACTGACTAGGAAATTCTATACAAGTGTTTAACCTGGAAAACCAAAGACATGAGCCCTCTTAAGAAGCCTAATATCAAGGGGGAATTGATCTGGTTCTGCTGATCCCTAAAAACACAACCAGGAACAATGGATAGAAGTTGGAAAAAGGGAGACTTAGGCTTGATGTCAAGAAAAGTCTCCCAAGAGATCTGTCAGGAAGACCTCCATAGGCCACAGACTCAGAGCTGGAGGGGAACTAAGAAACCATTGAATTCAATCTTCTCATTTTTTGCAGATGAAGAAACTGAGGCTTAAGCGAATGAGATGGATTTCCCAAAAGTCACACAGGCAGTAAGTGACAGAACCAGGATTTGAATCGAGATCCTCTCATTCTATATAGTCATGCTTTTTCCATTATGTTCCATTCTCCCACTAGTTTTCAAGGAACATCTTGATGACCACTTATTATGTTAAAGAGGGGGTTCTTGTTCATGTCGGGGCTGTATCAGATAGCTTCCAAGGCCCTTTTCCGTGCTAAGATTCTGCCATTGTCTTCCCATCTGGCCCATTCCTATAAGATTTCCAGCCTCTGAAGGTCCATCTAATAAGATTTCCAATCTCTGAAGTCTCCACAGAGGCATTACTCACCATCTGCAACATCGCTCACCATCTGTGATGCTATGGGTACTTCCACCTCCAAACATCCATACAATATCCTCACTCAGTTCAGTCCAAACCCATCAGCCTCCTCCTGGTTTTAGAGTAATCAAACCACAGTCCTTTTTATCTGTTGGGCTTGAAAGCCAGCAGTTTGTAGAAGGCAGCTGCAAGCTCGAACTGTTTGAGATTGCCCATGCTGGGCGAACACAACACGCCCTCACTGTGCACCCCCAGAACACAGCGCAGAGAGCACAGGGGCACAATTATGAGGCTCTGTCTCTGAACCAAAAGCCTTCAGCTGCTGGAGCTAACCTCTAGCAAACCCAGGAAGTAAGCAATACAGAGGAATTTATAGCGGGAGCCGGAAATCCCTCATTTTTAGACACAGATGACATTTTACTTAATTCAGCAACTATTTATCGGATTCAGAGATGCTGGGATGCCATCAGGCAGAAACCAGAAAGCTACCTCCAGAGTAGGAATTTGGGGATCATAAAATCACAAGCCTAGATCCAGAAGCTATCACAGAGATAAATTAATCCAAGCACCTCATTTTATAGATGAGTTTATAATGGTTGAACTGTAAGGGATCCCCAAAATCATCTAATTTGGCCCTTTTCAATATAAAAATGAGAAAACTGAAGCCCAGGAGTTTGAAAAACTTATCCAAGATCACAAAGGTAATAAATTTCAGAGGCACAATTTGAAACCAGGTTTTTCAACTGCAGAGACAGCACTTTTTCCAGCCCTGATCATTACAAAAGTTTCTGACACCTCATTATCCCTCTTTCTGTTGCATGGACTCCAAGGGTCACTCAACTCAAATTTGGGTCCCTATGGGATAGCTGGTTACTTTTCTTCTGCAGGACCTAGGGGGAATTTTGAGGGGTTAAAGGTTCTCTAGAATGTTAACAGTTCTTAAGTCCCACTGTTGTCCTCTTCCCACTGATTATCAATTAATAATAATTAACCAACCGATATAATTTGTTTTTAGAAATGGGTATTTACTAAAATGGTATAATAAGGACGTTTAATACAAAACATCTCCACAAACCAAGGGCACACCTTCTGAGACATGCATACAGAATTCAAAAGAAAATATCCTCAAGCTCAGAGAGCATATGTGGCAAGGAGGTAATTATGACTCCTGAGTGCCACTAGTAGATTTCTCAGAAAAGTATCCAGAATTACGGTATAATTTTCTGTTGGACTCCGTTTAGAGTCCTCAGGCTGCTTTTCCTCAGGACACCTAGTTTGCCATCACGTGTCCTCAGACACCGCTAGAATAGCCTTCAGTCTACCTTCTGAAGTTCACAAAGTTATTTTGGGGGACAAGAAGGATGTAAGGGAAAAGAATACAGGGACTCTTCTCATCCCCTTTCTCCCCCTAATTTCCTCCAGGGGTCTGACAGGCCTACTCTCTATTTTAGGCCAATCCACCACTTGAATACTTAATTCCAGACAGACTTACTATTTTATCCAAGAGCCACAGGGCATGACTGAGCCTCTTCAACCAATTCTAATATACTTCACTTGCCAAGTCATTCATTTCATCCAGTGGCTTTCATTCTTCCTAAATTGATTAGAAACTTTTCACAGTCAGTTTAACACCTTTTAAAAGACTGATGCAATAGTAGCCTTCTCACCTGAAATAGGTATCAGCATCTTGTTAGGGGCTTTGAGTGAAACAGGATCATTGATTGATTTATTGAGCTTGCCTTCTATATAAAATGAGCATCATAAAACTTTTAGTCCCTAGCTCCCTGTGATGGAAAGAGTTTTGCACATTTTACAAGGACTACAAATTTGAGTTATTGATCAAATTGGGGGACATAGAAACAAGAACAAAACAGTCTTTTGTCCTCAAGGAGCTTAAATTCTACTGGACAGATTTAAGGCTGATGCCCCAAAGGTTTTCCATGGTATTTTTTTTTTAGTTTTCCAAAACATTAAAGTGCTTTTCATCGGTGTCTGCTATTAGAAATTACTGTAGCCTAGTACTTTAAAAGATGTTTGGCAAGGTCACTGATTTGGATAAATCTCATTGCCATCCAGGCCAGATCATTTAGCTTTTGGTCATAAAAGTCTCTAATGGACTGAGTGCCCTGCTCTTCATCAGGCTGAAAAAACAGCCTTTGATCCCCAGATGCAGGTGGCAGATTTCCAAAGTAGCTGGGAGTAATCCATTCTGAGCGTTCAGGAAGGCCCTGAAACTCGGACCACAGTGAGGAGCCACAACTGTCCCTGGCTCTGGAGAGGAGGCAGCATTTTAATAATTGAGTAATTGAAGAGTTCTTGGCAGTCCCATGATTGGGAACGCTTCAGAGGCTGCCAGTGTTCACCACAGAACCGTTCCAGGAGAAGCCCCCTGTGGACTGCATCAAAGGAGCTCTCTGGGAACATGGGAATGGGAGCCATCTCTTTTGCCTCTGGTTTCAATGAAGTCCGATTTCCTGGAACATCAACCATTGCCTGGAATCGAAGAGACATCTTGACAAGGTCATTTCTCCCACTCCTCCTTCTACACTATAAACAAAAGCCTAACCCTAAGATTTACCCTTGTCAACTTATAAAATCAATTGACCATAGATTTAGACTCAGAAGGAAGTTCAATGGTCAACATGTTTTTAGTAAAGAAAAGCAAGACCCAGAAAGATAGTGAATTGTCCTATGTGACACAACCGTTCAGAGACAAATTCAGAGTTTGAACAGATCTTTGGACTCCAGTTTTTTTTTTCACTGTGACATATACAATATATAAAACAAGACAGCATTTCATTCAAAATAAAACATTGTTTTCTGGTAGATTTCCTGTCTTTTTAAGAAACCTTAACCTCCAGGGAGGTGGATGGCAAGCTTTCTCTGACTGAAAATTACTCGATATTGGGATTACCTGGGACTGGCCTCCTAGGGAAGTTGACTAATACAGTAGAATGAACCCAAGGATTGGGGTCAAAGGATGAGAGCTAATATCCTGACTCTAGCACTTAACTGAGTGATCTTCAGCAGATTACTTTCTCTCTCTGGAGCTTGGTTTGCTTGTCTCTAAAATGAGGGCGATTTTCTGAGATGACCTTTAAGGTCTCTGCCACAGTCTGATATTCCGCGACTCGTTCCCGGGAGACAGTTTCTGGGAGACCAGGGGTGATTGCTGAGTTTTCAATGTGAGTTCTGAAAGATAATGGAGAATGGGATCCCCAGGTATACCGCTCTGTTTCTGACATTCAATTGTGTCTGATTCTTCATGAGTCCTTTGGGGATTTTCTTGGCAAAAATACTGGAATGGTTTGACATTTCCTTCTCCAGCCCATTTTACAGATGAGCAAAGTCAGGTGAAGTGTCTTCCTGACTTCCAGGATCTGCCCTCTATCCATTTTACCACCTAGCTGCCCAGGGTTCATACCACTAAAACAGGGTAAATCTGAGCCAAGTTACCCCAAAACAGAAGAGAATAAAGTCTAAAAACAATAGTCCAGAGAGCTTGACTTCAATTCCTGGGACAATCCCAGAATGTACTGTAAGAGGTTATTAATTATTCAACATCTAGAACAGGAAGTGATGATCACAAAGAACCAGTATGTTTTCAGCAAGAATCAATCATGTCAAACTGACATTTCTTCCCTTTTTCCCCAGTTGGGGGAATATTGTAAGTCTTGTTTCCTGGATTTTAACAAAGCACTTTAAAAAATATTTCATGTTATCCTTGTAGGCAAATGGGGGAAAAATGTAAGTTATATGACAGCAGAATTACATGAAATCAAAACTGGTTGAATTGAAAGGAAGTCTCCAATAGAATGAATGCCTCGAGAATCTGATCCCGCACCATTTTATATTTTTGTCAATAACTTCAAAAGGGGCATAGATCAGGCCTTCACTAAATTTTAAGCTGACAAAAGTCTGGGGAGTCTGGCTACCACAGTGAATAACAGAATCCAGATCCCAAAAGATCTTGACAGACTGGAATAGGGAATGGAATCTAATTTAATTAGGATTCATGCAAAGTCCTACCTTTGGGCTCAAGAAAATTGTCTTCACAAACATAAGGTAAGAGAGTGCAGTGGATGGAGCATTAGCCCTGAAGTCAGGAGGACCTGAGTTCAAATCTAACCTCAGACACTTAATACTTCCTAGCTGTGTGATCCTGGGCAAGTCACTTAACCCCAATTACCTCAACCAGAAAAAGAAAAAACCCACAAATACAAGTAAGAGAAACATAGTTAGACACTAGTTCCTCTGAAAAAGATTGAGAGGTTTGGCCCTTGGGCTGAGGGTTGACATAAGCCAGTCTGCTGTAACACAGCAGAGGAAGTTCTGGGTTCAGCAAAACATCATTGCAAAGAATTTCTGCTATGTTCAGTTTTCCTCCTGCTTGACTAGCTCTGATTCCCAGGTCAGTCTGGCTCCACTGGATAGGAGGGTAGCACAAGCAAATGAAGGTGGTCAGTAAGGTCATTAACCATTCCATTTCATATTCCCTCCTACTGGTAAAGGGACTGCCTGAGGTGTTCTCCACAGACCATGAGGGATTGAGCACAGACAGCACTATTTTGTTCACTAATCAAAGTGTTAGAGCATTTATGGGCCAGAGCTAAGCTAAAACAGGCCCAAGATGGATCACTAGGAGGATAGAAAGCAGAAAAAGAGAAGGACGGAGACCTCTTACCCCTGAGGGAAGGAGCTTAAGTATCATTCCACTGGGTTGCAGTGACCTCCTCCCTCAACTGAAGAGTATTGTGCAGAAAATCTCTACACTATCTTGTATTTGTTGAGATTTGTTGACTTAAAAGCAATATTCCTTATTAATAAAAGCACATACACTCCATTCAGCTGCAAGGAGAATGTCCAGTGTCCATTGATTTTGCAAGACTAACTATCTCACCTAGATGTCAGTTGCTTTTGGGTCCAGAGAAGATGAACCTGATGTCCCTGGAGGATTCACTCAGGAGCAGGGACTTCCGTCAGAGGATCCAGGAGTCCAAACCCACAAGACTATGATGCAAAGGAATGCATTAAGAATCCAGGTCTAATAATTACAGTACATGAAAATTAGGGCATAAAAACCAAGAAAACTAATGTAACCTTGGGCTGCAACAAAAGGTATCGTGTTCTTTGAGGAACACTTTTAGGGAGGACATTGATTTCTCCGAGAATATCCAAGATAATGGTTCTCTCAAGTTCAAGCCAAATAAGGATTGGCTGATAAAAGCAGGGATGGTTGGTCCAGAAAAGAAAAGAAAAAAACTGGGAGGAGGAATATGAGAGCTTTTATCAAGTGTTTGGAGGGCTGCCATATGAAAGACAGATTAAAGTTGCAATGTTTGCTCCACCCCATCCCCAGAGGACTATTGTTTATCCTTCAAGAGAATCATAACATCTGGAGGTGACAAAATGACTTGCAATTTTGGATTTAATTTAATTAGTGGATTTAAGTGAGGAAGGGCTGTGCAAAGTTACCAGCAGTAACTCTCTCCTCCAGAATCATCTGGGTCCAGTGGCCAAATACAGAGCAGGATGACCAGAGATGGCCCTGGATATAGTGGAAAAGGCCTTTTTAAAGTTAAGGTCCCAGCTTGACCTAGGCAATGCCCATTCAGTGAGTAAGACTAGGTAAGAAATGAGGCAAAAAATGACCTCTTTTTCCTAGTCAAAAAAATCAACAAGTTTACTTGTCCACTAGACAAAAAGATCCTTAGGGATTTTGGCCAAAACATTAACAATTGCTATTTATACTCACTCTAAACCATGGGGGTGGGGGAAGGGAGGAAATAATGACCATCTCCAGTCATCCCCAGGGGGCAGAACCAGAGCTATGAGTGGAAGTTGCCCAGAAACTAATTTTGTCTTGATCTAAGGCAGTGTTTCTCAGAGGGTTTATGCTAAAAATTCTTTAATAATATCTTAAGCAATAAATAATTGCAGAATATTATAAGCAGTATGTTAAATTACCCTCAGGGTTCACAACACATTTCTTTCTTGTTGTTAAAGGAGGTTTTTAGAACCAAAAACACCGAGAACCGTTAGTCTAAGGAAAAACTTACTAATAATAGTGCCAATCAAATAACAGTTAATATTTATATGGCGCTTGAAAAGCATGTTACTTTCCACATTTAAGCCTCACGACAATCCTGTGACATAGGCTCTATTATTACCCCCGTTTTATAGATGAAAAAAATAAAGTTGGAGAGGTTAACTGACTTATCAAGGATTGCATAATGTGTTGTAAATGTCTAAGATAATTTTTGGAATTTGGATCTTCCTAACCCCCACTCCAACACTATTCACTGAGCCACCAAAGGAGGAAAGGTCAAAGGCCTCAGGAAGTAGTGAGTTCTGTTACTAGATGCTTCACAAAAACACTGGATGATATATGTCAGCTACGCTGTACCGGGAATTATTCCAATGGGTGGAACAGAATGGCTATCGAGACTCTGAGACTTTGGAATCTGAGACTCTCTGATTCCTTGCACACATTTTATTAGAAAAAGAGTCTTTGGGTTGCAATCAAGGGGTCCAGAGCGTGGATCTGAGAGGAGACTCCTCTGAGAGAAGAGTTAAGATGCTAAACTAATTAGTTCAGACAGCTCAGAGTTCCTGAATATATACACCTAGGAACAATCTAATATTTACCTTGAAATAGCCCGATCTGAAGATGAAAAAGGGGGTTTGAAGAAAATTTAGCCAACTAAATGTTACTGATCCCACATCCTTCCCTTCGATTCCTAGCAACATCCACAGGGTAAAGAGAAATAATCTAAGACCATGTTTGCCAAGTGCTTCATTGCCCTTCATCTAATTAAAAAAGATTTATGGCTCTCAGAGGATATCCATTCATTTGTGAGAGAAACAAGCAAGGCCAGCATTTTCCTCCCATTTTTTTCTAATAATTTCTGTATTCAAAGAAGCAACATGACTTGATAGACAGAGAGTCGGCTTTGGAGTAAAAAAAGAGACCTGGGTTCAAGGCATAGCACCTCCCTCACAGGGTTTTTGTTAATAAAAAAAAAAGAATTGTTTGGCAAATAATAATTTTTAATTCAATTCAAAAAAAATGTATTAAGTACTTATTTGATATATGCCAGTTTCCATGCTACAAGCTGGGGATACAAAAAGACAGGCCTTCCCTGCCTTCAAGCAGCTTACAATCTAATAGGGGGATGGAAAACAATGTGCAAACAAATATATATAAAACAAGTTATGCAAAATAAATAGGGAATAATAATTAACAGATGGAAGGCACTGGAATTAGGAAAGGTTGGGGAAGACTTTCCAAAGAAGGTCAGATTGGAGTTGTGACTTGAAGGAATTCAGAAAGGTGGGTAGTTGGATGGAGGAGAGAGATCATGCCAGGTAGGAGGGACAGTCAGAATGTCTAAGAGCCTAGAGATGGAGAGTCTTGTTCGTGAAACAACCCGAGATCAGTATCCTAAGTAAAGTTGGGAATTAAGGTATAAGAAGACTGGAAAAGTGGGAGGGGGTCAGGATATAAAAGATTTTGAATGCCAAATAAAGCTTTTTGTTTTTTTCCTGGAAGCAACTGGGAGCCACTGGAGTCTGTTAATTAAGAAAGTGATATGATCAAACTTGTATTTTAGGAACTAGGACTAGATTGGAGTGGGGAATAACGAGGCAGACAGATCTGGCAGCAGGATTATGCAGTAAACAAGGTGTGAGCTGATGAAGAATTGCTCTAGAGTACTGACAATGTCAGAAAATAGAAGAGGATATCAGGAGGCATTGCAAAGGTGAAATCAATATGCAATAACTTGGATGGAGGGGAGTGAGGAAAAAAGATAATGAGAGATCTAGGATGATTCATAGCTTAACAGGTTGATGGACTGGAAGGATCGTGTTGCCATCTACAATAAAAAAGGTATTGTACAAAGAGAAAGGGCTTAGGGGGAAAGATAGTAAGATGTGTTTTGGACACGTTGGACACATGTGTTTACTGGACATCCAGTTCAAGATGTCTGGAAAGCAATCGGAGTTTGGAGATTGGAGCTTAGCAGAGAGACTGGCACAGGATAGGTAGAGTTGAGAAACAGCAGCCAAAAGATGGTAATTAAAGACACAAAAGCAGATGAGAACACCAAGTGAAATAATATAGAGGTAGAAGAGAACCAGGACAGAACCACAAAAGACATATATCATGATTTGAAGGAGGATCCAGCAAAGGAGATAGAGGAGTCGGCAAATGGTAGGAGAAAAGCCAGCAGTGATGTCCCCAAAACCTAGAGAGTTTCAAGGAAGAGAGTGTGATTAACAATGTCAAAGACTGGAAAAGAATCCATATATACAAAAAGATTTATAGGGGCAGCTAGGTGGAGCAGTGGATAGAGCACCAGCCCTGAATTCAGGAGGACACGAGTTCAAATCTGGTCTCAGACACTTAACACTTTCTAGCTGTGTGATCCTGGGCAAGTCACTTAACCCCAGCCTCCCAAAAAAAATAAAAAAGTAAAATAAAAAAAAATTTAAAAAAAAACAATGTCAAAGACTACAGAGAGGTGAAGGAGAATGAGGACTGAGAAAAAAGTCATTGAATTTGGCAACTAGTAGATCATTAGTGACTTTGAAGGGAGTCATTTCAGTGGAATTGTAAGGTTAGAAACCAGATTAAAGGAATAAAGAGGAGGGGAGAGAAAATGGACTCACCTATTGCCAATAGTAGCAGATTAGCTACTAAAAGCAGAAATAAATTGGATGATAGCTTGGGATAGAAGGATCAAGTGAGAATTTTTTTCAGAATAGGAGAGAACTGGGTTTGTTTGTAGGAAGTAGGGCATGAGCCAGTAGAGAGGAAGAGATTGAAAATATGTGAAAAAGTCAGGGTGCCAGAGAGGGCAATCTCTTAGAGGAGACAGGATGGAATGAGATCGCTTGAATAAATTGAATATCTGTAAACCTTTAAGTGCTATTACTATTTTTTCAACTTTCTTATCAGTCAGGAAGCATATATGATTACTCAACACCTCACAAGGTTAGTAAAGAGATTCCTAAAAATATAGGAGCCAGAACAAGAAAAAGGTATTTACACACATATATTGTATCTAGGTTATATTGTAACATATGTAAAATGTATGGGATTACCTGCCATCGGGGGGAGGGAGTGGAGGGAGGGGATAATTTGGAAAAATGAATTAAAATAAAATAAAATAAAATATATAAAAAAAAAAATATATATATATATATATATATATATATAGGAGCCAGTCCCCAAATTTAAGAAACTGTCAATATAAATGCAGAGTAGTGGAGAGAAAGCTAAACTTGAAATTAAAAAACCACTAATTTTGCCCTTACATTTAGTCGCTGGATGCTCCTAGGCGAGTCACTGGTCCTCTCTGATTCTATTTCTTTATCAGCAAAATGGAACACCCACAATATCTACCTTCAAGACTGTTGTGAACATGACTTATACTGAGATGTTTTGTATGATTTCATGTGTATAATTAATATCACATTATTTGACTTCTCAAGGGGAGGAGGAGTAAGGAGTTTTTAGAACTCAATTTTTTAAAAAAAATGAATGTTAAAAAGACATGTGAGGTTCAAATATGATCATATATATAACATAAATGCAAAGAACTAAGCTAAAATACAAAAATAAAAGCAAGATAATTTCTCCTCTCAAGGAGCTCACATTCTAATAAAAGAATAACAAAGATAAATTGATAAATCAATCAATAAACATTTAATAAACATCTACGTGACAAGCACTGTGCTAGCCACGGATACCAGAAGAGGCAAAAAACAGTCCTTGTCCTTGAGGAACTTATAATCTAATGGAGGGGGAGTCAGCATCAAGACAGATGAAAAGCCTGATAGTACTTAAGATGCAAAGGCAGGCTAATGGCAATGCCTACTGGTGAGAATGGCAATTAATACAGTTTGAATGGAATATAAAGAAAAGACTGATATAAAAAAACATTTCTTCATCGGTATAATTTCAATTCATAAAACCCTCTCTCTTTCTATTGCACCAGAATTTGACAATATCACAGACTTGGGCAAAACTTTTTCCCAGCCTTCAATAGTTTTGACTAATGTTATCTGTGAAAATATAGCAAAAAAAGACACATGTAGAAAAATCAGGGTGAAAGATTGTTTCCCCCTTTCCTCCATTACCTCAAAAAAGAAGAGAACAATTCATGTGCAAAGTTGCTATTACCCCCCAGATATCTGTACAATTAAACAGAATTTAGTGTACTGTGCAGACCAGCACAACAAAGGGAATTTTTCCTACTGCGCTCACATTTCGCCACCATTTCTACTTACTATAGGCTTAATGAGGCAGGTGAGCAAGGTACAAGCGCAAGAGAATGTTTCATGGGATTGCATTATTCCTCAGGCTACTTTAGCTAGCACTATATGCTACATTGACAAAGTCATAGAAGTGTTATTTTATTTTGTATATACATTTTGTCATCTCAGTACTTCACTGGCTCCATGATCACAGAGAAGGGGGGATATCTTTGGTGATATAGTCATAATCCATCATCATTTTAGGGGAAGGAGAATACAGAGTGAAGAAGAGGGCAAGGATAATAGGGATATTCTAGAGGTAACGGTGTGGAAGGATATTGCCCTACTTAACACTATGACTCTTGAGCCCCCACCCAGATGGTTCTATTTATTCAACAAGTCACTCATAACAAGGACACTTCTAGATCTTAAAAATGATCATTTAACTAACAATAAGGCAGAACAAATAATAAAAATTAGATATTTACATAGTTAAAATGAATAAATAATTAAAGACACCACACTCGTTACACATGGGCAGACTATATTTTCCTTCCAATTACACTCAATATTTATGAGGAAGAGTGGTTATACCCTGAGAACTTGAAACAAGAGCACATGAGGGAGGAAAACTCATCAGCGCAGAGTAACTTAGAACTCTTCATAGCAAGTTTTATTGGTCCATTTAGGAACATCTGTATCATATAAAGCTATTTCTCTGCTCACTACTTTTCTACTGATTCTCTATGTTCTCTGGATGAATAAATCTTCTTGTCCATGTTTAAGCATAGCATGTATAATCTCTTTCAATTTACAATCACTCTTAAAAGCACTTTGGAAAGTGATGTTTGTTTTAGGCAAAAGAACCTCAAAACTCATCAGATTGACTATTTTAGGATTAAACGGATCCAGAGCAGGGATGCCATGGTGGTTCAGTGGATAGAATACCAGACTCAAAGTCAGGAAGATCTGAGTGCAAAACTGGTCTCAGAACTTATAAGTTCTATGACCACAAGGAAATCACATCACTTCTGTTTGCCAGTTTCCTTACCTGCAAATGGAGGGTAATAACAGCATCTACCTTCCAGGACTCTTGTGAGGATCAAATGAGAGACTAATTATAAAATGTTTAGCACAATACATGGCTCATAATAAAGTGCTACGTGAATGTTAACTATTATTATTACTAGTTATTAACTCAGCAGGATGCTACAATTTCAATCAAAACAGAGCTTGCGGCAAATATCTCAGGTTAACATTCTATGTAAGGCAAGCCAGTGTAGCCACATCTTCCTGCAAAACAGCAAAAGTACTTGTCTTCCCTCCCTTCTAATTTTTCCTAACAAACCAGAAAAAACCAGCAAAGAGTAGCACAAGATTCAGAGAGGTTTCACCTCTGTTATGCTAGAAAAAAATGCAAAAAAGCTATATCTGGAAAAGAAACAATAACTTAATGAAGTTGAGCATCTCTCAAACTAATCAGCAACCATATAGTTAGAACCTTTGGTCAGCTGATGATCCCTGTGCTGTTCTTTTCAAATAGTCCTCACATGCTGCTCTTCTGATTTCCTGCTGTTTCTGTAATCTTCACTGGACTCAACCTCAGCCAGCCCATTTCCTAAATCTCCTATACTTTTCAGGGTTTTAAATCAGAGCATCCTAGGTTTCAGAGACTCTTAAATGGTACAAGTCTCTAAATTACTCCTATGAAATCTATAGTTCTCTTGTAACATATCTGTCTCCAAATAATTTTATAGTTTCTTTTTTTTTTTAGTTTAATTCTCTTTAATCATAAAATCGTTATAAATGAGTGAGCCAAAACATCATAATTCTCTATAGCTCTAATGGACTCAACCATGATCTTCCATCATTTGAACTCCATCTTCCAGCCTTGAGCTGTGTCTTCATTTTTATTCATATTTTCCAGTCTTTTTTAATAAAATTTCTTTACCACTTTAAGCTGTCAAATGTTTCTCATCCAAATGAAGCATTATCCTGTATCTTCCACGAGATGATTTCAATCTTTATATTAATTGCATAGGTCATTTTCTATTCAAAACTGCCTATCTCTCATCTGAAAGCTATATTTCTTCACAGATATATTTAGCAGGTTTTTATTGAGCCAAAGTTTCTTTTCTGATTGCTTTTAGACATAAATGTTCATATATAAGAAAAACAGAGACCAAAAAATTTGGAGAAGGAGCAGGAAATAGTATACCAAAAAAGTTCCAGTGATCAGATAATTTAAGGAGAAACAATTGTAGATTATCTTTCTGGCCAATGATCATAAATTCAACCAACAGACAAGCAGCCAGGGCAAGAGCTATAGAACAAGAATGGGCTGGGATCAGGGTCTTAGCTCCTAGGCTCATAACAGGTGCAGCACTTGGTTCTGATCCAAGAATAGAATCTTGGACTCAACCCTTAGGATCAGAACAAGTTTTTAAAAGCAGCATTGTTGCTCTGAACTCATAAAGCCTTCTAATTATCTACCAAAACTCAACTATGTTGCCTAGACTTAAACCAGGGTCTGGAGCCAAGGAAGCCCATGGTTGTGCCCTTGATCAGACCACAGTGAGTCCACTAAAACTTGTACCTTTCTGGCCTAAGCCATCCCTATGATACTTGAAGAAAACAGCACTTAGTAATCAAAAAACATAATGACACACTCTCAGATAAAACAAAACAAAATGCTACAAAGCCCTGCAAGTGTCACCAGAAATATCAAAAAACATAATGACACACTCTCAGATAAAACAAAACAAAATGCTACAAAGTCCTGCAAGTGTCACCAGAAATATACAGTGCCTGGCCCTAACACAAAGCTCCAATCTAAGGAGGTAAGGATGGAAGGATGAGTAACAATAACAGATGAAGGGATGTCCAAGATGGAAACCCAGAAAAAAAATAATAATTTAAAAATTCCTACCAGCAAAGCCTCATAACAAAACATATCTTGGCCACAGGATCAACTAGAATTCTTAGAAGGGCAAAAATGCTTTATATACTTTGAAATTGATTTAAATCTTTTTCTTTACACAAAAGTATTGTTTCTGCCCTTTTCCGTCCTAAACTGTTTAAATGAACCTTAAAGAGATATTATATATTATCATTCCATAATCTTTTATTCTCTGTACCTTTTCATCAGTTGTGTGATTATAATAATTTTCTGCTGGATATATGTCCTGCTATGGATATCAAATAAAGACTAGACTTTATCTTTGATGTAGGGAGTTCCCAGGGAGGAATTTCCTCTATCAATATAAGACAATACTTTCTCTGATAGTTGCATAGACTACTAAGAAGTAGTGTGCCCAATAGAACATATTAAGGGTATCTCAAAGGCTGACCCTGAATCCATTTATTATTGATCTATCCAAACACGACACTCTGCTTCTCATGATATCATACTATTTCTAAAGCCCATCCATTGCTTTTTCACAAATTCATCAAGTAAATCCTCAAACTCATGTACATTATTCTCTTAAGGTTTGTGAAAAAGGACAAAATAGGAACTTCGGGAGTTGTTGATATTTTTATTACGTTTTTAAAAAGTAGTAATGGCCATGATTTTTTTCTAAGCAAATGATCACTTTTTCAGGTACCATGATAATACCTCAAGACTCATTCATTTGAGTCATTCTGCATGGACCCCTTCTGTGTACATTGGGTTTTTGGTGTTTTTTAAAATGCTATTTCTGCTTCTTCATGAAATTTGTTTGGCATTATGATCTTGGATGACAAATGTGGTTATTTCATTTTTAGTGATGGAGAAAAAAAGTTTATGAAAAAGATTTGGCAGTTCTTTCCTTTTTTCAATTGTTTGTGTTCCTCTACCCAATTTCATCATTTAAAGTTCTTGGAATGATCTTAATTGAATCACTTGACAAGCTTTCTGTAGATGTGCTTTTCTATCAATAATTTCTCATTGCTTTATGAAGCAGTCATACTTAGAATCTTCCACAACCCTCTTCCACAGAATTTTTAATTGATGAGTTTACACTCTAAATTAGTATTTGTTTCTTTTGCCTGCCATAATCATCCCTTGGCAAAGGAGCTCCAGTTTTTCTGACTGAGGCAATTTCTTGGCCTTTCTGTAGTGTCTACTGAAGTATCACTTAAATTTTCTCAGTGAATGCATTCTAATATTTGTCTTTTTATCCATTTGCTCTTTTCCAAAACTAATAACTTGTTCAAATAGGTCAGATAGAATTCCTCTTAATTCTATATTCATCTATATTCATCTCATTTTTATTCTTTCCTCTATTTTGGTGTTAATTTTAACCTTTATTCTAGCAATTCATTGAGCTGCCTATAAAGAACAACTGAAAAATTACTATCACATAAATAACCAATTATTTCTTATCCATTAAGATTTATTTATTCAATCCAACTTTTTTGATTGTATTTGGTAATTGTTATGTTCAGCACTTCTCCACTCATCTTAGAAAACAACTACTTCTACACAGGTGTTTGTATAGACTTAAAGCTTTTAACCTCTCATTTCTTAATCCTAAACCATTTTTCCACCTACCTCCCCTGGCAAAGTCACTTAGCTCTTTTGTCTCAGTTTCCTAATCTGTAAAATGAATTAGAGAAAGAAATGGTTTGCCTAAACACAAACTACTCTAGTATCTTTGCAAGAAAATTTCAAACAGGGTTATAAAAAGTGGGATATGATTGAAAATGACTGAATAACAACCACTTTTGACGAGACAGATAATGTCAAGGAAACAATAAACACGAACTAGGACAGACTTTGAGAGATAATAGAGGATAGAAGGAACTAGTGTGCCACAGGGTCACAAAGATTCAGACATGACTGAATGATTGAACAATATCTGTCTCTCTCTCTATCTCTTCCTCTATCTTTCTCTCTTCCCCTCTCCTCCTCTCTTTTTCTGTCTCTGCATGTCTCCCTGTCTCTCTCTTTCTTTATCTCTCTCCTCTCTCCCCTCTCCCCTCTCCCCTCTCCCCTCTCTCCTCTCCCCTCTCCCCTCTCCCTCTCCTCTCTCCTCTCTCCTCTCTCCTCTCTCCCCTCTCTCCCCTCTCCCCTCTCCCTCTCCCTCTCCCCTCTCCCCTCTCCCCTCTCCCCTCTCCCCTCTCTCTCTCCCTCTCCCCTCTCCCCTCTCCCTCTCCCTCTCTCTCTCCCTCTCTCTCTCTCTCTCTCTCTCTCTCTCTCTCTCTCTCTCTCTCTCTCTCTCTCTCTCTCTCTCTCTCTCTCTCTCTCTCTCTCTCTCTCCCTCCCTCCCTCCCTCCTCCCTCTCTCTCTCTCTCTCTCTCTCTCTCTCTCTCTCTCTCTCTCTCTCTCTCTCTCTCTCTCTCTCTCCCTCCCTCCCTCCCTCCCTCCCTCCCTTCCTCCCTTCCTCCCTCTCTCTTTCTTTCTTTCTCTCCTTCCCTCTCTCCCTCCCTCCCAATAGTTTCCTATTTCCTCCAGGATCAAATTTGAAATCTCCTGCTTCACTTTCTAAGTCCTTCATAACCGCCTGGCCCCTTCTTACTGTTCCAGTCTTTATATACCTTACTCCCTCTTACAGATTCTTCAGTCTTACCTTTGCTTCAAATCATTTTGTATATCTCTCCTGTCATACAATTGTTTCCATGTTGTCTTCCCTTTTATATTGAGAACTCCTTGAGGCAAAGTCTGTATTTTTGCCTTCTCTTTATAATTTCAACCAGTAACACAGAGCCTGGCACCTAGCAAGCACTTAATAAGATAGAATTGCATTCTAAAGGCTTAAAGGAAATCTGGAAAGGAGGAAGGGCAGGGTTGTGACCCTAAAATATACATTAGAGACATGGATCTATGCAATATATAGTGAAAGCTGCACAAGCCTAGAGTGGTTCTGTGGTTCTAAGGTTGGAATGGGAGAACAGGAAGATGATGAGATATCAAGCAAATGACCAGGAAATCAGTGAGTTAGTGAGATCTTCCAAAGGATTCATCTATTTCTTCAATCTTGACAAAAGACAGTGTTTTATTATTATAAGTTTCAACTGTCTTCATCTTAATCTCTTAACAAATGCTTATTGAGAACTATGTAATATTTAATATGAGAAAGCCAAGTGTCCTGTGAAGACATTTTTACCTTTGGACACATTAAAATCAGATCCACCAACTCCTTCATATGCATTTTCAAAGAGATCCTGTGAATCATTCAAGATTTCAAGAACCCTTCGGTCTTCTGTTTTGATTTATAGCAAGAATGTCACAAACGTGGTTTATTTTTTCCATTGGTAAGTCAATTTTTTTTTTGGTCTTTGGACAAGAAATATTCACAAGCCCAATGGTTCAATTTAAGCTTACCCACAGTCTACAAATCGTGTTTCTAATAATACTCTGCCCCTTTTCAAACATTCTGCTGCCATCACTGCCAAAGAAAATGGGGGGAGAGAGTTACAAAGGACTGAGGACCTATGGCTGTTATTCTTTGTTTATTGGATTGCCACACGCCATAGCCAAAGAATTCAGCATCAGTGGCCAGTCTGCTGGTGATGAGCTAGACGGTCCTGAAAAAGTACGATCTGCTTCAGGACTGTACTCAAAGCCTTTGAAGTTTGACAGAAAATACTAGAGGTTTACTCTGCTGTGGAAGGTATAACCTTCATGGAGCCATTCCCCATCATGAGGAAGCATCAGAAGAGAATGGGAGTATGAAATTGAGGTGACTCCCATCAGGCCTTCCTCACAGTTCTATTATGAGACTTATATGAGACACTATGTATAAAACACTTTGCAGACATTAAAGTAAGAGGAAAATGTCTATTTTTCTTCAGACTGGATCCTTGATAAATTATTACTAAGGAAACTCCTTCCACCTAGGTTGGCAAGCATCTCTTCTGCAACCTAAAGACTTGAGAATCATCTGGGGCATTGAGATCAGACTCAAATATAAACAGGAGCCAAATATTGACTCATAAACCACATATAATCATTACCTATGTTTTATCGTATTTTTATTTATTTTTCCAGCTACTAGCCTACAACACTGACTTTCCCACCATCACAAAGCTAGAATGTGAGAGGTACAAGATTTGGACCTTGGTCTTCCTAACTCAAAAGTCATCTCTCTACCCACTGTTCAATCTTACTATCTTTTATATGCCCTGCAGCTAAGTGGTGCCATAGTACTTAGAGTACTGGGCCTGGAGTCCGAAAGATTCATTTTCATGAGTTCAAAATGGATCTCAGACACCTACTAGCTATGTGACCCTGAGCAAGTCACTTAATCCTGATTGCCTCAATTTCCTTCATGGAGAAGGAATTGGCAAACCACTCCAGTATCTTTGCTAAAAAAAAAAAAAAAGCCCCAAATTGGGTCACAAAGAATCAAACATGACTGACAATAACAGAATAATATGCCATGCAAATTACATCTTACTTTCCTAAGAAATAAAATAGGAATCAAAAATTAAAAAGGAACCAAAATATGCTGTAGAGGATATGTTTACTCTGTCCTGGCCTGTGTGTATTAATGTCCTTTTTAGACAGAACTGATAGCCTTGGTTTTGAGAATACTTCAGGCATTTATCTCATAAAACATCAGCCAAAACTGTTTGGCAGCTAAAGGCATCAAGGGCATCTGCTGAATAAACGTTTCTTAAGACCTTGAGTTAATTCCATAAATTCAGATCATATGTTCAGCATATGGATGCAAAATAATGAAAAAGAAGAAAATCGTGGTGATAAGGGATATAGAAGTGAATCAACTGAGAGGCTTATAGGTATTTTGCCTTTGAGTGTGCTGAGAATTCATCTCCCAGAGCACAAACTGCTTGGAAAAAAAGAAACGTGAATCACTTATATTATGCACTGAATCACTAATTCACCAATTAATATTTCTCTATTTGGTAAATAAGGATTAATCACTGAAATATGAATTTCAAAATGTTCAATGATCAGTTTCATTATTACTATATATATTACTATATGATAATCTAGCATGATCACTGAGATATATTCATAATAGCATTTATATAGTACTTAGAAGCTTGCAAAGTACTTTATAAAAGTTTTCCTATTTTATTTTCAAAAACAATCCTGGGGGGAAGTGTTGTTATTGTCCCCATTTTGTTGATAAGGAAACTGAGGCAGACAGAAGTGCAGTGACTTGTCCAAACATCACACAAATATAGTAAGCATCCGAGTCTGGGTTTTTAATGCAAATCTTTTGACTTTAGGCCCAGCTGTCTATCAACTGTACTACCTAGCTGCTTCTATGATATAAAAGATATTTTTTAAAAAAACAGGAGAAGGCCTCCAGAGTACAGAGTACAAATAAGAATCACAGAATTTCAGAACATTTCAGAACTACAGAGAACCTCAGAGCCCAGCTAATCCAACCTGCACCTGAAGAACCTTCTATAATGTTTCCAACCAGTCTTCAGCACCTCTCATGTGGCCTGTTATAAGAACTTCCCATTTGATCTCCCGACTCAATTCTCTCCCTACTCCAATTTGTCCCCCAAACAGTGATTTTCCTAACACAGAGATTTGACCAGGTCACTCACCTGCTCAGTGAACTCTGGTATCTCCCTATTGCCTCAAAAATGCAATTGTCTCTCTAACATTTAAAGCTCTTTACAAGCTGAGCTTTTCCTAGTGTAGAATATAATTTCAATTCAACAACTAGACCTACTGTATCATCTCTCAGGGCTGCAGAGGAGCACCCTAAGACATTGGGATGCCTCTTCCCTGTGCCACTGGTGTGAGTCTTCTTATGGTCAAGAAGGCTTGAATTGGAATCCTGCCTCAGACAATTAGCTTGTGAATCTGAGCAATTCACTGAACTTCCCTCAGCCTTGACTTTCTCATCTTAAAAGGTGATAATAATAGCACTGATCTCCCAAGGTGGTTGTGAAAAATTAATTGAGATAATATATGTTTAGTGCTTTACAAACCCTGAAGACACATATCATGGTTCCATCTCCTTTCTCTGTGCCTTTGTTCTGGCTATATAAATGTTAAAGAGGAGGAGCAGGAGGAATAGGAGGAGAAGGAGGAGGAAGAAGAGGAGGAGGAGGAGGAGGAGGAGGAGGAGGAGGAGGAGGAGGAGGAGGAGGAGGGAGGAGGAGGAGGACCACATATTTCTGTAGAAAAGATGATTTGGGCAGAGGTTGATGGGGAGTGTAGGGCAATGAGAAGTTGGAGGTGGAAGATGGCTACTTCAATAGAGTAGGATAAACAGTGCCAGTAAAAATAAGGAAGAGAGGACTGGTAGGAGAGATGAGATAGTGTTGAGTTGAAATTGACAGGACTTGGTCATTGATTGGATGAGAGAAGTGAGGAAGAAAGATCATAATCCCCAAAATGGGATCCTGATTGCACAGTGATCTCCAAAGGAAGATCAGGTTTAGAAAGGTAAAGAATTCACTTTTATACATATTGAGCTGATGAAACATCAATAACCCTGTAGACAATCAAAGAAATAATAATCAGAACTGAAGAGAGAAACTGGGGAAATCAAATGACAGCTATTTTCAGCCATACAATGATTCCAGACGATTCTGAAGAATTTATGATAGCAAATGCTATCTACTTCCAAAGGAAAAAAAACTGATTGAATGGAGATCAAAGCATACTATTTTTCTTCTTTTTTTCATTATAGCTTCTTGTCTGTTTTCTTTTAAAACATGACTAATATGTAATATGTTTAGCATGCATACTCGTGTATAACATATATCAAATTGCTTAGCGTCTAAGGGAAAGAGAAGGGGAGAGAGGAAGGAAAAAAACTTAAAACTCAAAAATTTTTAACTGAATGTTAAAAATTGTTTTGCAAGTAATTGGAAGAAATGATAAAACATTCTAAAATAAATTTTAAGGAAAGGAAAGTAGGTGATTATCTGCACAGAAGTTGGAGATGAAATCATAATATAAAAGGAAAATTAAAGTGAAAGAATATGGAGAAAAAAATGGAAGATAGCCAAGGATATAGCTGTGGTGTAGATGATCTATGGGAAATTCATGGTAAATAAGGGACAAACTCTGCCGTCATCACCTCCCTGAAGAGAAAGCATGGAATGATTTCTGTGGACAAAGTATTCATATTGAGTAAATCATGGAACATTTTAAGTATTCACCAAACACCTATAATTTATTTTCCAATTAAATTTTATTGATTTTTCTTGTTTTTACATCTCCATTTCTGATTATATAGCCTTCATCTCTCCTCTGCCCAACAAACCATCTGTTGAAACTGAGTAAAAATGAAAAAGCTAATCAATATATCAAAAAATTCTGACAACCCACACCCAGATCCTCCCACCTCTGCAAAGAAGGGAGGGAGAAATCCCTGGACTAAGTCAACTAATGTTACGAAACAAACCAGCTTCTTTCTCTCTCCCTCCCTCCCCCCTCTCTCTCTCCTCTTTTTTCTTCCTTCCTTCCTTCCTTTCTTTCTTTTTCTTTCTTTCTTCCTTTCTCTCTCCTTTCTTTTTCTTAAGGCAACTGGGGTTAAATGACTGGCCCAGAGTTATACAGCTAGTCTGAAGCTGGATGTGATCTCAGGTTCTTCTGTTCTATCTACTGCACCACCTTGATACCCCCAGCTTACTTTTATTCATGAGTCATGTGCTGGCCAAATTCTTTCTTTTTATTTATTTTCATAGCATCCTAAGTATAAGAGGTAGTCTGTTGTAGTGCATAGAGAGTTGGTCCCAAAGCCAGGCAAACGTGGATTCGAGACTTGCCTCTGACATATTTGTTAAATGATCCTGGACAGTTAATCTTTCTTAGTATCAGTTTCCTTATCTGTAAAATGGAATGATAATACCAACATACCTTCCTCACCGGGTTTTTGTCCGATTCAAATAAAATAATATATGTAAAGACCTTTAGAGATTTTAGGACTCTCTATGCAGGGAGACTCCATAATACAATGGAAAGAAAACTGGATTTCAAATCAAAAAGTTGAAAAAAATGCTCCATTTCAATAAGAGGTCCTCAATAGATAGCTAGTCAAAGTATAGGAACAGCCTCTCAAATAAAAAATTGTGAAATATTAACAACCATATAAAATAATGCTCCAAATCATTAATAACAAGAGAAATGCACATCAAAACAACCCTGGTGTTTTATCACACCAGGAAATTGGTAAAGAGGGAGATGGTCAGGATTGGAGGGTTATGAGAAGATAAGCACACTAGAATCATTTCGGCAGATCTATGAATCAGAATTACCATTTTGGAAACTCATTTGGAATTATGTAAATAAAGAGACTAAAATGTCTGTACCATATGGTCCAGAGATGTTACTGCTAGGCTTACAACCCAAAGAGGAAAGGATGAGGAAGTCTCCATATACAACACCATGTTTATAGCAGCACTGTGTATATTATAGTAGCGAAGAATAAGAATAAAAGGAAATGCCCTTCAAGTGGGAAATGGAGAGCCTAATTGTGTTATATGAATGTAATGGAGTAGCATTGTGTTGTAAGAAAACGCAGAAATTATGTATATAGAGAAACAGGAGAATACTTACATCATCTGAAGCAGAGTGAAGTAAACAATTAAGAAAACAATATATACAATGATTATAACAAACAATCCCAAAGCAATCAAAAGTAAATGTTGTAAAATTAAAAGGAATACGCATGATCCCAAAGAATAGATATGAGAAGATATTCCATTCTACTCTTTTACAGAGGTGGGAAGTCCACAAGTATGGTATATTGCATTTATTTTCAGACTTTTTTGATGCATTGATTGATTTGCCTGATTTTTTTTTCCTTTTGCTTAATCTTTTTTCCTTTAAAAAATATGTGTTATATTGGACGATTATCTGGGAAGGGGAATAGGAAGGATGGTGAGAGAAATCTTATGATGTAAAAAACAAAAGATATCAATAAAAAACTTTGATTTGTTTTAATTTCTATTAGAACTTAGTGTAAAGAAATATGACATTTTGTCATTCAAGTTTGTAGACCCCCTCTCTACCCATGGAAATTTTTTATCCATGAACTCCATGGGATATATAGACTCTAAGTTACAACCCTCTTATATAGTCTTAATGAAATGATTGGGCAATAAATATTGATTGATATACTCTTGTTCATACACTAGTATGCAACTGAATCAGAACCTTAATATAGATCATAGAATTACAAGATAATAGATTTAGAGCTGAGAGACATAACAGAGTTTATCCAAAGAATCCCTTTGCTTTACAAATGAGGAGTAGACTCCCAAAGAGTTCAAATGATGTGCCTAAAGTAACACTGTTCTAAGTAGCCACTTAGGATTCAGACTCAAGGCCTTTAATTCCAAGTCCATTGCACTTTCTTTCAGCTTCAAAGGTCCACTAGATCAAACTGTCTTATTTTTTAATATATTTATAAATTACAGTACAAATTATACAGTACAAATTTATAAATTACAGTACAAGAGAACAAAGTTTTGGTATTTGCAGGAGATGGCATCCCATAGGTCTCAAAAAACAAATTAGAACATTTATCCAAACAAAATGGAGTTGGAGGTTCTCTTCTGTCCAAGAAAGATAAGTAGACAAAATAGAAAGAAAGCCACCTATTGCCCATCACCAATTCTCTAAAATAGAATATACATCTTTTCTCAGGACAGTCGCTGGAAAGTATCCTCACTCTGTATATCAACTTCCTGAAAAATAGGTAGAAATAAGGGTATTGTGAGGTATATCCTTTCTCCAGGGCCCAGGGCAACCTTAAGCTCCATGAGAGAGAGAAATTACAAGGATGTTTCAATAAGTTTGAGAAAGTGATCTACTTGGAAAATGGAGAATCCTTTATACTCTGCATTAAAAGAGTGTGTCCCTCTTATATGATCCCTATGGCTTCCCATAGATCATATGGTACAAGAATCTTACTCCAAGGTCCTTGGATACCTACTGGCAGAGTTCTCAATTTGGTAGTTGGCCAAAATAGCTAAATGAATTCTGTACAGTCCCTGGTTTTATGAAAAGAAGGTGAGCACATGGATCATTCCTTCTCCAAGGAAGAGGACAGTCATTGAATTGTACAGGTCTCCATGAAAATACAAAGACCTGCAATGGGAAACACCCAAGCTTAAAATAAGAGGACTTAACTGAGTTCAAAACCAGCTGTGCTACTTGCTACCCAAATGACCATCATCAAGCTTTAACTTTATGAGCTTCTGTTTCTATATCTATAAAATGAGGGCTTGGATTAAATCTGTAAGGTTTCTTAAGAGGATGTACACAGGTAAGAGTTCCTTTAACCAAACAAACAGCTCCATGGACTTATCAACACAATGAATTCAATTCTAAGTCTTCTAGAACTTCAGCAAAATGATTGTGGATTATTCTTTCCATTTAGGGAGCAACGTCTTATATTTACCACATTATATTCAAAAATCTCAAAGTCATTGCCCACAATGAACTGACAAAAGTCTAGAATACTCCAGAGTGAGAATGTCTTGCTGCCAACCAAGTTCACTGACTCACTTACCAAGACTGAACCTTGAATAAAAGTCTTTGCTCAGATCTGGCCTTAATTTCCTCAACCACAATATCATGGAACCCTTTACATACAATGGCCCAGAATATCTTTTAGGAAATTTTCTTTGGCTCATCTAACTTATTGTTCTTATCATGTCCCTTCAATTCTAATTCCCTACTCACAAGACAGGCAACTCATGTCAACCCTTTAGGGAGGGCACCAATGGATACCCAGCAATCAGAAACTACCTCAAACAATGACTTCACAAACAAAAAGCCAAGAGCTTTTTGGCAAGCTTCTGATTGACTGGGATTCATGTTTTCCCTTCTGAAATGTGCAAAAGCTGTACAAAAAGATTTATTAGCTAATCCATGACTTTTAAGGTTATAATATGCCGAATAGCAAATAAGATCACGTTCACCACGCCAGAATCAGGAGTGATAAAGCTTTGGACAGTGCCTGGAAACTCAGGTGCAACTAATAGCATTCTCAATTATGCTTCATTTCATGGTATGCTATGGCCAAAAAATTTTGCCACTCAGTTCTATTCTCCATGTTTAAGCTCTCTGTGTGCTTAGCTTAAACTGCAGAAATAATCTGTCACCCATCACTCAAAAATTGCAAAAGAACCAGAGGGTGATGGAGAGATGCCGTGTCGGCACAAGCTTTGCCACATGCCCAGTGGTTACTTGTGCTCATTAAGTGGAGAAAAAAAAATGTCACCCGGGAAATTCACAATCATAAAAGGAAGGGTGCTGATCACATAACAAGAAGAAGGGATAAGAAGCAGTCATTGAATTTCATGGGTATCTATGAAAATACAAAGACACCAAATAAGAAACATCCCAAGCTTAAAATAGGAAATTATCCGAGTTCAACACCAGCTATGGTACTTGCTGCCCAGCTGATCATCAGCAAGCGGCTTTAACTTTTTGAGTCTTGGTTTCCTTCTCTAAAAAATGAAGACTTGGATAAAATCTCCTTAAAAGGATAGCACACAGTAAGTGACTGAAAACACTTTTTGATGGATCCTACACATAAATCTTTGGGATTATGGGATTATGGGAATATCTCCTTAGGGAATGTCTCCAGCATATTAAGTAGATTCTAAACTCTTAAGGGATCTGGAACTCAGAATTGTAGCTCAAAAGTGAGACTTCTCTGGGGCATTGATATCATTCAATACAAGGATCATTTTGTGGAAAAAATAGAGTATGTGGGGAGGAGGTGTGGGAGTATGTGTGTAACCTGAATAAAATAGAGAAGTCCATAATAGCTCTCTTCAAGTATTTGGAGGCTGTGGCTGTGATTGTTATTGTTGCTGTTGTTTGTCCTTCATTCTAGAAGAGGGTCATGATATCAGGGAGGAGTATTTAAAGGGCTGTCCTATAGAAAATCGAAGGGAAAGGAAAGGAATAATCCTTTATTGAACACCCACTATGCAGAGGATCACTTCCTTAGTGAAGGCAAAGTAGGCCATCTTTTGCCTCAATTCCTCCCTAGACTTGAACTGCTGAATGGATGTTGCCTTGAACAAACTGGAAAAACCTTACCTTAAAAAGGCCAGAGTCTCCCTCTGATCTGGGACCACCAACAACCATCCTGACCTATTTCTTGCCACTGCACTCCAATGACTCCGGAAGAAAGAATGAGGGCTATGGTTTTGCACAGCCCTGCCTGACTTAAAATCTAATTCACTTGCAAGACATCACCCTCCTGGAGTCATTACTCTTCTTTGAGAATAAAAGATGAACAACAATAATACATTCTGTGGCACTTTCCTGAATATTTTACAAATGTTTATCTCATTTGATCCTCACAGCAATTTTGTGAAGTAGATGCCATTTTAGTTCTCATTTTACAACTGAAATTGAGACAGAAATTACATAACTAGTAAGTGTCTGAGGCAGGATTTGAACACAGTTTTTCATGACTCATTGTCCATCCACAGAACCACCTGGGGATTACATTTATTTGTTTGGCCCCAGGGATAAGAACTAGTAGCAATGAATAGAAGTGGAAGAGAAGACTTAGACTTGAGTTCAAGAAAGTCTTCAGAAACATGAGATTATCTAAACTGCGTCTCCAAGAAAAGTCTGAAAAGCCACTTGTGATGATGGAGAGAGACATTCATGGGCACATATATGATGAACTAAATGACCTCTAAGGTCTTCCCTGATTCTCACATTCAGTGATGCTTGGAACACATAAAACAAATGGACAAGAACTGTATAGTTCTTTATACTACTTTACATTACCCATATCAGTGAGATCAAAAATCCACTGAACTCTGACATATTATACTCTTTATTTGAGATGGGTGGAAGAAAGCATTGACCTGCTTGGTGCCTCAGTTTCCCTGATTGTAAAAAAAGACAAAAACTCTATTTCTTTTCAAGATATTGGGAAGGAACAATAAATAAAATCAGATCACAGCATTATGGGGAGAAAGAAGTGCATCAGGGCAAAGAGACAGGAGAAGGAACAGGTGAGACTTTGCAGTTAATTCACAGAGAAATTGCTTGGGGAGGCTGCCAGGCTGCAGAGGCTACTGAGAACAGCTGGGGCTAAGCTGGCTAAGTGCACTAGCACTTTTGCCCAGGGCACTTGCATCCAAGGTATTCAAGGAAAGCAAAGAGAATCAAGAATCCTGGTGCCTCTTTGGACCAGGCTGATTGTTCAGTCTCTTGGCAAGCTTCAGAATTGTACGTGTGTGAGGCTAGGATACAGGCAGAGCAGAGCGAGACCCTGAGTTCCTGATAGGTTTCTCCTCTATGTGGTGAGGGATTCTCCCAAATTCTTGTCCTTAGGAAACAGCAGGCAGGGTAGCAATATATTTGTGTCCTCGGATCTACCACCCAAGCATCAGAAACATTTGTGCTGAGATGTTGGACAATGATGGAAAACCATATCCACATTACTGCTATGGCAGCTACCTATGGCTTTGTGGATGTGGGCACTCCTTCCCCCAGCAACAACCCATCTATAAGTTATAGTCACAGAGAGCTGCCTAAGGCTCCAACAGGGGACATCTAAGGGTCAAAACGGATAAAGCAATGGATCTGGAATTGGAAAAACCTGAGACTAAATGCTGCTCATAGATTAATTAGCTGTGAGATTCTGGGTAATTCATTTCACCTCTTTCCATGTTCAATTTTTTCATCTGTAAAATTATGATAATAACATCTACTTTTTAGAGTTATTTTGAGGATGAAATGAGAAAACATGGAAAGCACTTTATAAACCTTGAAGTACTATTAAATGTTAATTATTTTTATTAGGTTACTTACCTATAATCCTAGTCAGAAACAGAATTTGAGTCTGAGTCTTCCTATTCCAAATCCAGTATTATATTTACCAATAACAAAAAATAAAATCTATTATCGTTGCTAATTGATAATTATTTCTAATTAATAATTATTGGTGATGATTAATTTTACTGTTTATTATGGGTCGTTGTAATTAGTAATAATTTGGGAGAGAGAGTAGACCTAAGGATCAAGAAGGATTGAGTTCAAAGTCCACCATTAGAAAGATGCAATTTGATTGTGATAAGGACAAAGAAAATCATATTAGAGAAGCAAAATTTCCTAGACTAGGGAGGTGAGAAACTGAAAGGAACCCAAAAGGACACCTATCCAAATCACTGATTGTTTTCATCTGAAAAAACAGAAACAAAAAAAAAACAAAAACATTATTCAAGGTTACATAGGTAATAAGTGGTGGTGTTCCATGACTTTAAATCCAAAAGTCATGCTGTCATTACTCACTATATCCAGCAATGAAGATTCCCATAGTAACCTCAATGGTTTTTAATGATTATGGTGGTCTTTGTCTTCTTCCTAAGAAAAAGAGCCCTGAACTAAAAGTCAAAAGATCTGGGCTCAAATCTCAGCACTGAAGCTCACCCTCCATGTCGCGTCAGGCAAGTCCTTTCACATCTGAGCCTCAGTTTCCCCAAGTATAAGATGGAGATGATTCTATTTGCTATTTTCCTAACACAGGGGAAAGAATTCACTAAGGTGATGTAGGATACCCCAGAGAACATTCTTGTGGCAATTAGAGGGCTTGCCAAGAACCATAAAACTTTATACAGATGGAAGTTGGTCTCATTATTCCACTGTAAAGTTTCCTCCACTTTCATTTAAGCCTGTTTTCCTTTGCTTAGTCTTCTGTTGACAAAGAAAACCACTGGTCAGCATCTTCTTCATAAAAATGCTTCGTTAACTTTGGAGCCCATAGTTGTCACCTTTTAACATGGCCTACCTTAAAAGTAAGATGCATTTACAGAGAGATTTCTAATTAATAAGGGCAAAATGTTGTCCAGTTAATTGCAAGGAGTTCATTATTTGGAGTCAAGGACAACATGAACAAGGGATCGCCATCAAAGCATTCCTAAATAAGGACTGGTCCCCAGCATGAGGTCTCAATAATAGGATCTTGGATGAACGTCGGAACAAACGAATGAAGAGGCATTTATCAATTGTTTACTCTGTGCAAAGCACTGTGCTAAGTGCTGGGGGATACAAAAAATGAAGACAGTTTCTGTTGTCAAAGAGCTCTGTTTGGGGGAGATAATACATATAAAAGGATTTGGCAAGAAGTAAAGTGGAAAGACCCTGTGGTCTTTAGAGTACAATGGGGAAAGTAGATTTCTTAGTTAATATTTCCTCCAATAAAACCTTGCTGATTTCTGCCATAGAACCATTTCACCTTGAGAATTGTGGATCTTCAGTAGATGTAGTTATTGAGAAAAGAGAGGCTGTGGCACCTCGAAGGGCAGCTGCCAGCTCCTGTTCCTTTCTTGCAGGTAGGTTGCTATTTCTAGGGATCCTGATCCAAAGTCCCTGAGCTGTCTTCTTTTATCTGAGGGAATGTGGGAGTCCAGGTGATTACAAAGATTTGACCCACTTGGCATTTGCTGTCTCCTCTCTCTGCCAGATTACCTTTCTATTCCAGCTTGCCTTCCCCATGGGTAGCAATTGGTCAATCGATGGTATTGATGGGGGTGAGAGTGGCTGGCTTCTTTGCCCAAAAGATGGCTCTCCTGCATGATAACTATCAAAGCTAAACTGGAAGCAGGGTTGGTGGTCTGAGGAAAACTGCTTTGCACCATCCTCTCAGGCTATGTGCCCATGATGGCAGCTGATTATCTCAGATCTAAAACTAAAGATGTTCAATCCCTTCATTGCACAGATGAAGAAAGTAAGATCTGGAAAGGACATAGAATGACAAGAGCATAAAGCTAGTGCTCAAAAGTCAACTATCCTTACCCCCCCCCCCGGATCTTACAGATGAAGAAATGGACCAAGAAAAGCAAAGAATCTGGCTCTGAGTTACCAGGGCTCGGTAAATAGAGGAAAATGTTTTTCATATCCTTCTTTCAAAAGAAAAGATTGTCAAATAACTAAGATATTATCCCACACAGGACAGGAGAAAGTAAAACTATCTAAAACTATTGTCCCACACTAATCAATTCACATTCAATCCAATTCAATAAAAATTGTATTAAGTACCTACTATGAGCAGGTAACTGTGTCAGACAATGGGAATAAAGGTAGTCCCTTCCCCCAAAGAGATCAAATTTTATTGAGGAATATAACTTGTATACAGATAAATAAACACAAAATAATTCAGGAGGAAATGGGATGAACCTAATGTGGGGCTCAGAGGATGGAAGGGAAAGGAGGGAAGAGAGGGGGAATGGAAGGTAAAGGTAAAGACCTGGATAAGAGGCATTTGAGCTGATTCTTGAAAGAAACTAAAAATTACAAGAGGTGGAAGTGAGGACAAAGCAGATCCCAGCCCTAGCATCAGCTGGTGCGGAAGTAAGAGAGACAATGTTATTTGCATGGAATAACAAGTTCCTTTTGTGGAACCTGCGGTGTGTGCTGGGGAACAGTAGAGATTGATGTGGAAAAAGAAGCTAGAGCCATATTCCTGTTATTATTTATCTTATTCAGAGATAGTGCTGCTGAGTGGCTGACGGCCAGAATTTGGAGTCAGGATGAGCCAAGTTTAGACCCTTCCCCAGATATCTGACTCCTTCTCTGGTCTGTATCATTATAACTGGGATTCTTTCCAAGCAGCCTTTCCCAATGAGATTTTCTCTTCTTCCCAGTTGGGCTAATTCAGATGCCCTTTCAGTGGCTTGTCTCAAGTCTTATCATAAAGAAACATTATGTAGAATACACTTATTTAAACTAGTTTTAAACAATCACAAAATAGTCCTTAAAAGCCTCAACTATCCCCTTCAAGATCACGAGAGTAGTATCAGCGCATCCTAGCCCTGAGATTTACTAGTACTATATTCCTGAGCAAATCACTTAATCACTCCAAGCCTCAGTTTCTCATTCTAGAAAATGGAAATAAGAAAACAATTATGACACAAGGCTTTTGAAAAGACAGATTAGAATAATGGATGGAAAGACTCCTGCAGACTTTAAAATGCTATAGAAATGCAAGTGGCTTCTGCAGCCAGATGGTGCAATAGACCAGGAGGCAGCAAGACCTGAGTTCAGACACTTACTGGTTGAATGACCCTTTGGAAAATGTGATGACTTTTATACCTTATTCACTCTATTTTCATTCCAATGAGCAAAAACATCATGAAACCTGAGAGGGTGGGGGATGCTATGATTCTGCAAAGCACAGAGGTGTTAGGAGAAATAATAATGATATTAATAATAAAATAAGCCATTTGACCTCAATTTACTCATCAATAAAATGGAAATAATAGCACCTATCTCTCAAGGTTGTTGTGAAGATAGAATGAGATCATATTTGTAAAGCACTTTATAAACCTTAAAGCATTATATAAATGCTAATTATTATTATCATTATTCCTCCTCCCTATACTTTGCAAGTGCTAGAAGTATAGCATTCCCCTATTCTGAGAAGTTTCATGGTGTTTATGCTCGAGAGGATGAAAATCCAGTGAATAAGGTATAAGTAATCAAATTTTCCAAATTTAAAGGTTACTTTGTTTCACTTTATCAGGATAAAGGAAAATTAAGTATGAAAAATGGAAACATTTTTTCATGCCAAGTTGGCCACGTTCCTGAAATCACTCAAGTTTATCTTCAGTGGAGTTTCTCCAAGACTTGTATAACAGCTAGATCTATCTTAGCAAATTATCACAGAACATGTTAAGATGAAGCACGTTCAAGTAGGTATGGAACAAAAGCACACATTTCATGGGAGTGTCTGTGAACTCACGGGATCGTGCTATTTCCTCTTTCCCAGATCCTCCCCATGAAAGTTTCTCTCCAGCTGCCTCTTTTGCTTTCATCATGAGTCCCAGCGCCTAACTCATTAACGTCTGGTCCAACTGGCGGCCAGTTCATGCTCAATAGCTCAAATCCGACACAAGCATAAGGGAAAGCGAAGAACAGTCGTGATCTCAATGCATGATCAGCTGCCATTCCTGTCTATGAGGGGAAAGAGATGCAAATTGCAGAACTTAAATGAGTAAGATGGATAAGCATCACAGGTGACATTTCTTTCATAAATATCCCAACAAAGATTGGAAAGCAAGACAATCTATCAACCAGACAACAGGGAGAAAAACTGTCATTTCTTTTAAAAACTCTTCAAACAATGATTTGCAGCCATAAATGTTTCTTCTTGATGATTTCCATAAGAGCTATATGACCTGAAACTCAAATTCTTCCTTGCCTGAGTTGCCCTTTCTTAAGGGCAATGATTTAGAGGTAGGACCATAGGGTCCATCAAATCCAATCCTTTCCTTTTTTACAGATGAAGAAACTAAGACTAATAGAAATAAAGTTACTTGTCCAGTTGCATAGCTAGCAACTATCTGAGGCAGGGTTCCAACCCATCTTCCTCACTCCAGGTGGGGTAGAATGGGAAAACTAGTGGATAACAGTGGATAAAGCGCCAGTTCTGAAGTTGGGAAGATTCCACCTTCTTGAGTTTAAATCTGATCTCAGACATTTACTACCTGTGTGACCCTAGGCAAGGCACAGTTTCCTCATCTGAAAATGAGCTGGAGACAGCAAGTCATTTCAGTATTTTTGTCAAGAAACTAAAGGAAAATGGGGTCCCAAAGAGTCAGACAAACTAAAACAACTGAACAAAACTTCCTCACTTCAAGTCCTGTACTGTTATTCTTCCTGTGGTATCAAAGTCAAATAAAAATTGATCCCTGTTTCCATATCGGTTAGTTGGTTGGTTGTTGTACTTCCTTCTTAAATAGGGCCAAAATGATGTCACTATGAGGGAATCAAAGTACCATACGTCCAACTGTGGCTAATCAAATCAATAAGAGCTCGGAATACCAGCACAGGTTGGGCACAAATAGTCCATATGAAACTACCCACATATTTGACTTCGAAAACCACAAATGGACCATTACCTTTCTTGTATTTGTCTGACATTGTACTAGGCACTGGGAATACAAAGATAAGACAAAAACAAAACAATTTCCACCCTTGGTGGGGCTTATATGTTATTGGAGATACCAAATATATATCCAGACATATGGAGACCACATAAGAGTCAGTCAGTAATACAAAATAATTTTGAAGGACAAGAATACCGACAAGTGGGGAGAGCTGGAAAGATGTGAGGTTTCAAGAATTAGCCCCTGAGTAGGGCTTTGAAGGAATTCTAGTAGTTAGAAGTAAGGAGGAGGAGAATTCAAAGCATGAGGAATGTTTGGAAAACCCTACCACAGCTAATCATTTAACTCTCACCTATATAGCTCTTGTTCTGATAACTCTGTTTCTATAAAGGTTTTTGAGTGCTCTTTGGTCTGCCTCTCTTCCTTTATTCCCACCATTTCTCACATTGGGCTAGGACTTATTGAATATGTAGTCAAGTTTTAATGTTATGATAGAGTTAAATTCTTTTTTGTGAGGCCAATTGTGATTAAGTGATTTACTCAGGGTCACATAATTACAATTACAATTAGTAAGTGTTTACCAGTCCTGAGGTCAGATTTGAATTCAGGTTTCTCTTGATTTCAGAGGTGATACTCTATCTACTGTGCCATCTAGCTGCCCCTGATACGGTTAAATTCTTAAAACCACTGGACACACAAGGCAGGGGATGATGATGATGATGATGATGATGATGATGATGATGATGATGATGATGATATAGTAATAGTAGTGATAACTAAAATTTATGTAGCACTCTAAGGACTTTCAAAACATTTTTTATTCATTAGCTCCTTTGATCCTTTCAACAATTCTATGAGGCAAGTGCTCTTATTATTCCTATTGTACAGATGAGGAAACTGAAGTTGAGACTAATTAAGTTATTTGCTTACAGCCAAGTAGTTTGAGGCAGGATATAAACTCAGATTTTCCTAACTCCAAATCCAACACTTTCACCACTACATGGGAGCCATAACCAAAGAAAGGCAATAAATCAGTACTTTGCTGTTCATACTTCCCCAATCTTTGCCATTGACTATTTACTGCACTCGTTACCCACTCTTTCTTACCCACAAAGCCTCGTTTGAAGGTTACTTCCCTACTGTCAGAAGCAGCAAGGTGCAGTGTATATCTGACTGAAGGCATACTTCCTGAAATCCTGAAAGCTTGGTTTTTGTCCCCCCACCCAGACATGTTGTAGCTGCCTGATACCCATCTCCCTCCCTAGCATGAGATAGGAGAGGGGTTATTATGAGCAGGGAAGGTCAAATTAATCAACTGGGCTGTAAAAATAAGTAATCTGTCTGAAAAAAATAATCCAGAGCTAGACTTACAAAGATTTAAGTGCCAAGAAGAGCTTGAATTCTATTGTATCTTACTTATAGGTATTATACCATAGTTAATGTCAGGAAGAACTGGCTGTGGGTTTTGAATCCTACCTGAAATGGTCGCTAGCTGGATGACTTAAGATAAATACTTTAATGTTTCTGTGCCTCAGATTTCGCATCTATAAAATGAAACAGTTGGGCTTGGTGATTTCTAAGGTCTAAATCTAGGATCTTATTATTGTAAATCACTTAACTTCTCTGTGCCTCAGTTTCCTGACCCGTAAAATGAAACAGTTGGACTTAGTAGCTACTAAGACCCTTTACAGCTTGAAATGTAGGATCTTAGAAATTCTACTTCAAAAGAAACATGAAGTAAATCCTAGATAAAACAAGTGCTTATTTAACAAGTTACAATTCCACAATGCAGGTTAATCATAATAGCCTGGTCCAGAGAACTGAGCCTAGCCATGACAAACAGAAACAAAGTTGGGGCAGGGGAGGAAAGGATGGGGGCCACTTCTGTGGGCTTAGAACTAGTAGTCAATGGTATATAGTCCCTGCAGGGATGAATAAAGAAGCTTGGAACTGAACTGTCCCTTCAGTATGAGGACCAAATAAACCCATTTCAGATGAGGAAGGGGAGAAGGAGGAGGACAAAGAAGAGAAAAGAAAGAAGGAGAAGAGGAGAAGAAAAAGGAGGAGGAGGAGGAGGAGGAAAAGAAGAAGAGAAGGAAGAAACAAAGAAAAAGAAAGAGAAGAAGGGAAGATAGGAGGAAGAGAGGGAAGGAGAGAGAAAGACAAGAAAGGAAGGAAGGAAGGAAGGAAGGAAGGAAGGAAGGAAGGAAGGAAGGAAGGAAGGAAGGAAGGAAGGAAGGACTAACATTTATATAGTATTTACTGTGTGCCAGGCACTGTGCTAAGCACTTTACAGTTATTTCATTTGATCCTCACAATAACCTGGGAAGTTGGTGCTATTATTATCCCCACTTTATGTATAAGGAAATTGAAAGAAATAGAGGTTATCTGACTTGCCCACAACTAGTGTGTCTGAGAGCAGATGTAAACTTGGGTCTTTTGACTTCAGGCCCTATCCATTGAACCCCTAACTGGGTCTCCCCCCTCTCCTTGTTCCCAGCTCTGAGCTTCATGGATTTTTCCCCAACTCCAGGATGTTTTATAACAAGCATTTAATCTGATTAAACCAAAGGTAAAAATAAAACTCAGTATGCAACATAGACATAGGCCCCACAGGCCACTGGTCCCTGGGACCCAGGCCTCTCAAAGCACAAGCTCTTTCATTGCTGATCTCGATCTTCCTCTCTCTCATCTCCCAAACAGAGATGAGAGTGAACCCCGAAGTCCAGTTCTCGGTTGTTCCCAGTAGGGAAATGAGTAAAAAGAGACTATTTTTCGCTCACACATCTGTAGCATCCAAAATTAGACTTCCTGTCAATGCGCTGCAGAGTCTCCCGAGCAGCACCAAGCTGGGCCACCAAGGCTTACTTCCCTTACTTCCCTCACCAGAAGGCACTGTGGTACCACAGGAAAAGCACTGGCTCCAGGGTCAGTGGACCCAAGGCCCACTTCTGATCCTCTACAACCTTAGGCAAGTTCACTTTACCTCTGGGCCTCTCATCTGTAAAATGAAAGGCTTGGACGAGATGGCCTCTGAGCTCTCACATCTGTCTAGAATGGACACTGAGGGTCCCTAATTTTCTGGCCATCACTGTCCCATGAGTGGCTGATGAAAAACCTTTTTCCAACTTCCCCCAACTTTGGAGAGAACTGCTACCCATAATACAAGCCCATCAAGGGCCCTATAAATAAAACTCAATCAATTAGAACTCCTTCTGAAGGAAAACAAACAAACAAAAATTTAAAGGCTCTGATAAGCAAATATAACTTGTCTGACAAAGTCAATCACATGTAGCTCAGTATGGGTAAAAAAGTCAAAAAAATAAAAAGCCAGTCTATTTCCAGCATTTTTTGTCTTATCTCTGTGACTGTGTATGTGTGTACCTCATTTATCTTCATATCAGTGATGGAGCAGCAGAATCTGCAGCCCCAGAAGAATACAATAGAAGCTCTTTTCATTGATCTTTACCTTTCTGGGAAGAAACAGGTTCCACTGAAAAATAAATTTCTGCTTTAAGTACTGGTGTCTTGGGGTCAAAGGAGACTACTTCCTCTGCTGAGGGTAGAAAGACAAACCCCCTTGATTTACAGACCTTCAGGACACAAAGGACCTGAACACCGAATAGTTTCTCTAGTTTTAATCTCCCATCCAGGAAAAGAGGGCAACATCTTCATGATTATTTAATGCAGCTTTCCCACACCTTGCAAACGTGTAGTTCGTTATATTTAAAAATAAATAAAAATGTCATTTATGATTGTAATGGAATAAAATTATGCTATGAGAAATGATGAGATGATGAATGCCATCTGTATCTGGAGAGAGAATTTTGGAGACTGGGTATGGATCGAAGGGTATTATTTTCACCATTTTTTTTGTTTGTTTGCTTGCTTAATTTTTCTTTCTCACAGTTCTTCCCCTTCTTATTTTTCCCTGTACAACATGATAGATATAAAAATGAATTTGGAAGGATTACACAAGTTGAATCTGTATTAGACTGCTTATTATCTTGGGGAGAGGAGAAGTAGGAAAGGTAGAAAGAGAGAGAAGTTTGGAACACAGACTCCTGCAAGGGTAGGTGTTGAAAACTATCTTTACATGTGTTTGGAGAAATAAATGGATTCCTTCATTTTTTAATATGCAAGCCACTAACTGTTGTGTGATTCTATTTTTTTTTATTCTTTTGACATTTTTTTTCTTGATCTCATAGAATCACTAGCTTTTCTTTACCCAATTTCTTATTTTTAAGCGATTATATTCTTCAGTGAACTTTTGTACCTCTTTTTCTATTTGATCAATTCTGCTTTTTATGGAGTTCTTTTCTTCAGCTAATTTTTGTAGCTCATTTTCTATTTGTAATCCATTTATTCCAATTCTGAGATCCTATATTCTGTGATTTGTCTCTTTTATCATTGAAAAACAAGTTGTCACTTAAGAATGCATAAAAAATGGCTTTTTCCAAGCTGTGAGGGGTCCTTCTGAGTGATTAAGAGATGGGAATGCAAAGTAATGAAGCTGATTTTGATCCGCCTTCTCACGTGAGAGCAGTCCTGGACTCTCAAGCTCAAGCTGATTCGATCAAGTTAGAAAGTTTTCATGTCATGTTCCCAGAAATGTGTGTCTCCCACATGAAGACCGGCCCCTCTGAGAAGAGAGGTTCATCACAAGATTGATCCCAGGGACGTGACTATTTCAATCACAAGGAATGTCAAAAACCATGTTCTAAGAAATGGAAAAGGGGAAGATCTACATTGCTGGAGGATATACCCAACACTAAGAATATCATGGACCTTTGAAGTGTGGAACTGATTATGAATTCAAACAAAAACCTTAGAATTTGTCTACCTAAATGAGAGCTCTCCCTGTTAAAGGAAACACTTTGGGAAACTACCCTTATTCCAGAAATACTGCTCAGGACACTCTGATGGTTTCCCTTTGTAAATGGCCATGTATAGGGTGCATAATCAATCGATAAGCATGTATTAAGTTTCTATCATGTGCCTTATGTTGTAAAAAATATTATCTCATTTAGCTTTCCCAACAACCCTGATAGATAATTGCTATTATTTGTCTCATTTTACACTTGAGGAAACTGAGGCAAACAGCAATCAGTGACTTATCCAACATCACATAGAGAGTAAAAGTGTCTGAGGAAGTACCAAAGTAGTAAAAGTTGCATTTTTAGGCCTAAAAGTGCTAAAATCTGGGCATTCTTGATATCTTCAGTGTATATCTTCATTCTGGAAATGAGAGCAATAAATCACAAATTACATGAGATTGCATTGCTTTTTGCCAAAGACTGTGTCAAAAACTTTGTGACTTGACCCACTTTGTTTGAAAGAGGCCAGTTAGAAATACCAAGTTAAAGTGTCTCTGTTGGTTTCAGTTCAGCAGAATGACCCTAGAAGGGAAAAAAATCTTTCTTCAAATTTCATGCAGGTAAAAAGTAGAATGCTCAAGTTCCCATAAGAAATAAAATATGTTTCAAAAATAAAATTTGACTCGACATGTAAGAAGCCAGAAGGAGATCTGAAAAACAGTAGGGTAACTAGAGAATACTTGCATTCGAAGTTGAAAGCTGAAACTGCCTCCAGATCTCTAAGCTGGCAGAATATACCTAGGGGTTGAATTGATTCAGTCCTTCACATCAAAACACTAGGATCTCTAACTTGATACCGGAGGCTTCTGAAGTTCTTGGGAATCACAGGTAGTTTAAAAAAATGAGTATCCAATGCCTTACCCTCCTCTGGTTCTTCTCCCATAATGCTCATCCATTTTCTACCCCTTCATCATCTTGCTTCAGGACTGAGCTGTCCTAATATCCTTGTTGAATCAACTGCTTCAGATTTCTTTTGCTCTTGTTGCTGCTCCAAGAAACATCCAATCCCTTATCTGAAAGATATTTCCAAATGGCCCTTTAATTGTTAAAGCAAACATAGCATTACAATGTGAACTCTAACTCCTTTGGAAATAGTAATAACCTTCATTTCTGCAGCATTTTGAAGTTTGCAAAGCATTTCATCTGATTTCATTCTCAAAACAAACCCTTCAAGATAGCTATTATTATCTACTTCCTCATTTATGAAATGTTTCCCACAGAAGTGAGTCGCCCAGGATCACATAACTGAGTGAATGAGTTAGAATTTGAATTTAGGTTTTCCTGACACCAAGGCAACTTGGAATTGTTGCCTCCCTTGCTTAAATGCTCATAACTGAAGAGTATGTATTTCTCCTCGCCAGTGCAGGGAATAACAAGAGAATAGAATGTGTAATCAGGGTATTAAGGAAATGCTGGAGGGACTCTGCTTTCACCTGGATCATGGATTCTGTGAGGAGCCTGCTTTTCTCTCTTCAATCCAATCACACTGAATCCTGAAGCTCCAAAAGTTGGGGAAATGTTTGAAAACCACACACCAGCTGTCTCCTTGGCCAGCAAGATCCTCCATGGGAATCATCCATTTAGGGTTACAAAGTGACTTCCCAGGGTCTAAGCCAAAGAACTGTCTGGAGAAAGGAGAATTTTCAAAGCACTCTCATCCGTTTAGTTAATTAATATGGCTAAGGTATTATCAATAAGCAATTATTAAGTGGCTACTGTGAGCCAGGCATTGTGTTTGCTGTGGAAAATACAAAGATAAAAATCACCTTTCTTAGAGGAACTAAAAATATAACCACAGAAAACATCCTGTAAATATACAGGAATATACAAAATTGAAAGATTTTTTGGGAGAGATGAGAGGCACTAGCATTTGGGGAGCAAGAATCAGGAAAGCCTTCACATAAAAGAAACTAAGCTTAAAAGGAAGCAGGGTCCACTAAGATGTAGAAGGGAAGAGGGCAAGCATTTTGGGCAACACAAAGACACAGAGATGGGACATGGCATGGCATGTGTGAGAAACAGTCAGAGCATCACGTTGGCTGGGCCATAGTCTGCATAAAGGGGAGCCATGTATAATAAGGTAGGATGCAGCTAGTTTGTGAAAAGCTTTAGATGTTGAGAAAAGAAATTTACATATAATCCTAGAGGTGATAGTATCTACAGGAGATTACAGAATAGAGAACTGATATGATCAGATTTAGGAAAATCAATTTGGGAGATTCTTTGAGTTTCAGTTTTCATATCTATAAAAAGAGCCAATAGAGGGCTATTGAGAAAATTTAATGAGATTGTGTATGTAATGTATTTTGCAAACCTTAAGGAACCGTATAAATAGTGGCTGTCATTACTGGCAAGCCATGCTAAGGAGGAGGTATCCACTTAGAGTGACTTTTAAAATATAGTTTAATTTCAAGATGGTCTGGCTGACATTCATTTAGATGAAAAAAAAAATCCAAGCATTATAATTATATCACATGTATAAAGATGTGATTGAGGAGGGAAAAGCACCAACTCCTCTTACCATAAAGGAATCCCAATTCTGGACACAAGGGACCAAATCTTCAGGCAAGTCAAGATATGACCTATTTGTTGTTTAGTCTTTTCAGTTGTGTCCAACCCTTTGTGAACCAATTTTAGGATTTTCTTGGCAAAGATCCCAGTGCAGTTTGCCATTTCCTTCTCTGGCTTATTTTACAGATGAGGAAACTGAGGCAAACAGAGCTAGTAAATGTCTGAGCTTGGATTTGAATTCACAACATTCCAGTTGCCCTTTGATCTGTCGTATCTCCCTGGTAACAATCACCTTCTCCTCCAAAAAGTTGTTAACATTTACCACCTCCTATTCAGAGGATGCACCTGGATCCAGGAGCTCCCAAACTGGTTCTTCCTGATCTTTGGCACAGGTCACTGTCACAGGGACCAAGGGACCATTCCAAAGCTCATGTTTTCAGGACTAAGCAAGAGCTCTCAGGACATGGTCAGAGCTGATAGTTCACTCCATAAGGAAGAGCATCAGTCAGAATACGTGTTTCAGTGGAAATGGCAAGGACACGGGCTTAACTCCAGGATACTCCCTGCATCGTCCAATCTAATTGCCTGATACAAAGCTTGCTCTTCATCACCCTCCTTTTATGATCCCTGCTTCACAGATGAGGGGAGAGACTCAGAGAGATGGAGTCCCTTGACCACAGTCACATAGTGGGGAAATATCCAATGAAAATATCAAATGATAGAAGTAGAGTTGACATTGACCTACCTTGGAAGTCACCTAGTCCTCTTGGGTCAGAGATCCAAGACTCTTGGAGAATCCCTGGGGCACCCCGATGTTTAACCCACCTTTTCGTTTCCCAGATGCCCCAGAAATGTTTGGTTTGGCTACACTTGTAACCATGCTTGATTGCAGCTGTTTCTATGAACTGCTTCCAATTATCCCTAATGCCCATGGAGCACACTAACGATTATGCGTGCCATTAACCTTGGACCAGATTAACTTTGCTGTGCATTTTGATTATGACATTTCATTTTGTTCCCATATATTCACTTTTACTATCTGGCTGCTTCTAGAGATGGAACTTACTTTTAAAATTAGATGAACTATCAATAGCAGATGCAGACCAGAGGTTCTTGGTAGCTTCAGGTAGCTTCTTCTGTGTTAGTCCATCTAAGCTCCCTCATCTGGGCCAGGGTCCTTGGATTGATTGCCTTCCAGGCTCTTTTTGTCCTCAGCTATAGAAAAATGTCTCTTTATTCAAATACAATAAAATAATTATTTCAGGATAGATGGAAGGAATCAAAGGCAAGGAAATAATGCTAGAAAACTAGCTCCAAGAAGAAAAAATTGCACCAGACAAGAGAGGAAGAAGTGGAAAGTTTTTGCCCACACTAACAGCTGCCCAGTTGCTTAACTACCAGGGATCTTACAGTATCCTCCTCTATTCTTTCTCCCTTCTCCAATCCAATATTCCCACACTGTTACAGTAATTTTACACACACACACACACACACACACACACACACACACACACACACAAACATTTTTAAAAATCTTGACCTACTTTCTATGATCTCCCAAATAAAATTCAGGCTCACTCAGGTTTGAATCCCACACCAAATACTACTGTGCTACACCTTGAATTCACATCCCGTTTACAACCTGGTACCATCTTAATATTATAGTCATTTTTCATATTACCCAACTCTACACACTCGATATTCCAACCAAATAGATTGTTCTCCATGCCTCCCATTTCCCTCCTACAAACACACACTGCACCCTCATACCCCCAGTTATTGTTCAAATTATTCACTATTTCTGAAATGTCTTTTCTCCTCCTTATTTGGTGATCTATTGTTATTGCTGTTATTCAGCCTCTTTTTCAGTCACGTCTAACTTTGTGACCCCATCTTGGGGCTTTCTTAGCAAAGACACTGGATTAACTAAAATGTTCTCTTTATCTTAAAGGAGCTTCTGATTTGGGAAGGGCAAAGATACTAAATGAGACAAGATGCTGGAGTTGTTGGCCATTTGCTTCTCCAGCCCACTTTATGGAAGAGAAAACTGAGGCAAACAGGATTAAGTGACTTGCTCAAAGTCACACAATTACTGTCAAGGCCAGAATTGAACTGGGGAAGATGAATCTTCCTAAATCCAGATTTGGGGCTCTATTCATTACCCCACCTATCTGCTCCAACTCAAATGCTACCTTGTTTGGAGAGATTTTTCTTATTCCCCCAGATGGTGAGACCCTTCCCTTGTCAGCCTCACAAGTCACTTTCCTTCCTACCCCCTCTAATTAACTATTTGCTAGGTTGTGCATGATAATTTCCTTTGTAAAAGAATAAAACCAGGCTGCAGTGGCTGAGGGTTTGCCCCAGAGTGTCATATTCAGAAGGTGCTGCATCAGATGGCACTGATAACATCTGCAGTCCTTATACCAAGTATGAACAACAGAATTCAATGCTACATAAGCAATTATGTTAATTAGATTACCAGTTAGGATGAGCTCTTCCATGATACTCATACTCTGAGTCACCTTACCCCAGGTACTTTATGGTACTTGCCTAGGATTCGAAAATTCCTAGCTACAGATTTGTCTCTTTTAGTATCTTATGCCCTAGCCAAATCAGAAGCTCCTTTAAGATAAAGATAACATTTTAGCTAAACTTTGTCTCCAAGCATGTGGCACAATGCTCTGTACATAATCGCTACTTCCCAAATGCTTGTTCATTTGATTTGATTGCTTTGGGGATAAGCAGGAATCCTCCCAGAAAAATGAGAGTGTTTTGTTCAAATCAAGGAGCCTTGAAGGTTAATCTCAAAGCCTCTCTTGACTCTGGACTCTTTCAGCTTTCTCTCAGCTGATTGTTCTCCATACCTGGAATTCACTCCCTCTTAGAATCCCTAGTTTTTGTCATGTATCAACTCAAGCCCCATTTCCTACAAAAAGCCTTTCCTGATGCCCCCAACCAAAGCTTCCCTCAGTATCTTATCTCATTCTTGCTTAAATATTTATATGGTGTCACCCTCAACTAGACTAAAGGCAAGGACTGTTTTCCCTTTTGTCTCACCCTAATACCTGAGACATAGTAGATGTTTAATAAATAAAGGTGTTTATAGATTTATTGACTCTGCCTGCTATTGAGAATAATGCTTGCCCACTACATAGAATTCCCAATCCCCCTATTTTTGGCTGCCTACATTTTTTACTTCCTTCACAGGCTAATTGTATTCTATTTCAAAGTCCGATTCTTTGTGCAGCAAAACAACTGTTTGGACATGTATACATATATTGTATTTAACTTGTACTTTAACATATTTAACATGTATTGGTCAACCTGCCATCTGGAGGAGGAGTGGGGAGAAGGAGGAGAAAAACTGGAACAAAAGGTTTTGCACTTGTCAATGCTGGACAATTAGCTATGCATAAAATTTTTTGTAAAAATAAATTTTAAAAAAGAATAATGCTTGCTTAAAGCTGTTGTCAGTCCTTGATTTTTGTCAACACAGGGGCTTCTTCTTCCACCAGCATACTTCAAAACCTTTCTGTCACTTAGAGCATGGTCTTTGAGAGTTGCTGTGGCAGCTAAATGGACCAGAGAGTGGACAGAGGGCCAGCCATGACATTAGGAGGACCTGCCTCCAATACTTACTACCTGAGGACTCTAGGTAAGTTACTTAGCCCTTCAGAGACTAAGTTTCCTCACCTCTAAAATGATCAGAGCAAAAGAATCCATTTCCTAGAGTTGTTGAGAGACTAAAATAAGAGATTCAGAATGATGTGCAAGCACCAACTACTATTTAAAAACTTCTCTCCCAAGGCCAACATAATGCTAAGTTTCCCTGAATCTGGCCAGGCTGGCTCTGTGAAAATAGCTACCTGGCTCATCCACTCAAGGCTTGAGCTTGAAGTCTTTGCGCCTGGAAAGGACCTGCCCAGGTTTGGGCTCCTCTGATTCAGAAATCCCAGAGTCCCCGTCATACTACCTCAGAGGAGGATGCTAGGGAAACTTAGGCAATGCTTTCCAGGTTCTGAATGCTTGCAAATACTTCATCTCATTTGAACTTCATAAACCCCTGAAAGGAAGATAAGAATCAGCATGGAATAGTGGAAAGGGAAACAGACTTAGAGTGAGCAGGATTCAGGTTGGAATCCCACCTAGACCTTTGCTACGAGTGACTCCATAAAAGTCGGGGAAACCTCTCTGGGTCTCAGTTGCCTTACTTGCAGAATGAGGGTTGCCAGAGTGAATGAACTTCAAGAGAGCTTCAAGCTCTGTCCTATGATAGTGTCTCCCCCCCCCCCCAACCAGATGAAGTGAGATTAAGTTGATGATTTCTTTCTTGAATTCCTTTTTTTATCCTGATGGCTGTGCTGGGTTAAGATATACAACCCAGTAATGGTTTTCCAGTGCCCAAGTATCATCACACACACACACACACACACACACACACACACACACACTGATAATACATTACATTCAAAAAGCATTTCTCAAAGAATCCAAATATCTGCTTCAGCCTTGGAGGAACACTACCCCTACAAAGTAGCCTTCCCAACAAGAGAAGGACCTGGAATCTGTCTAACAAGACATTTGTCATCCTTTGCTACATATTACCAGAAATCAGGAGAGCCATAGACTCTAATTTCACCTCTGATGCTTATTAACTGGGAAGCCTTAGGAAAAATCTTTTAATCTCTCTCAATCTGTTTTCTCTTTGATATTAGATTATCTCTAAGATCCCATCCATGCTCTAAATTTATGACCCTATGATGTTATGCTCTACTAAAACTTGGGAAAGGCCTATGTTTAAATCCCACCTGACACTTACTAGATGTGTAATTGGGGACAAATCACTTAACTCCTCCAAGACTCATTTTCCTTTATTAATTATTTCCTCTTTATTTGAGAGACAAAAAAAGACAGGAACAGAGAGACTGGAGGGGAAAGTTGAGAGAGAGAGAGAGAGAGAGAGAGAGAGAGAGAGAGAGAGAGAGAGAGAGAGAGAGAGAGAGAGAGAAGAGAAGGAGGAGGGAGGGGGGAGGGGAGGGAGAGGGAGAGGGAGAGGGAGAGGGAGAGGGAGAGGGAGAGGGAGAGGGAGAGGGAGAGGGAGAGGGAGAGGGAGAGGAGAGAGAGAGAGAGAGAGAGAGAGAGAGAGAGAGAGAGAGAGAGAGAGAGAGAGAGAGAGAGAGACAGACTGGGGACAGATCTTGATTTCATTTCTGTCAGCTGAAGGAAATGGCTGAAGAAAGCCAATAATAAACTGGAGTGTGGCCATAAGAAATGAAACAGACTGGGGACAGATCTTGATTTCATTCTGTCAGCTGAAGGAAATGGTTGTTTGGCCTAGAGAAAAGGAAGTTCAGGAAAGATCAGCTGGCTATCTTGCTGTCATGTAGAAGATGAAATAGTCTTGCTTTGTTCAGTCCCAGGTGACAGAACCAGGAACAATGGGAGGGAAACTGAAAAGAGGCAAATTTAGGTTTAATACTCTAAAGAACTTCTTAACAGTTAGAGCTGTCTCAGAAGAATAGACTGCCTTGGGAGATAGTAGAGCTCTTCCTCCTTATAGGTTTCCAAGAAAAGAGAGAATGAGCTTTCATTAAAGATGGTGGAGAGGAAGTCCTTGTTTAGTCCCAGATTGGACCTGATGGCTTCTGGGGTCTCTTTCAATGGTGAGATTCCATGATGCTTTTTCCTTTCTGTAAAAGATTAAAAATTGTGTTCTTAATGACTACTTAATTCCCCAGGATGACAAGAAAGAGCCTTTCACATCCCACAGATGACCCAGGCACAGTAGTACCTTCAACTCACTACTTTCAAAAGTTAAACATTGACCTACATCAAAAAAAAATGAGATCTAGGATGCCACGTAGTCCATTTTCAACAGGATAAGTTTTGTCCAAGTGTCTGTCATAGATCCTATGGAAGAGATCTTAGAAGCCATTTAATGCAGACTTCTTCACCTTTCTGTTTTGTGGACCCTTTAGCAGTCAGTCTGATAAAGAATATAGGTCTCTATGGAATCCTGTTCTGTTGCCTGCATTAATAATTGAAGGGAAAAAATAATTGAAGGAAATATTCTATTTCAGTTAGAGACTAGTAAAAAGAAAATTGTGGGTTTTTTCCCACTCCAGGTTCATAGACTCCCTGAAATCTGCCTACGGCTCTTGTGGAGCATCATGGACCCCAGATGAAGAAATCTTTGTCCAAACACCTTATTTTATATACTGGAGAATAAATATCCATGGAGTGACTTGCATGTTCACAGAGCAAGTGTCATGGGTAGGTTTTACCCCAAATCTTCCCATGTCAATTCTACCTCCTTAAGAACAAAGATTGTCTTTGTATCCTCAGCACTTAGACAATTTCTGGCATACAGGAGGCACTTAATAAATGCTTGTTGCCTGGGTACCATATCTCACTCTTCTCACACGTAGGTGAGGGACATACCTGACGCTCCTGAGAGGGGAGAGTTAAGTCATTCTGACTTAGTATTTAATTTCTAGGCAGGCACAATCAAAAAGCAGCAGGCTGTAATTACAACATGGATGAGCTGAAGAGGATTATTTGAAGGTTCCAAGACCATATGACTCATTGGTCTGGCACCAGCTGTGCCTGCAGTTTGTGTACTTTGGGGTCTAATTTGAGCACGCGTGTGCACATACACTCCAAAGGACAAGGACTTGGTGAAATGTTTATATCTCACCCTGAAGAAACTACATAGACCATTCTTCTACCCAAAGTCCTCTCCCCATGCATCCTCCTAACATCCCTAGACCACAGGGAGTGACCTTTAGGCCATATTGTCCAAAAGAATAGCCCAGAAAGCAGTCATGAATGCCCATTTCTATTCATTCAGTGTCTGCTTAGAAGGGAGTTTCTACCTTAGTATTGTTCCTCAGCATCAAAGGTCCCCAATATTTATTGGCCAGAATAGACAGGTGCTGTTAGAAAGAAAGGCTAGAGCGCAACCCTGGGCTGCTGGGGGAGTTCTCACCCCTTGCTACATTCAGATCTATGCCTCTCTCACCAGAAATGGGATTTGAACCTAAAAGACAGCAACTAAAAGTGTCAGTGCCAGGATCACTTAGCTTCCTTTGATAGGACTCCAGAGCCCAAGACTTGAAAGTAGGATCAAATACTCCAGACAGTAGAGATCTCCAGTTACAAAGTCTGCCATATTGTTTATCTTCAATCCTACTTTTAGAACAAAGAGAGAAATATATTGAGAAGGGCTACTTATAAAAGATATACATAAACTAGCCTGTTTTTCTGGTTGTGATTTGTGCTTCTGGGAAAAATAACCACACTGACAAAATAAATGATGACAATAACAACAAAATTTAATTGGTTAAATTGAGGGGTTTGTGATTCTACTTATATGAATACATTATGTGCTGATAAGACCAGGACTCTATCCATTCCTTCTCATCCTGCAGAAACTTTTCCAAGTCACCCCAGTGTGAGTCACCCCAGTGTCACCCTATCTCACTTTCTGCAAAATTTCTGCTTTTTTCTAGCCACCCTACCATGGTGACAAACAGGAAATAGTAGGTACCTCCAGGTTGGAGAAGAATGCCCCTCTGCCATATTATTTTTTATAATAATAGCTTTTTATCTCTTAAAAATACATGCAAATTCATTCTTGCAAAACCTTGTGTTCCAATTTTTTCTCCTTCCCTCACCATCTCCCCCTTCCCTTAGACAGCAAGTAATCCAATATAGGTCAAACATGTGCAATTCTTCTAAAGTTATTTCCATTTTTGTCATGCTAAACAAGAAAAATCAGATTAAAAGGAAAATAAATTAGAAAGAAAAAAACAAGCAAGCAAATAACAAAAAAAAAGTGAAAATACTATGTTGTGATTCATATTTAGTCCCCACAGTCTTTTGTCTTAATGCAGATGGTTCTCTCCATCATAAGATTATTGGAATTGCCCTCAATCACCTCACTATTGGAAAGAGCCAAGTCCATCACAGTTGATCAATGTTCTTTTGGTTCTACTTACTTCATTCAACATCAGTTTATGTAGGTCTCTCCAGGTCTTTCTAAAATCATCCTGCTAATCATTTCTTATAGAACAATAATATTCCATCATACTTATACACCATAACTTAATCAGCCATTCCCCAACTGGATGGGCATCCACTCAATTCCCCCAATCTCAGCTTCCTTGTCACTACAAAAAGGGTTGACAAACATTTTTGCACATATGAGTTCTTCTCCCTCTTTTATAATCTTTTTAGAATACAGACCCAGTAGAGACATTTTGCCATATTTTTTTTCTTTTACGTATTATAGTTTTGTGCAAGTATGTAATATAAACTATGGCAATTTTCAAAAAGTACAATAATACAAGCTATATTAAATTAATCATTAGCATCCAAATATTTTATATGATACATTACATTAAGAAATGGAGTATGTAAGAAGGAACATTGTACACAGCAACAAGAAGAAAAAACAGTTTCTAATATGGCTAATATCATCAGAGGACATTATCAGCTCTATAAAAAAGCAAGTAATTATTTTGGAAGCAATGGGGAGTTCCAGCAGAAAATCTTTAAAAGCATGAGTTGCCTTAGCTAAGCATGTTCGCTAGTCATGTTACCTGTATATATGTGTGTGTGTGTCTACTTCTTTCATGCATGTTCCTTGGCTATACATGTTCCCTACATGCATCTCTTTTACCACTCATGATGTTTTGGTAAACTGTAGAGGAGTACAGCCTTGTATATATAAAAGGGAATCTTTCCTGTCAGTTCTTTGGGTATGCCATTTCATTATATTGTTTTTAATACATACTTTCAATGACCATTAAAAGAAATACATTGATGGGTCCATGATGTGCTGTACCACAATGTTCCTCAAATCTGAAATTCCTTTCATTATACGCACATGTAATGAGAATCCCAGCTGACATATATATATATATACATACATACATACATACATACATATGTGTGTGGAAGCCCCTTGCAAATGAAAAAGTGCTACACAAGCTATTATTAGTTATTATTTTATTATTAATATAATAAGCAACATGTTACTAGTAATTATATGTACAAAATAGCATAACTGTCAATATGGAAGACAGATATAACCAAATATAACCAAATAAATATAGTATATATAACCAAATTAAAAAATTGGCTGATGAGGTACCAGAATGGGGAAAAATACATACAATATACAAGAGGGAAATTACTATACAAGCACTATTAGGAGGTCTAGAGAAAGGCCTCCTTTATATTGAATATATGAGACTATATTTCCCACCTAAAATGGGAAATAATGAACAAGGTTGTGTTCTGCCCAAATGGACAAAATGGTCATATGGATGAAGTCATGAACCAACCAAAGTACTCTGGGAAAATCTGTTATGTTGTTATCATTCAATATATCAAAGACACATGATTTTATTGATGTGATCGTGCTCTAGAAGCAGAAAGCACATCCTTTTAGTTTGGGACATGATCTTTGAGATTTGTTGTGGTCAAACATTTCAATGTTTACTAAATTGAATTGAGTTTAGTTGAATTGAATGGACCTGGCATAGCTTGTATGCAACTGGAATAGCCATTGAGAAGTCAAAAATCCCTCCCGTGTCATGTAGCAGCAATAAGGGAATGTTAGAGATTCCCAGTGTTGTAAGAGGAAGCATACCTGTGTTCCAGCTGATCGGGAGTAGGTTGTAGGAGATAAGGGCACTTCCTTGAAGCTCATCCTTTGACATAAACTGGCTATATAACTTGGATCAAATCATTTAATTTCTCAGTGCTTTAGATGTCACTGATACAAATCAAGCATCTCCAGGAGTGCCTTTATATGCTCCATACTTTACCAACATGATTCAGTTGCCTTTTTACCCTGGAAATTTTTTGCTAAGGCAGATCCTTTCTTCCTCTATTCTGGGGCCACTATCTTAGGGACAGGAATAAGCCCAAGCTCAGTAAGGCCATGCTTCTTTCCCCCCCCTGATTATGCTCCTGATTTTCCAGAGACTTAGTCACTATGTCCCGATAGAGGTACTTTCTCCCCACTATCTCTATTCCCCCCACCAAACATACTTGGTTTTCAGCTCCTTTTTATGTGTAGTCTTCTCCCCTTAGAATACAAGTTTAGGGATTATTTTTAGCACTTAATGTCTATTGCCGGCCTGCCTGCCTTCCTGAATCATAAATGCACTCCCTATCTTCCCTCCCCATCTTCCAGTTAAAGATCAAAAGGTAGCTAATAAAGGCAGATGCAAAGAAGAACAAAAAGCAAATTCAGGAGCTGGCCTTCCCCAAGTGCTGATCAATCAATGAGTAAGTATTTGTTAAGCACTTAAAATTTCCAAGGCATGGAAACTTCAAGTACAAAGAATAAAATAAGGCCTACTCTCAAGAAGCTTGTATTATAATGGGGAAACAAGTAGATAGATATACAGATGCATATGTACATACATACATACTATGCCCATAAATAGAAAGTGAATAAATACAAATATATTCAAAGTAGTTAAGCATACTAGGAAGGGAAAGAGCAAACCACTCCAGTATTTTTGCCAAGAAAACCCTGAATGGGATCATGAAAGGTTTAATATGAACGAAACAACTGAACAACAACAAAAGTTAAATACAAAGGAGTTTGGAAGAGAAGGCATAAACAGTTGGGGAAGCACACTAATCCCAAAGGTTCAGGGTTTCAGCAACAGGGAAACCTCTAATCACTGATTGTTTCCATCTCGCCCATTTCATTAGTCCACTTTGGATTGCTCTTAACCTCCTGCCCAGCCTGGACTCACTCCACAGTAAGCCACTTCAATGCTGCCTTCAATCACACTCCACATTCAAACTTCCACTTCCATGATACAGGCTCTCATTCCCAAATCTATTGACTTAAATATTTATCAAATGCCTCCCACCAGTAAGACTATTAAAATAGCCTTCTCCCAAGCTTCTCCTACTCCTCCAATTCTACTGCTTTATAAGATCAAAAATTTGGAGATATATTTGGGAGGGCTCTTAATGGTCATCTGGTCCAACTCCTTCATGTTAATGCAAGGAAACTGAGGCCCATGAAGAAAAAGCAACTTTCCTTGCCCAAAGTGGTAAAGTCAGAACTTATACCCAAGTCTTCTGACTTCAAATAGTCATTTTTCCCTCTACATCATGATCCCCCCCTTCATACCAATGCCAGAGTAATCTTTGTTTTCCATTGATCTAGTCATGCTAATTCCTCTGATCAGAAATCATGAGTGGCTCTCAATTGCCTCCTAAAAGAAATGTAAATTGCTTTGTTTTCACCCAGAATTCAAGGCTCTCCATAACATAGCACCTCCTTACTTTTCTAGTTTTGTCTCATATTTCACCAGATCTTGGGCTACAGCCGTGCTAGAAGAGTTCCTAGCCCCTAAACAATGCCCTGTAATCTCACATCATGATTTTACATCACATATTTGCTCAGGGTATTGCTTTTGCTTGGAAAGCCCTGCCTTCCTTTTTTAACTTCCTGCAGGGAAGGAGTAAAACTATCTCTTTGAATGAGTAAATAGGCAGAAGAGAAATTCTTTGATTTTTCATGCTGGAGTAATATACCAAGAACAACGGGCAAAATCTTTGTAGACTTCATGTAGACTAAATTAAACATACTTCATAAAATTACAATGGTATCATGACCTCCTTACATCCTTGAGCATGTTCTTGTGTGCAGCCATTCATTAATGCAACAGGAAATCAATGATGCATAGGATGGCTGGAGTGTTTTTCATAACATAATGATGACCTAGAGTTGGGGAAGAGAGATAATTCTAACCTACACTGACAAGATGCTTCCTGTGCTAATTGAGTTACTCCAGAATTACAAAACTGCACAGACTCTCTAAAATATACAACTAGCCCCAAGAAGTCCATCAATCAATCAAATAAGTATTTATTAATTGCCTAAAATACCATCAGGCAACATGCTACGATATGGAGAGACAAAGACAAAATCTCTACTCTCAGGAAGCTTACATTCTGTAGGGAAAGATACCATGTACATATTAAATAAATATTTTTAAAATGAAATGTACTTTTGATGAAGTGAGAAATTATGGATGTGGACTAAAGCACATATTTTTAGATATGGTGGATTTATTTATTGAATTCTCCCCCTTTCTGTAAGGAAAGAATAAGGTAAGTATATTAAAAGATGGATGCCAGTCAACAATCATTTTTAAAAGACATATTCTGTTAGGCCCTGAAGATAAAAAGAAAGGCCAAAAAAACAAGCAAACAAACAAATAAACAAACAAACAAACAAACAGTTCCTACTCTCAAGGAGCTCATATTTTAATGAGTAGGAATACAAGTCAATTATGGAAGAAGGGAAGCACTACCAGCTGGGAAAAACATCCTCAACAGTATTCCCAGCCAGCAGATTTATAAAGTCTGCAAAATTTTTAAATCACTAAGTTAAACCAACATCACTTCCCTTCAGGCTCCTCCTGAGTTATTTGATTCCCCCAAAATTAGGTGGGAACAGGCCTGTGGGCTACAGAAGAGAGACAAGAAACAGGGACATTCTCACTGGATCATTTTGCCTATGTTCTTTCCCTACCCCCTGGGACTCCCATTCAATTATTCGAGTCATCTCGAATTTACCAACCATAAAATTATTCAACAGAAAGGAAAGCCATCTTGCTTACTTTTTAGCTTGATCTATGCCCTTCTCAAAGATCTTTAATGAAGAAAAATGTTTCCATAAAGGCTGATCTGGTCCAATATCAACACTTTCTGCTTTATAAAACAGAACACGAGTTGGGATGGTCTAAATAAACACTCATTTCTCCTTCCAATAGAGAAATTAAATTTGAAAAAATTAAAGGGCTCCCTTTTTGTGATGTTTCCCCCTTCCCAAACATCTGCAAACTGAGTATCAAAGAGCTTCATGCTTCAACCAGTCTGGCAGGCACAAGTTTTGGTGCAGGGAAGGGAATAACTAGGACTAGAATATGATGGGAAGAGTTGGGGCAGGGAAATATGGTTTAGAAAAACAATAAGACAAACTCCTTTGATTCATATGGTACCTTACACATAGCACTTAATAGATTCGTTCTCTGGGTACCATCATTCAAAACAATTGAGATGGAGCTTCTGGTCATAAAATTCTTGAATAGTTCTATGGCTGAAGGCAGAGTTCTTTCATTTGAGACTAACACACATTCCAGGTGAACTGTGAAGAGGAAAAACCCAGTCATGTCTCTTGGAGAGTTTCCCCTGCAGCCAGCTGAATTGCATGAAATATTTAATGAAATCTCAGGGAGACCCAGTGCAGATGGTCTAAATCCCACCAATGTGAGCGAGGAAATTCTAGGATTATTTCCCAATTTGGCCCTTCCTCTATGCTGCTGAATCCATGGTGTGACAACACTGGGCTAAAGGAAAAAGGATGGAAAGGAGAGGGAAGGGAAGAAGAAAGCAGAGAGGAGAGGGAAGTGAAGAAGAAAGTGGAGAAGAGACAGAAGGAGAAGAAAGAGGAGAGGGAAGTGAAGAAGAAAGTAGAAATGAGAGGGAAGTGAAGAAGAAAGTGGAGAAGACACAGAAGGAGAAGAAAAGAGGAGAGGGATAAAGAAAAAGAGAGGGAAGAAGAGAAGTAAAAAGGGAGAGAAAGGAGAGGAAAGGGGAAGGGAGAGGGAAAGAGGAAGGTCAGAAGAGAGATGAAGGGGAAATGGGGAGGTAATAAGAAAAGAAAGGAGAGGGAAGGAGAGAGTAAAAGTGAAGAGGGAGATAAAGGGAGAAGTGAGGAGGAAAAGAAGAGGAGAAAGGAGAGGAAGAAAGGAGGAGAGAGGAAAGGAGAAGGAGGGGAGGAGAAGCGAGTCAAAGATTGGGAAGGACTTTAAATGTTAGAAGTATTTCAAGTTTGTACTGGAGACAATGGGGAGACAATAAAGCTTCTCAAACACCAGAGTTACATGGTCACACCTGGCATAAACAGAAAACCCAATATCACCTCCACATCACAGTGAAACAAATTAGAACTTCAGTGAAGAGATACTCAGAAAAGAAAAAATACTGGAAAACAGGGAAGGGAGAGACAATCACTAGAAGTAAAACAATTGTCCAGTATCCCAAAAGTTGTTGGGGGGGGGGGTTTCAATTATGTCTGATTCTCCGTGGCCCCATTTGGAATTTTCTTGGCAAATATACTAAAATGGTTTGCCATTTCCTTCTCCAGTTAATTTTGCAGATGAGGAAGTGAAACAAATTGAGGATCACACACCTAGTAAGGGTCTGAGACAAAGCTGAACTCAGGAAGAGGAGTCTTCCTGACTCTGAGTCCAGCACTCTATAGTAGCACCTAGCTGCCCTTTAGTATCCAGAACCCCAAACTTAAAATTAAATAAAACGTGACTAAATTTGATTCATCCTCCATCTTCATAATTGGTCTTAGACCACAAAGATCTAAGTTGATCATGATTCAGTAATGCATGATTCCCCATGCAGATATGCACCACACACAAACACCAGAATCATGTAACTAGTAAACAGCAAACTGGATTTGGAGGCAGGATGATAGGATGACTTAGATCCTGCTCTGGATGCCTACCACCAGTATGATCCTGAGTCACCAATGCAACTCTAAACAAGTCTCTTAAACCTTCTGAACTTCAATTTCCTCACCTGTGAAAATAGGCAGAATAATGTCTTGTAGCACCTACTTTGGGGGTTATTATAAGGATCAAATACAATATTCCAGCTAAAGAATTTTGCAAACATTAAAGTGCTACATTAATGAGGGTTATATGTAAACTCTCCTAATAACACCTAGTGCTTGATGTATATTCTCTTTGATCCTCATAACAATTGTGAAAGGTGGGTGCTATTATTTCTCATTTGATAGAAGAGAAAACTGAGGCTATAAACAGATAATCCACATTTCCCAGGTTACACAACTAATAACTGTCTGAAACAGGATCCAAACTCAGGTCCTTCAGATTCCAAGTCTAGCACTTTATCCACTGTATACCATCTTGCCACCAAAGAGCTTTCCCCTCTCACAAGATGCAAAAAAAGAGACATGCAATCACAGAATTTCAGAGGTGGGAAAGACCTCTGGGGCCATGTCTTCCAACCCACAAATGGCAAAGAATTATCTCTACAATATCTCCAAAAGGTGATCACCCAATCTCCAATGAGAAGGAATCCACCAATTCCATTTTGACATCATTCTGGCTAATAGAAAAATTTTCATGACATCAAGCCTAATCTAATCTCTCAGCATCTTTTACCCACTGCTTCCAGTTCTGCCCTTCTAGGCAACAATTAAGTCTGTTTCCACTGTCCAGAGGAAAAGCTTACCCATAGCTCTGATACCAAAACTAATACACGATCATTTTTTCATAAAATATTCAATAATAATAACGAGCATACAAAAAACAAGTAAGCCTCAGGATAACTTTTTTTTTTGCTAAGTGCTCACAAAGGATTAATGTGAAAGATGGATCTGTTGGAGAAAAGGGATATAAATGTATTTTAATATAAACTTCAAGCTACTTAGTTTCTTGTTTTAAAACTAGAATGTTCAAGATAAGGAATGATCATTCTCTCTGGGTTATTGATTATAATGTTAAGAAGTCATTAAGAGGCACAATGAAGATGGTAGAAAAGGCACTGAGACTAGAATCAGAAGGTTGAATTTAAACTCCAGTCTTGGCTCCCTCTATCAAGACTGTTTTCCTAATCTGTAAAATGAAGGGGAGGAATTAAATGGCTCCTTTCAGTTCAGAATTTATAATCAGAAAATGAACTGTGGTTCTGCTGGGCCACAAACTCAACATGAATCAACAGTGTGATATGTCAGCCAAAAAGCCATTGAAATCTTGGGCTACACTGAGAGCCATAGTTTCCAGAAAAGTAAGGGTAACAGTCCTGCATTATGGTACAACAGAATGAGTGATGATTTGGCAACAAAGGATCTTGTTCATAGTTCATCTCTATGACCTTAACCTCCTTGGGACTCAGTTTCCCTTCTGAAAAAAAATAATCCTGGGTGGCCTGTGAGGTCCCAAAGCATATGTGATCTAAATATATGTGACAAAAATCTATGATTCTCTGCATATATCTAGAATATTATTTTTGCTTCTGGACACCATATTTTAGGAAGTATGCTGATAAACTGGAAAGTATTCAGTAAAATAAAACTAGAATGGTGAAAGGCCTTGAGTTCATGCCATAGAAGAATGGGTTGAAGGAATTGGGTATATAGAATCTGGAGAACATGATGGCAGTCATCAAGTATTTGAAGGATTATTGTGGGAGACAAATATTAAATTTGTTCTGATTGACCTCAAAAGAAAAATTAGGAAAGATAGAAAATTTAGAGAGATTTAGTTTTAATGTTAGGAAATAATTCTTAACAATGACAGCTGACCAGGGCAGCTAGATGGCACCATCCCCTAGAATCAGGAAGACCTGAGTTCAAATCCAATCTCAGACACTTAACACTTACTAGTTATATGACCCTGAGCAAATCACTTAACTCCAATTGCCTTGCAAAATTTTTTTTAAAAAAACAATAATAGCTGACCAAAAGTAGAATAGGCTGCTTTGGAGACCTTTGAATAAAGATCATTTGTCAGGTATATATATATACACATATATATGTATATGTATATATATATAAGGGGCTATAAATTGGATAAAATGGCAACTGATGTTCCTTCCAACTCTGAAATTCTGTGATTTATTTTGGCGATTTTCTGTCTTAGCCCCAGTTTCTTTTTCATAGCATCATTAAATCCATTGATTGTCAGGTGAAGAAAAAAAATAACAAACTCCAAAATGTGTCTGCCAAAATATCTCAAAAAACATATATAAATCTTAAAAATAAAAGCAAGATATTCTGAAGCTGCCTTCCTCCTCAGTTTGAGCCTGCCGCACCTGGCAAGGGGAAAAAAATTCTGTCACAGGGAATCAATTTTTTGAAAAGTCAAAACATACTGTCAAGCCCCATATTTCAAAAAACTGACAGCAAGAAATGAGCCAAGACAAAACACCCTGGACAGGAGAGGTTCAGAAAGTCTTGGCACCAGCGAATACAAATACAGGCTAGAAGAATCCAAAATTAATTAGGAAAAATACATTTCCAGACTAAAAAGCAGGTGGCCTGGTAATGCCTCATCTATCAAATTTTGTGGGAGCAGGAGGTATTATATACCAGCAAATCTTCTAAATAACTGAAATTTGCTCTTTTAAGAAGATAATCATACTATCTGGTTTTTATATAACATTTTAAGGTTTAAAAAGCATTAACAAGTATATATCTCATTTAGTTTTCACAAGAACCCTATGATCTAGGTGCTGTTTCTATCATTCTCATTTTACAGATGAGGAAATTAAGGCTGAAATATATCATATGACTTACTCCGAAAACACAGTTAGTAAATATTTGAGGCAGAATTCAAACATATATTTATAACTCCAAATACAATACTCTACTCACTGTACTCCCTAGGAGCTCTAAATGCGGATCTAGTTATTTTTTCCACTTTTACTATATGATAGAAATCTAAAGTGTGTTATGTTTGACACACAGGTTCCCACTTCAAGAGAAACACTTTTCAATATCTTCCTAGTGAAAGGCAGCATCAGGTAAAACTTGAACCCCACCTTTGTCATTATGTGACCCTAAGCAAATCGTCATTCCTCTGATCCTCATAATTTTCATAATTAAAAGAAAGATAATACTCATAGTGATGACCCCACAGAGTTGTTGGGAGGATCAAATGAGTGAAGACTCTCATAACAATCCTAAAATACCCATTTTGAGAAGAAGATAACTGAGGCAGGCAGAGGTTAGGGGACTTGCCCAGCATCACATAGCTAATTAGTGTCTAAGGCCAGAATTATACTCCCCAAATCCAAGCCTAGCACTCTATCCACTCAGCCTTCTTAAGCTGCTGCAATTAAATGGCCTTTGAGAACCCCTTTGATTCCATCAATAAATCTGATGAGCCCAGTTCAATAGTTTCCACAGATAAAGTTGCCAAAATATATTTTTTTAATTTTTTAAAATCTTTTTAACTGGAGATTTTCTACTGTCTGGATGATTATTTTTCCCAGCAGCACAAATCACAACCAGAAAAACATGATAGTTGTCCTTTATAAGCATTCCTCTATTTAATAAATATTTACAGTGTCTGCTATGAGTGGGATCCTGGACCTCTGCATAAGTGAGGTCACAAATTCAGATCTGGAAGGCACTTCATTGGCCATCTGATCCCTTCACTGAAGCCTAGAATACTGATTCATTTTCCAAAGGTCCTACAATTAGTAAATAGAAAAAGTAAAATCAGTACTCAGGCCTTCAGACTCTCAGCTGTTTTCACTTATCTCAGCCTAAATCATCTTGGACACTTGACATCTGTTCAAGTTCAAAGATTCTCTCCCTCTTTTCACATCTTGATTAAAATTTAAACCACAAACAAAACAATATTCTTCTAGTTTTGAACCTGATGGAGAGCTCATTCTCCTTACTCCAAGAAAGCACAAACTCATGTTCTTTTCCCTCTAATTTAGAGAAAGTGAAATTGTGGATGGACTTGTGGGACTTCAGTATTTCTCTGTGTCTCTGGATTCAAGAAACTTTGTTCTGCTCATTTCAAAGTGTACATGCTAACACTGAACACAAAATTCTTTAGTCAAGATATATATAGATACATAGATATAGATATAGATAGATAGACACATAGATACATAGATATAGATATAGATAGATAGATAGATAGATAGATAGATAGATAGATAGATAGATAGATAGATACATGGATAGATAGATAGATACATATATATATGACAGCCCAGGGGAACAAAAATTAATTCAGGACTGCAAATCATAAAAGCATCACTATATTTGATAATATTTGTTCTGGCACATGGAATTTGACATGGATCTCATAAAAAAGGTTCTATGATGTTCTTGGGAATCTTTAAAGGAACTTATATGCATTTCTTTAAACTTCTCTCACCCTTATTGAAAAATAAGATATGTCCAGCCATTCTGGAGAGCAATTTGGAACTATGGCCAAAAAGTTATCAAACTGTGCATGCCCTTTGACCAATAGTAAAGAAGGGAAAGGGACCTGTATGTGCCAAAATGTTTGTGACAGCTCTTTTCGCAGTGGCTAGAAACTGGAAGATGAATGGATGTCCATCAATTGGAGAATGGTTGGGTAAATTATGGTATATGAATGTTATGGAATATTATTGCTCTGTAAGAAATGACCAGCAGGATGAATTCAGAAAGACTTGGGGAGACTCAACTGATGCTGAGTGAAATGAGCAGAACCAGAAGATCACTATACACTTCAGCAACGATACTGTATAAAGATGTATTCTGACTGAAGTGGATATCTTCAACATAAATTCACTTCCAGTTGATCGATGATGGACAGAAACAGCTATACAGAAAAGGAGCACTGGGAAACTATTTGCACTATTGACTTTCTATCCAGGTTACTTATATCTTCGGAATCCAATTCTTACCATGCAACAAGAAATTTGGTTTTACATACATATATTGTATCTAGATTATTCTATAACATATTTAATATGTATGGGATTGCCTGTCATCTAGAGGAGGGAGTGGAGGGAAGGAGGGAGGGGAAAATTTGGAAAAATGAATACAAGGGATAATGTTGTAAAAAAAATTGCCCATTCATGTGTACTGTCAAAAAATTATAATTATAAAATTAATAAAAAAAAGAAAAATAAGATATGTCGGAATGTTATTTTTTTTACTTCAAAATATTACAAGTGAAAGAGCCCTATACAACTTTAAGAACTTCAAGGGCTACCTTCAAGAGGCATTTTCTGAATCCCTCAGTTATTAAGTCTCTCTCTCTCTCTCTCTCTCTCTCTCTCTCTTCTCTCTCTCTCTCTCTCTCTCTCTCTCTCTCTCTCTCTCTCTCTCTCTCTCTCTCTCTCTCTCTCTTTCTGTATGTGTGTATTGTAATATTGTATATGTAATCAATATTTGCTTATCTATGAGTATGTTACACCCCCCCCATTAGAAGGAAAACTATTCTAGGGGAATGTATATATGTTCCCATGGCTAGTAAAAGGCCTAGAATAATTGGCATTTAAGAAATGTTTATTTATCAATTGGTTAATATAGTCCTTGAAAGTATCTAGTTAGGTGAACCAATGTTTAGCACAGTACCTGACACACCATAGATGTTAATAAACGTCTGTTGTTTTTACGGTCCCTCCTAGTTCTTAAATTCTATGATACTTGGGTAGTCTAAAGACCAATAATTTTGCTAAAATGGGTCCTCTCTGAACTGTGGCCCTATGGCTTAGCAGTTGGTTTTCAAGTTGCTAGAAACTAAGGGGGTACCGTCAAATCATGATAAGAGAATGAAATGGAATTCATTTATATAATAGTAAAAGAGGTTGCATCAGAGAAACTTAGGATAATTTGTACAAACTGATTCAAAAAGGAGTAGGAACAGAAGAGCAATTTATACATTAGCAATATTATAAAGATAGTTTTCAACAATTTTCAACAAAAAGGCAATGACCAACTGTTATTCTATAAGACCAGTGAGGATACATGCTACTAATCTCACTGAGAAGTGATAGATGGTGCAGAATAAAACATAGATTTTTATTTTTTATTTTTATCTATTTTTAATTAAAGCTTATTTACAAAACATTTGCGGGGTAATTTTTCAACACTGACCCTAGCAAAACCTTGTGGTCCAAATTTTCCCCTTCTTCCCTCCTTCCCCTAGATAGTAGGTAATCCAATACAGGTTAAATATGTTCAAACATAAAAACATAGATTTTTAGATAATGTTAATGTGTGAGTTTTATTTTTCTCAGCTCTCCATATGGGTTATGAGTTTTTCTTTTCCAATGGGAGGAGGCATGTAGGAGAGAGAGAAAAAAAAATCAATGTTTTTTAATATAAAAATAGTTATAAGTATTATTGAGACTTTCTTACTATGTGGCTGATCTAGTGCTGAATATCTCCAAACTTAAATAGGCTATACTTCAAATGACAAACTCCAAATCTCTTGCCAAGCTCTTATTCTAATTTATTCACTTGGTAGGATCTTACTGAAGTAATCCTCAAGATTCTCAAGGTCATCTCCACTCTGTGTAGAGCCAACAAAGTAGAACTTTAGTGGAAGGAATACTGTGATGCTCTTTGATAAATAAACCTGAGCAAAGAAATTCTAAATATATTTCTAATCTAGAAAATCCACCTTTCATGTAATTTGTTTCAAGAAATACCATCTTATTCACATCCAAGGTGAGCTGTTACTTGTTGAAAGTTGACAATAATAATTTTTTAAATTAGCAAAATCCTCAAAAATAGATCTGTTTATTTTGAATAAAAGGAAATGGGACCCTAGCAATGAAGGCTATGCATAGGATAAGATTTATAGAATGAGTCATTTCCTGTATGTTTCATCATAAGACCCAGTAAGGAGAAATTAAATCATCCAAATCTTGAAACCCTGCAAGCTGGACCCTCTAAGATATGGGTGGGCCATTGTTCATCATCATCCTCCCCTTTCTAACCCCCTAAACCCCACCACAGCAAATCTACTGTCATTTGATTTAGTCCTAACTGGTTCACCTCTTCCTGATTTATTTGTTCCTGTCCTGGTTTTCTACTCTGTCCATGGTCTGCAAGCATGACATGAATGAAGAAACAGCAAAAGATACTAAAAAAATAAAAAGGAATGCGTTGAACCAGAAGAGAAGAGTATAATGGAAATTCACAAAGGAGAAAATGTTCAGGAGAAGGTGAATAATGGTATCAAATGCTACCAAGAGAACAAGAAAGATGAAGATTTTTTAAAGGTCAGATAATTTGGAAATTAAATAGATATCTGAAGAGAACATTTTCCATTGAATGATGAGGGTCAGAAACCAGATAAAGTATTTAGAAAAGAATGTTCTTGATATTCAGTCATTTTTCAGTTATGTCTGACTCTTCATGACCCTTTTGGGGGGTTTCTAGATACTATAGTGGCTTAACTTTTTCTTCTCCACCTCATTTGACAGATAAGGAAATTGAAGTAAACATAGTTAAGTGACTTTTCCAAGGTCACACAGCTAGTAAGTGTCTGAGGCTAGATTTGAATTCAGAAAGATGAATCTTCCTGATTCCAGGCTCAGCACTTTATCCCCAGCCAAACCATAGTCCACCTCGCTGCCAGACTAGGACAAGGTGAAAGCAAACTGGGGTGCCTGGGGTAAGTAGCTATCTCAAGGAATTTAGTTTTATTGAGAAGGAGAGATATAAAGTGATATCTGTTGAGGATGGTTAGATCAAGTAAGGGTTTCTTAAAGGAAAGGGCAAAAACAAGGACATATCTGTAGGCACAAGGAAGCAGCCAGTAGATAGGATGCTGATTGGGGCTGATAGAAGGGATGGTCTATTGGAAAAGCTGGTAAAAGACAGGATCCAGGATGCATTATCTTAGCAAGGAGAAGATCACCAGAGTAAAATAAGATGATTATATAACTACCAACTAATTAAAAATTGTTCACAGTGCCCCATTGATGTTGTTGGAGAAAACAGCAATAATAATATAATTTGGGATATAGCCTGGTCCCAAAATCAAGAGTTCCTAGGAGTTAACTTATCATCACTAACATCTGGTGAACTTCAACCTATCTCAAGGGAACACCATTCCACATTTCCTTTGGATCTGCATCTCAGAGCTTCCCTCTCTATCTTTACTAGTTCCCAAGACTCTTTCCTAATTTCTTTCTCCTTTCCTTCTTCATAGCTGCTCAGAAACACTCTGGGCCTCCCTTTCTATTCTCCACCTACAAGACATCTCTTTTTCTTCCTTTTCCCAGTTTGACATCTTCCCCATTTCAGAAGTGTCACATGCTCCAACAAGTAACACAACATCTTCCTGCCTTATTGTTTCAGTCACCTGAGGCTACCCTGGAGAGCTCCTGTTGGGAGCTAGTTTGCCTTTATCATATCAAGAAGAACATTGGGATCTTATTCATTTTTCTCAAAGATTCTTACTTGGAAAAGTAAATCAAGCAAGATCAAGGGGGAGGAATGAATAAGATCAGATTTAGAAAGGACCTTGAAATATCATAACATCCAGTCCCCTGCCTTCAGTTAAATGACTACATAAACCGTACTGGTTATTTCCATAACCCACATAAGGCCATGGGAAAGAAAACTTGGACACAATGAAGCTAATTTTGGGAACCAAGAAAACATGTAGCATAGAAAAGTGTGATGAAGAACACAAAAAGGGCAAATTCGAAGAAATCCTGTTTTTTTCCGAAGCTCTATGAGCTTATTAAGTTCAGCAAGTTCAAAGATAAGAAAATGAACTTGCTTTGCAAAATTCCAGCACTCTGAAAGCAGCTATTTGTTAAACAGCTGCAGTGTATATTTATGAATTGAATATAGCTTGGGGCTGTACAAAAATGTGATTTCTGAGGGTCAAACTACCCAAATGCTGACAAGTCTATTTATGAAATCTACCACCTCATTCAGAAAATTGTTTTCAGACCACTGTTCCCAACTCCCACCCTTCCCTCTAAAACCATTCAATTCAAAAAATAATTATTAAGCACAAACTATGTGCCAGGCTCTGTCCCAGGTACTGAGAATTCAAACACAAAATGTGACCAAATCCTTGCCCATGAGAAGCTTACATTCCTCTGGGGGATAGAGGGAGTAGCTGAGCACATGTACCCTTCTGACTAACGACTATAAGTCTCTTAACCTGAGTAGATGTTTAATGTCCATTGATTCATTGAATGATTGAGCTTCTCTGAGTAATTATAGATAAGCAAATGGTATAACTTGATGAGGAGAGGCAGAGGGTGTTTACTGATTATATCGTCAGAGTTTAGTACAGAATTTACTGAATGGTAGATGCTTAAAAATATTTGTTGAATTATGCAAAAAGAAAACTGAACACAAATTCATACCATTGCTCCCCTCAGGACAAGCCCAACTCAGTCACAGAAATCGTAAGGGATATCTCCTGACAATGTTCCTGACAATTTGGTATTTTTTAAGTGTTACTTATCCAGGGGACCTAGCCCAATGAGACACCATCTATGTAATCATCTATGTACCTGTCACCTGATTTCACTTTACTGCCAATAAAGCCAAGTTATGATAGAAAACTCAGAGGGTTTTTGGGATAAATGTAAAATTATTGGTTTAAAAAAATAGATTAGTATCTGACGCAGACATGGCACCAAACTAAATGATTAAACTTGTCTTCATTTTTAAAAATACTATTACCCCCATTTTCTATTGAATCAATTGATCACCAAGCCTTTTCAGGCATCTACTATGTCCCAGATATTATTTCTAGGCAGTAGAGATTAACACACAATAATAAAATCAACTCTGCCCTCAAGGAGCTTACATTCTTGCAGGGAAAGAAGTACATAGGCAGTTTCCCAAAAGTCTGAAGGACCATTTTACACTTGAAGAGATTAATTAACATTAAATTTTAATTTAATTAAAGATTAAAGATTTTAAAAATTAAAGTTTAAACATCTTCATGCAGATTAAAACTACACTGAGACTTTTGGGATGCCCTGCACATGTGTGACCCATGTAGGGCTACTGCATAAATATTTCTGGAATAAATGCAAACTAAATATAAGGTAATTTAGTTTCATCTTCTATTTCCTTTTTTTCCATGTTCACATCCTCTCAGTCCTGGATTCAAGGCTGGCCTCTCACATAAATCAATCTAAAGCCCTAAGTAACTCATTTGTTCTTTCAGTGTCCCAGGTTGAGGCAGTTGGTAGTGCAGTAGATAGAGCACCAGAGCAGCCAAGCCTGGAGTCAGCAACATTTGACTTCTTAAATCTTAAGAAAGGATCATGGGATCGGTTCAAGGAACAAATGTTGTGAGGATTAAATGGCATAATGTTTGGAGGGGAAGCACTCGACATTATGCCTGAAACATGGTAGGTGCTATATAAATGCTTACTCGCTCTTTCCTCTCCCCTAAACACTAAGATTCCAGGCAATTCTCTAAGACTACAGATTAAATGGTCTGTTTTAGGAGTTTTTTACTAGGAGCTCCCTACATCTCTACACCCTTCAGGTATAGGACCAAAATAAATACACACACACATACACACACACACACACACACACACAAGCCTGGCATAGTGGATAGAACCATAGCTGAATTTGGAGTCACAGGATCATAGATTTAGATTTGGAAGAAACCTGAGAGATCATCAGATCCAACTTACTAATTTTATAGATAAGGAAACTGAGACCTAGAAAAGTGACATCCAATGGAAATACTGCCCAAGGTAGTATTTAATTCCAAATCTTCCTGACTCCAAGTTCAGTATTCTATCCATTATACCACATTGCCTTTTTCTTTTAGGAAGATATAGGTGCAAATGCCACTTTTGACACAGCTTAACTATTTTCCTGTGGGTAAGTGGCTTAGCAGCTTCAAAGGAATGATCAAAAAAATATGCTTAGTTCATTAATTGAGTTAATGGCAAGAAATCTCTAAGGTAATGAAATCTTAGATGATTGCAATCTATGTCAATGAAGAGAATTCACATTCCACAGATATCCTAGGTCATGTATACTGACATGTATACAGTAATATGGGAAGTTCTAAAGAGACAAAAGTTTAAAGCAGATACAGAGCCTCATGGAACTTACAATCTAATATGGAAAAGGAAATGGCAAACCACTCCAGTATCTTCGCAAATGGGGTCACAGACACGAAAAATGACTATGACAAATTATTGCCTGGGACAAATTATTGACTATGGACTGGAGGATTTTTTGAATGAGAAGACATTGATCTGATAAGGGTAGAAATTTAACAGATAAAAAGGAAAAAAGATATTAATCAATCGTCTGATCGTGGGCATAAAGGTGGGAAAGCGCAAGGCATGATGGGGAAGACAGAGTAGTCCAATCTGAGTGGCACATAGTATGCAAACAAGATAAGGTTGGAAAGAACCCAAATGCAAGGGAAAATAATTTAAACTTAGCAGGACACATGAAGCCTCCAGCATGGAGGATTTCTTTTTCCTGGGGTTTAAATCATAACTCTACCCATTATGGCTAAATTGTGCTATTTTACTGCTCAAAGAGACAAATATCACCTGAATTCTAAGGAGGTTACCTGGGTATTTCATGGGGTGTTCCTTCCTGCAGTGAGTCCACAGTTCAGCAAACTTGATTAAGTTCCAACCCTGTTTAAGGAGGGACTATGCTAACTGAATGGATTTACTATATAAGTGAGGGGTTGGGGAGAAGGCTGGCTCAGGATCACATTTAGAGATCCATTTGGCCAGAATAATAATTTCTAGCATTTACATAGTACTAAGGATAGCAGAGTGCTTTATAAACATCATATCATTTTATTCTCACAAGAACCCTGAGAAATAACTGTTATTATTGTCTTTATTTACAGATGAGGAAACCAAAGCAAAAATAGGAAAAAAGATTTGCCTTACACTGCTAGTAAATGTCTGAATCAAAAATTGTATCCAATGGTTCCTGACACCAATTCTAACACTCTATCTATCCATTGTGCTACCTAGCTGAATGAAGGAGAACATAAATGATTTTAAAGAACTTCTTAAGTATTTACTATGTACTAAGCACAGTACTATGTTGGGATACAAATATAAAATTAAGATAATCCTTGCCCTCAAGGAACTTACCTGTAAATAGGAGAATACACCACATAAGGAAGAGTCCCAGAAGGATTCTGAGAAGACAATAGCATAGGTCAGAAAAATGTCAAGCTCTCCAGATTTATCCCAAAAATAGAACAAATCTGTACCTCAAGGTGAATATTGACCAGTGAAAAATAAAAAAGCCTTAGGGAAGAACAGAACCTGGGTTTAACTAGTGTGAAATGTAAACATGTCCAAGTTAGCTCCATCAAAACAGCTGCAGGGAACCCTGGGGATAGCTGGGTTTGGCCGGAGCCTCAGCCACAACTAAAGGAACTTTCACCTCCCAGACAGTAGGAGTCTGAGTCTGGAAAGACTTAGGGAACCTTGGCTAATCAGAAACGTCAGGCCCAGCTGTGCTACAGAAATGTGGCCCTGGGTGAGAAGGAACCAGCACACCAGGATTGCAGAAGCAGTGAAGCAGGGACATTGCTAGTTGTAGGCACTTGCAGGAGGAAGAACTTTTGATTTGGGGTTCCAAGTCAGAGGGGAGAACTGAAGTGAAGCTAGAAGCACCATCCTCCCCATCCCCAGGATTAGAAGTACTTACTAATAGTTCTCATTTTTAAAAAAAAGAAATAGCAAAGAAAAAAGAACCCAACCAAAACTGACAAAGAAATACAGTAGCTGATCAAGTTAGATTCACAAGACACAATAGTCTGACTATAATAATTTAATGTTTGATAAACCCAGACCTTAGTTTCTGGGATAAGAACTCATCATTTGACAAAAATTGCTAGGAAAATTGGAAATTAAGGCAGAAACTTGGCATTGACCCAGATTTAACACCATATGCCAAGATAAGGTCTAAATGGGTTCATGATTTAGACACAGAGTGATATTATAAGCAAATTAGAAGAACAAAGGATAGTCTACCTGTCAGATTTGTGAAGAAGAAAGGAATTTGTAGCCAAAGAAGAACTAGAGTAAATTATGGAAAGCAAAATGGTTAATGTTGAATACATTAAGTTAAAAAGTTAAACTGAGGGGGAAAATTTTGCATCCAAAGATTCTGATAAAGGCCATTGACTCAAATTTATAAAAATACAAGCCATCCTCCAATTGACAAATGGTCAAAGGATATGAACAGACAATTTTCAGATGAATAAATTAAAGCCATTTTTAATTATATGAAAAAATGCTCTAAATCATTATTGATAAGGGAAATGCAAATTAAGACAACTCTAAGGTACTACTACATACCTCTAAGATGATAGGAAAAGATAGATAAATGTTGGTGGGGGTGTAGGAAAACTGGGACACTAATACATTGTCAGTGGAGTGGTAAACTGATCCAAATATTCTGGAGAACAATGTGGAACTGTGTCCAAAGAGCTATAAAACTGTGCATATCCTTTGATCCAGCAATATCTCTATTAGGCCTGTATCACAAAGAGATCATAATAAGGGAAAAAGACCCACATGTACAAAAATATTTGCAGCAACCCTTTTTGTAGGGGCAAGGAACTGGAAAATGAGTGGATGTCCATCAGTTAGAGAATGGCTGAATAAGTTATGGCATATAAATGTTATGGAATATTATTGTTCTATAAGAAATGAGATGCAGGATAATTTCAGAAAGTCAAAAACAACAACATTGTATGATGAATAGTTGAGACTTAGCTATTCTCAACAATACAATGATCCAAGATAATCCTTAAAGACTTATAATGAGAAAATACTGTCCATCTCAAGAAAAACAACAGTTGGAGTCTGAATGATGATCAAAGCATATTATCTTTTTACTTCATTTTTCTTTTTTGTTATTTGTATTTTCTTTCACAACATGCATATATAATCCATATCAAGTTGCTTGCCTTCTCAAAGAGGGAGGAAGAGAATTTGTGATTCAAATTTTTAAAAATAAATGTTAAAAATTGCTTTTTCATGTAATTAGAAAAAAATAAAATATAAAAATTTCCAAAGAAAATTGTAAGCTCATTGAGAGCAGGGCTGTGGTTTTATTGATTGTATCCCCAGAGCTTAGTACAGTGGCTGACACATTGTAGGTGCTTAATAAATGTTTATTGTATTATTGGGTTTGATTATTTAGATTTAAGATAGTGATGGAGAAAATGTATTGAGAATGCAGATAAAACTAAAAAGTTTGCCATATATTTGGAGGGAACAGGCTCATAAACATTTACCAGCATTACCCTTAATTTACTACCAATTTTGCAAATAAGAAAACAGATCTAGACAACCATCATTAGAGGCAAGATTCAAACCCAGATCTCTGGCACTGTTTCCAAGACTGGCTTTTGCTAAAGGCTCCTGCAAGCTCTGAAACCTATAATTCTATGAATTCTCTCTCTCTCTCACTGATGATTGTGATTCCAATGACAAACAAAACATGTGCAAGGAGCTTTCCCCATGTTTCACAGTCTAAATTGTGCAGAGAAATGATATAACAGCTATAAAAACCTGGTGACAAATGTCTCTTTAGAGCTCCCCAGGCAATTCCTCTGCTTACTAGGAAATGTCCCCCTATGAAGAAGGGAAGACAAACTCTATTTGAAAACATGGTGGAGTGGAAGGAGCACTGAATTTGGAATCATAAAACTTGAGGTCAAATCCTCACTCTACTACTTCCTGTCTGTGTTACTTTAACCATGTCATTTTCCTTCCTGGATCCCCCATTTCTTCCTCCATAAAATGGGGAGGATTGGATTTTTCAGCCTGTAAAGCAAGGAATTTTTTTTATGTTGTTGGTCATGGACCTTTTGGCAGATGGATGCTCAAAGAGATGTTCTTGAAATAATGTTTTATTGTTAACATTATAATTGAAGAATATTCTAAATTTCAGTTACTAATGAGAATAAAAAAATCCATTTTTCCTATCTGAGTTCATGGACCCCCTAAAATTTGAGAGATATGGAACTCCGCTTAAATATTCCTGCTTTAAAGTCTCTTCTAATTCCAAATCTATGACATTTGATTCACATTTTATTTTTTAATTATTTCTACCAAAAATAACTTATACTATCACAGAAAAATCTTAGGCTGCAGATATAAAAATATTACCTTTCTGTAGATGTAGACAAATCCATCCACTTCCCATTAGAGAAAAAGTGAACATCAGCATTAAAAAAAAAGGAAGGAAAAGGGCAACTCTTAATTAGGAAAATATGTGGACAGTGAAATATGTACATGGGAATGGGAGTCAGTGCCAGGACCGACTTTTCCTGGATGAGATTTGCCAAATTAATCTGAACTCCTTATTTCTAACCTTGACATTACCTGGGATAAAAAAAAACTTCTAGTCCTTTTTATTATAAATCAATAGAGTATTATTGTCAGAACATAGAGCTCTCATCATTTTAACCAAGCACTTGTGACATCTACCTGGAACAAGATTTGTTTTAGAGTAGAAACTCCATTAAAACAAGCACCTGTGTTTTCTAATACACTGCCAATATCTCAGATCAAAATCCAGGTGTATGACCAGGCCAGCCAGCAAGAGAGCTCAAAGCATTTTATCATCTATATGTTGGTCAAACAACATGATGGTGTGACTCATTAATCAGAGTCCATGTTAAAAATACCTTTGCTGATTGCACATGTTTAACCTTTATCAGATTGTTTACTATCTTGGAGAGGTAAGGGAGGGAGAAAAATTTGGAACACAAAATCTTAGAAAAAATGAATGTTGATATCCAGAGAAAGAACTAATTGTGTCTGAATACAGATTGAAGCATACAAAATAAAATAAAATACCTTTGCTGCCCCACTGTCTAACAGTATTCATTTCCACAAATGTTTTTCAAAAGGAAAAGGACAAAGTCGATCTAGCTTAGCTCTCCACGAGTTTGAAATTCTTATAAATGCCGTTTTTGAGCCAATAATAATCAGCCAGTCCCATGAAGTCCTATGAGCCTTGGATGGAAGTACACGGGATTCTGCATCTGAGCTCAAGGACTGGCAAATGGTAATGACTCCAAACTACAAGAAATACAAGACTTTGAGAGATTAAAACAGAAAGAGCAGAAAAATAAAGTTAACTCTTTTGAAATCTTCTTTGATTTCTTTGTTTATATATAGTAAGATGAATTTAAATCCTGTCACTTCCTAGCTGTATGACTATGGTTAAGTGGCTTAATATCTTTGATCCCCAGTCTCCTCATCTTTAGAATATGGGTGATAATAGCACTAACCTGGCAGGGTTATTGTGAGGATGAAATGAGTTAATATCTACAAAATATTTTGCCAAACTAAAAATGCTATAGATGTCATGTAATAATATTATTATTGCAGAAAGAATACTGGCCTATCAGGATGGATGGATGGATGGATGGATGGATGGATGGATGGATGGATGGATTAATGAATGAAAAACCTTTATTAAGCAGCAAACACTATGGTAAGCACTGAGCATAAAACATAAGTTGGTCTTCCTAGAGAAAACTTACATTCTAATAAGGAGAAAAAAGACAAGTAACAGTGTATAATTGAAAACCAGAAAGAAAGATCCAAAGGTCATGAGGGTATATCAGAGCATCCTCATCAGCTCAAGATGAGGCCTTCCGGATGCTTACATGAGTTCTGAGTGGCCCAGGATGGGGCTGATATCCAAGAGGTCTGTTTTACCATTGGTTCTTCCCCAATTACCTTTATCACCTTGGGCAACTAATCTAAATTCTCTAAGCCTCATTATCTTCATCTGAAAAATGGGAGCATTATACACTCTAATATCCATTCCAGCTCTTAAACTGTCTGAATATAAAAATATTGCCACCCCTGTTAAACTAAGCCTTCAAATACAAATAAAGATGTAATTTCATTGCATTATCATCAGTTTCATCAGTGAATACCCAATGCTAGTTTATAGCCTAAAAAATTGGCCTGACTCTCATAGAGTTTAAGTGACTTCTCCCTAGACATTTAGTTCATAAGAGTTAGAGACATGATTAGAATCCAGATCTTCCTAACACCAAATTCAGGGCTCTGTCCATAATACCATTCAACTTAACCTTTTGTATTTAAATAATGCTAATGAAGATACTCATTAGCTGAGCATCTGGGCTTATTAAATTATACTCCAAACTGTGATCTGTGTTTGACCTCTGATGTCAAACATTCTAATCAAAGACTGAAATAAAAGTATAGACAATATCCTTATCAAATTTGCATGTGGTCCAAAGCTAGAAGGGAATACTAATCTATTGCATGGCACAATCAGGATCCAAAATGATCAGAAGGTTAAAAAATTGAATTGAATCACATATATTGTATTTAACTTATACTTTAACATTTTTAACATGTATTGGTCAACCTGCCATCTAGAGGGGAGAAAGGAGGGGAAAAGTTGGAACAAAAGGTTTTGCAATTGTCAATGCTAAATGCATATATCTTATAAATAAAAAGCTATAATAAAAAATTAAAATTGAATTAAATCTAATAAAAATGACATTTAACAGGAATAGATGTATTTAGCATTGCTTTTGAAAACTCAACTTCCCAATAATAGTGAAGCAGAAAAAGCATCAGTTCTATAAATCAGAAAACTAGAATTTGAATTCTAGATTTGCTACTACTATGTTAAAATGGATTTGTGACCTTGGACAAGTAATTTTACCTACTTAGGTCTTGATCTCTTCCTCTGTAAAATACAGACTATATTAGACTATATAGACCAGTTGACTTTAAGGTCTCTTCCAATTCTAATTATGTGACATGTTAATATGTACAAGATGAGGAAGACATAATTAGAAAGCAGTTTATCTGTAAAAGATCTGGAAGTCTCAGTGTACTACAAGCTTAACAAGAGCTAGCAGTGTGATGAAAGCCCCAAAAAAGTTATTTGTGGTTGCTGTAAGAGAGGCATAGTTTCCAGGGCTAAGAGAGTGACAGTCCCAATGATCTCTGCCCTAGTTAGACCATGGATGGAGCATTGTGTTGTGATACCATTTCAGAAGAAAATTATTGCTGCCAGTGCCAAGTAATAGAGTATTCCAAAGAAGGTAACAAGAATGATAACAGAAGCATAGAATTTTAAGGATGGAAGGAGTTCTGTCCAATCTATTCCTTCAAGTAATTCCAATGGCAGGAACACTACCTCCTGAAGCAGTTCATTCTGTTATTGGACAATTCTAATTGTCAGGAAGCCTCTCCTGAAAAAACCATCATGAAAGCTCTTACCAGACAAGAGATGGATTAGAGGTATAAAAGAAGATATCCATTTTCAAACACAGTCAGCTAGAGGCTTGGTTTTGCTCAATAATACTTATTTGTTAAAAGAGGTTAAAAGCTTATACTTATTTGTTAAAAGTTATTGTTAAAAGAAGGGTTTAGGGAAATTTATAAAGAGGGAGAGGAGGAGTCATTTCAATGAAGTATGTTTAAAACACACCAAAGAGAGCAGAAGGTAATTTAGAAGTTCCAAAATGGTATTGGAACCCCCAAATTAAATTTAATATATACTAATTTTTTTAAAAACCTAAACTATACATAATAGAACCTAATTTCTCAATATTTAACCCTCTTTTTCTACTCTTTTGTTTCTGTGGAAATAATTGTGATTTTTTTCCAAACTGTTAATATTTTTTTTAATTAAACTTGGGGAATGTTCATGACTTCATAATACAGTCGAAGGAACTGTTAAGTTCAAATTCAACTTCAAGCAGTTGAAAAGCTATCACATAGAAGCAAAATTAAGGTTGTAATGTCTGGCCCTATGGGTCAGAACAAATAGCAAAGGATGAAAGTTGCAAAAAGGCAAATTGAGACAGTATCAGGGAAAAAATTATTAACATTGCTACTCAAAAGTGGAATGGGCTGGCTGCCTCACAAGAGCCTCTCATTGGAAATCATTAAGCAAAAACTGGATGTCCATTTGTTCATTTTGAGGCATAGTCATGATACAAAATGCTGAAGTCCCCTCTGATTCCTTCCTTCTTTTCTTTCCTTTCCTCTTTCCTTTTCCCTTTCCTTTCTTTTCTTTCTTTCTTCCTTCTTTTTTTCTTTCTGTGGATCTGTATATAGTTCATATAAAATGTACTGTCATGTTGTTGTTTGTTCTTCATTTTTGAAGAGGGCCAATTTCATCACAAGAATGATGTTTTGACTTGCAGGTGAATTGGATTTAAATGATAGAAAGTTATCAGATTCACTCTTTCCTCCAGGGTCACTAAAGCCCTGGCAATAGTCCAGGATGTAGTGGATGGCTTTGGCCTTTTAAAACTAAAGTCTTTCTCAGTTCTCAGTTTGTCTGAAGCAGCACCCAGTCGGTGATTAAAGGCTAGGAAGATTGTTGAGAGGTAGAGGGAAAATCTGGAATCAGCAAAAACCTGAGTTCCATTTCCACTCCCGACATATACTCAGTGTGTGACCCTGGACAAATGAAGTTTCTTAATCTATAAAATGAAAGAACAGTATGCACCTAGATAGGTTGTTATGAAGCTAAAATGAGATCATGTTTGTAAAGTATTTTACATAAATATCAGAGTTTTATTACTGATTAATTTCAGGTAGGAAGTCTAGATCAGTAAAGACTTGAAACTACTCTGAGTTTCATATGGAAAAGCACAAAAGTAGGGCCTTTGATGATTCAAGGCAATTGCACTAGACTTGAGATGGAAAGAACCATCTCCATCCAGAGAGAGGGCGATGAAGACCAAACATAGATCAAAGCATAGTGTTTTTACCTTTATTATTGTTGTTTAGCTGGGTTTTTTTTCTCTTGTCAATTTTTCCCTTTTAATCTGATTTTTCTTGCTCAGAATGATATATGTAGAAATATGTTTAGAAGAATTGCACATGTGTAATTTATATTGGATTACTTGCTGTCTAGAGGAGAAGGGAGTGGAAAGGGAGGGAGAAAAATTTGGGACACAAGGTTTTTCAGGTGTAGATATTGAAAATTATCTTTGCATATATTTTGAAAAATAAAAAGCTGATATTATTTTTAAAAAGTCATAGGCTAGCAAAAAGTAGGGCCTTTGAAAATCGGAGAAAATTATATGCTGCACTTATTAAGAGCAATAAAGGCAACTTATTGATTGAAATAGATAAAATAGTACACTGAATCCAGAGTCAGGATTAGCATCAAAGCATAACACTGCCACTTACTTCCTAGATGACAGTAGATGAGTTATTTGACTTTTCTGAGCCTCAGTTTTCTCATCTATAAAATAAAGGGGTTGGACATAGATTCAATTAAAAAATTATTAATAACAGTAGCTAGCTAACTTTAAATAGGCTTAAGGAAAATATCAATTGGTACTTCATGATCCAAGTACTTCAGATTGGGGACCGCTAATGTGTCTAGGAATACTTTTCTAGGATTATTTGTTTTCATATTTATGATCTTTTAAATTGAAGCATTTTCTTTTTCACACCCAGTATTTTTTTCTACTTCTAGATTCTCATTTTAAAAGTTTTATATGCCGGAATTGTTTTTTTTTCCAGGTTAGTTCTCTAGGGTTTTTATTGTTGTTATTATTTAATTTCCCTGCCCTTAGCATTTTTCTCCTAGAGGATTCATCACTCTGTTATAACTACATAATTTCTTGATATACTAGTAGATGTAGCAGAATTGTGTTGCTAGTGATCAAAATAGAAATGTTTTATGATTTAAAAAATAATAATAGTAGTCAGCATTGACTCAGCACTTTACTCTTATACTCTTAAAAAGTCCTTTATCTGTGTTCTCTCATTTGATTCTCACAACAACCTTGAGAAATAGGTATTATAATTATTTTTCATTTTCAAAAGAGGAAACTGAGTCTGAGAAAGCCTAAATAATTTTCTTAAAGTGTCATAACTAGTGTCGAAGAGAATTTGGACTCAGGTCTTCCTGACTTCAAGCCTAGTACTTGCAGTTAGATGCAGAGCATTGGGAATACAAAGAATTTGTTAAATGTTACTATATTTCAAAGATGATTATCTTTATCAACTACTACCTTATCTTATCCATCTTTCTTGACTTTTCTCCCTCCAAAAAGTCCCTACCTTCAAAAAGTTTACCTTCTACTAGATAATAAATGACTTTTGACATCAATCAGTCAATAAATTTATTATGGGCCCTAGGCCTTGCATTTACTACTGGTATGCAAAGAAAGTCAAAGCCCCCTACCCTCTAGAAGCTCACAGGCCAATGGGAGAGACAATATGCCAACAACTGTGTACCAAAAAAAAAAAAAAGCTACAAGATAAATTGGAAAGAAACAACTGTGGGCTGTTGACTATAATTCGTTCCTTCTCACCTTCCTTACTCTTCCTAACTCACCCTGGACTCCTGTCATACAACAATAGAATAATACAAATTTACCAAACTCAAACACTCAATTTGAAAGCATTAATTAAGGGCCAATTATTCACAAGACACCAAGATAGTCCTGTGCTCAATGACATTACCAGTCTCAACTCATTGATCAGATCCTGAGCAATTCCTACACAGACTACTCACCAGCTCTTCCCTGATCTTTGTTCCCACCATACCAAAAAATTCTGTGCATTAGAAGGGGCTTCTTCACCTGTTCCTATTCGTTGCTGAACTTCAAGGTCAGTTCAAATATTTCTTGCAAGCCCAGTCTTTCCTGATTCCCTAATTGGTAATTTCCCCTTCTAATTGCTATACATTTATTTTGTATTCAACCCACATTTGCTCATCTCTGAGTTACCCACTCACAAAACAACTTAAGCTCTTTGGGATCAGGAATGGTTTATGGTTTTGTTTGTATTTTCACAGAACTTTGCACAGGGTCTGGCCCAGAGTAAGAATTTAATAAATGCTTGTTCATTTTCCATTAGCCGCTCTACATGGTTTCCAACCTATAGAACATCCAGCCTTCTCCAAGATAAAATGATCACCTGAAATCTTAAAATTCTGCAGAGTGACTCAGATTTTATACTATAAATGCCTTATTTCCCCCAGGTGCTTCTTCCCTCTGCCTGCCTGGCTGAAGGACCAGGTCATAAACTCCTCCCAAAGATTTACTTCTAGAAGGCTCAGAACAGTAACTCACCATTTTCCATTGGTGGCTCTGCTTGGTTTCCACTTTAAGGAATACTGATTGTACTCTCTTTTCAGCTTCCTTTTGTGTGTTGTCTTCCTCACTCCCATTGGATTGTGAGTTCTTTAGAAACTATCTTTTTTTATATTTGCATCCTTAACTCTTAGCATTGTGCCTGGCGCAGAAAGGGGTTTTTTTGTTATTGTTTGTTTTTATTTTTTAATTATTAAAGCTTTTTATTTTCAAAACATGCAAGAATAATTTTTCAAAATTGATCCTTGCATAGCCTTGTATTCCAAATTTTCCCTCCTTCCCCCCCACCCCTTCTCTAGGTAGCAAGTAATCCAATATGTTATACATGTTAAAATATATCTTAGTTCCAATATATGTAAACATATTTATACAATTATCTTGCTGCACAAGAAAGATCAGATCAAAAAGGGAAAAAAATGAATACGAAAACAAAATGCAAACGAACAACAACAAAAGAATGAGAATACTATGTTGTGATCCACCCTCAGTTTCCATAGTCCTCTCTCTGGGTGCAGATGGCTCTCTCCATCACAAGATCATTGAAATTGGCTTCAATCATCTCATTGTTGGAAGGAGTTATGTCCATCAGAAGCGATTATCGTATAATATTGTGGTCGTGTACAATGAGACTTGGCATATATAGTAAACATTTAATAAATGTTAATTGAATAAAATTGAATACTTGATGTCATTTTATCAAGGGTCTATGCTACATACTTGAGTTTTTCCTTCTTTGATATCAGTTGAGCTCTCTTAAAAGAAGAAAATTATTCTAACAGCCTTAATTGATGCATGCTGATTTCTAAGGTTCATTCTGGCTGGGACCCCAAGTTTGGATGTGATAATAATAAAAATAATTAATTATAGTGATGGAATGCTAATCAGAATATCTAGAATTGGATTCAAACACACAGTGCCCATAGAAATTATTTTAGCTGGATATCATTATTATTGCTACTTTATCAAAAGATTAAGTGAATTTAAACTGTCAAGAAAAATATATAGATTCATTCTCTCCAAGTATGCAGGAGATTTTAATGATTATTTGTGTTCCTTGTATATTGTGTGGTTGCAAAGAACATGTTAAACATTTTCAATGCCATAGACTTAACGCCAGTATCTAGGCTTTAAGTTCTAAAGATAGTGGATCTACCATCTCCAATATATCTACACTGTTGGATTAGATACTCTGTGAGGGCTCTCCTTGTTCCACAATTCTAGGAATCAGGTATCTTTCCTGTTAAGCTTTCTCCTTTCTAGATAAAACTGAGAAGAACAATCCTGGAAAATGGTGAAGAGCAGACAAGACTTTCTGTGACCTCCTCTGATCTTCTCTCAAACCAACAGATTAAGCCTCTAAACTGGATTTGAAGTGATAGAGCCCACAAATATCTCGAGTACAACACATTCCCAGAAGAAGATACCTTGGAAGAACTTCAGAACAGGTCTGTTTTAATAGGGCAGGGGGACAGTCTGCCAAGCCCAGCAGCAGCACAGGGAGCCTGGGACCACGAGCCAGAGCGTTACCCACACAGGGGAACCTTCTGTGAGCCTCTTAGGCTACTCTGTCCTGGTTGCAAACAGGTGGTTTGGCAGATTTGCTACAAAAGGCAAATTGTAAACCACTGAGCGTGGGGAAGAATGGCCACAATTGCAAGGCAATCAGCAGATTGCCCCAAGGAAAACTAAAGCAGCTTTGCCTCTTTTGTGTTAAAAGCAGACTTCAATCCTTTTAAAAAAATTATTAAAAAAAAATAATAATAAGTCTCAATAGACAGCTTTTGTGGATAAAGAGAACAGATCTCAAATCCTGAGGTTTCTAAAGACAAAACAACTCCATATGAAGCCCCAAAGGGAGTTTTGATCTGGTCCCCATTTCACAAGGTTTTCTGGGAAGATTTCAAAAAGAACCTTAAAAAAGAGTTAGACATATATTTTAACATATTTAACATAGATTACCTGCCATATAGAAGAGGGGGTGGGGTCGGGTAAATTATGGTATATGAATGTTATGGAATATTATTGCTCTGTAAGAAATGACCAGCAGGATGAATACAGAGAGGCCTGGAGAGACTTACATCAACTGATGCTGAGTGAAGTGAGCAGAACCAGGAGATCTTTGTGCATGGCAACAACAATACTGTATGAGGATGTATTCTGATGGAAGTGGATATCTTCAACATAGAGAAGATCCAACTCACTTCCAGTTGATCAATGATGGATAGAATCAGCTACACCCAGAGAGGGAACACTGGGAATTGAGTGTAAACTGTTTGCACTATTGTCTTTCAACCCAGGTTACTTTTACCTTATGAATCCAATTCTTACCATGCAACAAGAAATTCGGTTTTACACACGTATATTGTATCTAGGATATACTGTAACACATTTAACATGTACGTGATTGCCTGTCATCTAGGGGATGAAATGGAGGGAGGGAGGGGAAAATTTGGAAAAGAAGTGAGTACAAGGGATAATGCTGTAAAAAAAGATTACCCATGCATATGTACTGTCAAAAAAAAATTATAATTATAAAATTTAAAAAAATAGAAGAGGGGGTGGGGGGAAGGAGGGGAAAATTTGGAACATTGCAAGGATCAAGGTTGAAAAAATTACCCACACATATGTTTTATTAATAAAAAAAAGAATCAAAGAGGGGACAAAAGAACAATGTGAACCCCCCAAAAAAAGAGTTAGAAGAAAAATGGAGAAAGGAAATGAGATCTTTACAAAAGGGTATGAAAAAGGCAAAACAGAAATTATCTGAAGAAAACTCCTAAAAAAAATTAGATTTGGTAAAATGGAAAAAGCATATAACTCCTTACAAAATAGATATGAAAAAGATACCAATTCATTGAAAAACAGAATTTGTGAAATGGAAAAAAATGCATGAACAAAACAATTCAATTGGCCAAATACAAAAGGAGCTAAAAAAGGTCACTGAAGAAAATAATACACTAAAAATTAGAATTGAACAAATGGAAATGAATGACTCAATAAAAGAACAGTCCTGTATTTTTTTTATCTTTTATATCCTTAGTGTCTAGCACAAAACCTGTGCTTATAATATATCATATCCTGAGAAACAGATGGGAATTCATCCCTAAATTATTGAATGCGTTAAAATCCTATCACCAGAACCTACTACTTATGAAATAGTGGGTAAGTCATTTAACTTCCTAGGGTTTAATGCCTCATTTGTAATATTAAGGTATCAGACTAGATGGCCATTGAAATATCTTCTAGCTCTAGATCTATGATCCTATGGATTTCCTACTGTGTGCCAGGCATTGTCTCATGCACTAGACACTCAAAGGTAGTTAATCAACAAGCATTTATTAAAAGTTTAATAAATATCAAGCACTTTGCTAGAATTAGTAGTGGGCATACAAATAGAAGCATAAAGTACTTACCCTCAAGAAGCTTCCATTCTAATGGGGGAAGATAACACAAAAGAGAGTTGGAAAGGGATAAACAACACAGGGGCGTACTAGAGAAAATCCCATGGAGCTAAATCAGCAGTGCATCATGGAAAAGAATGAAAATATCTTTAGCGTGAGCTCCCTCCTTATATTGCAAGTTCTGGGAGAAACAGCCAGACAGAAGGTAAGACTTCAGGTCAGAGAGTCCCTTTAATGTAAAAAGTAGTCCAAAGATGGAATGAGCTTCTAAGAAAAAGCTACCTTGAGGGCAGAGAAAGATAAAAACAAAACAAGACCTGTTATGAATATTTTCTTTCTTTATCTCCCATGTCTAATATACTCCCCCAATTCTGCTCTCCACATTCTGACTTTTTTGGTTTCCTTTAAGTCCCAACTAAAATGTCCATTTCTGCTGGAAGTCTTTCCCAATTCCTTCCAATTCTAGTTCCCTCTCTCCCTTAATTATCTCCTAAGTTTCCTGTTTATTGCTATCTACTCCATCCTCTGAGCTCTTTATCTATTTAGCAAGCACCTACTCTGTACAAGACATTGTGCTGGATTCTGTAGATGCAAATATAAATTTTTAAAAATCCCTGCTCTCAAGAAAATAACATTATATCTGGGAGGATATCACATGTAATTTGGTTTTCTTAATACTCTATTATAAGAGAAAGATAGGAAAGGGTCTCATTGGGAAACTGTAGCTTAAAAAAGCAAATAATATCAGCAAGACATTTTTTAATATCCAATACCCCCAATGGATCTCTGATCTAATTGAATGAGTGATCCTTTTAAGGGTATAGATCAAAACACACCCATGCCTCCCCAACCCATTTGACTCATCCACATCCTCCCACAAGTGTCCATGAGAAGTCTACTCGATTGACTAAAAGCTTCCTTGAATTCTTTTAACATCTAAAGGATACTAATGGAGGATATCCATCTATTATCCTTTGCTTTGTTACCACACCAATTTTTGTTCAATCTTACATTTCTTTGATGACCTCCTTTATTCTCTTGTCTTTCCTGATTTCTCATTATTTTTAATAATATTTTAAGTGCTGAAATTTTCCCATAGTCTGGCACTTAAGAAATGGCTAAAGTTTCATCAGCCCATATGTATAAATATATTGGTTTAAATTTAATTTCTGTTTAAGTTATACTTTATATTAAATTAGTTTAAATTGTAGCTTTCTTATTATCATTATTTTGAGCACTTGACTTTGAGAAAGATAAAATCTTTACTATATTAAAAATCAATGATAAAGAAAAGGCATAGTTATAAAACACACATTATGACCACATTTATTTTCCTAAAAAATTACTTGAAAGTCTTTCTCTAAAAATATGTAAATTTCTTCACAGTTCTGTTTAAGCTATCATGGGCCCACTGCCAGATAGCCCTTTATTGTCTGTGACAGCTTTCACTCCTGGAGGGTGGACTTGTAAAGAGCATATTGTTAGCAGTGCCTTTTGCAATTTTGCCAAAACCCAAGTCCTACAACCATCAATTTTTCTCTTTAATCCCAATCACTATCAGACTTAGGTGTAAACCTTGACTGCAACAGGTGGTCTGGACCATCTGGTTTTTTTTCCCCTTTAATCTTTCTTCTCCCCCTCCAAAATGTTTGCTGTTACCACAAAGGGCTACTATTTGGGTAGAGTGTAGTGAGGAGGGGAAAATGATAAATGCAATTACATGCATTTCATTTCTATGTCACCACATATATCCTATATAAAACCTCGGATTGGTTGAGAACCTTTTAGCAGATTCTCTTTCTATGTTTCAAGGGACAAACGTTTAGGTATTAATAAGTGCTGGAGATAGAAATAAGAAACTGAGGTTTAGAGAGATGAAGTAATTTGCCTATGGTCACAGCTGGTAACTATCTAATGCAGATTTTAAACCTGGATTCTCCATTTTCAAAAGCCAGTACTCTGTTCCATAAGATGAACTCTCTTCTGTTGCCTCAAAACTTAGTCTCTTCATGCTCTCCCCTTTTCCTCTTTCCCTCTATGTTCCAAAATAAGGTCTGCCCTAATTGATTAATCACTCTCATTATGTGTTTCATAGCATTAGTTTCATCCCCTACATCATGTCTCCCAGGATCCTCACCAAGCTCTGAATATGAATGTGTCTCAACTCTACTGTTATGCTTTTCCATGCAGCATGCTGTCACTCAATAGCCTCTGTGCAAAGGATCATTACTTTTATAAGCAGTTTAATTGGGTTAAATAACAGGGTAATAAAAATAAGCAACGAATACCTATATATCAGAAATTGCAATGACATCAATTTCTCCCACTCCCACAGAGTGTACTGAACTCTCACTGGCTCAAGTTCCAGGATGAAATAGAGTGAAAGTTAATGTGTTTAAGGCAGACCCCACTAATCCTCAGATTGCAGAGAAGTGGGTAGAGCCATTCACATAATCATCACCGACTGGAAACTAAACTTTACGGTCACTATTCTAACTGCTTCCCACACCATTATATTACTTCCAAGCTCTCCACAATATACCTCTCTCAACACCACTGAGCAGGAATTCAATCATCCTATAGATCAAGGCTTCTTAAACTTGTTCCACTCATGATTGAGAAATTTTTACATGATTCCAGTGTATAGGTATACAAAAGGCATATAAATCAAATATTTAAATAATTATTATATTAAATAATAATAAATATATTATTATATTAAATAATATTATTATTAAATTATCATAATTAAATAATAATAATAAATCAGAATTTTGTGACCCCCATATTCAGTTACAAGACTCCATTTGGGATTGTGAGTCACAGTTTAAGAAGCTGGGCTATAGACCATCAATATCTTGCCACAGTGACATCAAATCGATAATCATTTATAAGTATCATTACTTATGTATGCCCAGCACTGTGCTAAATGCTGGAGATACAAAGAGAGACAGGGACTTAATGAGAGAGGCAACATGTAAACTATGTACAAATAAGAGATATGCAGAATACACTGGAGACAGTCAAGAGAGAGAAGGTATTAGAATTAAGGGGGATCAGGAAAGATTTATTGGAGAAGAAGCAATTTTATCTGGGATATAAATTCAGGAGAGCCAAGAGGCAGACATAAAGAGGGAGAGAATTTCAGGCAAAGAGAACAGCCAATGAAATTACCTCCAGCTGTAATAGAGGGTCCTGTGTGAGGTACAGCAAGAGCACCAGTATCATGGATCAAAGTTCATGAGGAAGAATAAGGTTATGCCATCCCCAAAGCAACTGTCTTCTACTGATCCAGGAGTGTCCACCACGTGGATGGACAAAGGTACATCAAAAGTCTCTTTGAGCTTTCAATGTCTCCATGTCTCTTTCTCTACCCTTCCTGGATCTCCTATCCGTATGGCCATGTTCAAATCTCTGTCTCTCTGGCCTCCAGTTTCTTTATCTATAAAGTAAGGGCATTGGACTACATGGCCCCTAAGGACCCTTCTAATTCCAAATCAGGAATTTTCAATCTGAAGTTAAAATTTCAGAAGCTAGGAATTTGAAGGGGAAAAAATACAACTCTTTTTCAACAATCTCTGGTTTCTTCTGTAATTCTATGTATTTATTTTATATTTTTTAAAATTATTTTAAGAAGTAGTTTATAGGCTTTGTGGAATTGCCTGAGGAATCCTGGACACACACACACAAAAAAAAAAAAAAGATGAAGGGCTCCTGCTTTAAATTCATAATACTACAATCCTATTATTCCTGTGTGATCCAGCAAGGGCCCTGGGAAATTACTTTCAGATATTCTCATACTAAAAAAGCTTCTGAAGTCCAAGAAATCCCTAGAAAGTACACATCTGCTACATATATTAAAATCAAATATGTATATGTGACAGCTTTGAGTAGGAAAAGGAAATCAGGTTAGATTTCATTTGAGAAACTGAACTATATTTTCAATGGCCTCAAACCGTTCAATGAGACAAGAAAAAAATCTGTAACCTCAACATTCTCCAGTGATACTACATAGCTATGAATAATGTAACATCATAATCTCAGGAAAATCAAAATTACAAGCAACTCAGAGGGCATTGGAAAGACATAGGGGAGGTGTTAGGGAGGCTCCAATAAATCATCATGATGGAAAATGGAATAAAACACAACATCAAAATGTGTTATTTTTCACTAAAAAGATAGAATCAAAAGACTGAAGAAAATTATCTCCATGACTTGGATTGAGAAAATGAAGGAATAGGCAATAACGCTATAATATGAAACACAAGAAACCGCAAGGAGATAAGAGAAAGAAAAAGTCTCCTCCCCTATCCCTCTCTCTGGAAGAGACCTTAGGAATCATCCAATCCAATCCCCTCATCTTACAGATTAAGAAACTGAGGCCCAAGGGGGTGAAGTGACCTAAGATCATAAGTCTCAAAATGGAAAGGACCTTCAAAGTCACCTAGGTCCATCTCTCCATTTTCCAGATGAGGTAATTGAAGCATTTCACTGAAATGAAGTATCATACTATTTTAACACAAATAATAGGTGTCAGTCAGGATCCCCAAACCCAAGACTCTTGCCCTTGTACTTTCTGCATGGCAGGAAACAGAAGAAGAAGATAGGGCTTGTGATAATGTGAAGGATCCAGCATCTTCAGGACAAGTGACACTGAGGCTACATAAATATCTGTGGGTCTAGAGGCTATTCATTCAAAGATTTCTATTTCATTTTCCTGATCCTTTCCACTATTATGTAACCCTAGCAGTATTTCTAAGTGCACTGGGGCTCCTAGGCAGCCACAGTTTGGGATTGTATGGGTGGGAGATAAGCCAAAATGATGGAGAAGATTGTCCAGAGTGAACCCTAACCGTTCACAAATTACATAGAATTTTCCTCCATGCAAGCCTCTCAGATGCCCTGTGACTTCTTGCCAAGATTTGCCCAGCTCACACATGTACCATTCTGACCTTGAACATTCTCCAACCTTGAGAGCACATACCATGCTAGATTAAGGGAGGCAGGCTTCTGAAATGTCAGCAAATATCCCATTCATCTGTGGATCTAGCCCTACTCAATTCCACTAGCTAACTATTCAGAATTCTAAGAAAATGAATTTCCTGCTGACATTTCTAATAAATAACAGCTAATCATTAGACTTGGTAGTGAACTACAAAAACAACAACCTAACCAAAAGAGAAAAGTCAATACTACTACTTCCTTGTTAATATATATATATATATATATATATATATATATATATATATATATATATATATATATATATATATATATATATATATATATATATATATATATATATATATATATATACAGAGACACATCGGTGAGTGAGCAGTACTTCCCAGACCACTAGTGCCCCACTCAGGTTGCCAAACACTGGTAAAAGAATTGGAAGGATATAAAGCAATATGAAAGCTAGAAAGGAAATTATCTTGAGTTATTCTAATTAGGACCCCATTTCTAACAACTGACATTTGTTCATCCATAGTAATGGGGGCAGACTCATTTAAATAATTGAAATCCATATGTAATCAGTTTCAGCCATTGGTTTTGACCCTTTCCACTAAATCTCTTGCCAGAGAGATGTTCTATAGCCCAGAGTTGTAATAAAGGATAGATTACATTTTCACCTTGTGGAACCAAAGGTTATTCAGGTCTATCCCTGAGACTTGATTTGTATATTTAAAATATTGGACTGAAAGAGAGATTAAGAATCAAGTGGTCCAACTTCCCGTGTTCCTGGGCAATATGGTTCAGTGAGAAGAAAGTAGGAAGGTGGGATATAGAGTCAGAAACTCAGTTCAAGTACCAGACTTGTTCATTGCTGGGCAAGTCATCTAATTCCTCTGATCCTCATTTTCCTCATCTGAGGGGTTTTGGACTAGTTGACCTCTGAGGTCCTGGCCACTTCTAAATCTATGCTTCTTTGATCTCTCCCTTCAATTGAACTCTTCCCAGGCTGGAAATAACATAGGGAAACCTGGATTTTTCTAGATACTTGATCCTGTTATACACAATTCAAGGCAATTTTCTCTCCAGAAATAGGGTTTAATATTCAACAATAATGGCTCATATTTAAATAGCACTTTAAAGTCTGCAAAGGGTTTGTAGACATTAATGTTGATATTCATGACATTTCTGTGATGGAGGCAATATTTTCATCATTTTTACAGACAAGGAAATTGAGTGTCAGAAAAGTCATATGACTTTCCCAATTAGATGACCAGTAAATCAGAAATTGAATTTGAACCCAGACTTTTCTGACTCCATTTCCAGAACTACATTTACTTATACCACACTGACTCCCCAAGCTGTCAGATTCCCATACATCCCAAAGTATATAGACAACACTCCTCCCTTTCTCCTTCCCAAATGTCACCCAAGTAAAAATCTTAGATATCCTGCCTCTATTGCTGTTTATCCTCATTTTAATATAATTGATATACATTAATATAATATTCCAGATGCTTGATGCAAACTCTAATGTGTAGTCTATCACTTCTTCATAGAATGTAAGCTCCTTATTCATTTTTGTCTTTGTATCACTAGAGTCTAACAAACAGTAACTATTTAATAAATGCTTGACTATTAGTTAACTGATAATATGATCATTTCTATTATTAGCTATTCTGTATATGTTCCTGAATTCTTGGCTTTATTGTCTGGTCCTATAGGACATTGGTTCACATCTTGTAAATAGGCAAAAAGGTAGAAGTGAGGAAGGAATGGATTTCAGGCAGTTTCATCTAAATGATGAGCTTGATAGTCAAATTAAAGATTTAGAAAAAAGAGAGAAAATAAAATGGAAGTTCCAAGTACATTAGGCTTTTTAAGAAATTTGTTTGAATGATTCCTAATCTCTCTTTCAGTCCAAGATCTTATATATAGAAGTCAAGTCTCAGGGATAGACCTGATTAACCTTTGGTTCCACACGGTGAAAATATAATCTAGCCATTATTACAACTCTAGGCTATAGAAATACATCTCTGGCAAGAGGTTTAGTGGAAAGGGTCAAAACCAATGGCTGAAACTGATTACATATGTATTTCAATTATTTAAGTGAAGTCTGCCCCCATTACTATGGATGAACAAATGTCAGTTGTTTGAAATGGGGTCCTAATTCTAGAAGTGGAGTCAGAAAAGTCTGGGTTCAAATTTACTTTCAGATTTACTGGTCTGTTTGAATGTTTGAATTTGAAGAGAAATATAATATGAGAGTACATGGGATGCAGAATCTAATGAAGAGTTGTTTTTTTTAAGATTAGGGAGAATTTGGTATGTTTTAATGTAGTAATGAAGGAAATAGGATAGAGAGAAATTAAAAATCAGATAGTGAGAAGGATACTTCTTGTCATTTTAGTTGTTTTAGTTATCTGATTCTGTGAGCCCATTTAAGCAACTCCCTTAAATCAAAAGTGTTTCCTTAGCAAAGATGCCGGAGTGATTTCCATTCCCTTCTCCACTCATTTTAAAGACTAGGAACCTAAGGCAAACAGAGTTAAGTGACTTGCCTAAGGTCTCACAGTCACTACATATCTGAGGCCAGATTTGAACTCATGAAAATGGGTCTACCTGTATCCAGGCCCAGCACTTTATCACTCACTGCCCTCGAAATGATTGTGGGGACATTCTAAATTAGAAGACAGGATGGAATGGGCTCAAAATGGATTGGCCTGAGTAAGACCTGGAGTGAAGAAGGAAATGGAGGGGAAGATTATCAAAAGGATGTGAGATGAAATGGAAAAAACTAAGAACTCAAGGTGAATAGCCTTGATTTTCTTCAGTAAAGTATAAAGCAAGGTCCTCACCTGAGCTAGAATCAAGAGAATCAATTCTGAGGGAGTAAAAGGATTGCCTTGCTAAAGTTAAGTTCCAGTAAAATTAATTTGTAGTGAACTCAGTCAACATAGTTGCCTGTCTCTCTCCACCTCCATTTTATTACACATAATGCAGGAGGAAGATGATGGGAACAATCCAGAGTTGGAGTTTAGTGAAGCATGAATAGTAATGGGACAAGGGACAAGAGATTTAAAAATTAAATAGATAGTGTAGAGTTGAATCAGGATTAAGCTTGAGAAGGATAGGGGATACAGTCAATGACTCTAACATATCTACATCTAGCCCTCATCTGGAATTCCAGTCCAAGTTGGACAGCTGCGTAGTAGACAGACCCATTTGAATGTCCAATTACCAATTCACAATGTTTGAAAAAACAGAATTCTTCATATTTTCTTCAAACCCACCTGGGTTCCAATTTCCCTGTTTCTGCTGTGAGTACTACTATCTTTACAATTATGGTGTCATTATTCCCTTCCTTCTCCTCAGACCCATAGCCAATCAGTTAACAAGTCCTGTCAGTTTTCCTCCCCCACATCTTGTGCATCTTTTCTTTTCTCTCCACTCCCACAGCCATCCTCCTACTTCACCTTTTGCCTAGACTATTATAATAGCCTCTAGGGACAGCTAGATGGCACAGTGGAATCTGGAAGACCTGAATTCAAATCCAACCTTAGACATTCAATCCTGGGCAAATCACGTAACCCAATTCTCTCTCTCTCTCTCTCTCTCTCTCTCTCTCTCTCTCTCTCTCTCTCTCTCTCTCTCTCTCTCTCTCTCTCTCTCTCACACACACACACACACACACACACACACACACACACATATTCACACACAATAATAAAAATAATCTCCTAATAGATTTCCTGTTTCCAGGTTCTGCCTACTCTAATCCATCATTCACAAAAATAGAACATTGTATTTGAAATAAAAATGTAACTTCTATAAAGATTTCAAGTGGCTGACAGAATCTAGCTCTTCAGGAAGGGAATCCAAGATGATGGCCAAGAATAAGTTCCCCTGGCCACTTTAAAAAACAATTAAGAGCTTTGCTTCTAAGTGAAATCAGGATTTGGAGGATTGCCTATGAATCCCCATACACTTGGAGTGAAAATTAGTTTCTCCAAAGAAAATTAATAGACCAGGCTCAAAAGAATGTAGTTATTTTTAGCAGAATAAAAAAATTACAATTTTTCAGGATTTCACTGCATTTCTACATGCCCAACTAAGAAGCAACTCCTTAAATCAAGGGTTTTTTAATCCATATTTGTGTTACAAATCCTTTGGCATTCTGGTAAAAATATGGAACCTTTCCACTGAATAATGTTTCTAAACACAAAAATAAAATGGATGACTAAAGACATGAATTATGTTAAAATATTTGTCAAAATATTTTTTTAAATGGCAGATGTCCTGAAATCTAGTCCATGAACTCCAGGTTAAGTACTTTGTCTTAAATAGAGTGTATGGGTCATAGAGTAATCTCTATAGGACTTTTCTATTCTATATTATCATAGTTTCAAACCTTTAGAGTTAGAAGGCAGCATTAGAAATCACCCAATCTTTTTTTTTTTTTACAGATGCAGGGATTCACCCAAAGTCATGATGATAGTAATTGGCAAACCCAGAATTTGAATCTAAGTCCTCTGACTACAAATAAAGGGCTTCTTTCCATTGTGCAATGTCTTAGAATCACATTCCATTCAATTTAATTCAACTAGCACTTATTAAGCATCAAATATAAGCAAGACACACTAATTATAAGATGTTAGACAAGTCACATAGTCTCTACGTTCCAAGCAACTCGTAGCATTAGATATTATCAATGAGGTGCTAATCTCCCTCAGTGAAGGGGGTCTCCACATCATGAGTTCCATTTCAGTGAAATCATAGGCCTGTGATAATGAAGTATGCCCTCCACCTCCTGACAAAGAACTGAAAAACTCAGGGTGCAAAAAGATTTTGTGTGTGGAAGGGAGAGTGGATGAATTTGGATGGTTAGTTATATAAGGATATTGTTATGTGAGCATATTTATTTATTTACTCAACTAATGGGGGATTTATTCTGCTTGACAATGTGTTTTTGTAACAAGGATTTCGTTTGATTTTATGAGGGTTGAGAAAAAGAGAAATCAGGCTTTGTTCATTAAAAAAAATAATAATAAAATTTAGTTTACAAAAAAAGAAATCACAGTTCTAGACCACAAAAATGAAAGGAACTGTACTTGAGAAAGGAAATGATAATGAAATAATCTCTGCTACCAAGACATCTACAAATATAATATATGATAAGGAATGATTGGGGCTATGGAGAGAAGACAATTCTTTAGAAATATTTAAGGAGAGAATAAGTGCTAGGGGATCAGAATAAATGAAAGGAGCAGCTTTGAAAATCAACCTTGAAGGAAGATAAGAATCCTGAGTGGCTAAGATGTGGAAGGAATATATTCCAGGCATGAAAAACAGTCTATGCTAATGCATGGAGAAAAAAGATGGTAGGACAAGTTAAGGATCAGTTGGACTGGAATGTAAGTGTTTAAAAGAGAAGAATATGAAATGAGTCAAAAGACTTGTTGTCACCAGACAATAGAAGGCCTTAAATGCCAACCTTTGTTCCAGAAACAATAGGGAGCTGTTGAAGGTTTTTTGAGAAGAAAAGTAACAGGGTCATACCTGTCCTTCGAAGATTATTTTGGCAGCTGAGTAAAGAAGGATGTAATCAATGAAAGGTGACTACCTGGAAAGCTATTATAACAATTCAGCAAAGAGTGATGAGGGAGTGAACTGATGCTATGGCCATGTGAGTGGAAAAGAGAGAACAGAGGTGAGAGATGCTTTGATAATAAAATCTTCAGCGTTTGTTAACTGGTTGGGTGTGGGAATTAGAGGATAAAAAAGGGGCGGAAATCTCAGATTATAAACATTGGTGATTGGAAGAATGGTCCCCTGGAAAGACCTTAAAGACCATCTCATTTGATCTGTACCTGGAACAAAAAAAAGGTGTTTGTGTTTTTCAGTTATGTTCACTCTTTGAGAACTCTTTTGATGTTTTCTTGGCAAAGATATTGGAGTTGTTTGCCATTTATTTTTCCAGGTTATTTTGCAGATGAGAAAACTGAGGCAAATAGGGTTAAGTGACTTGCCTAGGATCACAGAGCTAGTAAGTGTCCGTTGCTGGATTTGAATTCAGGTCCTCCTGACTCCAGGGCCTATTCTCTATCCAGTGCACATCTAGATGAGCATTTAGGTGGAATGGTTATCTAGCTTTCGCTTGAACTCCCCCAGTAATTAGGGATCACCTACATAGTTTAGTAAATAAATAAATCAGTCGATCTACCAATAAACATTTACAATCAATTCTTGTCATTCACATTAGTTATGTTCTGTAAAGACTGTTAACAAATTTGAGAATGATGAACCATTAATCCTATGGGAAATTTAAATTCGCTTCCCATGAGCTTCAACTTTTTTTTCAACCAACCAATACATAACATTGTTAACAAATTTGAGAATGATGAACCATTAATCCTATGGGAAATTTAAATTCGCTTCCCATGAGCTTCAACTTTTTTTTCAACCAACCAATACATAACATTGTTTTATGTGTGTTTCTGTTTAAATATACCTTATTTTGTATTTATTTCTTACAAATAACTAATTATATGAGAATTTTCTTGTTTCTGGATATAGCATATTGTTACTTCATTAACCTTGATCTTGTGGCCACGAGCACCAAAACTCACATAAATACAGTTTATATCACAGACATTTTCTCCATAAGAAACATCCCAATCTTTTTGCACTTAGAAACACTAGACAGTACTTTAGCACTATTCTTGGGAGCCATTTTAAAAAGCACAATCACCACAGAAAGAACAAAAATGTGAAAAACATGACAATAAATAGGCCTCAAAATTATACTTGCTTACATTAGAAGAACTGAAAGGAGCTATAGTTTCATCTTGTTTGACCACCTGGGACCATTTCTCAGGTGACTCAAATTTTTCACCACTTTGTGTGTCTGTGAATAATGGCAAAAGCACTAAGGCTCTTGATTTGGGGGTTACAAATAAATTTTAGCAAATAGACAAATTCACCAACATGGAATCGATGAATAATGAGGATTGACTTCATTTAATGCGTATTATATACTACACACGTCTGGAATTCTCTCTCTTCACTTCTACTCCATCACTTCTCTGGTATCCTTCAAGTTCCAACTAAACTCCTGCCATTTCTGATCCTCTGAAATACTAGTGTCTGACCTCTGAGATTATCTATGGCTTATCCTATATATGGGGTCACATGTGTAAGACATTATATTTTTGTTCATGGAGGTTATGAATGTCCATATGGGTTTTCTTCACAGGAGATGACTAAAAGGAACTTAAGAATAATTACCTTTAACATCTTATCTCTAGTACCTTTCTCCAAAGAAGACTTTGAAGAAGCAAGAAGTTGGGAACAGAGGCTGGCCATTCTGTCCTTCTCAGTCAGATGGAGGACCAGGCAAGCGTTACATCTATCTGCTCCCATAAATACTCAACTAGGTGTGCACTGGATAAAGAATAGGTCCTGGAGTCAAGAGGATCTGAGTTCAAATCCAGCCACAGATACTAGCTCTGTGATCCTAACCCTATTTGCCTCAGTTTTCTCATCTGCAAAATAACCTGGAAAAATAAATGGCAAACAACTCCAATATCTTTGCCAAGAAAACATCAAAAGAGCTCACAAAGAGTGAACATAACTGGAAAACAAAATAACAAGCTCCCATAAATGTTATTAGTCTAGGGGAAGTAGATTTTAGATTTAAGCCAAACTCCTGCTTGCTGTTCCTTAATAGGAAAAGAGTGTGCCAAACTAAACATCACACACGTGATTCCGTTCCTTCCAGAGCCAGTCTCACAATGAACACACAAAGCAAAGAAATCCATTTATCCAAGGTGAAAGCAAACAGGAATCACAGAAAGTATACATAGAAAAATATATGGCAGAAATTGAAAGTGAATGAGCTCTCTCTCATCAAGAGCAAGACAACTCAGTTCAACTCGGAGAAAATCTCAGATTACCACCCAAGGGGAAACTCTCCTAAGTTCCTAGTGTAGCCAACGAGGAATAGGGACATGATAGAAATAATCAATTTCTCCACATGTTGCTTCTTCCCAGAATTTTTCTCTCCCTTCAACAACATGAAAAGCAGTTGGAATCATGAGTTGCTTCTCTCAGTCCGATAGCCAGAAAATTTCTCTTCTCTCCCACATTCATCAACTCCTCTCTGTCCTTCTGTGGCAGTAAGGAACTGATAATCAATCTCAGACAAAGAAGAGAGAATCTCATGCAACTGGTTCTTGAAACCAAGTGTTGCACTGATACATATTTTGTGACATAGAGCTGCTTCCAAATTGTCTCCCCTAAGATACTACAAGTATCTCGAAAGCAGGGTTTATTTTTTGTCTTTCTTCGTATTGCAAGCACAGTGTTTGCGATAAAATAGTGCTTAATAAATTCTCGTTGACTGACTGACATTGGGTTAGGTCCTACATTCAAAGGCAAAAATGAAACAGCTCCTGCCCTGAGAGCTAACAATCTATTGATGAAAGAATGAGTGAGCATATGAGTAAATACAACTTATGTGTTTGTGAGTGTGAGCCCACATTTGCTTCTGTATACATGCACACATATTTGCAGAATAAAATTCAGGGGAATCAGGAGTTTGTGACACCCCCAAAAAAATACCATTCAAATTCTGTGATGACTCCAGTACATTGGGCCGATTTAACTCAAAGGGGAAGCAAACATAAAGCTCTCTTCAGCCACCAAAAGAAAATTCAATTTATCCTTGAACTCCACTAATGGCTTATCTGTCTCACCCCTGCAGCCTAAGTTATTAAAGATCCAAAGTTCAACGTGTAACCATTTAAACATCGCCCAGGGATGTGATGACTATACATTTCATGTCTTCGAGTTGTTTATTCAGCCCCTTCACTGGAAAAAGACAATCATTTGTTGCTCACTCCTCTTACATTCATTTAATTAATTTCTCCAAATCTCCAGTTGTGCAGATTAGTGCACACCCTCTTTTACAAGGGAAAAGCCTTAAAAATATATATATACAAAAGTCATTCTCCTCTATGTCGGGTGATCTGAGACTTTCAGATACACACAAAGACACACACACACACACACACACACACACACACACACACACTTTGCTTTTATACTGAAATCCTTTTGACTGGCTTTTAAAATATCCAGACACTATTTTTGGCATGTAAAAATCCATAAGCATTGACCTGTTATGTAAAGTCTCCCAGGCTTTCCTTTCTCTGAATGAGACTTAGAAGAGTATAGCCAAATCCCAGGTGCCATTTCTATTTAAAATATTCCTCGTACAACCAGAGGTTAATTTAGAGAAGGCCACGTTATTGACAATTCAAGTACAAGATAATGATAACCCAGCACTCATACTCTCTTACTCTTTAGAGTACCTATATTCATATATTTCCAGAATGCCCTGGTTTCTTTGCATTAAAACTTTGCAGATCTTTAGAGACTCAAAGATAGCAAGACCTTGAAAAGTGCCCTTTCAACTCACATTACCCCATTTGAGTAATAGTGACTCTTTCATTATCACCAAGGATTGTGCAAAATGAAGGCTGGGGATAGTAACGGAGAGGAGTTATAGATGGCAGACAATGAGCAAAACCTGGGTGGGGTGTTCTGAGGGGAGATGGGTGAAACAGTTGTAATCAGGGACAGGATAAGAAAGGATCTGTCTAAAATTACCCATGCATATATCTGGTAAATAAAAACTATTTTTAAAAAAGAAAGAAAGAAAGGGTCTGTCATATTTTTGCCCTCAGCTTCCATCTGATATGTGGCACTCAGAGATTAATGGACTTTATACACTCTCTCACTTGGCAAAAGAAATTGAGATTGTGTCATAATCATGTTAGGGAGCCATGAGGAGCAACAGGAATTAGAATCTGATGGCATGAAGAGAGAAAGGGAGACAGACAACGAGATAAAACAGGCTGTCCATTCCTTCCCCTGCTTTGAGGAATGTTCCATGCAGGACTTATAAAAAAGGACCTCTACTTGAATCAAAAATATCTGGGTTCAAATAATTTTTTAGATATTTATTAACCATATAAGATTTCGGGCAAGTCCCTTAACTTCCCCCAAACTTAGTTTATTATAAAATGGGAGGATTTAACTTAATGGATTCTAAGACACATTCCAGTTGTTAAGCTAGTGAATAATAGCTAGTGAAGATGAGGATTTTCTTAAATAAGGAGTTTTATTTGGAATTTTGCCCACGGGGCTATCAAAATTTGAATACCCTTTGATCCAGCAGTGTCTCTACTAGGTCTGTGTCCCAAAGAGATTATTTAAAAGGGAAAAGGACCTATATGTGCAAAAATGTTTGTGGCAGCTCTTTATGTAGTGGCAAGGAACTGGAAATTTAGTAGAAGCCTATCAGTTGGAGAATGGCTGAATAAGTTATGGTATATGAATGTTAAGGAATATTATTGTTCTATAAGAAATAGTCAGCAGGATGGCATATAAATGTTATGGAATATCATTGTTCTATAAGGAAGGATCAGCAGCAAGAAAAGGATCAGAAAGGCCTGGAGAGACTTACATGAACTGGTACTACTGGAATGATTGGGGAAAGCATTTTATAAGAGTTGATATCTGAACTGAGTTTCAAAAGCAACTAGATTTTCTAAAAAGAAAAGTGAATGATAAATGATGGCAGAAAGATGCAGATTCACGGAATATGAAATAAGGATTCTCACCCAGATCTCTGCCAAATGACTTTGCTTAGAGATCTTATCCAAAATATTATGTTTTTCTGGGCTTTGGTTTCCCCATCTGTAAAATGAATGGATCAGATTAGATTGTTTCTCAGATTATTTCCAGCTTAATTTGAATCTTAATGATGTAATGTGGCATAATTAAAAGAGCACTGGACTTGGAGTCAGGAAGAGATTAAATCCTGTGAGACCCTGAGTAAGTTACATAATTTTCATGAATCTCATTTGTCTTATCTGAGACATGGAAGAACAACAGCACCCATACTATATGGTTGCTATAAGATTAAATGGGAAAATATGCATAAAATATTTTCTACATATTTTTCTATATATAATATATTTTTTTTCTATATACTCTTCTCCTCTGAGGGGCAGCACGGCCTTAGAACCGAGAAAACTGGGAACTGGCAATAAGGCAACTAAGACTCTAGGTTGCAGAGAAATGACAACCTACATTACTAAAAGGAGTTCTCTTATCTGGAAATTCCCCATACCAATAAAATCACAGATCCTGTCCCCACTCCTATTATTCTCTCAAGGGTTCTCTATTCTCTAGAACAGCAATCCTTTATTCTGGATCTATAAACTTGGCGTGTTCAAGGCAGTTGATTTGGTTTTGATTTGTTAATACTCTAACAACTGTGTTTTCAATTTAATTCATTTCCTTTGCTTCTTATATATTTTATGCATTTAAAAAATTATTCTAAGAAGGGGCCTTGCCAGAAGTGGAGGTGATCCGCCACCAGATCTAGTCCAAATTCCTCATGTTTGTGGTAGAAACTAAAACCTACAGCAATTGTCAGTTGCTCAAAGCCAATTAGGAACAGAGCCAGAATTTAGAACTAGATCTTTTTTTAATGCAGGAAAGATTTTATTTTACATTCCCACAAGAATGGATGCCTTGGCCAGCAGGCACACTTTTTGAAACTGCAGAGGCAGTATGATTTCCTATCCTGAAGTGCAAGTCCCTCCCCTGATTTCGCCCTTAATTGATTGCTATAGAAGTTATAGAATCTCCATTCCTCACTACATAGCCAATCCATGCTCCCCAAAGGAGCTTTCATTTTTAGGGGAGAAAATAAGGGAAAGGGGGCGAAATCCAAAGGATAGAACTAGATCTTCTGAGTCCAACTTAAGCATTCACATCTGCAGCACCACACAGACTCACTCAAATTTCTCATTTCATGGAAGGATAGCAACTTAACAAATCAATGAATTAACAAATAAAAAACCTGTAAAATAAACCCATATTAGGGACCATGGGTCAAATGGCTGAATTTCTGTAAGGCAATTCACTGTGACTGAAACTCTGAGCACAACTGAGGTTGTGTGTGAGGTATAGTAGTTATTTGGAGATATGCAGAACTCAGATAAGACATTGGTTGAAATGGGCCTTTTTCACAGCCCTCTTCCTCTACCCAACTTTCTTTAAACCCATTTCCTCCTGCAAGCAACGTGTGCTTATAAGCACTCATATCATGCTGTCATATTAGACAGGCTGGGAAAGAAAAGTTCAAAAGAGACAAGAAGACACAATAACTCTGCCTTTAAAAGACTTCTCTGTACACACAAATGACAGATGTTATACAAGAATATAGCTAAGTATAGGAGCTAAATAAAAAATCCAGATCTTATCCTAAAGAACATAAGGAAATATATATATGTATATACATATGTGTGTATGTGTGTGTGTGTTTATTTATTTATTTATTTGTCGTACCAACTTTTTATAGCATCAAAAACTAATTAAAAGAATCAACCTTTGTTGGAGAATGGACATTTTTTTCATTTTAGTAGGATGTTTCATAATGTGATTTGAGTAATATGATTCATTTCTACAATTCAATAAACATGTATTAACCCCCTAGTATATGCACTGAATTGTAGCTGGTGCAATCGTCCAAACTAAATCTATACTTGCTGCCAGTCTAGAGAGTAAAGAACTAAGATAGATTGGAGATAATTAAAGAAGACTTCCAGGGAAGAAGTGTTTTATAAAAGTAGTATTTGGCTTTGACAGGCCAGGGAAATGGGTCAAGTAGTGTCTTTAACACTTTAGCTTGTTTTCAGACCAATAAACAAAGAGAGAAACTTATTCGTTTAACATATCTATTGATATCTAAATACATACCCTTCTTATTCATTTATTCCAATTTTTCAAAAGACATGCAAAAAATGAAACCAAGAGGATCTATCATCAAAACTCTCTAGAGAGTGGGAGAGTAATTGCAAATAATAACTCTGAGAATTTTTTGTTCATGTATTTATACTCCCTTGCCCATCCACCTCAAAAGCATTTTATTTTAATAGTTTCACTCAGGCAGCTGCAGTTTCCTTTTCATTCTGAAAATGTCCATACACAAGCCACAGTAATAGCTGCCCTCTTCTGTCTGCACAAGGTTAATGCAGGATTTAAATTTACTTTTTTTAAATATAGAATTTGGGGGCATTTTCCTATCAAATCAGGTTTTAAAAATGCCAGAGCACCTCTTGTGACCCTGCAATGCGTGGATATGTGCCAATAGGAATGAAATTCCTCTTCTCAATTAAATTTTTCCTTTTTCTATGTGTAGGGGCACAACCTGTCTCTCTCTTGGACTAGAAAAGGATTAATGTGGCACTGGCCATGGTCCTGATTCTCCTAGACAGCTGAGTGAACTCACTCAGCTTATGTATGAATAGTAATGTACTGAAGTCTCATGTGGGGTCACTTTTTGAATACTCAGGCCCTAGAAATCTCAAACAGAATTCCATAGTGTTAATGTGTTTAATAGAATCACTTGAGCTAGATTTAGGTTTGCTGAATACCTCCAAGGCTGTAGCTAAACCCAATAAATCTAAATGTCCTTTCCTTTTTCAGTAGGAACTTAGTGTTCAACTGACATGAGCTAACCAAAAGAAAAAAGAAATTAAAGAATTGGGTATCCCAGTCAACTTAATAGCACCCAATTGCTCTATGATAATTCATCGTAACCATCATTATATTCCACCAGGCTCATATAGTCAGAAAGGAAACACAAATTAAAAAGAGAAATTCGGCCACTTTATAGTAAAACAAATTTTCAGTAAAAAAAAATTCCAGCATAGAAAAATGGAGAGATGATTTGGCTGTAAATTGGAATGACTAATTTTTCACCTCAGTTACTTCAAACTGCCTCTTCATTCTTTTCCTCTGAGTCACTGAGGTATTTTGATAACACATCATTATTTCTATGGCCTCAGCTTTGATCTCTGTCATCTCACACAATCTCAATCCATCTTGTCTACCCTCAGAAAGGAATTTTGACCTTCTGTAAGACCTATTAACTTTTCAAGAACTAAAATGGCTATAACCTATAAAGAACTTGAAAAAATGAAGCCCATTCAATTCACCTTCAAAGCAAAAGAACCTGATTTTAACACAAAAACATTTTTAATAATTGAAATAAAAATCAATCAAATGTCTGGAAAAATAGTAAGGCAATAAAAATTCACACTTTTCACTCTGTAGAAGGCTAGGACAGAAGAGCCTAAAGGAAGATCAATCTATTGATTGAGAATCTTCTTGAAAAAATAATAATAATAAGTAGATAGCATTCAAAGGAAGGTCTCCATCTGTCCTGTGATCAGTTCTCAATAATCTGTCCTAATTGGGAGTTATAATTAGGGTACAGAATGTAACTCAGTAAATGGGCTCATTTAAAAGGTGAATATTTCTTATGTGAAGTCAAAGTCCATTTCTAAGGATGGAAGAGATGGCTTGAGATTATGTGAAGTGACAGACTGAGGCTATAGAAATAATGATCTATAATCAGTTTCCTAGCCTTGTCTTCCTCCTTCAAGGAGAAGAAAGGGAACCATGAAACTTGCAAGAGCTTCCAAGGTGATTAAATGTTATGGTCCTGACCTTGGTGAACAGCAAAGTTCCAGCCTCTGCACAGCTAATCAGGAACACTACTCTCCATTCTATTCTGGACCTCCTAAATCAATAATCATTCTTCACAGTAGGAAACAAAAACACTATTTAAGCATACTGGAACCTTTCTATGACTCTATGAACTCATTAACAGATACGTCCCCTCCATGGGTGCAAATTGCAGCAGACAATGGAGAGCAATAAAAACCAGTGAAGAATTATGGGAGGTGATGCTACTGAGGATTATTGTTAAACTGTGACTATAACTAAGACTACACAAATCTTTGAGGGAAAGGTTGCTCATTAGAGGATGTCTTTATTTTATACAAATCCAGTTGTGAGTCCTATTTCATTTTCTAAGCTCCAGTCACTGCCTACTGCCTCTAGGATTAAATACAAACTTTTCTGTTTGGTATGTAAAACCCTTCACAACCTGATTCCAAGAAACCTTTCTAAGCTCATCACGTATTACTGCCCTTCACATACTACTAAACTTCCTGCTGATTCTGATCAACTCGAAATTTCTCATACACCACAGTCCATCTCTGTGTCTTTGCACAAGCTGATTCCTATACCACAAATGTATTTCCCTCTTTATCTCTGCTTCAGAATCATAGTTTCATTCAAAGCCAAACTCAGATACCACTTCTAGCTCCAAATTATATGATATTAATTTGAAACTTGCTCACTCCTACCTTGTGACTGAGGGGCTTGTCACAAAAAGTGGCTCATAGGTATTTTTATTCTCTTTTGTAAATGGAAATGCTTGTTAAAGTCAGAATAAAATAAAATAGTTTACCTACTCATATGGCCATACATCAAAAACTCATCATTCCAAAAGAATAATGTTTATGGTATATTGTCATATTTATGTACATAAATTATTATGTAAACTATTAATAAGTTTATCTCCTTTAACTTCAAGACTATAGTGAACCAGAAGATCTGGGAATTATAGAATCTGTGAGTAAGAAGAGGCTTCAAAGGCCATCAAATCCAGTCTATACACAAAAAGGAACCTCCATTATATTGTAGCCAACAAGTGCTCTTTCAACCTCTGCTTAAAGGCTTCCAAGGAAAGGAAACTCACTGCCTCTTGAGGAATCCCATTGCAGACAACTCTAACTGCATGAAAGGTTTTTTACAAATGAGACACCAAATCTAAATTTGTCTATTCGTAATTTCTAACCACAGCTTCTGGTCCTGTTACACTCTGGACCAAGCAGAACAAGTCTCACTCCTATTGGAAGCATCTAAGTCTAATGGAGCCATCTCCATTCCAAACACTCCTCAATGAAGTCATGCACCTTCCATGATGATCTTTCTTTAAAGAGACACATTTCCTCAGTATATTTTGCTAATTTTATTCATTATAGCTCTAAATAAAATACCCTTATAAGAGAAAACAACTAGAAAATAAAAGTTATCTCATGGGACAAAAAGCTTTTTTAAAAAAATCTTTATGGTGGTTATAACAAGCACAATTAACAGGCAATGTCCCATTTCAAAAAGCCATCTGCCATGGTGAAGGTCAAAGGATGGGACAGAAGATTCTGCTTTTTTTCTGAGTCAAGTTGTAGTTAGAACGTAAAAATTAACAAATAAAGATAATACAGGTCAATTTCTTCACATAAAAAGAGAGTACATAGATTCCATGGGGGAAAAACTGAGAGCAACAAAGAATACTAAGAATAAAAGCCAACAAGCTTACACCCTATTAACAACCATTAGTGCTTGAGCAAAGGGGAACGTACTAAATTAGAAGGCTAGAAGCAATGTAACACACAATTAAATCCAAAGTTTATCAGCAGATTAGATAAAGCTAAACTGGAAAATGAAAAGGCTATGTGCCTACCAGGCAAACTAATAGGTTACAAACACCAATCCATGAAAGGAAGGAATAATTCAGTTCCCACTCTTCGAACAGTTGTCCTCAGGGGTATAAATATTCAAGTAGCTCCTTTCCCCCAAAGTGCTAAAGGGGGGAAAGAGGGTGCTATCAGAGAATTAGAAAAGAGAAAGTATTATTAGAGTGGAGAAATATTTTTAGTTTTAAAATAATTAGGAGCTCTGTCTGAAAATCCTAGTTTTGGGTTCAGTTTTAAAAGCTTAGGCACTTATTGCTCCCTCTTCAAACTACCTGTCATCTCCTTGTTAGAAAATTAGTTCCATGTCAACCTGGGCAATGAGTGGCTGACAGATTTATACAGATTCACATAACCAATATCCAAAATTGCATTTGAACCTTAATCTGCCTGACTCGGTCCAGCTTTCTTGAGTGCAGAGACCATGTTTTTGCCTGTCCTCAGCGTTTAGCAAATGACTGGCACATTGTTGCTGTTCAGTCACATCTAGCTCTTTGTGACCCTATGGACCATCATATGCCAAAATTATTCATGATGTTTTCTTAGCAAAGATGTTGAAGAGCCTTACCATTCCCTTCTCCAATAAGTGACTTGCTCAAGATCACACAGCTATCTGAGACTAGATTTGAACTCAAGTATTCCTGACTCAAAGTCCAGCATTCTATGCACTGAGCCAACTAGCTGTTCCTCCTCATACATATTAAGCATTAAATAAGGCTCACTTTCTTCATCACCACAAGCTGGTCAACTTTCATAAATAGACAGTTAAGCATGAGACCTGGAGATGGTAGCACTCTACCCCACATCATTGGTCCTGTTTTCAACCCAATCCTTTCAGTCATCACACAGGGAAATAGCCCCTGTGGATGAACATCCAGGCAATCCTATCAAATGCCCATCAATGGCAGGCAAGCCAGCCAAATTGAAGTAGTAGGGCATTCAAAAAGAAAGAAAGGCATGTGGCAAACAAGACAAGCTATCTTCACCACTGCCACCTTGACCATCATTTCCCTTCACATGCTGAAGGACACATCTCAGGACCCTGAACCCAAGAAATGAAGCTAGTAATGCTTCCCACCTAGTGCCTGCAGTCATCATACTAGGAAACAACTACAGTCCTAATGTAGTCTAGCAATGGCTGCTGCAGGTGCTGCTAAAAACCTCCAAACTCTTTGACATGGTCAAATCATTCAGCATCAAAAACTGATATCATTTTTTTATCAGTGGAAATGACATTTAAGTAGAGATATCTCCACCTGTTTTGCCATTTCTGAAACTGGATCTTTCAAAGCTGAAATCTTTGATAAATCCTCTCTACCACCATCACCATTAGAAAATGAGCTCCTTGGAAACTGAGTGGATGTCCCTCAGTTGGAGGATGGCTGAATAAGTCATAGTATATGAATGTTAGGGAATCAGCAGGATGATTTTAGAGAGGCCTGGAAAGACTTACAGGAACTGATGCTAAGTGAAGTGAGTAGAACCAAGAGAACATTGTACACAACAAAAAAACAAGATTATGTGATGATCAACTGTGATAGACATGGCTCTTTTCAACAATGAAGTGATTCAGGACAATTCTAATAGACTTGTAATGGATCCAAAAAAGGGGAATGTTGGGACTGAATGTGGATCACAACTTCGTATTTCCATCTTTTTTGTTGTTGCTTGCTTGCTTGCTTTTTATTTTCTTTCTCAATTTTTCCCTTTTTGATCTGATTTTTCTTGTGTAGCAAGATAAATGTGGAAATATGTGTGGAAGAATTGTGTATTTTTTACAAGTTTCTCACTTTTGACCAAATAAAACCAAGCTGTTACCAAAAAAGAAAGAAAGAAAAATGAACTCCTTGAAAGCAAAGACTATCTGGCTTTTTTAATCATATCCACTGAGTTTAGCACAGTGTTTGGCACATTGTTAGTACTTAATAAATGCTTTAATCCTTCATTCTATAAATACATATTTACTAACTCTCTCCAAGACGATGAGGACATTTTGGAATGCTTTGGGAAACTGAAAGCCTCCTTTCATTGAAATCAAACTGCTATCTGAATTAACAATTAATTATCTATAATGTTCCAGGCACTGAGGATATAAGTACAAAGAATGGAGCATCCCTATTCTCATAAAGTCTGCCTTCTACTGGGAGAAACAGCAAGCACACAGTTAAGTACTCATGATTATTATGAAAATGTTTTGTACAAATACACGTATATAACCTATAGCAAATGTTTGCATTCTCAGTGAGGGGGGAGGAAGGGAAAGACTCTGGAACTCAAAGGTTTTTCAAATGAATGTTAAAAATTGTTTTTACATATAACTGGGGGGACATGAAATGCTAAAATGCTGTTTTTTTAAAAATAAAAATAAAAGGAATATGTACAAAGCAATTAAAACCAGAGAGAGAGAGAATTACCATGAAGGAATTTTTGTGGAAGGTGGGGCTTAAGATGTGTATTGAAGGAAAAAGAGATACTAAATAGAGATAAAAAGGGTGCTTGCTTTTGTTTTGTTTTTTGCACCACATTCATGATTTCATTGGACTAGGGAGGAACAGTGGGGAAACTTCTATCCATGCAAGCAAACACTCTGAGCTTTAGAGACTCACCTGGAGCAGTTAAATGATTTGCTCAAGATCATATAGTCAGTTTGTGTCAGAGACATAGCTGGAACCCTTCCTGACTCCAAGGTCAATTCTTAATCTATTGCACCAAGCTCTCTATCACAGAAATATGATTTATTAAGCCTTTTTTTCTATTATTACCAGCAGTCTACTTACTTCCTTTCTAATAAGGAATCTGGGATACCATAGGTCCATTAGCTGTATCCTATGACTTTTAATCACCTCCCTGATGTCATGGTCTTCTTTGAGAACAAAGGACACATAACAACTCTTTCCCTTTATCAGCAAATCCCAGGATTACTCATTATTATTCCTTACTAGTTTCTAGCTGCTGTTGTCTTTTCTCATTGGACGAGGTGCTACTTACTTATCATTTAGGAAAAGACATCAACATTTCCCTTCACCAGCTCCTGGTCAACAGTCGCTTACTCTTCCTTGGGTTGCCATGTGCATGCATGATCTAGAGCCCCAAACCCTGAGATCAAATACTGCCTCTGACTTGTTATCCTTCATTCCTAAAAAGGACCAAAAACATCATGAGGATATATCTTGACTCACATAATTTAAATGGCAGAGTAGCACAAAGTCATCACCCTTATTCTTTCCTCCAAAGTCATCAAAGCCCAGTAGAAAGAAAAAAGTCAAGGTAACTGGAATTGGCCTGGGATGCAGGGGGTGACCTTGACCCTCCAAAATTAAGATCTTTCTGAAACAGAAGTTGAAATCCTGCTCAGCAAGTTACTTCTGAGTCATAATAGTCCTTACTTCCTGGGGCTGTCTTAGGGCCAAAAGGAAATAATGTTTCAAAGCTCTTTACAAAATTTTAAGCACTCCAGAAAAGTCAGGTGTCATGCTAACCTTAATTTCCAGAACAAGTCTCCTCATCCAGTGGTCCCACAAATTAATAAAATCACACAACCAGTCATTTTTGCAATATTATTATTTTAATCAATTACAAGTCACATGCCCTGAGATCATTTGGATACTGAACAGCTAAGACATTCTGATGCTGTACACCAGCGCCTTCCAAAAACAGGTGGCAGAAACAGATGGAAGAATTAGAACTTGGATCCACAGAAGGGGGACAATGCCAAATCCTTAACATCTTAAAAGTACAAACCTACACAGATGGGAGCTTAATAAAAGGAGGAGATTAAAACCAACTGTCTCTTCTTCTGGGGTATGGTCTCTGCCTATCCTATCTCCAACCGAGCAAATTCAAATAGGACAGAGTCAGTGGTGTAGTAAGACTAATGTTTATTCATTGCCAATCAATAAATATTTATTAAGTATTCCTTATGTATCAGGTACCTTTGCAATGCCGGAGAAACTGAGACAAGATAGAGATTAGAGAGTATTTAATAATTTATTAAATGGGAGAGATTTACTGGGACCAAATGGATCCATGGTTTGGTCCCAGGGCTGAATGAGACTGTCGTCTCCAAGAATCCAGCCAACAATCAGAGTTCTCAATGACATATATACATGTGGCTCAGACACAGGGGGAAACCGAGGCAGGGGCAGAATCAGAGTGCTGAGAGAGGGAACTAACAATCCGGTTCTTACAGGGTCGGGGGAGGCATTCTGATAAGTAGGAAAGAGCTGGGGTCATGATGTCTAAGATAGGAGGTCTTTCTCCTTATCTGAATCATCACGATTAGGAGGGAGGGGTGGTGTTGCAGGACAATTAGGAACTGAGGCAGGACAATTTAAGGAAACTTTCCCAAGTAGAGAAATTGAGTCAGGACAATAAAAGAGAACTGTGGCACAACACCTTGCTAAGTGCTAGGGATACAAAGAAAGGCAAAAATATGGTCCTTGTCCTCAAGGAACTCACATTTCAAAGAAGGTTGGGACAGGCAAATAATTATGTGTACATACATAAAAATAAAATTTTATATATGTAAATACTATTACAAATTTATATTAATTTGATTGTATATATGTAGAAATAGATGTTTTATAAATGTAAACATATATGAATTTCATATGTGAAATTCATATATGTTTATATAAAGGTATATAATTATTTGCATGTCCTTTTCCTCATTAGAATGTTTAGATAGGTAGAGATAGGTAGGTAGGTAGATAGATAGATAGAGATAGATAGATCGATAGATGATAGTGTTTTATAGAATTATATGTGTATATATAAATTTTTATTATGTATAAATATATATAATGTCCCATAATGTTTTGTATTGATAGATAGATGATAGTGTTTTATAGAATTATATGTATGTGTACAAATTTTCACTATGTGTACATATGTATATACATACATATAATGTCCAATATATGTGTGTGTATCTAGATAGATAGATGCTGGATGGATGGATGGATGCATGGATGGATATAGGTAGGTAGGTAGATAGATAGATACATGATCGATAGATAGATGAATAGATAGATGGAAGGATGGATAGATTGGATGATGGATGGAGATGGATGATAGATAGTAATAGATCATATATAATAATAATATAAAAATGATAGATAAATAGATAGATGATACAGATAAATATATAGATGATGGATGGATAGGTAGAGATAGAAAGAAAGATAGATGGATAGAGAGATAGTAGATAGTAAATAGATAGAGATCCACTATGTATAGCAAAAATGGAAGGTCTTAGGATCATAGAGTTAGAGATGAAAGGAAATCTAGGGGCCACTGAATCCATCCCCCACAGTTCACAGATGAAGAAACAGAGGCATAATTAATCCTCTTCCTACCTGGTAGGTAGTATTAGGAATTGAGAAGGGCTCATTTGGAGTTCATCCAGGTGTAAGGAAGTGTGACTAAAATGACTATGTGGGCAGGGAAAGAACTACATCATGGGACATTGCTGGCAGCATCTTTCTAAATTTCCTGCCCTGGAACAAAGCCAATATGCTGACTACAGCTCTGAGGGGGTTTCAGAAAGCACTAAAGACGTCCTTGACATCAGACTTCCAAAGAAGAGGTGGGTCAAGTAAACAAAAATGAGGAATGAAAGATGAATTCTTAAGTGCAGCCCTTAAAACCAAAGGAATTCCATCAGCCTCTGAATTTATTCTTGAGCTTGATATGCTCTAAGATACTTAGATACTCATTCTATTTGTAAAAAGATGCTGTTTCCTTTGTCTACCTCAATATAAAATCACTCAGATCCCACCCACCTTCAACCACTCAGAAGCTATCTGGGCCACGGCTACATGTACCATTTTGTTTCTCAAAACCAGAACAAAAAAAAAAGTTCCAGAAGCAGCACTGAAGAGGAATCACATCTTTCCTTGTATTCATTTTTGTGAATGAATGAGCATTTCAGTACTGGTTTTCCTCTATTAATCAACCCTGGATTTTGAGGGGACTGTGGCTAGATTTCCATTTCTAAAGATTTCGAATGAGCCTGACACAGTCTTCCTCTTTTATATGAGCTTATAGACACAGCTGAAAGCAACCTCAAGAAAGTGATACCGAGAGACATCAAGTAATTGTCCAAGGTGACACTGGCAAATCAAAGGATTTGAACCCAGGGTGTGTGATTCCAAATCTTCACTTTGACTGATCTTCACCAAATTCTTGATAACTCCTCTAATTAAGTAGACAGAGCTCCGGGACTGGAATCGGGAAGTCTTGAATTCAAAGCTGGCCTCAGAATAGCTACATATTAGCTTGGGCAAATCACTTAGTCATTGTTTGCCTCAGTTTTCTCATCTGTACAATGGAGGAAATAATAATACCTATGGCCCAAGTCTTTCAAGGAAATGGTCATTAAGGAAATAATAATTGTAAAGTATTTAGCATGGTGTATAAATATTATCATTCTGATCACCACTTAGCCTTTAACAACAATAATGATATTTATTTCTATACCACTTTAGATTTGTATTTATATTCTCAGCACCTACTGATATATAGTAGACACTTAAGAAACATTTTTTAAATAATAGCTTTTTATTTTCAAAATATATCAAAATAGTTTTCAATATTCATCTTTGCAAAACCTTGTTTTCCAAATTTCTCTCCTTCCCTCTCCCCTACCTCCTCCCCTAGACAACAAGTAATCCAATATCTGTTAAACATGTGCAAGTTTAAGAAACTTTTTTTGATGAATTGATTCTTAATAAAGCATTTTATTCACAGCCAGTGAGTCAGCAGATACAGACAATATGCTGCCCATTTTAGAGATTTTTTAGAAGTCTCAATCAGAGAGGCTGAGTAATTTCAGGAAGGCAACCCAGCTAATGAACACATGGATTCCAATCCACATCCTGTCCACCCTCGCAGATACTACACTGGCATTCTAGCCTAAGGAATCTCAGTCTGGGGCACCTGAAATAAAGCTGTAATAAGGAAGAGAAGACCTTTAACCAAACAGCCCAAGGAACTCAGATTCAGCCAAGACCTTCTTCTAAGAATAGGGGATGACTTTGCAAAGTCCTTGAGCCTGAAGGTAAATTCTTGCTCTCTTCCCTGGCAGCCAAGTAAAAACAATAGCATCCACATGTGAAGAAACATTAAAGTTCTTATTTTCACATTCCCCGGTCCACTGAAAAGGATTCTGCTAGAGAGGCAAGCAGAGATACCTAATGGTGTCTACTAAGGGGAGCTTTAATAGTCCCCATCTGTTATCCACATGGCTGCTGAACACATTGAGCATTCCTTAAAGATTTTTATTCCCTTTTTCTTTTTACAGAAGGAATTCTTCAACCATGGGATCTCCCATCAACTTTCCAGAAAGACTCCTACTAAACTGAATATGCTGTCTCTCCTACAGAGGCCAAGAGCAAACTCCCTGCCACCAGGTGACAGATAGCTGAAACCCTCCGAGGTCACTGGCTCCATGAACCATCCATACTGTTGTCGTCCATCCTTCATTTTCAAAGAGAGCCAGTGATATCACAGGGTCACGTCTTGTACATGAAATGGATTTAAGTCAGGCAGAGTTACACTCTTCCAGAGTCATCAAAAACAGTGGCAAGACAAAAGTCAGGATGACTGGTGATGGACCAAGATGCAGTGTATGACTTTGGCATCTTGGATAGCTGAACAAGCTCTAAGTGTTCCCCAATATTTCTCTTCAAGGTTGTTGGAGTAAATTGTTCTCATCTGCCCATTCCGCTAAGGGGAAGTCTTCATATGTTTGGGGTAGACATCACTCTAACTCATCAATGAGTCCGAGGTTTGTTGGTTACCCTGGTTTAGCCCCATTTACCAAAATGCTTTTAGCAGGGTTTAACTGTTGCACATGCTACAGTTTTCTGGAACCACAATCGAATTGGGCAAAGGTGAACATCAAAGATGGATGAGCCCTGAAAAGGGTTTGACAAGCCCTCACACCAGAAGTACTACTCCTCCCTACACACCCCATACTGCGGATAAAGGAAATAGTAATGGGAAAATATAGTTATCATTTTAGTTCTTCCTAAAAGTTCTTCAAAAAGAGCACTTTGGGCTCAAGATACACCACTCAAGTTTTATGATTAGAGATTTTGGGGGGTTTTGGGGGGGAGGTTATTTTTTTATTATTATTTTTTTTATTTATAATTTTTTTCACAGTATATATGCATGAGTAATTTTTATAATATTATCTCCTGTATTCATTTTTCCAAATTATCCCCTCCCTCCCTCTACTCCCTCCCCTTGATGACAGGCAATCCCATACATTTTACATATGTTACAATATAATCCAGGTACAATATATGTGTGTCAATACCATTTTCTTGTTGCATGTTAAGTATTAGATTCCGAAGGTATAAGTAACCTGGGTAGATAGACAGTAGTGCTAACAATTTACATTCATTTCCCAGTGTTCCTTCTCTGGGTGTAGTTGTTTCTGTCCATCATTGATCAACTGGAAGTGAGTTGGATCTTCTTTATGTTGAAGATTTCCACTTCCATCAGAATACATCTTCATACAACATTGAAGTGTACAGCGATCTTCTGGTTCTATTCATTTCACTCAGCATATGATTAGAGTTTAAAATTTGCATCTATTAAAAGAATATAATTAAGGCACTTCATTGTAAATCCTATAAAATAGGGGTTCTTAGCCTGGGATTGATTCATGGGTCAGATTTCAAAGTTTCTGTGAATTTGGTTTTTTTTTTAATATTTGGTTTTTGCGGTTCAATATGATTGACTCTTATTGCAATCCTATGTATTTTATTTATTCCTTCTAGGAAGGGATCCATAGGTTTTACCAGACGGCCCAATAGGTCCATGTAATACAAAAAGTTAAGAACCTCTGCTTTATAATCTAAATTGAGGGTGTTTCAGGAAAAATAGCTGAGCTTTTGGCAATAAACCCAGAACCACAATCAGAAATAATACCCCAAAAAAATCCATGATTCCAAAATCATATAATTTACAAGTTATTCCTGCCTTAGCAGATACATTTTCACCTAATGATCACAAAAGATAAAATAAATAATTTCAAATACAAGAAATTGGAAAGCTTTTACATTAACAAAATCAATGTCATTAGGGAAGCTATTGACCGGAGGAGAGAATATTATCACATGTTCTCTGATAACTAAACTAAAGAGGAAATTAACACAAATGTGGAAGATCAAGACATTCATGACCAGAGAAATAAACAGTAGAATGAAATGAGCAAACAATTCTCAAAAAAATCTCTGAGTTTAAATATTTTGCCAAGGATTATAAGAAGTAAGATAAATCCAGGTCTTTCTGACTGCAAAGCTCCAAATTCCATTCACTGCGTTATGTTGTTTCTGGTGAACCTAAGTAAATAGAAAATGTATTTTGAAATAGCAAACATAGTTAGAATTTTAAAGGCATCTTTTCTACAGGTTCTCCCCAAAGCAACAGGGAAGGGAAGGGTGAATGATCTAAGGCATCACATTCAAGAAATGTTTAAAGTTAATAGTCTCCACATACAAATATACATTCAAAACCACCTCTGATTTCAAAGTTATTGTTGACTTGGTCAACAGACAAAAATGCACAAAGGACATCATAAGCTCTTTTCCCAAGAGGGCTGGAGAGTTTATTGCACAAGACTTACCAACATTCAGTCTTCAAAGACAACTTCGTGCACATACTTGGCACAAAATTGGTAGAATACAGCTAAATATCAGAGAGTGGCTATGATATAGCAGGAGAAAATAACAGTTGAGATATTTGGAAGTTCACTGGAGACAAAATTCAACAGTAAATTTCAGGGGCCCAAATGTCCATAAATAGATGCACAAAGATTAGGCAGCAAGAGATTAAGCTCCCAATGTCAAGAAGTACATTTGACCTCGTAATTATCTCTAAGCCTTAATAACTTAAATGTAAATTGGTAAGCATATATCTTACTCAGAAAAAATTAGGCTAGGTAAAGGGGAAATGGGCAGCGTGATATATTAAGAAGATACATTCATATGTAAAATCTGGGAAATTGAGAAAGAAAGCAAAATAAATAATACTTGGACAAAAATCAATAGAAAAAAAGTAAATGATCATAGCTAACATTTGTGCAGTGCTTTAAGGTTTACAAAGCATTTTACAAATATTTCATTTGACCTTCATAATAATTCTGTGACATATGTGTTATTATTATCTCCATTTTACAGATAAGGAAATTGAGGCAGAGATGGTTTAAGTGACTTGACCAGAGAGGGTCACACAGCTAATAAATATCTAAGGCAGGATTCAAAATCAAGTCTTCTTGACTCCAATTCTGACACTTTATCCAGTGTACAACCAAGATGCCTTATCTCAGTGATTTTGTCCTTGGTAACAGACTAACAGAAAGGGGAACTAAATAAAGAGTTCTAAAAATAGATCCTAGCTCAGAGGCAAAAAAATGGAGGAATAGGAACAAAACCAACAATTTCTTCATTTGTTTTAATAAAAATCCCATACCTCAAAAGATAGAGTAACCAACAAGGGAAAATACTATTTTATATCTGATTCACACTAACGAAGGGAAGAACTAGATGCTGGGATAGAAATGAAGAAAACCTTGGAATGAACACTCCCTCACAGAATTTGTGATAGAGGAAGAAACAAACAATGAGCACTCTGAAATGCATTCTATATTCTTGGAAAGCAAAAGAGTTCAGCGGAAAGATAGATGGAATCCCTTAAATTTCTGTAAGTAAAAACAGTCCAGGAGGGATGGGAAGTTCTCAAGAATGAAATTCTGGGGAAACATAGAAACAATCGCAAAAAGGAGAGGGGGAAGTTTTCTAGCAAGATTGAGATAGATGCTCCTCCTCCCCCCCCAAAAAAAAAAACTACTAAACAACTTGAATTTAAAAAAAAAAGATGTATAAAGGATAGAAATAAGGGCAAGTAGTGGAAAGTAATCACATAAATTCAGCCCAATTCTGTGAGATGTTAAAATTCAGAATGAGGAAATAGAATAAGCTGGCAAAGAAGGCTAAAGACAACAAGAAGGGTTGGTTTGTTTTTAAACTATATTGAAGGAAAGAGAAGTCTCAAAATTGGGATTAGACCATTCCTTGGAGAGGATGAGATAAAGATAAATACAATAAAGAAATTATATAGCTGTTCAATGTTTACTTTGCTTCTATTTCTCTACTAAGAAGGACTTCTGGACTGCAGAACAGAATGAAAATGACTAATAGCACATCGATACCCAAGATAATTACTAAAATCCAAAGGAAGCACCTAGTAGTCATTGATTAGTTCAAATCTAAGATTGAACTACTTCCTGGGGTACTGAAGAAAAAAGCTGGTGGATATGATTGCTGAGCCAATCAATAAAATTTGAAAGATCACAGAGAAGAGAAATGTTATCACAGAAATTGAAAGTGTTGTCCCAATGTTCAAAAAAAGAGGAAAAAATAGAATCTGCAAATTATAGGTCAATGAGCTTGACCTTAATTCCAGGGGGAAAGTCTAAAATTGTTGCTAACTATCTAATAACAGAAGGTGATCATGAAGAACTCACATGGCTTTGGCAACATTAAGTCATGCCAGACTTTTCCAATGTGGTCACTAAATGCTGCAGCTATAATTTACCTAGATTTAATCAAAGCATTTGATGAATATTTCAATGGTGTTCTCACAGAAGAGAAACAGAGAGATTGGACTAGAAAATTACATAGTTAGTTGGATTTGATACTGGCTAAATAGCTAGACACATAGGGAAAGAAAACAGGAAGGGAATAACCATTTACAGAGCACTTACTACAATCAGTGTGCTAAGTCTTTTACAAATATTGTTATTTGATCCTTACAGCAACTCCATGAGATAGGTGCTATTATTATCTCCATTTTGGTGAGGAAACTGAGGTTAAAAAAAAGTTAAATTTTGATCTACCCAAAGTCTCATAGCTAGTTAAGTGTCTGAAGCTGATTCTGAATTCAGATTTTTCTGGTTCTAGGAAGATTATGTACTACTCTACCTCACTTCGGAGGAAACAATCATGCACCGGTAAATGATTACTTAGAGAGAGATCTCCAGTGGAAAGGCCATAGGGTTCTGTGTTTGGTCCCGTGTTAACCTTTCGCATCTACAATTTGGACAGAGGTCCCTATACCATCTTGAACACAGCTGAAGATAACAGGAAACTGGGATAGTCAACACACTAGAGGACCGAGGGAAGACTCAAAAAATTATTTTTGATACACTTTAGCTCAATGTGGTGAGATCAAATCTAATAAAAATAAGTACAAGTTTTATCATTTTTATTTGATTTTTAAAATGACTTTCTTAATTAAAAACTAAATGCAATGTGAGAAAGAATAGACAGCATTTTGTCTGAAAAGAAATGAGAGCTTTAGTGGACTTTATGCGTCAATAGGGGGATATGGCGACCAAAACCAAAAACAAACAAATAAACAAAAAAAATCTAACACTATCTTGGACCGCATTGAGAGAGATAATGATTCCATGAATTTAGAGATGAAGGTCCCATTGAACTCTGCCGTGCCAGACCATATCTGCGGTGCCATAGTCAGTTCTGGGCTCTGTTCTTGAAGGGCATCAATAAGCTGGAGCATGTCCAAAGGAGGGAAGCCAAAATGGTGAAGGGCCTTCGAGTTCCTGCAATATAGAGAGCGGTTAAAGGAACGCAGGATGTTTAGCCTGGAGAAAGATCACCAGCCAGTATTTAAAGGACCGAAAGATGAAAGGGGAACCAGCTTGGTCTGTCTGGTCCCAAGGAGCAGGACTAAAAGCAAAGGGACAAAAGTCAGCTTTATATAAGAAATAACTTCCTTGTAAGCAGAGCTGTCCAAAAGTGAATGGGCCCCCTCAGGAAGTGGCGGTTTCCCTTCCTTAAGATATTTGAACAAACTCTCCTCAGCTACGTTGGAGAAGGTCTCATCCTTCAGGTGGAGCCCAACATGTCTTGGACTAGATAGCAGTGGAGTCTCTTGCAGCTCGGAGATTCAGTGTTGTGTATTTCATGGTTAAACATGTTAAATTCCAAATGCCCCCTGCCTCTGCCCCCTGGAGTTCCTGCCAGAAGCTCCATTTTAAGGAGGATGTTGATCAGCCGTTCTTCTCAAGGTTCCACTCCTCACTAATCTTTGGGATTTTTTAATACAGCTCTGGGCTTGAACCTCCCACTTACGCCCCAGTCCTACCCCATAATTATTATATTATATTATATTATTACACTCCTTGAGGGGTGTGGGGGATGTTCAGAGAGATCCAGCACCTCTGTGAGGGCTTACTCCGCCTTTTCCAGGCTTCTGATGTAAGGACTTGACAGCTTTTTTTAAGGACTGCTCATCTACCTCTGCTGTCCATCCACTGCCATTCAGTTCTCACCTGTGGCTCTAAGAAGCTGTAGCATGTGCAGTAGTCCCGCCCCGGTAAAAGCAGCTCAGCAAATGAGCTAAACCAAGTTGAAGGTAACCAGCAGGCTGGAAACCTATCCATGAGTTATGGGGACGTCTCAAGTATATGAAGATCTCCCCAGCAGAGTAAACAGGTGAGAACAATTTGCACCAACAGTCTTTCACTTAGAGCCTGCTTAGACATCCTCAAACCAGACCGTTACTATATATATATATATATATATATATATATATATATATATATATTTTCCCCTGAGGCTGGGGTTAAGTGACTTGCCCAGAGACATCCTCGAGGTTATCTAATATTAGCTACTAATTTTATTTATTATTTATTACTAATGTTATTTTTTTTTCCTGAGGCTGGGGTGAAGTGACTTGCCCAGGATCACACACAGCTAGGAAGTGTTAAGTCTCTGAGATAATATTTGAACTGGGGTCCTCCTGACTTCAGGGCTGGTGCTCTATCCACTGCGCCACCTAGCGGCCCCATCACTACCCATATTCTGGACTTGTCTTACCGTCGTACTTCAATGACGACAGAGAGGGAGAGTGATGACATAGCGCAGTTCGGCTTCACTTCAATCCGTGCACAGTTAAGACATAGATAATGTTAACTTGTGGTTTTCTAAATCCTTACGTGGCCCGCAGTACCAATTTCTACTGAAGTTTGACCCCACTGGATCTATTCAACCACATCTAGTTAATACTGGTGACTACAGAATATCACTAACTTCTTCATTGGTTGGGGAAGGAAGAGGAGTTCTACTGAGTTGACCCAAAGAATCAGAGGCAGCGATTCTTTTTGTACAGAAAAATAACTGTTTGGACATGTATACATATGTTGTGTTTAATTTCTACTTTAACATATGTAACATGTATTGGTCTACCTGCCATGGGGGGGAGGGGGAAGGAGGGGAAAAGTTGGAACAAAAGGCTTGCGATTGTCAGTGCTGTAAAATTACCCGTGCATATATCTGGTAAATAAAAAAGCTATAATAATTTTTATTTTTTGGAGGCTGGGGTTAAGTGACTTGCCCAGGGTCACATAGCTAGAAAGTGTTAAGTGTCTGAGATCAAATTTGAACTCGGGTCCTCCTGAATTCAAGGCTGGTGCTCCATCCACTGCGCCACCTAGCTGCCCCCTATAATAAAATTAAAAAAAAAAAAAAAGAATCAGAGACAGCTTGCGAAGGGCCTTTGAAGTGGAGCCGAAGAGCTTGCCTTGTTTCTAGAAGCGAGGAAGCGCTGCGAGAGCTTTCCAAGGAGAGACGGGACAGGGTTAGAGTGTGTTTTAAAAGCACACTCCACCAAAGTGAAATCCACGGCAGCCAGAACGGACCCCGTCCCGAGTCAACGAGGAACAGGGATGGGGTGTTAATTAAAATCCGCAGTCTCCAAATCCTGCTTTAACTGAATGTCTTAACCGCCTGTGGCAGCGCATGGAATTTAGTGCATTTTTTTTTTTGGTCGTTTTTACTGTCGCCTAAGAAGAAATCCATCCAAGGGGCCCGACTCAGCCGGCGGGATCTCCTTTTTCCCAGGATTTCCCACTTGCTCTGGGGTTGCCCCTCCTGTAAGAAACATGCCGTGCCCTCCTCCAGTCCCTAGAGGGCGCTCAGAGCCCGAACAAGATGTCCCGGTTCTAGTGTCCAAAGGCTCGTGACTTTCCCTGTCAGCACCAAGCCAGAATCTGAATTCTTGGTCAGAGCTGCTGATTCCTGAATCTAGATGAAATCAAATGATGAAATCTGGAAATCACTGGTTATTTGTCTCTGGCTCCCAGCCTTCAGTCAGGGCACATGAGGAAATGGGGTATTAGTGTGTACAGATTAGAATAAAAGGGAAGCAGGCCGAGCGCGCGCCATCTGACGAGCGTCCTGCTTCTCTCTTTGGTTTCCTCCTCCTTCCCGGATCTTCTGTGCACACGGGGACGGTCTCCGCGGGTGCACGAGAGACCCCTAAATGAGGAGGGAGTAGGGAGACGGTCCCTTCTGTCTCCGATTCCCCAGCTGGGTTACAGGAAGGACTCGGTGACTCGCAGTCCCTTGCAGCCCCCAGGGGGAGTGACGGGACATTTTCTTCTCCCGCGCTGAGAGCCGCCCGACGGCCCCGGGTCCCAGCAGCCGCCGTGGTGCTTCAGGCGGAGTCTCCTCTCTCCCAGTCCCAGAGAGTCCAGAAGACTAGATCACACCCTTCCTCCGGCGCCTACTAGCTTGTGACCCTAAGCAGGTCATTTAACCCTGTGTGCCTCAGTTTCCTCATCTGTAAAATGAGCTGGAAAAGGAAATGGCAAAACGCTCCAGGATCTTTGCCAAGAAAAAACCAAATGGGGTCCCGAAGAATGAGACACAACTGAACGGCGCGCCATTTTGAGGCTTACTTTTCACGACCCTGTGCAATTTCAGTGCATAAAATAGCCTTTTCCCATCTTACAAATGAGGGAACCCCCCAGAGAGATTACAGGATACAAGCTTCTTGAGGGACGGGTTCTGTTCATTTTTCTCTTTGCATCCCTCCACACCTGGCACACTGCCAGGTATATAACAGGCGTCACGTAAATGCTCACTGAATTTAAATGAATCAAGTGGCTTATTCAGAAGCAGGTGTGGGACCGCCACTGATAAAGTCACGTGTAGACAAAGCCAGGTCTGGTGGCTCAGTGCCGTGATACCCCGCTACACCGGGCCTTAGCCGTCTGAGACTGGGGGAGGGGAGAGCGCCTCAGGGAGCTCTGAGTCCGGGATGGCTATGGTCACCATCTTTAAAACGGACTCCTCTAGTGAGGGAAGTAGGGCAAAAAGAGCTCAAAACTCGCCAAAGATCAGCTTGTAAGTATCAGAGTCGGGATTCGAACCCACAGCGCCCATTCTCCACCAAGATCCGCAGGCATCCAGGTTCCGCGATGAGCCAGTCCGATGAAAGAAACAAAACTCTGCTGTTAGGTCCGGAGGAGCCACAAGGTGGCGCCAGAGATCTGTGATCAAAGTGCATGACCTGGTGACTGAGGAGAGGGGAGGTGGAGAGAACACAGAGACAGAGACACACAGAGATAGAAAAACAGAAACAGAGACAGAGAGAGGTGGAGAGACAGAGATAAAGAGATGGAGATAGAGATAGAGACAGAGACAGAGAGAGAAATAGAGATAGAGACAAAGAGAGAAACAGAGACAGAGAGAGATGGAGACAGAGACAGAGACAGAGAAAGAGAGAGAGGTGGAGACACAGACACAGACAAAGATAAAGAGATGGAGATAGAGACAGAAACAGAGAGAGAAATAGAGATAGAGACAAAGAGAGAAACAGAGACAGAGAGAGATAGAGACAGAGACAGAGAGAGAAATAGAGAGAGAAACAAAGAGAGAAACAGAGACAGAGAGAGATAGAGACAGAGAGAGAGAGAGAAATAGAGAGAGAAACAAAGAGAGAAACAGAGACAGAAAGAGATAGAGACAGAGAGAGAGAGAGAAACAGAGACAGAGAGAGACAGAGAGAGGTGGAGACACAGACACAGACAAAGATAAAGAGATGGAGATAGAGACAGAAACAGAGAGAGAAATAGAGAGAGAAACAGAGATAGAGAAAGACAAAGAGAGAAACAGAGACAGAGAGAGGTGGAGACAGAAACAGAGAGAGATAAAGAGATGGAGATAGAGACAGAGAGAGAAGAAAAAGCCTCTGGCATCAGAAAATTTCAAACTGAACCCTATACAAAAACTCCTTGTTCTTGACTGCGGCGGCTACTGCCAGGAAGAACACAGGCTGAGCTGTCCTCAGAGACTTCTCCAGTTCTATCCTCCCGTGCTCCCTGATGTCAGCCTTGAGCGATGACTCGTGTGTGCTTGATAAGGCCCAGCTCCTCCCCATTTCTAACCTCACCTTTACATGTCAAATTATTCTACTTTTACCAATTTGTGACTTTAACTAGACTCCTGAAATACTATTTTTTAAAAAAGGGATTATGGGTATAAAGCACTACTCATGTCAGATATACAGAGACACAGAGACAGAGACACAGAGACAGAGACAGAAAGAGACACAGAGACAGAGAGACAGAGAGGGAGAAAGAGAGAGAATGGTTAGTTACACTGAAGCTTTTATTTTTATTTATTACAGAAGAATACAGTGGGAAATTTAGGAGAAATAAAACCAAAGGATATAAAGAATAAGAATAAATAGCTAAATTAGAAGAATCAGAATAAATAATAATAGTGGAAGGATCACCCCCTGACTGTGTCCTCTGCTCCCAGAGTTTCCCCTGGGTGTTTGTAATGAAGCTGCAGAAGATAAGTTTACATCAAGTAATCCATCAACAAGCACTTTCGAAGCTCCTATTAAGTGTCGGGCACCATAAATGCTGAGAATACAGATCAGAAGCACAGACAGTTCCTACTCTCAAGCATCTTACAGCCTTCTGAGGGAAGATAACACACAAAAGGAGATGGGGGAGGGACCTGTCCCAGGGGCACGATGGGGAAGTCCAACCAAGTGCTCTACTTCTGGGAAATGAAGAGGTGGCTGACTTAAGAGCCTTACTTAAACTAAGTTCATAATTGGTATTAATCACAATTGGTAATAACAAAGCTTCTATTTATATGGGTTTGAAAAGCAAGAAACAGAAACAGAGAACTTAGTGCAATTTTAACCTAGTAAAGCTTTGAACTGTTCTAAAACTTTTGGGACACCATGTATTGACTCAATGGAGCTTCCCAAACAACTCTGTTGAGTAGGTCTATTATTATTCCCATTTTAGAGATGAGAAATTGAGGCCCAGAAACTTTAAATGTCTCGCTCTGCATCACACATAAGTGTCTAAGGCAAATTTCAGGCTTGGATCTTCTTGACTCTTGAGTTGATGATAATGGTGATGAGGATGAGGATGCTAACATTTATTCAGCACTTTAAGGTTTGCAAAGCACTGTCTGTATATATATAAATATATATATATATATATATATATATATATATATATATATATATATATATGTATGTATGTATGTATGTATGTATGTATGTGTAAGTGTATAATTACATTTGCTCTTCACAACAAACCTGTGAGGGAGATGCTATTTTCCCCATTTTACAAATGGAGAAACTAAGGCCAAAAGAGGCTATTTTCCCAGGTATCAGATGTGGGATTTGAAACCATTTCTTCCTGATTCCAAATTGTCCATTACCAACAGCTTTCCTTTCTTCAAAATATATAGCCAGGAAACTTGAATTTCTTTTTAAAGTGAGTTTATAGATGCTCTCAGTCTCCATTAAGGAACACATCGCAGTGCTCATTGTTGTGGTAAACAGCACACCAACCTGCCACAGTTCCATGAATCTTCACCACCCACCCTGCAGTCAAGAGAATATGTTCTTGCATGAAAATTGGTGCCGTAAATTTTAGCTCTGAAAACGAGATCTTCAAAGTGAAACTCAAAAAAGAAAAAACAATATCACTCTCGACTGTCCTTACTAAAAGGCCATAAACATCAACTCCGAGCTTTGTATTCACAGCCAATTTTAAGAGACACAGCACAGGAAAAGTGGAAACCAACATCTGTGATCTGGGAAAACTGTAGTATATGGAATGGTATGGATATTATTATACCATCCAGAATGACATATACAAGGAATTCAGAGAAATTTAGGAAAATCTGTATCCTGGGATAAGGAAGAGGCAGTGTGGAGGTATATGGGAGGAAGTGTTCACTCCTTCTTCCAATCAGAGAGGCCCCAGGCACAGAGGTCATGATGAGATGTATCAGGGCTGATTTGACCTTGAAGGATGATGGGTTTTTGGAGAATCCAAAGGAGAGCTGCTGGATGGGAAATGAAGAGATGGCTGACCAGAGCACCTCCTTAAATGAGGTTCTGGGAGAAGCATATGTAACACATGGACAATGGAATTCCATCTGACATTTAATCCTTGTGATCTTAAATATCATTTAATCTTCCTTGCCATGGTTCCATCCTCTACAGTATGGGGAGGAGGGGTAGCCTATGAAATCCAACCCAGTTCTAAATCTGTGATCATAGGAAGTAAGCTGAATATGGACAAAACAATGACTTGGTTAAACCGCCCCAGTAACTTAGCCAAGAAAACTCCAAATGACTAAACAACAACAAAGACAGAATGTTATTACACTGCTAGATATGGTAACTGTAGAGTCTCTGTTTAAAAATTGCCCTTCTTCAGCTGAGTGATACAATGGATAGAGCACCAGCCCTGAAGTCAGGAGGACCCGAGTTCAAATTTGACCTCAGAGACTTAACACTTCCTAGCTGTGTGACCTGAGCAAGTCACTTAACCCCAATTGCCTCAGAAAAAAATATTTTCTTTTAAAATTTGCCCTTCTTTATTACAAGGAAGGGTTCAGTATGTGTGGAGGGATATGTGTGTGTGTGTGTTAGAGGGAAATGATGGCTGTGTAAGGAACATGGGTGCAATGTGGGTTATATTCAGAAATTGCTCAAGGCATGATGGTACAGTAGAGTGCTGGATTTGGAATTCAAAAACCCATACTTGAGTTCCCTTATTTACTACCTATGTGACCTTGGACAAGTCAACCATTATACTACTTCCATCAGCTGTAAAAAATGAGAAGAATGGACTGGATGACCTCCAAATGACCATGAAGGTTTCTTCTATATTTAAATCCATGATCCCATGAGCTCATGACTATGGCGTAAAAACAAAACCCACCAGTAAAATCTATTTTTATATTATCATGAAGCCAAAATAAGAAATACTGAAAGGATACCCCAAAAGCTTCAGAACCTTAGGAAGTAATGGGTCACCTATTAACAATGTTTTCTTTTCAGCTGAAAATCTCTAGATGATTGAAATCAGACATAATGGTACCCAACAAATTCAGCCTGGCCAGCACACTCCATTCAAAAATATTTTCTGGGCAGACAGACTGGCTTCAAAGGAAACAAGAGAATCTTTCCCACACAGTCAGGGCACGCATCCTGCATCCAAATGAAGATGCAACACTACCTTTGTAGCCTATAATCTGTTTCCTTGCAATGAGCATGCAAGGGCGTACTTCATGCCGGACACTGAGGCGTGCAAACAACCCCGGGCTGGCAATCGATGGTAAAAAGAAGTCAACTCCCAGGAAAGTATTTTAATAGGAAAATGTCTCCAAGCATAATTGCTATAGCATTATGCCTTTAAAGAGATACACACAGAGCATATAGAGACATGCATTTGTGGTATTTTTTTCTCTGCACTTGTAAGCATTTACAAATGGGAGCAGTGTGGGATATATGGTGGAATGAGCAATGCAATCTGAGAGGCAATTAGACATACTGGGTCAATCTGGTAACAAGTCAGGAGCTCATTAGTTGTCCAAACAGCCTCCCCCATTTGAGGTTTTCATGGCAAAGTCATTGGAGTGGTTTGCCATTTCCTAGCTCATTTTACATTTACAGAAACTAAGGCAGACAGTATTTGTGACTTGCCCAGCTAGTATCTGAGATCACATTTGAACTCGGGTCTTCCTGACTCCTTGTTCTCTATATCAACTGCACCATCTTAGTCAAGAGTTATTTTAGACACTATTTGCCTTTGCTCACTTACCTTTCTTTAACCTTTTCCCTCTATTTTATTATCTGTAAAATTAGAATAATAAGAGTGCCTACCATACAGTTTTGGGAGGCTCAGACAATATGGAAATTTATATAACTCTTAGAATCCAAAGACCTCAGATCAAACTCTGGCTTTGTCACTTATTTGTCTATTATTTCTTTGAGCAAATCATTTCTTCTCAATGGTCCCAAGCTGAACAAACCAAACTGCCACTGCCCAGTATCCTGGATTCTGCCTCGGGATCCTTCAACTTTGCTGGATCAGCTTTTGTCTTATGTGGCCAAGATCCAGCTTTCACTGCTCTACCTTTCCTCCATTCCAGCTCTTCTTTATGTGTGGCCTTTTCCCCCTAAGAATGAAACTTCTTTGAGGGCAGGAACTGTCTGACTTGCATTTGTAACCCCAGAACTTAGCATAGTATTCAGCACATACAAAGAACTTAATAAATGAATTATCTTTCACCTTGAGGAAAGGACATTAGACTAGATGTCAGCTTTTTAAACTTTAGGTCATGATCCCATATGGAGCCTCATAACTGAATGTAGCGGGTCACAAAATTATGATTTATCAGTAAATGTTTGATTTGTATACCTATTTTAATACCTATCAACATGGGGTCACATAAAAAATTTTGGAGAGAAAAGGGGTCATAAGTGATCAAAGTTTAAGAAACTCTAGATTAATTTAGTTATATGAAAAAATAAAAATTAAAAAATTAAAACAATTCTGAGGTATCACCTCACCCCTCTCAGACTGACTATGATAGGAAAGAATAATGATAAATGTTGGAGGGGATGTGGGAAAACCGGGACACTGATGCATTGTTGGTGGAATTGTGAAATGACCCAACCATTCCAGAGAGCAATCTGGAGCTATGCCCAAAAGACTATCAAACTGTGCATACCCTTTGCCCCAGCAGTGCCATTACTGGATCTGTATTCCAAGGAAATCATAAAGAAATGAAAAGGACTCACATCTGCAAAAGTGTTTGTAGCAGCTCTTTTTGTGATAGCAAAGACGTAAAAGCAGCTTGTTCATCATTTTTATAGAACGATAATATTCCAATGCCTTCATGTACCACAATTTGTTCAGCCATTCCTCAATTCCCACTTTGGTGCCTTATTCCCTGGCCCTTTGCTTTTTAGCTTCTTTTTGCGTATCATTCCCATTAGAATTTAAGCTCCTTGAGATCAGGGACTTTCTTTTTACTTGATGTATTCCCCTAACTTGGCACAGAGTCTGACACATAATAAAATGCTCAATAAATTTTACAAATAAAAAATAAAAACCTGGACTAAGTGACTCTAAAGTCCTCACTGTCTCTCAGCCCCATGCATGACCTAGTTTTCAATTTGGAATCTGCCACTTACTATTTTGAAGGTCACTGAATCACTTCGAGACTCAGTTTCCCATTTGTAAAATGAACATGTTGGACTAGGTTAATGAAGTCAAGTAGAAATGGAAGCTACTAAACCATACATAAATATCCTTTACAGGCTGACTTTTAATGTAGAAAAAGATACATGTTTATATATTCCTTTTTTATTAATACATCAACAGTTTAAAATCAGATAGGAATCACATTTTAATCTGGCCACACTCAGGAATGCTACAGGCCTTGTGATTGATGCCCCTGGACCAGATGACTGCCAATGTTCCAGTACTCAAGTCTGGGAGTTTCAAAAGAAAGAAAATAAATTAATACCAAACATAGGCATACCTCATTTTGTTGTACTTCACAGATATTGCATTTTTTATAAATTGAAGGTTTGTGACATCCCTGCATTGAGCAAATCAATCAGCACTGTTTTTTCCAAACAGCTTGTGCTCAAAACATCTCTGTGTCACATTTTGGCAATTCTTGCAATATTTCAAAATTTTATATCTATTGTGGTGATCTGTAATCAGTGATCCTTGATATTACAATTGTAATTCTTTTGGGACACCATTAACTATATCTACATAAGGCAACAAACTTAATTGACTAATATGTGTGCTCTGATTGCTTCACCAATCAACTGTTTCCCCGTTTCTATTCCCTGAGACATAATGAAATTAAGCCAATTAATAATGGTCTCTTGTGTTCAAGTGAAAGGAAAGATCAAGTGATGAGGCAAACTTTACTGTTGTCTTATTTTTAAGAAATTGCCAGTCACCCCAACCTTCAGCAACCATCACTCTGATTAGTCAGCAGCCATCTACAGGAAGGCAGGACAATCCACCAGCAAAAACCGTTTTTGACTCTCTAAAGGCTCAGGTGATTGGCATTTTTTAGCAATAAGGTATTTTTAATTAAGATGTGTACATTTTTAACATAATACTTTTACATATTTGTTAGACTACAGTATAGTGCAAACGTAACTTTTTCATGTACTGGAAAACCAAAAAAATTCACATGACTCACTTTATTGTATTATTTGCTTTATGGTAGTGATCTGGAACCAAACTTGCCATTTTGCCACGGTATGTCTGTAACTAGTAATATAAAGGTATCTCGTGGGTTAAATTCTGAAGCAGAAAAAAAAATCCTTTAAATTTTAAGATGTTCCATTTTCATAGTCTTAAAGCTTTAAGAACAAAGGTCCAGTGCACACAAAATTGGTGACCTTTGAGATTTTGGAGGGTTGATTAAATGCCAAAATGGTAGGGCACGTCAGGCTTATAAAGTTCAGGATGGTGGCTGCTCAGTCAGATGAATAAATTAAAAAATATTTATTGCATCCCAAGGCTGGAGATACAAATATAGATGATGCTGTGTGCCTCTTGATTCAAGTTATAGAGTACCAATTATGTGCTGAAGATTCTGAATAAGACAACGGTGAAAGAGTCCTTGCCCATTAGATTCTTATGCTATGTCAGTTCACTTTGTTGAACCATCATAACCCCTTTTTAATTATTATAGGGAAATTCTCTCTGAAAAAGGAGGGGGGAGATGATGTTGGGAAACCAAGGGGAAAACAAAAGATGATTTAAAAAAAAAAAAAAAAAAACAGTCCCTGTCCTCAAAAAGCTTACATTTTACCTAGACACAGGAGGGATACTGATAAGTATATATACCATATCCACAAAAAAAATTTCAAGAGTACTAATAATAGGAAGAACCAAAAAAAGGCCTAGTATAGGAAGCAATATCTGAGCTGTCAAAGGAAGCTAAATATTCTACCAGAAGGAGGTGAAGAGAACCCCTTACATAAATGCATAGAGGTGAGAAACTATGTACAGGAAATAGCTAGCAGGCCAATTGGACTGAAATGGAAAGGAACAGGAAATGGGAATGAAAAGTAGGCAAGAAGCATGTCTTGAACTAGCCACAAGATTAGGAAGATTCCTGGATAAATAAATCCATTCCAAGGCTCCCTCTGTGGCTTTTCATTTGCTCTGTAAGAGCAGTAAAGTCTCAGACCTATTATTGGCGTCCCACTAAGAATGACAGGTGGAAGGAAGAAAGGAAATAAAGTGATAATTTGGGTCCCTATTTTATTCCAATCATAGGAAGCTAACCAGAAGACCTCCACCCTTGATTTTCCATTATAATGACTAAACCCAGCATGGCAGAGGTTATTCAGTTACATGGAAAGTCCCCCGGCTCTTTCTTTTGTCCCTTTGTCCCTCATCATCCATATATTGGGAGATAATCTTGAGCATTTAACCAAGTGTCCCTGTTTGCTGGCCCAGGGCCTGCCCAACTACCAGCCCATCAGCCCACAGAGATGTTTATCAGCCCAGCTCATGGTGCTGCTCATTGGCTTGGCAAGATCTCCTAAAATGTCAAGATGGGTCTGTGAAGACCTGTTCATTAGCCCATTCATCAACTAATGGGATTCTGCATTTGGTGTAGCCCTTTCTATAGGATCATGGACAAGGTTTATTAACCAATGAGATTCTGCATTTTTAGTTTGCTTCCTATGTATCATCTCGATTTTGAGCACTAAGGCCCTGGAAGAAGGGATGTCTCATATCACGAGGAAGATCTGAGATTCACTTCATCAGAGAGGGCCATGGACCCTTTAATAAAGTCCCAGAGTCCTACTTCAGTTTCTTTAATTGTAGTTGGATAATTTTGGACCCCCCAATGAGCATTTCTTAAGGGCCTATTATGTGCCCTAGCACTGTATTAAATGATTTATAAACATTATCTCGGATTTGATTCTCAGAACCACCCAGTTAGGTACATGCTATTATTATCTAAATTTTACACTCAGAGAAACTGATGCAGATAGCAATTAAGTGACTCGTCCATAGTCACAAAACTAGTTTCTTTAAGCCAGATCTGAACTTTCTGACTCCAGGCCCAGCACTTTATCCACCTAAGAAGTGTCTGGGTAAATGTAGATTTCCAGGATAGCATAAGATCATACGATCATAGCTAGAAGGAATCTTAGAGACCCAGTCTAACTCCCTTATTTTACACATGAAGAGAGTAGGATCTAAGTAAATTAAAAGATTTCCTTGTGGTCACAGAAGTAAGCAAGCATCAAAAGTGAAGATTTGAATCTTCTCCTTTACTCAGGTACCACACTATCATATCATTAACCAGTACTGGGTTTTTTTTAGTTTTTTTTTTTCTGGTTTTTTGTTTGTTTGTTTGTTTATTTGTGCTCTTCATCTCCAAATTATGACCCAAAAAGTACAGGTGAGGCTCAAATTATTTTTATTAAATTGTGACACAAAACACCTGTTATAACTTCAAGCCTTTACTAAAATGAGGACAGAAATGAGGCCAGAATGAAAAGTGAAAAGAAGCCAGTTAACAGCAATTACATCTTTAAACACGTCCCAGGTTGTATATTAAGCAGTGATCAAAGGAAGCAAAACAACCCTTCCCCACCCCCAAAAATATGTTAAACAACAAGGTTAATTTCACAATTCACATTTGGTTGGTTTTAATCCTGATATCTTTATCATTTGCGTAGTCCCGAAACACAAGAGAGATTTCTCAAATGGGGAATAAACAATGAGCCCCCAAGTTCCTAAGTCTCTACTCAACATTTATAGCAAGGTTTAAGGGACAAGATCTACCTTCATGCTGTTTAGACTGAACTCTCCAGACCAGATCTTGTATCATTGATGTAGCACTAGAAAAAGCACAAAGGAGCTGATTATACCACCACATCAATGGTTCTTTAAAAAATAAAAAATTAAAAACAAAAAACAAAAACTAAAACCTCACCAGAATTCTGTCCTCCAACTTAAAAGCATCTCTGTGCTAGAGTCATAGTTCAGTACCAGAAGAAACATCAGAAATGCTTTGGGATCTAGAGCATACATTCACTGACACTGTTTTTAGGTCATGGCAAAACAAGGGGCATGTGATATGGTCTACCATACTCTGACCTAATCTGGATAAGGCATTACTAAGCAGATATAGCATACACAAATTCACCTGCCACTGTGCATTAGGAAGTACCCCTCTTTTCACAAAGGTAAACATCAGCAAATGCAAAATTACCATTTAATTCCTGCAAATTGGCACCCTGAGTCACAGAAACAGAGAAGACTCGCGTATGTTTTTAAAACAACAAGACAACAAATGACTTCCCATTTTAAAATGGTATTTCTGTCCATTAGAGAACCTAGAATATACAGGGTGGTTCCCATCCAGATTCACAGTCGAGAACCATAAGCTGGGTTCCAGATGGGATTTGTTCTCAGATAGTACCATCCATCATGACACTTGAGGCTCTGTGATTTTATTTTCTATAAAAATACATCATATAAAGAATATACACGCAGTGAGATAACATTGATTTTCACTAGTGAGGGGGTCACTAATGCACACTTACAGAGAAAGAGGAAAGAGTAGATTAAGAGGATTATTTGGAATGCAAAATAAGTTTATTTTGTTTTTTTTAAAGGCAACTGTCAACACTATGGCTTCTAGCACTTTGAAAAAGGAGTAAATGTGGTGGCCAGTGATTTCTTCCCCTACACAGGGCTTCAAGTACCTTTTTTGTCCAGATCTCCAGGTGTATCCTCGGATCACATAGCCAATTATGTTTTTGAGATTGACATGAACCAAGGATTTCCTGACTCTCGGTGAATCCCTGGGTGTTATCTAGGATCACATGCTGCTGACTGAGGGAGACTCTGGGTGTTATCAATAATATGTTGCTAACCTGAATTAACTATTAATCCTTCAGTACTAAAAAGAAAGTTTTTAAAAAACAATTTTATAATAATAATTAATAAAATTCCAATAAGTAGAACATTTTCTTATCCTTCTGTGGGCCCAGGGGCAGGGTACATTGGCTTTGAAACCGAGTCACATTGTCTGAGGCTAGGAATGCATTAGGAATTTCTAAGATTTAATTCTGGCTCAGTGTTTCTCCTTTACTCACAAGGCCCCAGGCCAAATAAGTCAGGCTTTATCCACTAAGAAGACATAAATAATAAAATATAAGGATACGCCATGGAACTCATTAATGTCTAGAACAGCCCTAGAGAAATGCTCTATGTATCATTAATAAGGCTCATGATCATGGAGTACAGGGCAATCAACATTCAATTATCCACCCTAACATCTGCCAAAAGGATTGTGACAGATACGGTCCTAGGTCAATCCAAACACTCCACTGAAGTCAATGGTATCACAATCTTCCAATCTCCCAGACATTTTTTACTACAACAGCTGAAACCTGTTCAATAAAAGGGCCAGTTTCACCTCATCTCTCTACTCTCTCATCCTCAGGCCAAAGAAACTTTCAAGGTAGCCAAGCATCCTAAAAAGGGGTAACAAATGGGAGGTAGAAAAGCCGTTTGGACAAAGCTCTGAGTGGATAATCAACCTTAAATGATCAAGAGTTGACAGAACCATAGATTAATTCCCCAAAAAAAATTCATAATAAGGGAAATAAAATCTTTCATTTTAAAAAGAGTGAAAGGAAACCTTAAGATGACATTCTTAAAACGTTTGCAACCAAGGAATTTCCTGATCAGGTGAAAATCATCTGTATAGTTCACAGACAAAAAGCAGAAAAGCCCGATCCAAAAGGGGATCCATTCATTTAACTTTCTCATCAAGGTGACATGATGCCTTAAAAAATATATCACTGTCTCAAAGGTAGATTTGCAATATGGGCTTACACCTGAAAGTGGACAGGCAATTAAGGACCCAAAATGAAATTATGCAAAGAAATACAGCCCTTAGCTCTGTGCTCTATAAAACACACATCTTAAAACAAGCAAGAACAATTTATAACAGAAGATAACCCTTTCCAACATATCTCACTGGTCGCCGAATAAGTATGATCCCTCTGGAACAGGTAGGTTAATGAAAAGAATGTGAAAATTAAGAGTACTAAAAATATTAAACCTCATTTTCCCACCTCAAAATATATTTTAAGATAAATGAAAATCCCCATCATAATGGGGATGGGGCAAAGCTATAGATGTCACTGGGAAAACTGAGTTAATTTTCAGGAGCTACACTCCGGTGTCTGATAAATATAGTCAGACTTTATTTAGTATCGGTCACACTAAGATTACATGCAATAATAGTTGGTGTAAAGGAGTACACAAATCTACTGAGCTCCAGGTTGTCAATCTCTGGATCAGAGTTCAGACTACTCCTGAATGTGTTTCATCAGTTTCTTTCCTCTTGGGATCTATGAGCACTTGCTAAAGGCACTTGGAGTCTGGACCTTAACCAAGCGTGTCTGCAGGTTCTCAAATGTATTCTTGCAGGAGGCTAGAAGGAACTGGGCAAAAAAAAAGAAGTACACACACCACAGTAGTTGGGGAAATGGCCTTGAAGCCAGGAGGTGCTAGGTTAAAGTACTGCCTTTGATACTACATTTCTCTGTGACTTTAAGCAAGTCACTTAATTTCTAAGACAATAAAGTTGAAGAGAAGGAAGGGTCAATTTCATCAGTAGTTTCCTCACCCGGCTATTCTCTAGACCAGAGATTCTTAAATATTTTCCACTTGCGACCCCTTTTCACCCAAGAAACTTATGCAACTCTGGGTATATGGCTCTATAAAATAAGTTTACAAATCAAACATTTACTGATAATAAATTATAATTTCACACAACACTCCCATATTCAGTTATGAAACTCCATATGGGATCACAACCCATAGTTTAAGAAGCTTTTCTCTAGACCAATGAAACCACAGGTTTGATCCTTATCTCTATCGTATATGTGGGAAGGGATTCCTCAGTAAGCCTTCCCCTCAAAATAAGGAGAAATTGTCAATCTATGGACCATATGCAGTTTTTTGGAGAAAACCATTTAACATATGTCTGGGAATTGATGAAGAAATTAACATCAAAATGAATAGCATACAATTTGGAAGACAGGGGTCCCTAAACCTGTGATTTCATCTGAGTATGGGGCTTTGGAGGACAGGATCCCCCAAATCTGTGATTTTGTCTAGGTATGGGGCTTAGGGTATGCAAACTAATTCTACTAACTCGAACTGACAACTTATAATCTTAACATTTTTTGGGAAAAAGGCTCCCGAGTCTCCGATCCAAGACCACAAAGCAGAAGTAGGCCCTGAATCCAGGTTCTTTTGACATTAAGATCAGCATTCAATACACCATGCCATGTTGCCTGTAGATTTTTTTTTAATATATATTTTTATTATCTGTGAACTCCAGGAAGAAAGATCAAGATTTGTTGGGGTTTTTTTTAAATAATTTTAAGCATATAGGTTAATCATCTTTTTATCTCCACCTGCAAGTTTTCATTAAACTTCTTATATTAATAAGTATAACCAATAATACTAGCTGGCTATTTTATATGTCAAGGGAAGCAATACTACTGACTTAGTATCTTGGCCAAATTATTTCCAATCTGGCCTCTCAAATGTTACTTTCAGAAGTCCAAAATTAAAAATCTAAGGAAACAAATAACTCCAAAATTACCTGGCTGTTCATCTAAGGAAAACAGATGTAGGTATAAGGGATGTTTTCATCTGCCTTCTAGAAAGTAAGCAGGCAGTTGGACTGCCCACTTTACAGGGATCTTTTCAAGACCATGTATCCATTTATGCAACTTTCTAAGTTCATTTAAATAGGTCTGAAGCCCCTGTTTTGGAGTGTAAGCTCCTTGGGGGCAAGTTATTTAAATCCCAAAGATTTAGCACAGTGTCTGGCACCTAGCAAGCATTTAATAAATGCTTACTGACTGACTGACTGATCTGCAAGAAGGTTCCATAGAACAATGAGACCAGAAACTTTAACCTTTTAATTTGCACAATACAAGAAAAAGCTGCAATACCCATAACTCTTTATTGTGGCCACTATCTTTCCAAAAGTCTTACACAGTTTTTCTAGCTAAAGTTATAAGGAAAAATCAAAGAATTCTTAACTTTTTGCTTTTGAGATAAATGCCTTAGGATGTCTGGTAAAAGTTATAGACCCCTTCTCAGAATAAAACAAAAATTGTTTTGTTTTTTAATGTATAATATAAAATACATAGGATTGCAAAGGAAGTCAATCATATTGAAATACAATCATCAAAATATTAAAAATAAATTTCACAGACCCCAGATTAAGGATACCTCAAATTAAACATTTCCAAGACTTTAGAGTAACAATCTTTCTCACATAGAGCACATGTGACATACACACACACACACACACACACACACACACACACACACACACACGCACACACACACTAATATGAATCTGGGGAATTCATTTAAGGATTGAAGCCCTAAAGTATTTATAGTAAAAGAGGGCTCAATTTAAAGGAAAAAAGAAAATTCATTAATTCTCTCATCCAAATGCTCAAAGTACCACCAGGAGGCTACATGACCTGAGAGAAAGTAGGTCCTGGAAAAGAAAGAGAAAATTCACAATTGTGCAGATTCGTATTAATATCAAGACATGCTAACAAGTAATTTTTATCATTCTCCTTTTGAAATATCATCCATACATAATTCATGGCAAAAACAGACTCCAAAAGGGAATTTCTCTTTGGGATTCTCCAGTGGACACAGAATGGAACCAATAAGAATGAGAATGAGCAGTGCTTGACAGAGAGATACTGAAATCAGAAAGAATGAATAAGACTGAATTGTTCCAGGCAATCATTATGTGCCCAAACTGCTGGCTCTTTTTTAGTGCAAGGAAACTTTAACTGGGAAAAAAATCATAGCTAGAAAAAGCTAATATCTTTCATCTGACTTTCTTTAAAAAAAAAAAAATTAAATAAGAGAGAAAAACAAATGAACTACATGTTTTAGCTCCTCACACCCATTAAATAGCACTGGGAGCCTCCATTCCTTAAGCCTTCTAGGCTCATTCTTTCATTTACAGGTGAGAAAAACAGGCCCTAAGGGGAAGTTGCCTTTTTAAGGTCACACAAGTAAGAAGAAAGAATAAGTAAATAATGTAATAAGTAAATAATAATGAACAAGTGTATTTCCAGTGTATAGAGCAACTGGAAGATTTGCAAATGCATAACTAAAGAAGAGTGCAATTTAACTTCTATGAAAGAAAATCAGCATCCAGCATTTTTTTCAAAGGGTTCTGTAAGAAGCTCTTTCTGGGACCTCAAATAAAAACTAACCAAGCTGATGTAGACCAGAAGATAGAATTTTCAGATTCACAGAATTACCATGTCAGCACAAGGATATTATATATAGAGAAAGACCTTTAGCAGTAAAGGAATAACTTACTGGTCAGTGGGAAAAACCCAAAATAACCCTCAATTTCTCATTTTTGAGGCAGATCTATAAATGCTGGTTTTTCTTAAAATAAAGAGGATGGAGAGAGAAACCTGTAAAAGGTCACAGAGTTGATCATCCTTCTGCCTCTAGAAAGAAATACCTATCCTCAATACCTTTTTTTGTAGAAAACAGGTCCATAAGCTATTTTCTAATTGTCCCCAAGTTCAAGTATTAAAATGAAGAAACTACAGTACTCTGAAATTGATCTCATATTCTACTTGAAGGAAAATGGCAAAAAATGAGAACAATTATAAGAAAAGCAACAAAAGGCAAGAACTGGAAAGTGATACAATCTAAAATCAACTTTACAGAGAAATTATCTTTTAAGAGAACTTTTTGCCCTGGCCCTTTTTATTTTAAAAGGAGCAAAAGGTTAGAAAAAAGCAGCAAAGTTACAGTCTTTCTGAGATATGAAGTAAACAATTTTACCCAATACCACAAAGCACTACATTAGTTACCCAAGCACCTATAGAAGAACAGGAGAAGTGGGGAGCAGTCAGATTGGGAAGAGGAGGTGCCGGGAGATAGATGCCTAATTCAATGATCATACATGCACAATATTCTAAAATGATTGTAGTCATTCCAGAGAAAATAAAGTACAAAAAGAAAAGTGATCAAACATTGTGTCTTTAAATGCAAAAATGGTGAAAATTAAAATGCATTTTTTATCCTGCTTTACTTATAGAATAAAATTATAGTGGGTACCCCTTAAATTATTGAGTAGGTCCAGCCTAGAAAATATAGAGGGTGAGCGTGAAATTGTTCATAATGTCCATAAAATAATCCAAATCAAATGGCCGGGAACTCCCACATAAGTGCTTATTATTACACAACATAATACAATCCTTGGGTTGAAAACTGATAGAATTTTGCCTATTTTCTGAAGTGATTATTCAAACACAAATTTTACCATTTTTAAATAGAGGTTAAAGTTGTTTGGACCTCATGACAACCACGGCACAGCTGAGAACTACATCAAAACAAGCCAATTAAAGTCAAAAAGCGTATCTATGAAGCAGAAGGTAGTGGTAGAGGGGTGGAAGGCAAACTGAAAATGAAGCCTGGCCACAAAGAGGGTGGATTCGATGTTCTGGAGTTCACTGAAATGCACACAGTGGCAGACCCTTGTAGTTCTATGAAGAGAACACATGAATAGAAATTAAAGTGTAGGAGAGACTCTAAAGCCTTTTATACCAATTATCCTAGTCATACTATACCTACACTTCCCTGCATCTACTCAGTTTCCAAAGCTCCTTCCCATACATACAGTAAGGCCACGTGACTTCTGAAGATTAGCTGAATATAACTAACCTGAAAACCCATCATGACCCAAAAAGCTCATTCTTTTTGAATCAGATTTTAACGCCTCAAGGAACCATTAGGTTTATAGATATCTACATGAAAAGCAGAGGCATGTATTCATGTCAAAAATGGCCACAAAGCAGGACAGGTCGACAGAAGGCAAAGAAGCAGGCAAGACAAACTGCTTTATCGGAAACGACAATCAGAGCAATGGGCTTCACTATAAGTATCCCAGATTCTCCATCTCGTTCCTGTACCGCTGCTCGGACACCTTGCTCTTGTGCTGTTTACTTTCTAAATGCTGCCGAAATTCCATCTCTTCACTGGCCCCGGCATTACACATGGAGCAATAAAACTGGCCGCTGGGGGTGACACACATGGCAAGGTCACGGGGAATCCACTGTCGAGATCGAGGATTGAAGTAAGGTCCTATTGAAACAGATACAAAAGAATAAAGGGGAACACGATTGAGATAGCAGGACAAGGTTTTAGAAGTACATGGTCAAAAAATTAAAATTTTAAAATTTTAAAAATTTTACAAAAGAAGTACATGGTCAATAAGCAAAGGCATAAACCAACTTTAAATTTAACTTTAAAGTAGACATAATTTGCAGTGAATTGTAATAACATAACATTTATATAATGTAAAAGAGAAGTGTTTAAAATATTTCCTTTGATCTTCACAACAACCCTGTGAGATTTGACAGATAAGGAAACAGAGTCAAAAAAGGTGAAATGTCTTGGCCCCAGGATCACACAAGTAGTTTCTAGAATCTGAACTCAGGAGTCTTATGGACTCCCAGTCCAGCACCTAGTTGATCCCAAACAAACAAACCAAAAGAACTCAGAAGTGACTCAGTGCCTCGTGGTTATATGAAGGTGACCCCAAGTCTACCTTTGTTTTGCCAGTGAAACAAACCCTTTGATGCTATGCAATTTGCAAAGCTTCCACTATAGTACTAAGTAAAGTCCAAGTCTCCTGTCCACAGGCCAACCTAGCCTCCATATGATGAAACCTTTGGCCAAGGTGACCCAGGAAGCAAAAAGACTACCATTTGCAAAGTGCCTTCTTGACAATAACTCCTGGGTTGTAGCTTCACAGTATGTAGTAGAAGTATTGATATTCCTTTTCTACAGCTGAGCAAACAAAATTAGAGTTTACAAACACACAGCTATTAAATCAGAAGAATCAGAACTCCAAGTTTAGAGTTCACACTATGGCAGCAAACTCCTTCCTTGTACTAGAGAGAATTATCCAACCTCATCCTTAAAATTTCCTCTAATCCTCAAATGCCTGAAATGTTTTATTACAATAAACAAAGGAAAATAGGAAATGATGGAGTAGACGACTAAGCCAGGACTCTTCTTGAGATCACACAGAGTTCCTTTTAACTTCTGTAAGATTTGCTCCCTCCATTTCCCCCCAAAATAAATGCTTCACGATAATATGGAAAATGCTTAACTTTTTTTTTTCTGAGCCAATGGATTCTAGGGGTCATCAAATTCTTCCTGATTAAGCAAACCCATAACCTAGTTCAGATGAGGAACTATACAACACAGAGGACAGAGTCTCTCATCAAGAAAATAGATGGTAGCAAAGAACCTTCCAGATGGCAAAAATGATTTTGCAACGCAGGAAGCCCAGATATACAAAGGAGCTGGCAATCAGCCCTAAGAAGGGGAGGTCAAAGAGAGGGAAGCAGAGGTCTGAGCATCACTAGCTGCTTACCACAGCACTTTCCTTTAACAATTCAAAACAACAAGTAGCCAAACCAAACCAATCATCTGGTTCCAATGAATGGAGCTTCAGCCTACCCAGATATCTACTCCTTTCCCAGCTTTCTCAGAGGGATCAAATCTTGAAAGGTTAGTGTGCAATCTATAAAAATTTAAATTTATTTAATATAAATATATTATTATATAATATCATGTTATATAATATATAAATTATATAAATAATATTTAACTTAATAAATTTAATTAAATTTTTATTTTATTATTATTTAAAATTTAATAAAAATTTACTATTTTATTATTATTAAAATATAAATTTAATAAAATAAATTTAATTGGGATTAAACCAACGGATCTAACTTCACAAGCCACTTGACTCAAGATTTTCTTTTCTCACCTTTTTTTTCCCCCCAGCATATCATCAGCCTACATTCTATCTTTGTAAGAAACTGGTGATTTCAGTGGTTAGAGTTGCCAAGAACATTGAAAGTGTGATTTGCTCGGGGTCACATTGCCAATCTATGTCAGAGATGGGACTTATTGGATCATTTTACAGATAAAGGTCATTTACAGATAGTCAGGCAAAGAGAGTTTAAGGCTTACAAAGTCTTAAATCCTACCAGAGGCAAGATTTATAGGATCACAGATCATAGTATTTTAGACTCAGAGCTGAAAGATACCTTCAAGTCCATTGAGTTCAACCCTTTTATTTTATAAAGAAACTGAGGCTGATATTAAGTGATTTACCCAGGGTCACAAAGCTAGTAAAGTTCTGAAGTAAGCTTTAAGCTCAGATTTTTTCAACTCCATATGCAGCACTCATTCATTGAACCACCTTCAAACACAAATCTTCTAGATCTCTATACCTTCCCCAATACTGCCTTTTTCCTTCTTCATCTTTTCTTTTTTTTCTGTATCCTGCCCATGATCCTCACTCCTCATAGTTCCCACAAAGACCATCACTGGAAATCAAGAACACTGAGAAATAACTATAAAGCAAAAGATCTGAATTCTAAGCCAACTAATCAATACTTATGTATATCACCTGGTGTCCTCTTCTAAGCAGCTATCTATGAACCTATCTCCTTCCAAGAAACTAGCCCCTTAAACTAACAACAGCATCACTGCCCAATACATTTGGCACAATCTCTCTTTGAGAACTGTCTTCAATATCGCTAGTATTACTATCTCTCATCTCACCTCAGCCTCCTTTGTAGGGCATGCTCCTAGGACTGAAGAAAGGCACTCTTTCCTACTGGAAACTCCTCCTGTAGATGGCAGGATGGCCAACCCAAAGTCATCTTCAACTTTTTCCTTTTCCCTCATTCCACATGTCCAGTCAGTTGGACTTCAATGCTCGTTTTCATCTCTCTTGTGCCCATCCCCTTCTCCTTATTCATACCCTCATCTCTCTTACTTAGACTACTGAAATATTGACTTCTTTATCTGCAATTTCCCTTACCTAGCTGTCATGCTATTATTCCCAAATGCACTATACCCAAAACATGTTTCCAGGTTAGAAAACATAAACTGTTCTGTTGACCATACATCACCATTTACATATATCTACTGTGTATGCTACCGTGCGAAGAGCCAAGGGTCCACAGACATGACTTGCTCTCTCAAATGGAAAAGAAAAATGTTCAAAATAGAAGTGGTAAAGAAGAGATAGACCTGAGAGATGGGAATCCCTCTCGGTCTAAGCTATGGCAAAGGTAGAACCAATGTGACTCTGCAATTGACTTCATGTATGAGGTGACCGAGTGGGAAGAGTCAGAGATAACTCTGATGCTTTGAGTTTGGATAATTGGAAGGATAGTGGAACCTTCAAACACAACAATAAAAGCATGAGAGGAAAAAGCAAACTTTGGAAGAACATTTAAATTTAACATTTTAAATACATCATGTTGAGTTTATGGAACCAGGTGAGCATATCCAGCAAGCAACTGAAAAATAAATGATCTGGGCCAGAAACTCCAGGGAAAGGTGGAGTAGTGTTGAAAACATCGAGCAGGGAGACAGATGGAATACAGAAGCAGCTCTAGAGTGAGATCTTGAGGGCTCTTAGGAGCCAGTTATTTTAGTTACAAAGATAAGGCTACTTGGACAGTCTCACTTCCTCCTGAGTCTTTTAGTCCTTTTTGACACTTGGCTACTCTTCAACCCCTAGTCAAACAGCCATGAAAACAGAAAATATAACAGCCACATATAAGGGTATTGGTGTGTACCAGAGATTTCATTGGCATAGCTAACTAGCTACATGAAAAAAAATCTCTCAAACCACACAGATGATCACATAGTAAGCAATTCACAGGTTTAGAGAGCTGCTTATGGCAACTGAGAAGTTAAATGATTTGCCCAGGGCTAAAAAGCCAATAGATATCAAAGGCAAATCTTAACACCATGTCTTCTAGACTAAAAGCCAATTATCTAGCTAGTACATAAGGTTGCCCTCTTGGGGAGAGAGGGAGAAAGGGAAAGGGAGAGACAAAGAATAAGAGAATGAGAATATAAAACTAGATCCAAAAAATTAAATTGCAACTTTACAAGAGCTATATATCCATACTGAATTTTTTTTGGTTGCTGAAGTAATTGGGTTTAAATGACTTGCCCAGGGTCACACAGCCAGGAAGTGTTAAGTGTGAGGCCAAATTTGAACTCAGGTCTTCCTAACTTCAGGGCTGGGGCTCTATCCACTACACCAACTAGCTATTTTAATGATTTTTAATGATTTTTCTGTCTGCCTGCACTGGAAACCATTGATCCTATTTTCCTATCAAAAAGTTCAGGAAGGATTTGCATTTGAAATTAATAGGTATCAAAATATACTTCTCTTTTGTCCATGGAGATATGGAGAGGAAGGCTAAAGAATATTGTGTACACCAGAAAACTTGGCTTTGTTAGTTTTGTTTTGCTACAAAAGTATATGTTACTATGTAAAAAAATCACAGAGGTCTGAGGAATAGTCCACTTAGATAAAGCAAGAATTGTATGGAGTCTAAAACCTTTATTTTATATCAGGAATTTTTATATTTATATTATATTTTATATATATATATATATATATATATATATATATATATATATATATATATATTATATTAGGAAACTGAAGAGAGAAAATTAAGCATCTTCTCAACCTATTTACCTAGTCACTTTCTAAAATAAGTCACATTTTTTTACTCGCTTTTCAATAAATATCAACAGAACATTAAAAAGAGGGAGAGAATATATGTATTAGGAAAGAACATATCAGAATACTCCTATAGAGGTTAAAAAGAAAATCCTGAAATAAACAAGTCAAACCTATTTGTATAATCTTGCTCAGACCATCCAGTTGGCAAATATTAAAGGAAACAGATAAGGAAACTGATAAGGAAAGCACAATGTGAATAATTAAAATGAAAGAAATGATTTTAAAAAGCAAAACACATTCCATTCTATTTCTCACCTAAGTCCATGTCAAATAATCCAATTTTCTTGAGAGCAGGGACTGGTTTTTGAATAGATGGAATGAGATATTTGTAGAGTGTTTTATAAACTTTAAAGCACCATATAAATGCTACCTACTATGATATACAATAATATTTACTAGTAATATCCATAATACTATAATTATTATTAATTCACCTTTCCTTGTATCTCCAGTGCTTAGCATGGGGCCTTGCACATAGTAGGCATTAAATGTTAATTGATCTGGAATTTCCTACTACTAATGTAGAACACTACCGTGTAACTTAGTCTTGGAAAGCTACCTGGATACTAAAAAGTTAACTGACAGACCCAAAGTCATATATACAATACATACAGGGAAAGACAAACACAGAAAAGAGCAAGATAAAGAGAAACATGGAGAGAGAAATAGAAACAGATAAAAACACACATATAAAGACAGACAGAGAGTAAGAAAGAGGGAAACAGACAGAAAGAAACAGAGAGGAGAGGGAAGAAAGGAGAAAGAGAGAGGGAGAGGGGAGAGAGAAAGGGAGAGAGGAGGAAAGAGAGAGAATAGAGAGAGGGGGGGAAAGTAGACAGAAGGGAAAAGGAAGAAAGAGGGAAGGGAGGAAGGGAGGGGAAAGGTAAGAAGGAGAAAAGAGGGAGGAGAGAGAGAGGGAGAGAGAAGGAGGAAAGGAAAGAAAAGAGGGAGGGGGGGTGGGAAGACAGACAGAGAGAGCATGCATCATCACAGGCTGACTCCAAACCTACCACTCTATCCACAATACCCCACTGCCAAAGGAATTACTACTCCAAAAATTATCAATTTTTTTTTCCTAGACAATTTCTCTACTGTGGCTATAAGCAAATTAGAAGACTTATAAGGTACCTGTATTATTCTGAAGAGCATATGCATTCCTCCTGTTCTGCATCATTTTATATTCATTCCCTTCTTTCCGGGCTCTCCGTTGACTCACCTCTGATGAATCCCTGAAGAAGAAAAATAGAAAAAGGGAGTGTTGGGGAAAGGGAAGAGAAAGAGGCGTGACCAGAAACCCATGTCTTATCTCCCAGCTCCATGTGCTAGAGAAAGTTGGGAAATACCTACAGGGACAGGTTGTTCTGAGCCTCCACAAGTCGTGTCTTCTTGGCGTGATTCTTTCCTTTATAGTGAGCCTGGGCCACGGCTAGGGAACTAAATGAAGCATCACAGAGTTTACAGTAATCATTCTCTGTGGCCCTGATCACTCTGCTGCCCGGCTTAGAGACATCCACCTGACAAGAGAAAAGCAACAAAGGAAAATGGCATCATCTGACACAACTCACCCAGAAGTAGGCTTCTTTGACCCCTCTCAAAGCCCTCCCGGGGACTGAAGAACAATCTCCTTGATCAGGACTGAAAGACACATCCACCCCCTTGATTTTATAGATGAGTAAAGTGATCTTAAGTCACACAGATGAAGAAGGCCTTGTTAAGTCATTTAATCTCTCAGGGCCTCAGTGAATGTGATGAGGATCTCAAAAATAAAAGACCAAGACTAGATGGCCTCTTCCATGATCATTTGGTCCTAAGTGGCAGAGCCCACAATCAAACCCAGATCCTTCCATTCCAACCACAGTACTCTTCCCACACTACCAATATTCCTCTGTGCCCCTGTGATTCATGCAGGATTCCCCGTTCTCTTCCTAGGAAATCTAGAGAAGCGTGACAGTGTAGTATACACTACTTTCAAGACAAAAGGAATAAGAATCTTTTATTCTCAATGGTAGACAGCTTTGGCTTTTAAGGAAAGAAGATAATTTTCAAATAATGATTTCGCCCATATCAAAATATGTGAATGGCTGGTGACCCTCCCCACTATGGAAATAAGGAAAAGAATTAAAATTATGATGGAGTAAAACTGAGGTCAGATATCGGTAAAAGCTTTGAAGATAAGAACTCAGAACCTTACCAGGAAAAAAATTAAATCAATCTCATCCCAGAATTAACTGGAGGTGGACAGAGGCTGCTAGATAGTGTAGTAGATAGAACACCTGGCCTAGAGTCAGGAAGAGCAGAGTAAGTAGCTGAGACTGGACCCAAACTGGGCAAATCACTTTACACTGTTTGCCTCAGTTCCCTTAACTGTAAAATGAACTGGAGAAGGAAATGGCAAGCCACTCCAGTATCTCTGTCAAGAAAATAACACGTGATCATGAAGAGTTGGGCAGGGCTGAAACAAGTGAACAATGGGCAGGGGACAAGCAAGCTAGAGCTAGAGCAGACTAAGCCTAAAGTGGAAGTCCCCTCCATCAACGAAGATCAGCAGATTATCTCTAATTCACGGTGTGTAAGAGTCTCTGGGGCACTGAGGGGTAAAGTAACTTATCCATATTCACACAGCAATATGCAACCAAGGCAATACTTGAAGCCTCTCCAAAGCCAAGCCCCTCTACCCACTATATTATGTCATCTGTCACAATCAGTGACTAATCAGCAAATGTTTTCTGAATATCTTCGTATACAAGACCCTTGTCAATGGCAAGAAAAATGATCCCTTACAGGCAAAAATACTGCAGGACCAAAAACAAAATGAATACTAGGGAACAGCTAAACAAATTGTGGTGTATAAACGTCACAAAATCTTGCTGGGCTGCAAGAAACAATGAAAATGATGAATACAAAAGTCTGATGCATGAATTGATACAAAGTAAAAAAGTGGAAAATGAGGAAAATAATATCACACACATAGATGACTACAAAAAATGTAAAAGAATAAAATGGGCACACTTCAAATGGTACATAATGTCAACTAGGCTCTCATTTTGGCAAGGTAATCCTTTTTTTATCTTCTTAAAGTAATTCACTATCCCACCATGCTGACTATTCCATACCTTTTCGTCCCTCTACCAACCTCCTTTGGTTCTTTTCCCCTTCCTCACTCACTCAAATGAAATAATGATTCACAAAAACTGAGTAGAAAGGAAAGTGAGCCAGTCAGAGGGTAAGAATGAAAATCCACCAATATACATTCTCATTATTACATTCGTAATCTCCAGGAAAAGGAGAGGGATGAGTTGGGAGAGAAGGAAGATGGACAGAAAGGGAGGGAATAGAAGACCTTTAGACATGAATAAGAAATCCACAAATCCAAAGCTGCAGAGGAGAATTAATTTGTACTGTTAAATGGAGTATCCAAGCCAGCAATAACCTGGCTCCATCTCAATGCATCTATCTGTCTAATGGGAGGGACTGGGCTATGGGAGCAGGGCTTGGAGGGGACAGAATGAGAGAGGGGAACGATCTAGATGGAAACCAGTAAGGTGGCTGGAGTAGTACAGGTAGAGCAGAGCAAAGAAAGCTCTGGAAGTGGGAGCAAGAAGAATTTTTCTAGTCTTGCCACCACTACTTAGTAACTTTGGGATCTTGGCCAAGTGACTTGAACATTACAGCCTCAGTTTTCTCCACTCTAAAATGGGACCATTTGCCACACTGCCCTCAGGACCACAAGAGATGTAAATTATAGAAGGACAATTCAAATGTGAGATATTGTAGCTTACTCAGCATATGGTACCATATCTTGAATTCAAGAAGTACTTAACTGTTCCTTTCATTCATCCAGTATGAATGGGCTAGGCACAAGGAATTGAGGCTGAAAGTCCAGGATGTGGCAGTGGGGACAGGAAAGAAGGAGCTATGGACATGTTTCTAGAAAACATATGAGCAAGTCTTGGTAATGACTATGGGGGATCAGAGAAAACAAATATGGTCCCATGATTTCAAGTCTAAGTGACTTGAAGAATGATGGTATTAACCAAAAGTCAGGTAGAATGGGTAGGGTTTAAGAACTTTAAAAAACTCTACCAAGGTCCTTCTGAGCCTCAGTCATTTGCTTTTACCATTTGAAGAAAGCTATACTAAGGCATAAGTAGCTCCATTCGTACCTGCCCAATATTCTTCAACCACGTTGGATGTATTTCATGTAATTGTCACTTAGTATAGAGTCACATTCTTCACAGGACAATGGAAATGGAGAATTAGAGGGGACATCAGTGGCCACTAGTCCAACCCATTCCCCCAAAGGGAATGTCCCCTCCTCCTGGTACCAACTGACAAGTGAATAAGTCTGTATCCTCTTCCAGCTGAACAACGAGGGTAGCAGCAACACCCAGGTAGCAGCAACACCCGTTTATAAAAACATTCTAAATGAACCCAAAGTTCTCACTTGGGGCATCCCTAAGGCAAAAACTACTCAACTCAAATAGCCAACTTCTCAAGGTCCCCTCCACTCATGATTCTGCATAGTATTTCCCATATTTCCTAAGAAACTTGTGGAATTTAGCAGTTCATTTTTATTTATAACAATTAATGATGGTAGAGGCAGCTAGATGGCACAGTGGATAGAGAACCATCTCAGGAGTTAGGAGGACCTGAGTTCAATCCAGCCTGAGAGACTTATCAGCACTTACTAGCTGAGAGGAAGGAGAAAGGAAGGAAGAGGGAGGAGGGAGAAAGAAGGAAGAGCTATTTCACTCTGCCTTCTACTCCAGTTCCAGGCACAATGCCTTGCACAAAGAAGGAACTAAATAAACAACTGCTGATTGATTGACTGATGGATGTTTTACCCAACAACCTATATGATGAATCCAAGGCAGATGAAGGAACAGACTCCTGTCTTATCCAATTCTCAGATTTACAACCCTTGAGCTTCTCTTCAAATATCTCTGAATTCTGGCTCTGAGGTAAATTTGAATTTTCATTAAAATTTTTCATTCAATACTGGAGTCCAGAAGGAGCTTAAATGAGGCTTCCTACTAGGTAGCCAAGAAAAGGGATTATTTGTGATGGAATGAGGGCTTCCGATTGCATTCAGGAACAGCCTAGAAATCACTCTTTCAATCTGGCAAAGCAGATTCATTTAACCTAGGAAGTGGATTCCCATTAACTATATTTTCATCACATCTGAGCCACACTCAGCATACGATTTTCACTTCTTAGGCTGGCAGAACTTTGTATCCATCCAACCTAAGCCCCTGAATGAAGAGGGAGAGACAGGACGCCATTTCAGGAGCTTAGAACCAACTGTTCAAATGAATTTGCTGAAAAAAATTAAACAGCTCTCATTCTTCATTCTGACTATCCGTTAATCTTCCAGCTGCCAGCTGCCATAAAACATCTGCCAAGACCATTCCTCATTGAGGAAGACAAGAAGATCGTGTTTCTCATAAAGGTGAGAACTTTCTGACCATCATCTTTTCCCACCTTACCTGGGGGGGAGCTGGCACAACAGGAGGGGCTACAGGCTCCACTATATTGCTCATTCTGGTAGAGGGTGGACAGCTACTCGCCGCATAGTAATTCCGGAGTTTCTTACTATGATTTTTACCCTAGAAACAGAATGGCATAAGTCATTGTCACCAGGAAAGTTTTCAATCGTGTATTTTTTTAATCAATATTCATTCATTCACCCAGCACAGATTAAGCACCTACTTTGTGCCAGGCACTATGCAGGATACAAAGGCCAAAAGTGAAGCAATAACAATTTTATATGCATAACATACATAGAAATGAACACCACCAAAAAAAATTACAAAAGTCCCAGCTCTGCCTCTCCCTTAGAGATATGTAGTTGATTATTTTTCCCCTATTCTCCTAGGGAAAAAAAAAATACTATTTACAATATGAGATGGCTCTCTGGGAAGGGAGGAATACTGGAATACATGGTGATGTGGGGAAAAAAATTACTTTTGTAAAAGCTTATTTTTAAATATAAATATATAATATTGCAAGGAATAACAAATATATTGAGACAATTACCAAAATAATTTAAGTTCACAGACCTCTCTCTCCAGGTTAAGAATCCTGATCTAGACTATTATCCTCACATTTTACAGATGAGGAAACTGAGTCTCAGAAGAAGGAAAGTGATTTACCCAGTCACACAAGTAGTAGTGGGAGTGGGATTTGTATCCACTGAATCCATCCTCACTACACTCCACATATTTCATACTTTTAGTACTACTCAAAAAAAGATCCTCACTGAACTCCATATACAGATTTTAGCAAAAAAATTGATTAATTCCTGATCTAAAAGGAGCCAATCACTTTTCTTATTGTTGTTCAGTCATTTCAATTGTGTCCGACTCTTTGGGCCTTTATTTGAAATTTACTTGGCAAAGATACTGAAATTGTTTGTCATTTCCTTCTCCAGCTCATTTTACAGACGAGGAAACTGAGACAAAGAGAATTTAGTGACTTGCCCAGGATCATAAGTATTTGAAGTTAGTAAATATTTGAAACCAAATTTGAACTTGGGTCTTGGTGACTCCAGATCCAGCATTCCACTACCAATAAAACAGAAAAGGTCCAGGAGAGATATTGCACCAAAACCAGGAAAAACGAAATTTATAAAATTCTATTTTCCCCAATATCCCTGAACTTTCTGTGACTTAACTATCCTCCATTACTGCCAGATAGGAGCTTAATGGCTTTCTCAGTTTTCTCTAGTGGTTTCTGAATAAGCTTAAAAGGCTCCCTAACCCTAAATTCGCCTCTCCCTTCTCATTTTACAGGTGAGGAAACTGAGTCCAGGAGATAAGAAATGACTTTCCCAAGCTCACAAAATGGGTAAGATTTGTCTTCTGGTTTTTCGTTTCCAAACTGACTGCTCTAGACACTGGACTGTGCTCTTATTAAGCCAGATGACTAAAGTAATTCATATTTGGCTAGAGGATAAAGCTATCTGATTTCCAGACTGTTTTGCTCATGCTATATTACCCCAATCTATCACTACTCCTCTGATAGCAATAGCCAGTGTAAGAAAGGGTACAAAGCAAAGCTAAGTAGAAGGGAGCAGCAACAAGACTTTTTAAAAAATGTTTTTTATTTTAATTTTTTGTTTCAGATAATGCAAGGATAAAACAAGGGGAGAAGGGATTTTCTCAAATATGCTTTTAAATTGTTAAAATCTAAGAATGACTAAGAGGTTTATGGTTAAAAGTTCAGACTGAATCAAAAGTTTAGGGGCAGGATTAAGGAGTCCACTACTGTTAAGACTATCAGCACTGCCCTCTTATATTTGAGGAGTACTTTAATTAGCTGTTTCATATTAATTTTTGTTCTTTTGCTCTTCTCAGCAATGTGTATAATGAAGAATACTATTTTTTAATTGTTAGGAGAAACCTAAATTCAGCTCCTACCACTGACAGTTTCATTTATCCATTCCAAAAGCATTTATTAAATTCTTACTGCATACCAGGAACTGTGCTACATGCTAGTAATACAAAGACAAAAAAAAAAAAAAAAAAAAAAATCCCAACCCTCAAGGAATTGTCATTTTCTTAGACTTAATCAGCTGTGTGATTCAGATTAAATCATTTAACATCTAAATTTGTTTTTCTCATCTGTAAAACAGGTATAGTAATCTCTAAATTCTATCCTGATGAGGCTGCATAGGGATGATAATCACTAAAATATCTATTCTCTAAGTGGGATAGAGGGTTGACCTTGAAATCAGGAAACTCTGATTCTGACATATCTTGATTATGTTTATGTCTTCCTCAGCCCCAGCAGCTCTCCCTCTAGGATTAAGATACAGCCATATCACAATGCAGCACACAGAAGGAGTTTTCATACCAGAAGTTCCCTACTGTCAATGAAATCACAAGGATAGATTTTTTTTTTTTTTTTCAAATATCTGCCTTCCCAGCCTGTTGCTGGAATTCAATGGAATAATGTCTCTCAAGTAACTGGTAAACTTTCAAGTTATTTATCATTATTATTATTATTATTATTGTTAGCAGCAGCAAGGGAGGTTAACCCTCTCTACAGAATATTTTTTAGTGCTTGATTTAACTACAAAATCTTTGGATTTTAGTAATATAGTCTTTCCACTGTACGATGATCACACATATCTAGAGTATGTTAAGGTTTACAAAGCACTTCTACAACCACTAAATAAAGGATGGAATACAATCATTTCCCTCTCCTTCTCCACCACTTTTTTTTTAACCCCCAAATCAATCTATGAAGAAGCACGAACATACCTACTGTTACTGTGTTAGACTTTAGGAATAGAGACAAGGGGAAAAATATAAAAGTGGCTCATATTCTTTTGAATCGAGAAACTTAGACATGGTTGCCATGACTAGGTAAGACTCATATAAGTAGTGGGTGACTGAATGGATTTAAATTCTTCCCCCACTTCCCACCCAGGTCAACACTAGCAGTATCTTAAACTCTGACTTTATCCATTCAATGACTCAGATAAAATGCCTAAGCAGTACTATGAACTTTGACCTTCCCCACTTCCACTGCAGGACTAAGTAGGGTTTTTCCCCCCCCAGAGGGAACAGCTTATTTTTTTTCTAGCATTGAGGAGATACCCCTCTTTTGCATCCCACCCAGCACAGGAAACCTAGGAGAAAGCTATTTGAGAGAGCCCGTGTTTCCCAAATTCTGGTGATTTGGTATTAAAAAACAAATGTCAAAAGTGTGATTTGAATGTTCTAAAGGAATTTTTAACTTAGGGATGGTACCTAGTTGCTTTTCTTGTAGACATTACATAAAATAATCTTGCTACATTAAATATCATTCCTTCTAAAGGAACTAATTTTTTTTTACCCCTAAATACTGGTGAGGTTTTTTTTTTTTTTCTTTTCATTCTTCCCTTGAATACCAAATAACAGAACTGACAGGTTTTTACCTAATTACCAAATAGTATAAATACTAATATGTGGTGCAGTGGATAGAGTGTCAGGCCTTGAGTCAGGAGGACTTGTGTTCAATTCCATTTTTAGATGATTACTAGCTGTGTGACCCTGAGCGAGACACTTAGCCATGTCTGCCTCCGTTTCCTCATCTGTAAAATGAACTAGAGAAGGAAATGGCAAACCACTGAAGTATCTTTGCCAAGAAAACCCCAAATAGGGTTACAAAGAGTCAGACATGACTGAAAAAAACAACTGAACATAAATACTAATCCACATTTTTAAAAGCATTTACAGGGATTTAAATTTAAAAGGGACTATGTTCTCTTCAACTTCCTATGAATAGCAGCATGATGTCAATATCTTAATTTACTCTTGGCAGTAACAAATAAGAACACTAACTTTGGAGTCACAAGACCTGGATTCAAATCTTGCTATTTACTAGTTGTATAATTTTAAACAAGTTACTCCACCTTCTTTGGACCTGTTTCATCATCTAAATCAGGAAATGCGCTTCAATGAGTTATATCTATTGTTATATCTATTGTCAATAGATAGTTGATTTATTATATTGTATTGATTTATTATTATAATTAATATAATTAATGTGTTGATATATTATTAATATTGTATTGATTTATTATATTGTATCATATTATATTATATTTATTTATTTATTATATTGATAATAGATTTAAATCTATTATCAATATGACACAGTTCATAGACCTGGATTCAAATGGCCTGAAACTTAGTTGCTGTGTGATAACAATACCACTTAACATCTAGGTCTTAATTTCATTACATGTTAAGAAAAGAAAAAAAGCTAAATCGAGGTTACTGGAGTCTTTCCAGCTCTAAACCTAAAAACCAGTATCAGAAACATGAGGCTCTCAACTCTTGGGGTCTCCCCCTGTTGGAGTTCATAAATTCTCTCCTCAGAGCATCTTCTATCCTCTGGATATTTCTGCTGAGAAGAGATTGTTGTTGAACAGCACACCAGGCTTGGTCATAAGGAGCAGCAGCCTGCAGATAGACGCTAATAAAAAGGAAGGCATGGTTTGTCTCCAGTGATTTGATTTTTAAATTAAGTTACAACCAAAGCCATGATTTTGCAGCTATAAATATAAATGACCTCATTTAAAAGTATAACAGCCTGGAAGTATTTGGGGGCTGGCTGACCAGTATAAGAATCCCTGAAACAAGACAAAAGCTCTTCCTAACTTGATGCAAACTCTAGAACAGTCCCCAGATCTAGCCCATCCTATAAGATCCTATAAAGAAGGGTACTGGGCTTGGAGTCAGGAAAATTTGAGGTTACATCCTGCTTCTTATGCTGATTCGGACAATTCCCTATGACTCAACTTTACTATATCACAGAAGGAGTGTAATCTGAAATGCTGGTAGGAATTCCCAGACTGGGAGATCTCTCAAGTCAATAAATCCCCAGCTCTTCTACCTATCATGTATGGCAAATAACAAAATCAGATGGCCTGTGCCAAAGAAAAAAGCAAATATAAAATTGGCTTTTCAGAAATTCTGAAAACTTTTTTTTTTCTATTTAAGGACTAGGAGACAGCAAGGAATGAGTAGGTAAGAATGCTTGACTTAAAAATGAAGAAGATCCAAATTCAAATCTGGTTTCAGACACTTGACTGCATTGGCATAGATGAGTCACTTAATACTAAGTCTCAGTTTTCTCATCCATAAAATGGGAATAATAGCAACTACTTCATAAAGTTGTTGAGAGGATCAAATGAAATAACAGAAAATGATTTTTCCGAACTCAAAGCATCATATAAATGTGAGCTATTATCTCCACCAGTTGTTTCAGATGTTCTCTGTGCTTTGGTTCTATTTTATTAATCTACAATTCTGTTTTCCTTCACATTTCTTATTCCATAACTTCAACCCAGTTCCAGTCTTCTCTTCAACTCTCTCAACAGTCAGTCTGTGGCTCTGTGTTTAGCAGACCTTAACCTTTGGCTGAAGGCCACACAAAAGCCTTTATCTTCGTGATCCTATTTCATCATCTATAAAATGAAGATACTTAGACAAGATACCCATAATAACTATCTTGTAGCGCTATCATGGGAATCAAATGCAGCAACATATATCAAATATTTGGTGAAACTTAGGGCTCTGGATCAGAGGTGCTTAACATGTTTTTCTGTCATGGATCCTTTAGCAATTTGGGGAAGTCGAAGAGCCCCTTCTCGGAAAAAACTTTTTGTAACCTACATTCCTAACTGATGCAAATGCTCCATTTCAGCTATAGGTTAATATAAATAAAAATGTAAGCTTTTCCCCATCCAAACTCAGGGACCTCTGAAAATCTACCCACAGACCCCTTATAGGTCCATGAACACCAGTTTAACAACTCCTTCTCTACATAAATATCAGCAATTATTTTAATATTGTTGTTACTAATTTGAATTTGTTGAAATTAGGGTAATATTATAAAGCTGGAAGGGATTATGGAAGTCACCTAATCCAAGCTTCTTATTTTCCAGCTGAGGCAGAGTTTGCATCTTGGCCAAGGTCAGAGTTGTACTGAGTGAAAGAGCTATCAAACTATGACTACCAGTAGAAATCTAGGGCTCTGTCCATGGTACCAGTCTTTCCACTTCCACCCTAGAACACGCTGCCCTACTCTTGTCACTTTCTAATTTAGAAATACTAAAGAACACCCTGATTACTGAGACATTTATCCAATAATTTGCTTCCTGTTTGTTTTCCCCCTCCAAATTTAATTAACTAATTATATCAGACTTGAAGTAGCTAGGGACCAGTACTATCATTAATCTGATCACCAACCAATTTTAGTGCTCACTGAATGGCAGACACATAATCAAAAACATTAGAGCACAATAAACTGGAGGAAATCTGAACTAGGGCCCATTTTCATTGCTGTCTGTTTCAGGCTCACTGATCAACACTACAGTGTATGAAGTATACTGAATTCCCCCATATGTGACCAGCAGCTTGCATTATTGTCTGTCCAAACTATTTAAGAAAAACTAAATCTACAGCTACATAAAAGCACCTTGGCAAGTAAAGATAGCTGGAAAAAATTGGGACTTGGAGTCAGAAAGACCAGGATTTAAATTTTACCTCCCATACCTATTAGCTGTATGACTCAGGGCAAATCATTTCATCCCTGAGACTCATTTTTCTCATTTGCATAATGAGGATAACTGTAGTAGCCTTCTATATTTGTGATTCAAATGAGATAATAGGCATAAAGTGCTTGGCTATTCTTAATGCACTATATGAGATACCAGTTCTTATTACTAAAAGATATGTGTAAAGGAACCTAAATTTTCTCCTAGAAAAGTAAATGATTTCCAAAGTTTCTTTAAAAGGTATTTTTTAAAACTCATGGAATTTTAGAATTAGAAGAGATCTTAATGGCCATCCAACTCATACCAAATAAAAAAAACCAACTATGACATGCCCAATGGGGTATTCCATCTCTTCTGAAAGGCCTCCATTGAAAGTTGTATTTATCACGTGTGTACATACAAATGCTCTTTGATGTTTGGGAGACTCCTAATAAAACTGTGTGAATTTAGGCCCTTAATACTTCTCATCTGGACCACTTCAAAACTGCCTACCTAGTCAACTTGCCTTTAGTTTTTTCCAATTCATGTTGTGTTACGCCCTAGTCATATTAGTTCTTTTTGCAGATGTAGAATGTAAACTCCTTGAAAAAGGAACTGCTTGATTTTTTTATTTTGTATTCCCAGTACATGTGACAGTGACTGATAAGTAGTATGTGCCTAATTAATACTTTTTGATTGTTAAAGGCAGTAGTCCTCAAACTTTTTAAATAGGAGGCCAGTTCACTGTCCCTCGGACTGTTGGAGGGCCGGACTATAGTGAAAATAAAACCTCACCCTCTGTCTCCGCCCCTCAGCCCATTTCATAACCCAGTGGGCCAAATAAACATCCTCAGCAGGCCATAGTTTGAGAACCCCTGGTTCAAACAAAGGTATAGTGATTCATGTCTTTCCTCTACCCCAAACCATCAGTAGCTCCTTGATGCTACAGAAGGGATTTCGCCTCCCTTCAGAGCCTGACCTTCTGCTCTTTCAGGTACCCTTCACCAGAGGTATCAAACATAAGGCCCAAGAGCCATATGTGTCACATAATACACCCAAGTATGACATGAAACAAAATTAAATGTAAATGAGAAACATTTAATTAAAAAAATACAATAAAACATGGGTATCAATGTGGTTTTCTCTACATCAATAGGCAATACTCAGGTACTTGTATGTTTAGTTTAGTGGCCCCCAAAGAAATCACAATTTAACTACCACCCACCCACCCACCCCCAAAAAAAAAAACCACAAAGCTTTTACTTCTAACATTCTTCATGCCCTATGCTAGCTCTCAGCTTTTGAAAATCCAAATTATCTAAAGCCAACATTGGCCCAAAATATCTTTCCCTGAGTTTAGTTATTTCAAGGCAGTTGCTAAGAGCTATGAGCAAGGCTATGAGGGATGCTGCTGCTCCTTCATTTGGCTCCTGTGGACTTCTGACAGAGGAAGCATTGGGTTTTGTATGTGTCATCTTAGCATACTGAGCTAGAATGGGAAGCCATTCCAACACTTTGCCTTAGCTCCCCAAATCCCCCACCTAAAGATTGCACTTTTGAGTTCCTCTAATAGTCAACAAATAAAGAGACATATGACCTGGCTTTTTAACACTTAAAAGAAACCATTGATGAATATGGAAATACGTTTAGAAGAACTGCACATGTTTAACTTATATCTGATTGCTTGCTGTCTGGAGGAAGAGGAGAGAGAGGGAGAAAAATTTGAATCACAAGGTTTTGCAAAGGACAATATTAAACTATTTTTGTATGTATTTGGAAAAATAAAAAGCTATTTTAAAATAAAAATCAGATTTTTTTTAAAGAATTTTAAATCCTAAAACCAAAATATCATCCATGATTTCCTGAACACCTCACTATGTACTAAGCCTTAGGGCCAATGTCAATTGAAGGTCAGTGCTGATCCTCAAGGGTCAGAGGATCATGGAAGCTTTAGAAGTTATGGAAACTCAGAAGTAATCCAGTCCAACTTCCTCATTTTATAGATGAGGAAAATCAAATTCTTGTCCAAGATCATATAGGGAGTAAAGGATTTGAACCCAGAAACATAGTTCCAAATATGATCTGCTTCCTAGTACAACCCACTGCCTCCTGTGGCTCATATATATAACACCTGATAGCATGAGATAAGCAGGATAAGAGAACCAGAGTTGGATCAATAAAAGACTTTAGGAGCCATCTAATTCAACCTCGGGAAACTGAGGCTCAGAAAGGAGAGGTAATTGCCCAAATTAATTCAACTAGGGTCCTCTGCCTCTAAAGATAGCCTACTTTGCAAGGCACAATAGTATTTCCATGTTTAGAAGAATTGCACATGTTTAACCTATATTGGATTACTTGCTGTGTAGGAGAGGGGAAAGGGGAGAGCAGGAGGAGGAGGGAAAAAAATATGGAACACAAAGTTTTTCAAGGGGGAATGGTGAAACTATCTTTGCATGTATTTTAAAAAATAACATACTATTATTAAAAAATACCATAAAAGAGAAAAATAATATCTCCATATGGGAGATAACAAATATTCTATGAGAATCCAGAGAAATGAGAAATTATTTCAATTTCAAGCAGGGAGACGAGATAGAGAATAGAAACAACAAGAGGAGCTACCCAGGGGTAATATTATTTGAGGTGAGCTTTAAAGGATGGATAAAATTTCAATAAATAGAGATGGAGGCAAGGGAGGCATCCTAGGTGTAAATTCCATTCATACAACATTTATTAAGTCAACTACGTGCTAAGTATCAGGAAAGCAAAGACAAAGATAGTTCCTGCTCTGACCTCAAAGAGCGGTCTTTTGACTGGAAAAGAAAACACCCATATACATGGAGAGGTAAATACAAATTAATTTCAGGAGGACTGATACCATTAACAACTGGAGAAATCAGAAAAGGCTTATTGGAGGAAGCGAGCATTTGATTTGAGCAAGCCTTGAATAGCTCTAAAGACTTCAGGAGGAAGAAGAAGGGGGGGATAGAATTCCAGGGAAGTGGGGAGGGATGGACAGTCACAAATTAGAAACAGCAAGTGACCAGTCCAACAGCAACATGAACAAGGAAAGATAACGTAAATCCACGTGGAAAGACAGATTGAAGCTAAATAAATGATAAATAATTTTAAATGACCAATAAAAGAGTTTGCATTTTATCTTTAAGTGTAGGAAACCACTGAAGCTTCTTGAGCAAAGGAATAACTTATTCAGAGCTGTAGTTTAGAAATATCAATTTGGAAGCTATGCATTTGGTAAATTTGAGGGGATGGCTGGGCATAGGGAAGGCTTCAATTAGAAAGCTATCCTACTGGTCTTGGTAGAAGGTGATGAGGGCCTGATTTAGGGTGGCTGAGGTGTTCCTGGAGAGAAGAGGATGGATGCTAGAGATGAGAGTCTCAGTAGTATCTTGGGTAGAAAGCTAGAGAGAAAAATCAAAGACGACTCTTAGAGTAGGTGACTCATTGAATTGCAGTGCCTTGGACAGGAAAAGGGAAGTCAGAATGAAAGAGGAAGAGAAAAAATTCTGGTTTAGATATGAATTTAAGATGTCTATTAGATTTCCGGGTAGAGATGTCCAGTAGGCTACTAGAGAAAGGAGATTAAAAATATAGATTTGGGAGTAATCTCCATGGCTAGTTGGAAATAACTTTGTGAGTCTTAAAAGCAAAGAATTGGAAAACTGGAGTTCTCCATCCTCTAAACTTAGAGAAGTTGTCTGTAACTTCAGGCTGGAGTCAGCCAGTTATCTAAGAAAGAGTACAGGCTCTGGATCAGAGAACCTGGGTTTGAATCCTGACCAACTCAATTCCTTTCTCTGGGCTTCAATTTTCTCCTCTATAAAATGAGTGGACAAAGCTAAATAAATGTCTACTAAAGACTGTCCCCATCTCTAATTCTCCAGACTGTCTCAGTCTGGCTAGAAAATTATAAATAAGGTACATATCATGGAAAGCCTCGGGTGTCAGAGAAAGGATTTACAGTTGTATAGGCACCAAAGCTTGAGCTGAGGAAATACCATGATCACAATACCAATGGTCCAAGAAGATTAATATAGCCTAAGTAGGAAAGATGGAAGCTGGGAAACTAGTTGGGCAGATGTTAAAATAGTCCAGACGAGAAGCCACAGGACTGATATGATCATGGAAAGTAAAAAGCAGAGAACAGATTTGAGAGACCAAGATGAAAAGCTACAGGACATGGCAGCGAACACTTGTCAAGAGCAAAGATAAAGGAGTAGAAGAGGCAAAAGATTTTGAGGCTGAGAAAATGTGATTAACAAGAATCAGGCAAGTCAGGAAGCAGAGTTTTAAGGGAGAGATCACGTTTGGTGGTAGATCCTGGTGAAGATAACCAGCAGGCTGACGAAAATTTAGGTCAAGTCCTGGGAGAGAGTTTAAATTAGAGACACAGATTTCTGAATTACATAACTTCAAAATTAGATGAAACCTCAAAAGCTTAGAGATCCAGTGCAGTAATCCCAGAATTGGATTGAGGATGACCTGAGTTCAAATTGTTCCTCAAGACACTTATGCATTGTGGGACCCTGAACAAGTCACTTAAGATCGTCATGAGCATAGTTTCTATTCACAAGTTTCCTCATCAAGAAAAAGAAGGTATTATACTCAAGGATCTCTAAGATTCTTTCCAGCTCTAAATCTATGATCCATCTAATCTAACCCACCCTTGACTTCTCAGAAATAAAGCAGAGGGGATTCTTGGTCATCACTTAGTGCCCATTTAGGATTACAGCAGAAACCCAGTACTTCCCATGCTAGCCCATTCTAAATGCACAGGAAGATTTTTCCTTAAAGCAAAGTCCAAATCTGAAACTTGTAATCATTTCTCCAAGTTCTGTCTCCAATAGCAGGACAGAGATGATATAAAATAGTCCTTTAGGAGCTGAAGGTACTTGCACAAAGGTAATCTCCTAGGCCTAGGAGTAGATGAGATCATCAAGAAAAGAATGCAGGTCAATGATAGTGATTTGGAGAATATCTGAGTGGCAGGAAATGTCTGACCATTTAGCTGACAGAAGGAAGCAGAGAAGTGACAGAGCCAAGAGAATTCTGGGAACCCAGTATTGTGAAAGCCTAGGAAGCAGAGACAGAAAATAAAGGAGGAGAGGGACAGTTACAGCAGGACAGAAGGCATACTTCAAGGGATTGAGAAAGCCCAGGGAGGAGGAGAGGAAGGAGACAGATTTCTTTTTAGATATTTATCTATAGAAGAAAGCAGAAGAAGAAAATAGTAATTTGAAGAGAGGAATTTTTCAGTTGTTGTCTTTTCTTTTTTAAGGAATTGGGGGGGGATAAAAGTAAAAAAATAAATAAAATAATTGGAGGAAAATGATTCGATTTGAAGAAGCATCTATAGAATCAAAGCAATGGAAGTGTGTCACAGAGGGAGAAGGGTTGAGGTTCAAATCCTGACTTTATCAACTCATTACCAGTGTGACCTTAATCTACATATTTCCCTTTTCCAGAATGCAGTTTCTACATCCTTCAAATTAGAAAGGAAAGATTAGATAAGCTTGAAGATCCTTGCAAGTTCTAAATCTAAGATGATAATATTAAAGGGGGCAAATGTGAAGGCAAAAGCATGAGAATAAGAACTGAGCTTGTGATTTTGCCAAATGAAGAAACTTCTCCCCATGCAGACTGGCATCTTCTCTACAATCTACAGTCATGGATAATTCCCTCAAGCAATGAGATGAGTGACTAACCTAGAATCCCATAGTGAATGTGATAGAAGCAGAACTAGAATCCAGTTCTTCTTTGCTTCAAAACTGGCTCTCTATCCACTACTCCAATTGAGCTTTTAAAAACCCTGAAAGACAATCTGCTTCACCCCAAGTCTAATACTCTACTCCCTATACCACACTGCCTATCAAATATCCCACCTCACACGTTACCCTTTCCACCTGCTACTCAAAATAGATGGATAAGACTGCAGGTATCTTCTATGTACCAGAGCTGTTTGTATGTTGCCTCCCCCATGAGAATGTGACTTCCTTGGGAATGGGTGTCATGTTTTTGGCCTTTTCTTGTATCCCTAGTGTTGAGCACAGTGTTTGACACAAAACAAGTTTGTTTTTTTAAAAATCAAAAGAGGCTGGTATACAATGTGAGAAATAAAATCAGGACAGTCTTAATAAAAGTTCAGGTGGGGCCTACATTTTCCATGGCTCTCTCCTCTCCTTTCTTCCCTGGTAATTTCGAAATATTATCTAGGGCTTATCAAATTTACATTAGCTGCCATCAGCATTTATCTTACTGTTCCTTTATTCCAACTCTACTCCTATCACTACATAAAGATAATAATATCTAAATGTCCAGGCAACTTAAACAAGCCAAAAAAAAAAAAAAAAAAAAAAAAAAAAGATAAAAGAAAAAAGGCTACTGATTTTCAAAGTTGTCAGACTGAGTCAAATGCTGTATATCAAACATGAGATATCAGTCCTACAAGGACCTCAGGTTCAATTCCTCACAAGAATAACTCAGAGAAGCCTAGAAGAAATGCTCATGAAGGAAAATGTGGGGTGGGAAGTTTCCTATAAACCAGATAAAAGTTATCTTTTTAGAAAACAAAAATTTCACCATTGTTCACCAATTTTTAGATTATTGTTGTGGTGTTGTTCTTGCATCTTTATTAACCTTTGTTGCATCATGGCCCACTCTGCCAGTCTGGTGAAGCCTGTGAAGGGATCTTTTCAGGATAATGTTTTTAAATGCATAAAAAAGAAGACAGAGAAAATCAAAGGAAATTCTACTTAAATATAATTATCAATATTTTAAGAAGTATTTATAAACCAGAAAGGGGACTGTGAGACTGAGTATGGATCACAACATAATATTTTCACTTTTTTGTTGCTGTTGTTTGCTTGCATTTTGTTTTCTGTCTCATTTTTTTTCCTTTTTGATCTACCAGAGAATCACAATATAGCATTTTCACTTTTTGTTGTTGTTGTTGTTTGCTTGCATTTTATTTTCTGTCTCAGTTTTTCCCTTTTTTGATTTACCAGAGAGAGGGATTAAGTATGGATCACCACATAGCAATTTAACTTTTTTGTTGTTTTCTTGCATTGTTTTCTCATTTTTTTCCCTTTTGATCTGATTTTTCTTGTGAAGCATGATAATTGTGGAAATATATATAGAAGATTTGCATGTATTTAACATATATTAGATTACTTGCTGTCTAGGAGAAGGAATGGGGGAAAGAGAGGGAGAAAAAAAATTTGAAACACAAGGTATTGCAAGGATGAATGTTGAAAACTATGCATATGTTTTGAAAATAAAAAGTTTTAAAATAAATAAATAAAAATACAAGTATTCATGGATCATATGCTACCTATTAAAAGAGCCAAATCTTTTAAAATATCTTTGCCTCTGATACACTCTCTGCCCTAAAAGAGTTATTAATGAAGCTCATCTTGAGATTTCTGTGCCATACTTACCTGATAATGAGCTTGAGCCTGCTGGGCTGAGTTCAAGGTGACATTACAGAGTTTACAATACAAGGGCCTACATAGCTCCTCCAGTGAAAAATCTTGCTCCACCGTCCCAGCTCTAGTGAGCTCCTGTGCCCTGGCCAGGGGCAAAGTAGCCTCCAGCCCCAGAGGTCTCTGAGGGGACAGCAGAAAGGTGGTTCTTGATCTGGTGGCCACTGACATAGGAAGAGGGGATGAGAGCTGCTCAGGGGGAGGAAATCCGGTGTGCTGCAAGAGGATCATTGGGCAGGAGGACGGGCATGCTCCAGGGGCCAGTGGAGAGCCTGGTCTTCAGATCTGAATCAAAAAGAAAGATATTCAGATGGCAGTATCAGCAACATGGGTAGCACTTAAATTCTTGGGTTTTTCAATAGCACTTAATGTCTTGGGTTTTTCAACTCAGTGGGTATTTATGAAGTGCTTCTTATGTTCTGGGCCCATTTGATTAAAAAGTCAAAAACATAACAGTTACTTTCACAAGAAGCCCCCATTATACTGAAGGAAAACAACATGAATATCCACACATAATTAAATACAAAGATATAAAATAATTTTGGAGGGCCAAAACCATACAGTGCAGCTAGGTAGTGCAGGAGATCTTCATGAGTTCAAATCTGACCTCAGACACACTAGCCATGTGCCATTGTGCAAGTCATTTTACTCTGCCTCCATTTCCTCATCAATAAAATGAACTGGAGAAGGAAATGGCAAGCTATTCCAGAATCTCTGCCAAGATAACCTTAAATAGGGTCAGAGAATTAGTCATGACTGAACAACAAGAAGCCATGATTAAGAATTCAGGTGAAAGGAATTAGGAAAGGCTTTTTAAAAGAGGTGATATTTGAGCTGAGTATTGAAGAGAACTAGGAAACAAAGAGCAAAGGAATTCAATAGAGTGAGCATGAGAGCTGAATAAAACCAAAAAAAGCTGCAGAAAAGCTCTGAAGTCAGAGGACCACGGTTCAAATTCCACCATTGCCACATTTTACCTCCACTTTCTCATTTGTAAAATGAGAGGCTTAAATGGATGATTCCTGAGGTCCCTATCAGCTCTAAAGCCATGGGCTGATTATATCAGTTTGGGACTCTGGGAAGGTTAATTGGTATTAAAAGGTATTTGGACCTCAGTTTTTCTTATTTGTAAAAATGAGAGCTAGAACTAGACCCCACATGACAACCCAGTATTGTTATTTTTCCTCTGATTTGACAAACCATTATCTGGGCCAGCTCCTTCCTCTTTCATCTGTCAAGGGAACACCCTATTTCTCTCATTCTTTCCTTATAAAAATCCTCAAAATTCAGCTCTTTGTGGAACTTTCCATTTTACCAGAGAAGGAGGTCTTAACTGACTGGAGCATAAATAAGATTTTATTTCAGTCCACCCAGTTCTATCAGCTATCCTACTGTCCTCCAACATATTAATGATGCTTCATACATGGCTGATTAAATCTACAGGGCTAAAAGAAACAGCAGAAGTTACCTCAACTAAACCTCCTTCTCCTAAGCTCATTGAAACACATCATTCTAATCATCACCCTAAGGAACACAAAGACCACCCTAAGGACTACAAAGCATGAATTTCTGGTATATGACCTCATTGTCCTCTAGGTTAAGGTAATATCAAAATGGTTGGAATTAATTTGTCAGGTAAGCTAATATGGAAAACACAGAGATGAAGCCATCCTCATATTCTCCATAATTCAGTATATTCAGAATTGAGCAGACAATAGCTCTTTCCTAGCTAAGGGTCATATATGGAGGAATAAAAGATCTTACCTAGAATCAGCCTGTGACAAGACAAAATGAAACTTATTCCATTTAATAGACCTGATGACTTTGGTCACTGGCACCTTATAGCTTGAGAATATATTCTAGAGGTTCTTTTTTCCTGGCAGGAGGTTATTTTTTTTCTTTCCTTCCTCCAGGGGTAGACAACCACAGAACAAGCTGGACAAGATCACAGATGCACAGCACTTTAGAGATGAAGGAGAATAGAGGTCATCAATTACTCAATCAGGCAACTAATATCTATTAAGTACTTAGAGTCTGCCCTACAGTATGCTAAGCTCTGGAAGCATGAAAAATGATAGAAAACAGCCCCTCATCACAAGTAGTTCCCAGTGGAAAGGAGGAGACAACATGTTAACATATACATGCAAACAAGGCAAATAGAGAATAAATTGGAGATAATCACTGAGTGAAGGCATTGGAATTAAAAGAGATCAAAAAGGACTTTTTATATGAAGGGAGACTTGAAGGAAGCTAGAGAAATTCAGGGACAAGGTGAGGAGGGCAAACACGTCAAGTATGTGGGATAGTCAGTGAAAATGCCTGGAGTTCAGAAATAAGAGTGCAAGGAACAGCAAGGGAGTCGGCAACACTGGCTAGCAGAGTACATAGGGGTGAGGTAAGGTGAAAGAGTAGAAAGCTTGTGAGAGGGATTTATATATATAAAAGGCCTTGAATGCCTAACAGAAAATTTTATATTTGATGCTGAAAGGAATGGGAAGCTACTTAAGATTGAGATGGGAAGAAGGATGTTAGTATAAGAAGGTGGACACTTGTAGAAGAACATTTTGAAAGTTAAGTAGAGGATGGACTGGGGTGGGGAAGAAACCAGATGACTACTGCAATAATCCAGGTGTGATAATAAGGATTTATGTCATGTTGAAGGAACAGTCTGAGGAGAGAAGGAGGCAAATGTGAGAGATATTGAATAGATAAAGTCAACAAGAATTAGAAAAATATTGCTTTTGTTTGTTTGTTTTTTGGGGCAAGGCAATAGGGGTGACTTGCCCAGCCATCACAAAGCTAGTAAATGTCAAGTGCCTGAGGTGAGATTTGAATTCAGGTCCTCCTGATCCTAGGACTGGTGAAAAATTGGATTTTAAAGATGAGAAAGTCTGAAGAGTTCAGGATGATGGTGAGGTTCAAGCCCGGGTGACTGGGTATGTTCAACAGTAGTAGGGAATTTAGGAAAAGGATTTAGGAAAAAAGGTAATTAATTCAGTTTTACATATATTGAATTTAAGATGTCTAATGGACATTTGGAGAGGGAGAAAAACTGGAAGTCAGGAAAGAAGCCAGGACAAGATATGGACCATCACTCCCAACTAGTCCCTACACAAGCGGTTTCTCCATACAACAATGATAGTATTAAGAATCATTAAAAATTCCACTTCTATAGCAGGCTTACAAGTTTTAGGTTTACAAAAAAAGCTTTACATATATTATCTTACTTAAATTTTAACAATAATCTTGTGAAGTAGGTACTATTATTTATCCCCATTTTCCAGATGAGAAAATTGTACCTAAAAAAAGCTGTGATTTGCCAAAGTTCACACCACTAACTGATTAGCCAAGTCTGAATTCAAATCAAGATCCCATTTTCACAATCTTCACTCTTAATCTTTCCCTTTCATCACTAAATCGCTAAGTCATGTACCTGTTCCCATCATGTGACCCTAAGATTCTTTCAGTAGCCACATTGGCTAGTGAAAAGAATGCTAGATGTGGAATCCAGAGAAAGCTAAACTCAAGTTTTACCTCTTTCATTTAGCTGCTCTGTGCTCAGTTTCCTCATTTGCAAAATGGGGATGAGAATATTTATACTGCCTGCCCCAAGAGATTTTTATAAGGATCAAATGAAAGTGCTTAGAAAAATCTTTAAGCACCAGATAAATATCCCCATGCTCATTACTTCATCCTTTTCTATGGCATGATCATTCCTATAAATAAGTCCAGCATAAATCACAAGTTATATTTTGGAACGTCATTTCCTTAAACCAGAATCTTGGAACCCTCTGTTCACTCTTTAGCCATCCTTAAAACGTCTTTCCTCAGACATCAAAGTATGGATATTTTACGCAAGTAAAACACAAAAGTTGAAATTTTCCATCTGTCTTGCAATATGTCAATTCAGATAGGCTTATTAAATGAAGGCATCATTTTGAATCACTAAAAGCCTACTACCTCACTTGAAAAAAGCTACATGAGACAAAGAGGTTCTCAAAGCCAATGTGATCGTGGGCAATCATACGATTTTTCTGGGTCTTTGTTTTTTCACCTTCAAAATGAGGGAGTCAGACTGAATGATCTAAGAGGTTCTTCCGAGGCTAAATCTATGATTCTACAATACTTTCAAATAAAATTGTGAAGGGAAAAAAAATTTATGAAATGGGGAAAGAGGAAATTCTATATAGCCACAAGCTGAGAAATTAACATTATTACATGTATTTCCTGTGATAATTTTTATTAGTTATGAATTCCAGCTCTACGAACTTGCTAGCTTTTTCAATCCCGGCTTGGACCTTACTTTTTACACTTCCAGAATGAGAGGGTTGGAGTATATGGCCTCCAAGATTCCCTCTACTTCTCAAGCCTAATATTTATAACAACATTTAAGTATGCATGTGTAGCATATATATGTGTGTGTGTCTATACCACACACATATATTATATGTATAATATATATACATACACATTCATATATGTACATCTATATAGATATGTATGTCTGTATACACACACACACTCTAGACACAGAGATTTCAAATAATAGCATGTCAGATGATATGCTCCATCAGGTTAATCCCCTCAATTAAATCAGGCACAAAACTAATTAAGCAGTTGGAGGACCATCACCCCAAGGCAGAAGCAGAGGAGAACTTTTTTTTAATGGACTAAGAATTTAAAAGATTAGCTAAGAAAGGGGGGGAGGGGGGGCTCAACATTCTAACAACGAAGCAATGGCAACATAAGATATAGAAAAAGTCAAGTTCACAGTGAATGTCAAAATATAAAATGTCCTCCGGAAAGCTGTCTCAATGCTAGTTGGTAACAACTAATACAAAGCCAGACTGCAAACAGGAAGGGTCAAAGCAAGGGTAGGGTCAGACTGGTAAATTTCTAAAAAAAATAAAAAAAAAACCTGAATTGCTAAAGTTCAGCAAATGCCTTCCTTCATTTTTAATTTCTTTTGTTGGTTAATTGACTCTTTTGGGGAGAACTAGCTCCCATTCTAAGATGTGTCATCTCCCCATGTGAAGAGCTTCTCTTCCAAGGGGGCTTCCATGAGCCCTATTCCGTCAGGAGGAATCAGTCACCCTAATTGCCAGAATAAGGATTTGCCCATTCATTTTTTAATATCTGCTGTATAGTCGGATTAAAAAAAAAAAAAAAAAAAGGATTTCATCCGGCACATTGACGCTGTCACTGCTAAAAATATATACAGAGAAGAAATACCTACAAGGTTGGGGAATTTGAGCTACGTAATAATATTAAAATATAAAATGTCTAATACTGAGTATTAGAAGAATGAATGGGAAAAAAGCAGGTCATTCAACACATGGCACCTACCTCAGTGTTGGGAGCAAAAGGGCACCGCGCTAACTTAAGGAGTTTTCCTCAGCTCTTAAAGGTTCCCCAATCTGATGGGGGAGGGGAAGGATTCAGCGCTGGGAGGAAAGGTAGCGTCCATCCAGCCGACCCCCCCCCCCCATCTTCACTCAGAGGGTCGGGGAAGTTCATTCAGCCCGGGTTGGGGAATCGCTGCCGCCTCGGGGAAGCGGGAATGCCCCACGGCACCCTCCTGGCTGCCCAGACTCGGGGCCTTTACATTATTCTTTGGACCGAGGCCATGGCTCTTTTCCCACTCGGTCCCGAGGGATTCTCGGGGAGGAGGCGGAAGAGAAGGGGGGCGGGGCGGGGGCTGAAGAAAGCGCCGGCCTCGGCCCCAGGAGGCCGGCTCTGATCGATCCCTGCCGGGGAGTCTAGAAATGAGGAGACGGTGCTCGGGGGTCACCGGAGGACCCAACAGGGGAAAGGCCATGGTCCCCGCATTTTAGGGTCCAGTTTCAGGTACAGCAGAGACGGACAGCTGTCTTCTCCCCCCGGCCCCCGGCAGTGTCAGAGCCAGACTGACTCCGAGTCAGGCGCTGCTGGAGCTCCCCGGAGGGGTCGGGGCCACGCGAACACCTGAACCCCGCGGAGCTGCTGGAGGGGGAAGCAGCGCGCGACCTCACCTGGGGGGAATTGCCAGAGAACCGCACGCGCCAGACGCCCGAGACAAAACAAAAGTCACGTGGAGAAGCCCCGGCCCCCGGCGCCGGCGCCCACCCCCCGGGTCCGGCTCGCCGGGGAGCAGTGCCGAGCGCCTACCCCCGAGCCCGCGAGCCCCGACCGCATCGCACTTACTGGGACGCTGGGGCCGGCTGCGGCTCAGGCACCGCGGCGGAGCGGGGGACCTCGCTGCGCCCCGGGCCCGACCGCGCCGCGCATCCCGGGCCGCCTCCGCGCCCTCCCGGCCGCCCGGCTCCCGGCTCCGCCGCTCTCGGGAGAGCCGACGCCACCGGACACGGATGGAAACAGCTGCAGGAAGTGACTGCGGAGGAGCCGGGAGGAGGAGACAGAGGAGGAGACTGACACCGGCTGACTGGGGAGGGGGCGCGCGGCTCCGGGAAGGGCAAGGGAGGGGGCGGGGAGGCCGGGCTGACGCGTCTGAGGAGCTGGGAGAAGGGGAGGAGAGAGGGGAGAGGAGCAGAGGGGAAAAAAGAGGGGGGCGAAGGTGAGAGAGGAAGAGGAGGAGTGGAGGAGGAGGAGGATAGAACGGGAAGGGAGGGAGAGAGAGGAGGAGCAGCAGGAGCGCACAAACCACCGCACGAGAGGATTGGGCCTCCCTGACCCCGACCGTGACCCTAACTCCGGAGCAGAGCAGCGCGGCTCCCCCTCCCCCACCCCGGAGCCACCGCTACAGCTTTGCAGCTGTTTAGAGGCTGTAGAAAGTAAACTCCTGGAGGGCAAGACCTGTTTCCTTTAAGTCCTCGTCTGCCGAGACTCCAGAGCCGCGCCCGCCCCTAGGGGGCGCTGCTGCTGGTGCTCCCATTTAGAGGAAAGAATCCCCCCCTTAGGCGTGAGGATGGAAAATCAGAAATGATAGCTAACTTTTACGGAGCTCTTAAAGTTTGCAAAGCTCGTTACCCCTTCTTCATTTTATCCTCACGGCAACCCTGAGAGGCAGGGGCTAGAAATACCCCCGTCTTATAAATAATCAGATTAAGGGACTTGTCCAGATCACCCAGCCAGTGGCGAGGGCAAATTTGAACTCGGCTCCTTCGGATTCCAGTCAGTGCTGTAAAAAAACGTGAGCAGCCACCCCTCCCCCAACAAAAACCTTTATAATAACTGACGTCTCTATAACCCCGAGGTTTGCGTGGTTTCGTGTGGACAATTCCATGTGTGATTCCGGACAAAGCTGTGATTGCGTCCCAGAGTATGGATCTGGGGGCGACACCAGTCGCCATTTTGGATTTGGGGCAGGGCCTAGAATTTCATTAGCGTCGGGGAGTCCTGCTGTGGAAAATTCCTCTACCAACAAAGACTATCACTATTCTAACCCATTCTATTCTGTAATTCCAACTATTCTAACAATAACCTCCCCTTTGATTCTTAACGTTATTATCATACCCATTTTACAAGTAAGAAAATTGAGGCTGCTCAGGTGAAATGATTTATCCAGTCATGAATTAAAGCTGGGATTCGAACCCGGGTTTCTCCCGCCTCCAGAGCTAACGTTTTCCCACCTTTCGTCTCTCCTTATATGTTATCATACACCTTAAAGATGTTCAGTGTGTTTACCTTCATCCCCATTGTTGACTTTCTAAAATCAGCTTGTTCATCATTTTTTATGGAATAATAATATTCCATTGCCTTCATGTGCCACAGCTTGTTCAGCCACTCCTTTTCCAGTTCTTTGCTACCACAAACGTTTTCACACGTGTGGGTCCTTTTCCCTCCTCTATGATTCCCTTGGGATACAGAGCCAATGATGGCACTGCTGGGTCAAAGGGTACTCACAGTTTTATTGCTCTCCAGAATGGTTCCTGTTTTCCCACATCCCCTCCAACATTTATCATCGCCTTTTCTTAGCCAATCTGAGAGGTATGAGGCGGTACTTCAGAGTTATTATAATTTGCATTTCTCTAATCAATAATGATTCAGAGCATTTTTTTCTATATAGAATAGATTTGCCTGGCATTTCCTAAAGTAACAGAAAATTTCTCTGTCTCCGTCCATAGGTGACTCACCACAAGTGACCAAATACATCTAGTTGTTTGATTATACTTTGAGAGGATAAGTGTGAAGAGCATCTTTTCTGGCATTTTTCTTAAAAAGAATGCACAGCTGCATATCCTTAAAGCTAGAAAGGAACTAAGATACTTAATACTTGTCATGATACAGTATATAAATATCAATATTTTATATGAACTAGTTTATGGCTTTGCCAACAACTTTCTATTCCAGTTCAACAATGATTTATGAGAGACCCTGGGAAGGCAAAAATGAGCTAGTCCCTTTTTTGAGGCTCCTAGTTCTGCTTCTGATTTGTGACAGAATAGTCACAGTGTTATTTGACTGTTACAGATAGAAAAGTATTTTTGTGTCCAACAAGAAAGGGAATAGATGAACACATTTAACCTGTATGGGACTGCCTGCCCAGGGGAGGGGGTGGAGGGAAGGAGGGGAAAATTCAGAACAGGAGGGAGTGCAAGGGATAATGTTGTAAAGAATTACCCAGGCATATGTACTGTCCAAAAAAAATTATAATTATAAAATTAATTTTAAAAATAAAATATAAAAAAGAAAGGGAATAGATGCAATAGTCAAACAAACTGGACTGTATAAGATTGATATAGTCAAGAAATTTGTATTCCTGATTATGATAGTCCAGATAACCCATTAATAAAGGTCTCATTAGAAAAAGTATTTGGAAACGGAGCGGATGCCCATCATTTGGAGAATGACTAAATAAGTTATGGCATATGAATATTACGGAATATTACTGTTCTATAAGAAATAATCAGCAGGATGATTTCAGAAAAGCCTGGAGAGATTTACATGAACTGATGTTAAGTGAAGTGAATAGAACCAGGAGAAAATTGTACACAGCAGCTGCAAGATTACACAATAATTAATTCTGATGGACATGGCTCTTTTCAACCGTGATTCAGGTCAGTTTGGATGGTTCTGTGGTAAAGAGAGCCATCTGCACCCAGAGAAAGGACTGTGGGGACTGAGTATAGATCACAACATGGTATTTTTGCTTTTTTATTGTTGTTTGCATTTTGTTTTTTGCTTCATTTTTTGACTTTTAATCTGATTTTTCTTGTGCAGGATGACAATTGTAGAAATATGTATAGAAGAATTTAATGTATTTAACATATATTGGATGACTTACCATCTAGAGACGAGGGTGGGGGTAAGGAGGAAAAAAATTTGAAACACAAGGTTTTGCAAGAGTGAATATTGAAAATTATCCATGCATATGCTTTGAAAATAAAAGGCTTTAATAAAAAATAAAGATTGCTATCTTCTTACTATTTCGAGGTATCCATAATCTTACTAATATGGATCCTCCTAGCAGTGCTAGCAATCACAAACCAGCATTCCATGGGTGGCTAAGAATTATGAACTCATTCTCCTATACAAATGGATAGAAGAGGTTGAAGACAACTTTACATAAAAGAAAGTAGAGGAAAATCCCTCTTAATAGAATTTGAATTTAGCATTCTGGGGTCCCATTCCAAATTAATTAAATGAGAGAAACCTCTGTTCCCTTAAGCTTTGTCTCCTTCTACTTTCTCGAATCCCCAATCTCAGAAGTTTAAATAAATATCAATGCTACTGGCTAGAAAAATTTGATGGTATAACAAATAAAGCTAATACATATCTGATTATTTCAACGATGTATCACAATGAGAAAGATCACAGCCAGACTCATCTCTAACCATTAGCTTGAATTGCTGACTTTTGTCCAACTCTTAAAAATCCAATCCTACCATTCAGTTCTCAGGATAATAGTCAACAATTCCTCAGAAAGTACTCTAACTCTTTCTATACCATGAAGTAAACAGTTCTCTCTGGAAACATTTCTTTAGTCTTTCTTAAAGACAACCCAACTTCCTTCAATTCTCAGAAAGTTTTCTCAGCCTTCCTTTCTGTAACTCATATAGTCTCTCTTAGATTGCTTAGCTAGCAAATCAGAAACAAAACTTGAACTCAGATCTTGTTTCTAAGACTGAAGTTCTATGGCATTGTTTCCCAAATCTTATTCGCTCTGGACTTAATTCTAAAATCTTTCATTATTTTCAGTTGTTTTCTCTAGGTCCTCTTCAAGTCAATGCTTCCTGTTCAGTTCGAACAAACCATTTTGAAAATATCAGTTCCTCATTATTGTTCTGTAAGAAATGACCAACAGGATGATTTCAGAAAGGCCTGGAGAGACTTACAGGAACTGATGCTGAGGGAAATGAGCAGGACCAGGAGATCATTATATACTTCAACAATTCTGATGGATGTGGCCATTTTCAATAATGAGATGAACCAAAGCAGTTCCAATAGAACAGTAATGAACTGAACCAGCTACTCCCAGCGAAAGAACTCTGGGAGATGGCTATGAACTACTACATAGAATTCCCAATTCCTCTATTTTTTTCTGCCTACATTTTGGATTTTCTTCACAGGCTAATTGTACACTATTTCAAAATCTGATTCTTTTTGTTCAGCAAAATAACTGTTTGGACATGTGTACATATATTGTACTTAATTTATACTTTAACATATTTAACATGTATTGGTCAACCTGCCATCTGGGGGAGGGGTAAGAGGGGAAAAATTAGTACAAAAGTTTTGGCAATTGTCAATGCTGTAAAATTGCCCATGCATATATCTGGTAAATAAAAATTATAATTAAATTAAAAAAAAAAAAAAAAGAAAAGAAAATATCAGTTCCTTCCCAAGAATTCCATCTACTGTTAATTCATTTGTGTTTTCAATAGGTTCTCCTTTCCATTATCCTGCTTCATTTTGAAAGAGGAAAATTTGTCTGAAATTTTAAAACTCTTCTAATTCTTGTTAATGTTAGGCATAGCACCCAGCACCTGAGGATGCGCTGAGATATCCATGTTACTCTATTGTGTGCATCTTAGGCCTGGAGAATAGCTGACTGCTTTAGCTCTTTGCCTTTCATCAGTACTGATGTCTGGATGTTATTCTAGAGTCTATATCTGTATCATTTCACCAAACATCAACTCCATCAACATCAAAGATCAAACTGTACCAAGTCCACATTCCACTTTTGAATGTACTTATGTCCAACTGGTCCACAGTTCTAAAGAAAGCAGCCTGTCTCCATGGTTTGGTTGTTCTTAATATCATGTTGTTGTAAGTTCTAGTACTAGTCTTTCAAATAGAAGTTCTGCCCATTCACCTATTTTTCCATAGCCACAGTACAATGGGGAAAGCCCTAAGTCTGGAGGCCTCAGGTTCAAATCTTGTCTCTATTAATTACTATATGCATGATGTGGATAAGTTACTTAACCTCTCTGGGCCTTAGCTTCCACACTTGTAAAATAAAGTTACTGGGCTAGATGATTTCCTTCCCCTCCAATTCTAAAACTATGGTCCTATGAGCATGAGGCCCGCTTTCAAGTCTATGAATATGAGTTGGGGGTAGGGTTCCTCAACTTGTTTTCCTAAACCATCCTTAAGATGTTTAGGAAGTCATTTTCCTCTATCTCAGACTGCTTGGTACACATTGAAGCTCTTACTGAAATAATTTTACTGACTTCAGAAGCTTATTATACTTAATCTTCGGTTTTCTTCTTTTAGGTCTAATCATGTACTTCTGTAGTTTCCCAGATATCTATCAACTTAAAATAACAATAACAAAAATAATAATCACCTAACATTTACATAGCTATAAGATTTGCAAAACATTTTGTGTATATATAATCTCATTTGGTACTTACAACAACACTGGGAGACAGGTACTGTTATTATGCCCACTTTATAGATGAGGAAATTAAAGATGAAAAAAGGTAAATGACTTCTTCTGAGTCACATAGCTAGTAAGTGTCTGAAGAAGGATTTGAACTCAAGTCTTCCTGACTCCAACTCAATATTCTATCTAGGAGATGTCAACTAGTTAGTTTTTATCAAGACAGCCTAATAGTCTCTATTTCTTATGACTTCATTGTTCACTCTTCTCCTAGCCTCTGGAGCAGTCTGTCCTTCATAACAGAAGGTACAGAGGAGCTAGATAAAGTAAGTTCACTATAAACTCTCTACATTTTCAAATAGTATCCCTAGCCTATCCAAACATTCATATCCCTTGACGTCAGGGTCTTCTGATTTTGGACCCCATATGAGATCAAAAGCCAGTCTCTAAAGATCTTCCTTTAGTCTCAATTCTCCACATTATTTTATATGCTACTGGTGTTATTTTTATAGTGACATGCTGTATCTAGGTCTTGAATGTTTCCTCTCTAAATGAGGCTGGCAGCTCTCCTAAGAAGTTTTGTAACACAGCTTCTGCTTTGTATCCAGTCTCCTCTCCATAGATTTCAAGTCACCTCACCCACTGCCTGCATACAGACATCTTCAGTATCCTCAGACAAGTCATTCCTCTGCAGAAGGGCTTTGCACTTAATTCTAGGTCTTCCTTGTTTGTAGATCAAGTGACCAATTTTTTGATATTTTCCCCAACTTCTACCTCTCCACAGATGGCAAAACATAGTTTCAGCTAAATTACAGACCATACATGTGACTTTGTCTCTTATTAGTTTCATCAAGTACTTTGCATCTGCCAAATCATTCACAACACCATGAATTTACTTTCAAAGTCCTTGTTCTCAGTGTCATGTGCCAATTCTTACTCTCAAATCCCATCTGGTGATTCAGTTTTAAAGCTTCTCACCAGTGCTCCAAACACTTAACAGTTTACCCCATTGGGATGGGGTGGGAGTTATTTTATTTGTTGTTTTAGTTAAAATGACAACATAGACAAGCAACAGATATCAGTACTTGATATAAAACTGCAAGAATGATACAAAACAATGCAACGGCTTAAAAGTGATGGTACAATGAAAAAACGGGTCCGATCAGAAGGGACTTCCAGCAGGAATGACAAAATAATTTTTTCAAAGGGAAATATCCTAAGCAGTGTCTAAAAACAATACCCACACGACTATTTCCCTCCAAGTCCTGCATGTGCACACTTCCTAGCAGCAGAGGGTGCTCTGGCCCATCAGTCACACTCTCTGAGATTCTCTAGAGTTCACCTCCACAGGTGCTAGTTTATATCAGTCTAGGGATAGGACACCATCCAATCAAATGCCATGGCTTGAGATGCGTTTGACTGAAAATCATTTATAAAGACATGCTGGGAAAGAGTTCTGATCAGAAGAGAAAAAATAAATTAAACTGGGTCTAAAACAATACACCCACCAGATACATTATCAGCCTGTAATTCTCTGTAGGAAGCTGCCAAAAGACAAGCAAAGAAAGTCTTGAAGTTCTTCCCCATCACTCAAACCCAAGTCTGGGCCAGGTTTTTTTCACTCACAACCACACCCCGAACACACTCAGCAACTCCTGTCTATGCAATACTGTACTGGGGTTTCCCAGGGCGCTACCAGATGTTTAGCAAGCAGTAGTTTCACTTTCAGGCACATGTGCTTCCCCTCCCCAATCTCCGGTTCCTTTGCAGAGTCTATCAGGTTTAAGCATTTAACTGAACTTCTGTCCTTTTAAAACTGGGGAGGTTTATGGAGGCCAGTAATCTGAGTTTCCAGGAAGACTGAGGCTGGTGAATCTCTTGATTTGGGGAGTTCAAGCCTGCAATAGGCTAGACTGATCAGGTATCTGAAGTAAGTCTGGTACCAACATGGTAAGCCCCTGACTCAGGACTCCTGGGAAAATCTCAAGCAGTTTCGTTAAAGGATGTACAAGTTGTTCAGGCATCAGTCTCACGGAGGCAGATGAAGAAGAGGCATGCATAAGCTGTTAAGAGCAGGGTACCATTTCCCCAACCTCGATAATTTTGTTCAGATCAATTTCCCTTAAAATAAACACACACACACACACACACACACACACACACACACATCTGTCCTAGATCATCTCTGTTACCCACACAAACATGCTTCCAGCCATGAAACTCACTCACACAGACATGCTTCCAGTCATGAGACTTGTGCTTGAAGCTCTATGGGAGGGGCACCAGTAACCCTATTCAAATAAGATAATAATGTAAGCATTTTGCAGACTCTAAAGCACTATAGAAATGCCATCTATTGTTGCTGTATCTGTTATTACATTCATAGGCTACCAGCTATACACATCATTATCCTATTGTCATTGTCCCCTAAGGAAAAACTAGAATTTATTGATGAATAAAATATGGATCACGTAAGAATCATGGACACACAAGGCTGCATAAAATTGAAATGATAACTTCTGATCCTGCCAGAGCTGAGTTTAATATTAATTTCTTTTATTCCCCCCTCAAAAAATTACTTTATGTGCATATATATGCTTGTATACACATATTTTATATATAATATGTATGCCTACCCTTCCCTCAAAATTATCTTGTATATATTTTGTATAAACATATACACATGCTATCCATTCCCAGAGAAAGAACTGATGATATCTGAATACAATTGAAACATACTTTTATTTTATTTTATTTTTCTTTAGGGTTTTAGTTTGTTTGGGCTTTTTTTTTTGTCTATGTTTTCTTTACTATATGATTATTGTGGAAATGTTTTGCATGACTACAAATATATAATCTACGCTGAATTATTTGCCTTAATTTACCAGGGTGGGAAGGAAGGAGAAAGGGAAAGAATTTGGAATTCAAAGTTTTTAAAACAAATGTTTAAAATTGTTTTTACATGTAACTGAGGGGAAAATACTAAATAAAAATTTTAAATGAAGTAAACATAAACACAGCTACATAAATATATAAAATGTGTTGTTTCATAGAAGCACAGTACATTTGGGTTTTGAATGAAGGAAAAAAGACTTCATGACTAAAACTAGCCAAAAGGAGATGTACTACCTCAGGAAAGAGAGAGTGTTCCCCTCTCCTAGAAATCATCAAGTGGAAGATAAGTGGACCTGTTTGTAGGACATTATTTCATGTTTCAATTATGATTTGGATTAGTTACCTCTAGTGTCCCCTCCATTGGTGAGACATTGTGATTGTCCAATTTTGTCTTACCTTATAGGGTTTTTGATGGCCACAAGCAGTGTCAGCTTTCCTCTTTCTGTTTTTAATGCAATTTTTTATTCACCTTCTAAAATATTTACTTTTCTTCTTGACTATCATAGACATGGCTACAATGTGACTAGACTGGTTTCAGTAAGCCATACTTAAAAATCTACCATCATCTCATAATAACTAGGGCTGGTTTTCTCAGCCAATGCAAGTGAGCCCTTCCAGTTGATCAGCAGTCCAACTCCTCAGGTACAAAGCAGAACATTCTTTATCCATTATGATTTCACATTTCTATGGTACTCTGAACTTTACAAAGTGCTTTCCTAATAATGTCAGTAGTATTATCTCTATTGTGCAGAGGAGGAGGCAAGGATTCTTTACAGATGGCAAGGACTTTTAGATGCTACTGATTATAGATGCCATTATGTTAATTGCATCAAGCCCTATAACATAGCAGAGCTTCCTAAAAGACCTCATAATCATTCTCAAGGAGGGGTTCTTAATCTGGCTATTGAATTAGAGTTTATAAATATAGGTAACTGTATTCCAATATAATTTGTTTCTCTGTTATCCCATTTATTTAACTATGCATTTAAAAACATTATTTGTAAAGGGGGTTCATAAGCTTCACCAGACTGACTACAAAAGGGGTCCAACACAAACACAAAATGTAAAGAGTTTGGCTTAATGATCTGCCCAGATAAAACCAAGTGAATAAAGAATGATTATTCTCTGGGCTTTGATGAGAAACTGAATGGATACTTACATAGATTGTCCATTAATATGTGTGCATGCATTCACATGTGAATGCATGTGTGTATGTCAGGCAGTCAAAAAAATTAAGTGCCTACTATGTGCTAGGCATCATGCTAAGTGCTGGTGACATAAAGAAAGGAAAAAAGGCAGATCCAGAACTCAAGAAGCTCATAACCTAGGAAGGCAATAAACAAGCTAAAGACAGGATAAATTGGAAATAATCAACAGAAGGAAACTATTAGAATTTAAAGAAATTTTAATTAAATTAAAGATCGATTAGTATATGATATAGATATTTATATACTTACATACACACAACACACAGGCTCTGAAAATGAACAATGAGATGAGTCTAGAGTTGATCAGGAAAGAGTGGCAAGATTAACTTTAGGAAATTGCATTGTTTCTATTGACCCCAATCTTCTTGAAGCAAACACCCATTTTTTATTATAGCTTTTTATTGACAGAACATATGCATGGGTAATTTTTCAACATTGTCCTTTGCACTCACTTCTGTTCCAACTTTTCCCTTCCTTCCTTCCACCCTATCCCCTAGAAGGCAGGGAGTATCATACATGTTAAACATGTTAAAGTATATCTTAAATACAATATATGTGTACAAGTTCTCTTGTTGCACAAGAAAAATCATATTCAGAAAGGAAGAAAAACAAAAAAATGCAAGTAGTACACATTCATTTCCCAGTGTCCTTTTGCTGGGTGTAGCTGGTTCTGTCCATCATTGATCAATTGGAACTGAATTGGATCTTCTTATTGCAGAAGATGGCCACTTCCATCAGAATATATTCTCATATAGTATTGTTGTTGAAGTGTATAGTGATCTCCTGGTTCTGCTCATTTCATTCAGCATCAGTTCATGTAAGTCTCTCCAAGCCTCTCTGTTTTCCTCCTGTTGTTCATTTCTTACAGAGCAGTAATATTCCATAACTTTCATATACCATAATTTACCCAACCATTCTCCAATTGATGGGCATCCATTCATTTTCCAGTTTCTAGCTACTACAAAAAGAGCTGCCACAAACATTTTGGCACATACAGGTCCCTTTCCCTTCTTTAGTATTTCTTTGGGATATAAGCCCAGTAGTAACACTGTTGGATCAAAGGGTATGCACAGTTTGATAACTTTTTGAGCATAGTTCCAAATTGCTCTCTAGAATGGATGGATCCATTCACAACTGCACCAACAATGCATCAGTGTCCCAGTTTTCCCCCCATCTCCTCCAACATTCATCATTATTTTTTCCTGTCATCTTAGCCAATCTGACAGGTGTGCAGTGGTATCTCAAAGTTGTCTTAATTTGCATTTCTCTGATCAACAGTGATTTGGAACACTTTCATATGAGTAGAAATAGTTTCAATTTCATCATCTGAAAATTGTCTATTCATATCCTTTGACCATTTATCAATTGTGGAATGGCTTGATTTCTTATAAACTAGAGTCAATTTTTTATATATTTTGGAAAGGAGACCTTTATCAAAACCTTTAAATGTAAAAATGTTTTCCCAGTTTATTGCTTCCCTTCTAATCTTGTTTGCATTAGTTTTGTTTGTACAAAAGCTTTTTATCATTAACTTGATATAATCAAGTTTAATATCAAATCATAATTTCATATTATAATATGAATAATATGAATGAATATAATATGAATAATAAATCATAATATCAAATCATCATTAACTTGATATAATCAAAATTTTCTATTTTGTGATCAATAATGATCTCTAGTTCTTCTTTGGTCACAAATTCCTTCCTCCTCCACAAGTCTGAGAGGTAAACTATCCTATATTCTTCTAATTTATTTATAATCTTGTACTTTATGCCTAAATCATGAACCCATTTTGATCTTATCTTGGTGAATGATATTAAGTGTGGGTCCATGCCTAGTTTCTACCATACTAATTTCCTGTTTTCCCAGCAGTTTTTGTTAAATAGTGAATTCTTATCCCAAAAGTTAGAATCTTTGGTCAAACACCCACTTTTAAAAATTCCAATATGCTTTTAATAATGTTGGATATTTATGAATCATGGAGCACTACAACTCCCAAAGAATTTAAATTGAGTATTGCCCAGTCAAAAGGCAGTGGAAAAGAGTGGCACAAATTATGAACTGAGAAAGGATGTCATCAAGAAAATGTATTATTTGCCACATGATTTCGTCATGTGGCAAAAAATGCTAGATAGCTGTTAGATGGTCTTAGAATTCTACCAGCATTCTGATATATAGAAAAACAAAGAAGGACCTAGGGCGAGGGATTTATGGGGCAGAAACAGTCAGGAAAAGAATAGATAGGGAAGCCTGGATGGTCTATTAACTACATCTCTAGCAGAGATGCACATAAATTTTCATCATTTGAAAATTTGGATAATTGTAAATAAATATATTTATGCTTAGAGTTCTTAAGTGCTTTGTCTCTAGTCACAGTAAGATCAGAGATAGAAAATGAATGCAAGTCTCCTGGTTTGAAGTCTGGCCCTCTTTAAACTCTATCAGTCAGCCTCAGCAGTTTGTAAGGGGGGAGGAAGAGGGCAGGAGAGAGGAGATAAGAGATAGTTTGTGATTCCATGAATCCATGGTTGATCACCCTATAAATTCCTGTAGGATAAAATAGGTAAAATTATTCCTTCCATATGTTGTGAGCTAGGGGTACAGTACATCCCCATCTATTATCTGGAAAACCTTCTAAAATTTTTGGTCCTCCCTTTATCCTAGAAAAGGTCTGAATTTTTTTTTCTTTTATGTATCTTTCGTATATTTCTTTTACAGTATCTTATTGTAAAATTTGGGTTAACACTATATAATACTAGGCATATATTTTATGCATTTGGGTTTCTAAATTTTTTCTGTGTGAGCTGCTAGCCCTCACATGTCATCTGTGGCTTCCACAAAAACTCCAAAAAAAAAAAAAAAAATCCCATTTAATAGACCAACCACTATATATCAAAACAGCAATGGAGTGTGTCAAGATCACAAGATATTGTGAACTTAGGGAATAGTTATATCCTGTTTTCCAGTAGGAAGTATCATATCCATCCAACTTTGCATGATGGTTAAAGTCCTGGACCTGGAGAAAGAAAACCCTGAGTTCAGATTCTGACCCTTCCTGGTTATGTAACCACAGGCCAGTTAATAAACTCCTCTGAGTCTAAGCCTCGTCAATCGTATAAATGGAGGTGACAATACCAGTAGCACTTACCTCACAGAGATATTGAAAGTCTCAAATGAAGTCATGCATAAAAATGCATTTTGTAAGACAAAGCATTATATCAATATCAACTATTGTTATTCATTATAAAAATACACATTCAAGTTTAGCTCTGATCAATAATGGACTGGTGAGAGATTGAGATAGAAGATCAGAAACTCTGGTTACTTCTGTCTTGCCTAAAAGGACGATGGTCCTGTACAAATTACTACTTCATTTCACCTAATGAAATGATCTAACAGCCATTCCCATTTCCATTTTTTCTGCCATGTCAAGCAATGACTTTTCCCCCTTTGATCTGAAGGAAGAAATGACCAACAAATCGTTCTCTGATATCCTTTGGTCAAGAACTGTTTATGGGCATTGGAGGCTTGGTACAGAGGGGAAAATCACAAGAATGAACTTTGTAATGGAGCTGAAGCATGGCCTCTGTCAGAGGAAGCTCTGAGGGGCCTCAAGCCTTGGATGGGCAGGAAGCCCTTCTTCCTGAGTCTCTTCCGCCCCAGTGAGTTCTAGCTTTAAAAACAACTGACTCTTACATTTGTCTTGAAAGTCTCAGAATGAGGTCAGAACTGCCCTACCCAGCTAGCATTTCCTTCAGTACCAACCTAAGAATTCTAAAAGTACCCTGAAGTTTAGCCCCATGGCTTCCTATTCCCAGAAGAAGTAGGACACAGGGTCTTAGATTTAGAACTACAAGTAACTAGTGGTCATCTAGAGGTCAACTAGAAGAATTAGAGGTTATCTAATTTAGCCCTCCCCATTTTAGAAATGATAATATAAGGGCCCAGAGAAGGTTTATGAGATCATAGAAGTGACTTATCTTTGTCACAAGTAAATGGAATGACCAGAATGCAAGCGCAGATGCTCCAAGCTCTTAGACCAGTGTTTTTTTCTCCTGTTTCAGGGGCTGTTGTTATTTTAAGCCAAATAATATTAATCATGCTTCCCTGCCAGATCATCTGCCCCAAATCACATAAGTTCTTATATTAACACATAAGTCCTCATTGAATGCCATATTGAAATCCTTATTTTTTTATTGTTCAGTATCTAATAGCACACCCACATAATATTCTCCCAGGTTTTGGGGGTTTTTTGACTCTGATTTTTACTTTTTATTCTAGTTATCCACTGCCTAATAAGCAGTTTAGAGTCAATTTTGTGTATTAGGTTGTCAGTTTTTGCTCGGTCCAAAACTTGTTTTTAAACTTTCATCTGCTATATAGTACTATATACTTCTAGGAAAGTCTTTTAATATCTTAGTAGCCCAAACAATTCTCTGAAATGATAAATTATAGAATAGGTGCCAATCAAATGCTGTTTGAAAAGATTCCTGATTGGGAGCTCTATCCTGAAATAAAATCATAGGTCTATTTTAAAGGGATGGGAGTGAAGGCAGCTACTACAACACCAAAAATAAATACCAAAATGAAGGATAGAATTAGTACTAAATGGCAGCAAGTCATTAAAAGGCCATCATAAATGGAAATCCTTGTGGTCCTGAGAATTTCTTGATCATATCTGAGAATGCTATATGTTCACAGGGAACTTAAAAGGCATCTCTCACATCTAACAGCAAGTCATTTACAGGGTTTATTTTTGAATTATCAAATTTAGTGAGCTTGAAGATATGAAAAACATTAGGAAACTGGCTGCAAAATCCAATGACCCATTCTTAATTCTGTATATATGCATTTTGGGCTTATTTCAGTCCTAGGGAATCCTACCTCCAATTGAGAGGGTTTTTCACACTTTTCTGCTCATCAGATCCTTACCCCCACAAGCTGGGGGGGGGGGTTGGGGGGATTAGTTAAACCTTAGGTTATATGTCATGTTAGATGTAGTTTATATGTATTTCCCCAAAAGAAAGCAGGTTTCATTCCTTATTCACAATTCCTGATTCAGGCATGAAACATATTTTATTCCTATGCACACTGTTTAGAAAAGCTAAACATAAAAAGACTCACAACAAGCATTAGTAGAATGACTTAAAATAAGATTCAGTGACTACCGCTACTACTGCTAGAATCTGCTAAAGACTAATATTTATGCATTATCAGAAAATACAGTCATTTGGAGGATTAATTAGGTACTTTGCACTTCATCTTGGTGCTGCACTGTCAAAACAGCATTCAACCCATGTCTACAAAAAGGCAGGAACACCAATCAGGAGACTATTGTAACAATGTAGACAAGAGGTAATGAGGGTCTTGATCTAAGATTATGGTTAGGAATAGGGGAAAAAAAGGTATTAGATGCAAGGGATGTTGGAGAAATGAAAAAGAAGAGATTTAGCAACTGATTGGATATTTGGGTTAAGGGAGAGTGAGAATGAGAAAGAGAGAAGAGATGGTGGTACCTTCAAAAAAATAAGAAAGTTTGGAAGAGGAAAGAGTTTTGTTTTGTTTTGTTTTGTTTTGTTTCTGGGGGGGAATAATTGTTTGGCTTTGGACAAGTTAATCTCTCTGAATCTTTTTAATTTACAAAATGAAGTAATAATAACTTCACAATTACCTCATAAGTTAGTTGTGAGGCTTAAGCTATAAAGCATTTTGCAAAACTGAAACAACTACGTAAATGTCAGCAATTATAATAATGATGATTATAATTGCTGAGATTTATACAAAGCTTTAAGGTTGGAAGGTTGAGAAAGCACATTATAAACATTGTCTCATTCCTTCCCCAGAAAAACTTTTGAAGTAGATTTTACAGGTACTACTATCCCATTTTACAGATGAGGATTCAGAGGGTCAAAGAGATCAGGTGACTTGTCTACAATCATTCGGCTATTAAATACCACAAATAAGATTTGAGCCCAGTTTTTTTTTATCTAAAAATTTTTTTCTAGCTCAAAATGATGCTCTATACATTAGGCCAAGAATTCCAGCTCATGGGGGTAGGGATCTTATGAGCAGAAAGTGTGAAAAGCCCTCTCAATTGGAGGTAGGATTCCCTAGGACTGAAATAAGCCCAAAATGCATAGGTATATACAGAATTAAGCATGTATCATTGGATTTTGCAGCCAGTTTCTTAATGTTTTTCACATCTTCAAGCTCACTAAATTTGATAATTCAAAAACAAACTGACTTGCTGTAAGATGTGAGAGATGCCTTTTAAATTCCCTGTGAACATATAGCATTCTCAGATATGACCAAGAAATTTCCAGGACCACAAGGATTTCCATTTATCATGGCCTTTTAATGACTTGCTGCCATTTAGTACAAGTATATTAATTCTATATGACCTTCCTATATTACTTCCTCTCTCTGTGTATAACCCAGTAGTGTGGAGTCACAATCTATCTTCAGGGTCAGTATCTTGGCAGTGCTCTAGGATTGCCATCGTGATTTTCAATGGATAGTTGAAGCTATTCCCTTCAGGTGATGTTGGGAGGTATACCTTCACTCTGGTAGTAAAGAGAAGTTAACATTGGACAGGAGCCAGTGAGAATGATGTTGAGATGTTCTCAGCTGTCTCTTCATTGCTCAAAACCGATGCCCACCACTGCACATCTTGGTGCTTGTGGGCTCTGACCAAGGGTATCACATTCTAACTTTTAACTTTCTCTGTATTTCTTAGAAAGGGAAAAATCACGTGGCCAATCTCCCAAGACAAGCATGTGCAATCATTTTAAACATTTTTTCCATTATTTGTCATATTGTACAAGAAAAATCAGACCAAAGGGGAGGAAACAATGAGAAGGAAATAGCAAAGAACAAAAGGTAAAAATATTATTCTTTAATCCACATTCAGTTTCCTTCAGTCTCCCGAATAGTGCAGAAGGCAGGAGAGCCACCGTGAGGCTGATCAAAGATAGAATGTCTCTCCTCCAGTCTTCCTTGGCCTTTATATATTTTATTGTAATTACATCATTACAGCATACTGATTATGTGTGAATTTAGAAAACCATTAAATCGCCATGCTAAGTACTACGTATATATGTGATCTAGAAAACAATCACCTCATCAATTCTACTGAGTTAACACCTTGTTTTAAGTATACTTCTCCAGAGTTCTCCCCTCTACAGATATTGAAAGGGATACATAGACTAAGCGGACAAAACTGGGGAAGAAATGTGATTCTAGAATTTTGGTGAATTGGTAAGACCCAGGAGCGTGCTGGTTAAATATTTAACAACCAGCTTACATACATACATATTCCTATTTTCAGTTTAGTACAAATAGCTCTAGAAACTTAGAGTCATTTTCATCAAACAATACTAACATCCATGTCTTATAGAATCTGCAGTTGTTTAATATTAGAGTTTGCAGAACACTTTCACATATATTATTTTAAAAATGGTTTTAGTTTTCTAACTTTTCACTTTGAGGATTAAAGATAAGGTCTTCTGTCATACCACAAAAGTCCTTCTTGATGGTCTCTTTTCAGTCACTTCATTCAAATATATAATCAAGAATACAACATTTCTGATAATGGCAAGTGCTAATATAGGATCATTTTTAACTTTAACAGGTATGAATAACATACTTTTAACAAGTATGAATGCAAACATTTTCAGATAGCAATCAGAGTGAAATACTCCCCATTTTTCTTTCTGGTTCTATTCTCTCTCAGCTCCATGCCTCTGTTCATATCCTCCATCTTTATCTGTTGCAATATTTCCCTACCCCAAGCTCCAATTCAGATGCCATCTCTTGTATGAAAGTTTCTTTGGTTCCCCAAGATAATGTTTGTCCCTCCCTCCTTAGATTTCTTATGGTATATTGTCTGGGTCTCTTCTCAGTTCTTATCACATCCTTCCCTAAATTGTAATCATTTGTATACATGTCCTTTTTGCAAATTAGACTCAAAGCTTCATGAAGACAGGAACTACACACATACACTTCTTTTTAAATTTTTAATCACTAAGACATCTTACAAATTATTAAATATATATTGGATTGATTAAAATTTTGTTAGTTTTCTTTTTAATGTCTTCCTTTCATTTAAAAGATCAAAGCTTTTTTTGTGCACTTTTATGAGCTGGTGCTTAGCACATTTGTTGAGCAGGAGAACTACTACTACTACTTATTATTATTATTATTTTGCTGAGGCAATTGGGGTTAAATGACTTGTCCAGGATCATAGAGCTAGGAAGTGTTAAGTGTCTGAGACCAGATTTGAACTTAGGTCTTCCTGACTTAAGGACTACTGCTCTATTTACTGCACCACCCTAGCTGCCCCATACTGTAGTCTTATAATTAAAAAATTCAACCCTTCTTTTCAGAAGTTGTCCCATAACAAGGACTTGGGTATATTTTTGGGAATCTTGCATTTCTCAAGATTCCTGCCTCCACCCAGAATATCTAAGACACACCCTATGTGACACCACCTAGTTTGTAGTCACTGAAACGCCTATTGAAACCATTCAGTTCATGAAACTCAAAACAGAAAACTTTTATATGTATCCCTGAGGCTCCATCTCAGTTGTGACTATCATCTACCCTCAGGTTCTCATTTTAGGGGTAGTCATTAATAACTTAAGAATTAATTAGCCCCCACTGATATTCTTCTTGGTAAACCAAACCAAATGCCTTCAAATTCAAAGCAAATGGAATTAGATCAGATTTTAAAGCTTCTTGGCAGTCATTGACAAAAGTCCCAAACTCACACACCTATTTTCAGAAGAGTACTAATCTCGCTTTCACTTAACACCTTGGTGTCTCCAACACAGTATGAACACATTAGCCATTCTTAACTAGTGCAACAGGCCTTTTGTAGATCTGGATCCTCACTGACTCACCTGTTTGCCAGCTTTATCTATACCTATCTCTCTCTCTCTCTCTCTCTCTCTCTCTCTCTCTCTCTCTCTCTCTCTCTCTCTCTCTCTCTCTCTCTCTCTTTCTAACTTCTAGTTTCTGTTTCTGCTCTTTCTTCAGTTATACTTCTTGCCTTAGTTTCTATAACAGTGATTTTGACCACAAATTGCTTGTTTCTAGGCAGCTTCTTTTCATGAGTCTTTCCTCCTTCCTCCTTCCGCCAATATTTTCATCATCCTTTTTAATTGAGTGCATTTAAAACTGTTGACTTGTGCAAAGGCTTCTGGGAGACATAATTACCAAAAGTAAACATACTCTTCCATTCTTTGGATTTTATTGCCCCTACATGCAGGTTCAAGAAAGCAAAATTCACTGAAGAGCTCATGGAAAATGACAACAATCAACAATAATCAATCCTTCCTCAGAGCACACAGCTCCTCTTATAGTTTATCATAGTTTTCAGCAGGAAGCATATGGCCTTCGAACTCTTTTCCAAAGAAAACACTTTTCTGTCATGGGCTTTATATATTTACAACTAAAGGAATGTTCCAGAGTTTTCCTATCCTGACAGGACACATAGACCTTCCAGCATTATAGCTCAACTATAGTGGAGGAGAAGGGAGCTGAAGTCTCATCCTTAAATTGTAGTTCCCACTAACCTCTGGCTTCCTATTAAATTAACCCTGAAAAGTGGTCACTCAGTTTAAAGATTTACTGATGGTGCTTTCAAAAAAAAAAAAAAAATAGGCAAGATATACTTTTAAGTTTTATCTGAATTATTATTTTTCATCACTTTCTTAAGTCTAGACAATCAAGAAAAGAAATTAAGTTCTGATTTATAGTCTTTGCTAATTTCCAAAGTATAAATGTTCATAATGAAAATTTAATAATAGAGTTTGGGCAACCAGTTTAAACTGGCACCAGCTAACCCGCATCCCTGATCCAGATTGAATTTGAAGAATTCTAATGAAGGGTAATGAACTTATTATTCATGATATAATCCATTCCATCCTTGAAACAGTTCTTATTGTTAGAAAAGTTATCCTTCTATCAAATCCAAGTATATTTGTCTGCAACTTTCATTAGTTCTGTCCTCTGGAATAAGCAATAAAAATCTAATATCACTTACATAGCCTGATAGAATAGAAATAGAATTTGTAGTCTAAGATCCTGGATTCAAATCCTGTCATCATATTTATGACTTATATGAACTTGGACTTAACCTTTCTAAGTATGGTTTTCTTTATCTATTTGATCTGGGGAATTGAACTGGATAGCCTTTAAGAATCCTTCCATATCAAGAGGAGAAGGAAAGAAGAAGAATTTAGAATTCAAGATTTTGTAAAAAAAAAAAAAAAAAAAGCTAAAAATTATCTTTACAAATAAATGGGAAAAAATAAAATACTATTAAAAAGATTTTTAAAAGATTCCTTCCAGATCTAAATCTATTAATTCCATGTTTCACATGAGCTCCTCAAGTACTTATAGAAACTTATCAATCCTCCATTATATTTTCTTTTTTTTAATCCTTATAAATTGAGATTTCCTATCCTATCTCATTCTGGTGCCTTCTTGATCTGCTCCAATTTCTCAGTGTCCTCCCAAAAATGAACTAAAAACAGTAATCCAGGCTTGCTCTGACCAGAAGAAAGTACAATGAAATTGAGTCAATAAGTCAAAAAGTACCTGCTGTGTCTCAGGCACTGTGCTGAGGTCTAGGGATAAAAAGGCAAAACATAGTCCCTCCCCTCAAAGAGTTTATAATCTAATGAATTCTTTATTTTCTCCCTCCCTCTGGACACTGTCTCTCTAATTGCCACAGTATAGGATTAAGTTAAGGGTCTCTTGTTTTTTATGCCAGCATATCTCTCTGCCTTGCTACTACTAAAATATCTTTTTCCAATTGTTACATAGTCATGCTTTTAAGAAGGCCACTAGGTGGCATTGCGGATAGAGTATTGGGCCTAGAGGCAGGAAAACTCAACTTCCAGAGTTCAAATCTTCCTTCAGATACTAGCTGTGTGACCCTGGGTAAGTTATTAAATCCTCTTTGCCTCAGTTTCCACATTTATAAAATGATCTGGAAAAGTAAATGGCAAACCACTCCATTATCTCTGCCAAGAAAATCCCAAATGGGGTCATGAAGAATCGGAACAACAAAAAGCTATGTTGTGTTTGTGAAATAACTTATTAATCCAACTGTAAACATTTTATATTTATATTTATTCCTATTCAACTTCATCATATTAGATTTAGCAGATCACTTTTGCCTGTCAAAAAAAAAATCTTAGATGACAGGAACAAATAATGATGAATGTTGGAGGGGATGTGGGAAAACTGGGACACTGATACATTGTTGGTGGAGTTGTGAAAGAATCCGGCCATTCTGGAGAGCAATTTGGAACTATGCCCAAAAAGTTATCAAACTGTGCATACCCTTTGACCCAGTAGTGTTGTTACTGGGCTTATATCCCAAAGAAATACTAAAGAGGGGAAAGAGACCTGTATGTGCCGAAATGTTTATGGCAGCTCTTTTGTAGTGGCTAGAAACTGGAAGATGAATGGTTGTCCATCAATTGGAGAATGGTTGAGTAAATTATGGCATATGAAAGCTATGGCATCTTATTGCTCTGTAAGAAATGACCAGCAGGATGAATTCAGAAAGGTTTGTAGAGACTTACATGAACTGATTCTGAGTGAAATGAGCAGAATCAGAAGATCGTTGTACACTTCAACAACGATACTGTATAAAGATGTATTCTGACTGAAGTGGATATCTTCAACATAAAGAAAATCCAACTCACTTCCATTTGATCAATGATGGACAGAAACAACTACACCCAGAGAAGGAACACTAGGAATTAAATGTAAACTGTTAGCACTACTATCTACCCAGGTTACTTATACCTTCGGAATCCAATACTTAACAGGCAACAAGAAAATTGGATTTACACACATATATTGTATCTATGTTATACTGTAACACATGTAAAATGTATGGGATTGCCTGTCATCTAGGGGAGGGAATAGAGGAAGGGAGGGGAAAATTTGGAAAAATGAATACAGGGGATAATGTTATAAAAAAAAATTACTCATGCATATATACTGTCAAAAAAATTTTATAATTATAAAATTAATTTTAAAAAAATCTTAGAAATGTAATTCTGTTATGCAATGTAGACATTGCTTTGGATCTTCTGCAAAATTACTTTGTTTTAGTTACATGACACTATAGTTTCTTTTCTAACCACTGTCTCAGTTTGGGAGTATACCATTAAATAGGACTTTTGAGGAATTGAACCTCATCAAATAGCATTACTGCCTCCTCAGTCTTGTGTATAGTTTCATTGGATATACCATATTCAAGTAAGTGATTCAGTCTTTCCAGGTATAGTGATTTATTCCCATTTCACTATCAAAATGTCATAAGTAGCATTTGAATTCAGCTTTTATAAAATGTCTATCTGGCCAAGCACTGTGCTAGGACTTGGCAATAATAATATCTTTATATTGCACTTAAAGGTTTGCAAATTTTACATATGTTATTTCACTTGATCTTTATAACCACTTGGTGCAATGGGCTTTATAATTTTCCTCCATTTTACAGATTAGGAAACTGAGGCTGGGAGGAGTTTAAGTGGCATATCTAAGGACATATAATTATTATGAGGCATAATTTAAACTCTGGTCTTCCTAACTCCAAATTCAGCATTCCATCCACTATATCAACTACCTACCACTACAAAGATCAAAATTAAACAGCTTCTGCTCTCAAGGGTCTTACATTTAGCTGTATATACAAAGATATTAAAGAACAGGGGTGGGGATGGAGGGGGGCACTCTAGTGCTTCAGAAATCTGGAAAGCCTTCCTCTAGAAGGGAGTACTTGACTGATTCTTGAAGGTGAAAGAAAGACAGACTGAAGTGAAGAAAGAAAGGATTCCTGTAAGAAGAGCCAGACTAGGCAAAAGCCTGGAGGCAGGAGATGGAATGCTGTCAGCAGCAAACAGTGAGAGAGCCAGTTTGACCAGAACATAAGCTTAGGAGCAAGAGGAATGTATAATAACCCCGAGGGGAAAAGGTGGAGACAGATTATATCAAGCATTAAATGCCAAATGGAGGAATGTCTGTAGAAAGTTGGCCAAGTTAGGGATGCTTCTTACTGATAGAAAGTGACTCTCAAAAGGTGCTTATTGCTACTGTTGAAAGTGCCATTATTATCTCCATTTTATTAGATGAGAAAACTAAGGCAGAGGTTAAATTATTTGCCCAGAATCACATCGCTAGTAAGACAGAATTTAAACTCAGATCTTCCTGACTCTAAGTCTAGTACTTTCTCCACTTCTTAAAACAGAACCTTATATCATCCTGACTTTCATAGGATCGTTGCCTTATACATTTTGAACTAGAGGACATCTCTGAAACTATCTGGTTCAACTCCCTCATTTTAAAAAGAAAGGAACTGAAATCCAGGAGGTCACTCAAACAGTAAACATCACAAGTAGGATCTGAATAATAAACTCTAATGATTCCCTACTGCTTTCCGGATCAAATGGAAAATTCTCTTTTTGGCATCCCATGCCCTTCATCAGCTATCCCCATCTCCTTTCCAGTCTTCTTATACCCTATTTCCCACTATAAACTCTTCAATCCAATGACACTGACCTCCCAGATATTCTACCAATAAGACATTCTGCTTTTGGGCAACTGAGCATTTTCTCTAACTATCCCCATGCTTGGAATATTCTCATTTCTCATTTCTACCTCAGGCTTTTCCTGGTCCTTCAAGTCATAATTAAATCCTATCTTTCACAGGAAAAACATCTTTAATTCTAGAATCTTCTATCTTTTAATTATTTTCTATATTTTATAGCTTATTTATGCATATGTAGTTATTGTCTTTCCCATTAGAATGTGAGCTCCTGAGGACAGGAGTGAATATCTTTTGCCTTTAGTATTACTCCACCCCAACCCCAGTGCTTGGCACATATCAGGTACTTAATAGATCTTATTAACTGACTGGAAAGAGTCTTGCCAGAAGTCACTAAGAGAAAGACATCATTGTGATATTCCCTTTACCTTTATAGAGACGGATAATGGAGACATCCTTGAACTTCTCAGGCATAACCTCTTCTTGCATTATAATCTGGAAATTTTCAATCAACTTTTGTATGAGAAATGGACTCCTTCCCCCCTCCCCCCAACTTGTAAATCTCAGCTGGAACAGAATCAGCACCAGGTTCTTTGTCTCACAAAAGTAGCCTAGTGGCCTTCAAAACTTTTGAAACTTCAGCTAGGGAGTGAATAATTTTGATCTGGAGTAAACAGTGATTTTAGCATTAATTGTTGATAGTTTGTTGAGAACATTATGGAAGTATTCAGCTCGTCTCTCCAGAATCATGTCTTTATCTCTAATCAATGTGGCTCCATCAGCACTGAGCGGATCACTATAGATTGGTGAAATAGCCTTCAGTACCTCATAAAAGAACTTTGGATTGTTACTATCAGCATAAAACTGAATTCTATCTGCCTTCTTACTGAGCCAAGAACCCTGCAACTCTCTAAGTTTTTATTGTACTTTACTTTTGATGGAATTGAATGCTACCTTCTTAGACATGAATGAACTAACCTGCTGGCATACCCTATGGAGTTCTCATTTTTCATTTAGCAGCTTCTGAATTTCTCCATCATTTTCATAAAATCAGTCTTGATGTTTGTGAGTGTTCTGACCCAAATGAGCTGTACATCAAATCTCTGAAAGCTGCCCACTCCTTTTCTATTCCACTGTGGCTTGCCCATGTTCTGGATGATGCACAATGCTCTCAAACTTTCCCAGTTTCCGGTGAAATGAAATAAGGCTGTGTGCTTATTCCCATGTTTTTTAGCATGATATTTTCAGTCATGTTGTCAAATGCCTTCTATGAGAACAAACATGACATCAAAGTCAGCTACTGCTAATGGCAAGTTCTTCAAGCTGAAAAGGCTATAGGCCAAAACTAAAGTGGAGGTAGTGTTGGTACATGATTTTTTGTTTACAGATGATGGTGCATTCAATGAAGCCTCTGAAGCTGAGATGCAACAAAGTATGGATTGATTCTCTGTTGCTTGTGCTAATTTAGGCCTAACAATCAGCACCAAGAAAACAGGTACTCCACCAACCTGTGCTGTACCATCCATATGTGAAACCATTGGTTGCAACAAATGAAGAAGCTTTGAACTCTGTGAATAAGTTCACTCACATTGGCAGTATACTTTCCAGGAATGTACACATTGACAATGAGGTTGACACATGTTGCTAGAGCTAGCTCAGTGTTTGGGAGGTTCTGAAGGAAAGTATGGGAGAGGACAGATATTAGACTGACTACAAAACTGAAGATCTACAGAGCCGTTGTGCTGACTTCATTGCTGTATGCCTATGAAACCTGGACAATATATCAGCGCCATACCAAGAAACTGAGCCACTTCCATCTGAACTGTTTTAAGAAGATTCTGAAGATCATCTGGTAGGATAAAGTATCAGACACTGAGATCCTTTCTCCAACTAAATTGCCAAGCATTTCAATTCTACTGCAGAGAATGCAGTTCCACTGGGCTGCTACATTGTCCAAATGCCAAATGTACATTTGCCAAAAAGTCCATTTTATGGAGAACTCACACAGGGCAAACACTTAAAAGATGGTCAGAAAAATCAATACAAGCACACTCTCAAGGTCTCAAGAACTTCATAATTGATTATATGACATAAGGGACTCTAGCACAGACTGCCCAGCATGGTGTACCCTCATCAGATAAGGTGCTGTGCTCTATGAGCAAAGCAGAATTGAATTAGCTCAGAAGAAACATAATATGCACAAAGTTAGAGAATCGACCCCAAATGATCAGGGGGACTATTTGTGACCAACCTGTGGCATTCTGAGTATTCCTAACTCACAATGGTCTGATCAGCCACAGTCAGATACACCAACTTGAATTCTAATACAATGATGTCATCTTGGTCATTTTGTTCCTCTTCAAGAACAAAGGATAAAGACCAACCCACCAACTAACTGACTGACTAGTTGAACACGGGATCCCTCTGATTCCAAGGTTAGTGATCTTTTCGCTGTACTAGTTGTAGAAAATGAAGACAGATATTCATTAAATCATTTTTCTAAAGACAAAAAGTTTGTCTGTTTGGTGTACCTCTGATATTCCATGGAGCTATAATTTTGTCAGTGTGAATCACAATTATATTGCCTGAAGAATAATCAAGTTACCCCCACAACAAACCTGAGGCTGAGCCTTCAGATTTAGTCAGGTTAGTTGATCCCGAGGCCTGTACTTAAAGCCTTTCCAGCTTGCTAGAAGCAATTAAATCTCGTATTTCATTGTATGGAGAAAGGACACTTATACAATTGGTACTACCTTTGAGAACTGAGTTATATCCACAGAAAGATTAAGCATTGGAAGGAAAAGGATTGTGGTACCAAGATAACTACCTTCTTCTGCCATTTTCTAGAGGACAGAGCTGTCCTGATTTTAAAGAAGGGATCATGGAAGCTGGAAGGGCAAGTCTCTATAACATACATTGAACAAAAATCTATATAACCCACTACATTTTACATCTTTTGAAAACTTGTATTCAGAAGATAGTGACCAGCTGTTTTCTATGTCCAGTAAAGAGAGAATCAGAGGAAATGCCTTAAACTGCAGCATGAGGGACTTGGATGCAAGGAAATTTCCTGACATTGAGATCTGTTAAAAAAAAAAAAAGAAAAGAAAAAAAAAAGCAACTTCTATGGGTTTATAAGGGAATCTATGAAATATTCTCCCTTAGAAGTCTTTGAAAAACTAATTCTGGATATGGTTGTTCACAAATGGAATACATAGAATATTGGGTGGGTTGAGATTGGGGGATTGCTTGAACTCAGGAATTCTGAACTACAATAAAGTTGAGTTCCATTGAGTGTTCTATGTCTGGGACTACTTTGGTGAGTGAGGATCACCAGACAGCCTAAGAAAAATGAAGCAGCCTAAGTGGGAAAAGTCAAGGCTTCTGTGAAAATCAGTATTGATCTCTGGCCCTATCCTACACTTTGACAAGAGAAAAGGCTCAAAAATAAAACAGAACAACCCCCCCCCAAAAAAAAAATACTCATTCGCCTGTTTATAGAATTCTAGTCAAAGATCCAAGGATGGATTCTGTGACCTATGACATTATGCTTTAAGGCAGACCCCTGTCAGTGATTCAAAAGTACAGAATGGAGGCTAAGCAGCAAGACAATATAGTTCTTGGGGGGAAATGTCTGTTTATTTTAGCAAACTGGAGGGTCAACACTAATTAATAGTGTTATATAATACCATAATATTACTTTAGGTTCATGAATAGAAATAGAGATTCCTAAACAGGAGGTTATAACTCACTGTACTTTGCCCTGTTTAGATCACACTTGGTGTATTGTGGTAATCTAAGATTCTCACGCTTTCAGAAGAATATTAATGTGGTAGAGCCAGTTGATAAAATGATCAGTATATTGAAGGAGTTGGAAATCACAATAAACAAGGATTTGTTTGAATATAAATACTATGGAGAAACAGAATTGTCTACTAAAGAAGGCAGAACTCCAATGTGACTAGAAAGTGATATAGGTGTAATATAGTAGAAAGACTTTAATTCTGGAGCCAGAGACCCTTGTTTCAAATTCTGACTCTGATACTTACTACCTGTGTGATTTTGAGCAAGTCATTTAATTATAGCTTCCATTTATATAATGTCTTAAGGTTGCATAGGGCTTTATAAATATCTCATTTGATCCTCACATCTCTGAAGGGTAGGTATTATCATTGCCTCTATTTTACCAAAGAGGAAATCAAAATAAACAAAAGTTAAAGAACTTGTCAAAGTCATACTGCTGAAAAGTTTGAACTCAGATCCAAATCTAGCACTCTAGATTCTACCACCTAGCTATTCCAATTTAACCTTGGGCCTCATTGTCTTCAACTGTGATGTTAGCCAAAATTTCTTATTACCTCCCTTTCAGCTCTACCTTATGAAAAGATCTGAGTTCAAATCCTACTCAGATATTTGGACCTTAACTCTGATCCTCGATTTCTTCATCCATCCTACTTACCTCTCTGGTTTGTTATGAGGATTCATTGTAGCTATTGCTGATAAGCTATTCAATAACAGCTGACTCTTAATGGCCTCATGGACCACAGTACACCAGGCCCTTCTATCCTCCACTCTCTAAGTCTGCCTAAATTCATGAGTGTTGTCTCTAGGATATGCTAGAGACCTTTTTCCCTTTGCCTTCAATCTTTCCCAACATCAGGGTCTTTTCCAATGAGTCCCACGTTCTTATGTGGCCAAAACATTTCAGTTTTATCTTCAGTGAATAGCCTGAATTAAGTTAAGTACTGATTGATTTGATCTCCTTATTGTACAAGGGATTTTCAAAAGTCTTCTCGACCATCACAATTTCAAAGGCATTGATTTTACAATGTTTAGTTTTCCTTATAATTCAATTCTCACAGTCATATACTATTCCTGGAAAAACCGTTCATTTGACTATGTTGACCATGGGACCTTTGTCAGCAAGGTAATATCTCTGCTTTTTAGTACCTTGTCCAGATTTCCAGATTTCCACAGCATTTCTTCCAAGAAGCAATCATCTTTTTATTTCATGGCTGTAGTCCTTGTCTGCAGAGATTTTTGAGCCTAAGAATATAAAATCTGACACTGCTTCCATTTCTTCTTCTGTTTGCCAAGAAGTGATGGGACCAATTGCCAAGATCTTAGTTTTGGTTTTTGTTGTTGTTTTATGTAAAGCTTCAAGCCAGCTTTTCCACTCTTACATTCATCAAGAAAGTTTTTAATTCCTCTTAACTTTCTGCCATCAGAGTTGCATCATTTACATAATTGAGATTATTGATGTTTCTCCCAGTAATCTTAATTCTGGTTTTTGATTAATCTAGCCTGGCATTTAACATCATGTACTCTGAATTTGTTAAATAAATATGGTGACAATGTCTAGCCTTGTTCAATCTTAAACCAATCATTTATTCTATGTTAGTACTGTCTATGGGATTTTCTTGGCAAAGATGCTGATCTGGTTTGCCAGTTGTTTCTCCAGTGGATTACCTTTTGTCAGAGCTCTCCACTGTGACCTGTTTATCTTGGGTAACCCTACATGGCATAGTTTCATCGATCCCCTTCACCATGACAGGATAGTAATGGAGGATGGGGGAAGAAAACCCAACATATGTAAAGTCTTACAACACTAAATAGTTGTCAACTATTGTGATGTAGAAGAGATTTCTGCTTTGGGTTGGACTAGGTGCCCACTAGATGAGGCCACTTTCAAATGAAATTAATCTAAAACCTTTTCCTAACAAGAAGTAAAATTGTGGCTTGTTGCTAGAGAATGAAATAAGCATTGGATTAATATGACAGAAGAAAAAGAAAAGGGGATGAAAAGCATTGAGAGCAAGGAAATCAATCAGGAAAGGCAGGTCTATTAACAGCAAAATTGCAATCTTACACATGCATATGGAATTATCATTTTAAATGTAAAATAGGTATGTCAGGGATGCAAAAAAGAGATCCCTACACTGGGTTGGAACTTCAATTTGCAGAAATTAGAACTAAATGGGACATCCTGGGGATCTTAGTTTATCTAGTTTGTCTTGCAAATTAAGTAGAAGTGGACATCCAGAGAATTTATGTGACTTGCCCAAAATACCCTGGTTATAAGGAAAATCTGGAGTTCAAATCCAGGCTTCCGATTCTCCACTACCATCAGGCTGCTGAATTAGATGACTTCTGAAGTTCTTTTCAGTCCTATGAGCCTACAAATTTATGAGGTGGGTATTATAAAATTACACCCACTAAATAAAAAAAGGCCACTAGGGGGAGTAAAACCTGGAGTAAAACCTGGAGTAAAACCCTTCCCAATAATGTTCTCCAAGGAAGCTGGTAAAATCCTGTCCATCCATTTGGCAATATTTAAAATAGGAGCCATCCCATATCATATCACTTTACTAATAGACAGATCTTCACTACAGCCAAAGTCCTGAATTTAATCTTTAGCTAACAAATAGATTTGTGTGCTCTCTCAAATGAAGTGTGGAAAGGAAACATTAGAAATGATCTATATTTTACAGATGAGGAGACTAAAGCCTGGAGAGGTGAAAAAGTCCAAGTTAATATGATGTTTGAGAGTTTGCAAATCACCTAAATACATCACAGGATCATAAATACAGAGCTGGAAGGGACTTTAGAAGTTATCTAGTCTCTCTTGATTTTCTACAGATAAAGAAACAGGTCCAGAGAAGGCCACAGTAAATGGCCTTCCCTTCACTGTAGTGAGACATCAGGTCTTCTATTCCTAAGCTGGTGCTTTTTCTGTTTTCTAGCACTACAACCCAGAAGCTTAGGGGGAAAAAAAAAATTATGAGATGATTAGATCATAGATTAAAAGCTAGAAAATACTTCAGAGATTATTTGGTCTACATACATACATCACCCCTTCATCATGTTACACATGAGGAACCTGAAGGCCATAATGACAAAGTATCTTGCCCAAAGTCCCATAGTTAAGCGTCAGAGGCAAGGTTTGAAATCAGGATCTCTGATTCCAGAATCAGTATTTCTTTTACCTTACACTGCTTCTCATCTTAGATTTAGAGCCATAAGGCACCATTTAGTTCAAGCTTCTTATTTTATAGAGTAGAAAATGATGCCTTAAAAAAAAATACCAAGCTGTAGTGAAGTAATTCCTCCAAGCTCACTGGCTGGGATAAAACTGGAAGAAAGCAGTAAATTATTCTCCCCCCCCCCCCCCCAACCCAACACAGGATGGAAAGGATGTGTAAAGGTTAATTTAATGGTCCTCCTAACTCTGGGCAGGACATCTTAGACCAAACTGTTGTTGTTTTTAATCTAAGGCACACAGCAGGTTCTGGTTATTATAGATGGTAAGTCTGAGTCATAGAACTTACCCAGTGTTTAGTCAATCGGCAAGTATTTACTAAGTTATCTACTACTGTTGCCAGGCTCTGTGCTAAGCCCACTGCATACAAACAAAACTACTAACGTAGTATTTTCATGTTTGCAAGGCTCTTTTTTTTTTTTTTTTTTTTTTTTTAGAAAATGATATTTCCAATCTGGAATTATGCCCAAAAAGTTATCAAACTGTGCATACCCTTTGACCCAGCATTGCTGTTATTGGGATTATATCCCAAAGAAATACTAAAGAGTGGAAAGGGACCTGTATGTGCCAAAATGTTTGTGGCAGCTCTTTTTGTTGTAGCTAGAAACTGGAAGATGAATGGATGTCCATCAGTTGGAGAATGGTTGGGTAAATTGTGGTATATGAAGGTTATGGAATATTATTGCTCTGTAAGAAATGACCAGCAGGAGGAATACAGAGAGGCCTGGAGAGACTTAAATCAACTGATGCTGAGTGAAATGAGCAGAACCAGAAGATCACTGTACACTTCAACAACAATACTGTATGAGGATGTATTCTGATGGAAGTGGAAATCTTCAACATAAAGAAGATCCAACTCACCTCCAGTTGATCAATGATGGACAGAGGTAGCTACACCCAGAGAAGAAACACTGGGAAGTGAATGTAAATTGTTAGCACTAATATCTGTCTGCCCAGGTTGCATGTACCTTCGGATTCTAATGTTTATTGTGCAACAAGAAAATGATATTCACACACATGTATTGTACCTAGACTATATTGTAACACATGTAAAATGTATGGGATTGCCTGTCATCGGGGGGAGGGAATAGAGGGAGGGGGAGTAATTTGGAAAAATGAATACAAGGGATAATATTATAAAAAATATATATATATATAATAAAAAAAACTTAAAAAAAAAAAAAAAAGAAAATGATATTTCATGCTATCCTATCAACAACTCTGAGAAATAGGTGCTATTGTTATCCACATTTCACCATTAAGGAAATTGACTAAAAGAGAGATTAAGTGACTTGGCCTTGTAAGTATCTGATGCAGGATTTCAATTTGGTTATCCCAATTACCAAGTCCAGGAAGCTATCCATTCTGCTACATTCGAAAATGAGATTCACCTACATGAAATCAACTCCACTACCCTTTACAAAGACAACCCCCAAACTGTAAGAGAACCCAGCCACATATATCACCCCCTATACCCTTTATACCTTCGTCTTGCAGAAATCTCATCTTTCCAAACCCACCCCTGATATTTGGACTGAGTTGGTGGGTTATTGATCTACTTGTAACCCTCCTTTGTTGGGGGTCATATCCTTTCCCAGACAATAAGTTAAAGGTGGCTAAAGGCCAAGTTTGATATAAACTGTTTCCCTTAGCACAGAGCTTTGCATCTGGAGATCAAAGTCTATCGAGTTTTAGTGAAAGGAAAAGAGGAAAGAGAAAGAGATAAAGAGAGAGAGGGAGGGGAGGGAGAGAGGGAGAGAGGACTGAGATTTAGAGAGAAAGAAAAAAAGAGAGAGGGAAGGAGGGAGAGAGGAAGAGAGACTGAGAGAAGAGGACAGAGACAGAGAGAGGAGAGGAGAGAAAGGAGACAGAGAAAGAGACAGAGAGAGAGAAAGAGAGACAGAGAGAGAGAGGAAGAGAGAGGGAGGGAGGGGGAGGAGGTAAAGAGGGGGGAGGGAGGGAGAGAGACAGAAAAGAGAGGGGAGAGAGAGAAAGAGAGAGAGAGAGAGAGAGAGAGAGAGAGAGAGAGAGAGAGAGAGAGAGAGAGAGAGAGAGAGACTGAGTTTTAGAGAGAAAGAAAAGAGAGAGGGGAGGAAGGGAGAAAGACTGAGATTTAGAGAGAAAGAAAGAGAGAGAGAGAGAGAGGGAGGAAGAGAGACTGAGAAAGAGAGACAGAGACAGAGAGAGGAAGAGAGAGGGAGGGGGGAGAAGGAGGTAAAGAGGGGGGAGGGAGGGAGCGAGAGACAGAAAGGAGAGGGGGAAGAGAGAGAGTGTGTGTGTAGAGGGAGAGGAGATAGACAGAGAGAAAGAGACCCACAGAGAGAATGTGTGAGAGAAGAAAAGAGAGGGAGGGAGAATGAGAGACAAAGAGATGCACAAAGAGAATGTGAGAAAGAGAGTGAGCGAAACAGGCAAAGAAAGATAGAGACCGAGAGACAGAGGCAAAGACAAACAGAGAAAGACAAAAGACAGAAGAGAGAAACAGACAAAAAGGGAGATACTGGAAAAGCTGAGAGGCAACGAGAATGTGAACGAGACAGAAAGGGGACTGAGAGAGAAAAGGAGAGCAGATAAACCAGAGAAAGACACGGAGACAAACAGACAGAGATGGGATAGAGACAGAGACCAGAGACATAAGACAGTCGCAGGGAGATAGAGACAGAGAGGAGATACAGAGAGACGAAATGGAGACAGAAACTGACGGAGAAACGAGATAAAGACCGAGACCGAGGAGAGGGAGACGCTGGAGAAGTGAGAGACCACGGAAACGGGAGAGACAGAAAGGGCCAGGGTTAGGGTTGGGTTAGATTGGAGAGGTTAAGGATGGGGGGAGAGAAGCTGAAAGACACACACACACACAAAGACAGAGAGAAAGATAGAGAGACAGTCAGAGTTAGAGAGAGGGACAGAGACAGAGACACAGAGAGAGAGAGACAGAGAGGAAGGAGGAGAAGGGAAGGGAGAGGAAGCCGAAGCGCGCGCGCAGGCGCACTGAGACGCCGCGCAGCTCCCTCCTCTCCTTTCGGGCTCCCTCCTCGCGCCCCTTCTTCTCCCTCCCCCCTCTGCCGTAGCTTCCCCCCTCCGCGCCGGGCGCCTCGGCTTCACTTCCGCCCCGCTGGGCCTGTGCTTCCGGGGCATGGCTGGCTCAGCCCCTGGGAGGCTGCTGGCTCGCTCGCTCTTCCCCTCCCGGAGCCCGCGGGGGGCGGGGGCGAGGAGCTCGTTGTTTGTTTACATGATGTGAGCGGAAAAAGAGACCAATAAAGTTTATTCTGGAGACAAAAGGGAAAAAAAAGCGGGGTGGGGGGGGAGCCGGAGGCCGAGGGAGAAGCCGGGGCGGGGGCGCCGCGAGAGAGACGCGGGCGCGAGGGAGAGGCGCGCCCGGAGCGGAGCGGAGCGGGGAGCCGAGCGGGCCGGGCCGGGGCCGGGGCGCGGGGCAGCCAGCGGGCCTCGGAAGCCGGGCCCGATGCGGGCGGGCGGGCGGAGCCGCCGAGCCTGGAGCAGCCCGAGCCCGAGCGGAGCGTGAGTAATGAGGGCTGCGGGACGGGACGGGACGGGCTGGGGCCGGAGTCCGGCGACCCTGAAGGGGAGAGCGGCGAGTGACAGGGCCCGGTCTGGGGGGCAGCGTCCCCCTCTCTCCCCTCTCCTGGTTCCCCTTCCCCCCTCCCCGTGGCCCCCCCGCTCCTTGTTTTTGTCTCTCCCTCCCCCGTGACCCTAGCTCCTTGTTTTCGTCTCCCCTTCCCTCTCCTTCCTCCCCTCCTCCCTTCCCTTTCCCTTGTTTTTCCCTCGCTTCTCCTCTTCCTCCCAGCACTCCCTGCTGTGCGCGCCCCTCGCACCCACCCCCGGGCCTGGCCGCGGGGCTGAGATGCTCCCCGCGCCCCGGTGCTGTGTCATGTTCTAGGGGTGGGGGGCGCGCTCGGAGGGGGCAGCCCAGGGGGCCCGCGGGCTGGCAGGAGTCAAACTCCGGTGTGCCCCCTCCGGGGCTGCTGCTCTTTAACTAGAGCACGGAACCGTCTCTGCTGGCCAAACTCGGGGCAACATTGTCTCGGGCGGCGTGTGTTTGGATACTTGTTATCGCGCCTGTGTCACAGTGTAGCTCCCGAGTGACCGAGCTTAGGAAGGTTAACCCTGCCCGGCGCCGGCCCGGGGAGGGCGAAGCGTTCGGCGCTCGGGCTCGGAGCCCGACCCGGGGATTGTTTTAGGATGACACTGGTCCTTAAGGAGGGAGCGAGCGATTGACTCGGGCTTGTGGGCTCGGGAACCCCATTCCGTTCTCATTGGTTTCTAGAATTTGGAACTGTTTGTGTAGTTCCGGTAAAAAGGGGTGGGGTGGGGTGCGGTGGGTGATTGAGAAGATGCTGTTTAAAGTTCTCTGATTTTTTTTTTTTTTTAAATAAACTACAGTGATTAATTCTCTCAGCTGAAGCTTCCTCATTCCAGCAGTGTGTTTTGGTGTATGCAGGAAATCAGGATGAGGGATGATGATTCTATGAAAAAGAAACAAATTATTATCGATTCGGTGTAACTCACGCCAGTTGCTACATTTGAAGCAGCTAGGAATGGTAGTAGACCACTTTTATTGCTTGGAAAGTGCCAGAAGGCGTTTTATTAATTTGTTAGTTTCCGTGTCAAGGGTGGTAAAGGTTTAAAGAAATACAGATAATTACTACCTTAAATAAGAAAAACCAAAAGCTGGTGTATATTTGTTAGAGTGACTACGGATCCAACTAGGAATCCAGCAAGCCTTTAAGAGGGTACTATGTGCAAGACAGAGTGCTTTTAGAAACTAAGACATATATAGTTCATATTTTATATTGAAATTTTGGAAGTTTTTGTTAAGCTGGAACATTTAGTGGTGGATTTTAGATAGGTAGTATTTTTTGTGTATAGTTTCTACACATGTATGTATATGTGTGTGTGTATACACAAACACACAGCATGTGTGTAGGCAGTATACATTAATCAATCACCAAATATTCATTAAGTATTTACTAAATACCAAGGACAGTCTCGGAGCAGCTAGAGTCCAAATGGATAAATTGCTGGATCTAGAATCAGAAAGATTCATCTTCCTGAATTCACATCTGACCTCAAAACACTAATTAGATAGATGTGTGACTCTAGGCAAGTCATTCAAACCTGTTTGCCTCAGTTTCCTTATCTGTAAAATAAGTTGGAGAAGAAAAAAGCAAACCATTTCAGTATCTTTACCAAGAAAACCCCAAATGAGATCTTAAGCCCTGGAAAAACAAAGTAAAAAAGCAAAGCCAGTCCCTGCTCCTACTCTCAAGGAGCTTACATTCCAATGGGGAGATAACAGTTAAACATTTACATAAAGAAGGGTGTATGGAATATATACATGGAAGGTTGGGGGAGTGCTAATATTTCAAGGGGCCAGGAAGGTCTGTAAAATTTGAGCTTCAATCATGAACAAGTAAATCAAGAAGTACTTACTGTGTCTCTGGTGTGCCATGCATTGTGCTAGTCTTAGGAATCAAAAAAGAAAAGACAGGCCACTCCCCCTAAAAGGAGTCTATATTCTGCTATGAGATTCTAACATGTTAATAAGTAAGTAAATACTGGAGGTATACAAGGCTTAGTGTATAGAGAGCTGACTTCAGGGCCAGGAAGACTTGGTTGTAAGACCCTTATTCATGGTGTGACCCTGGACAAGTCATTTTATTTCTCAGTATTCCAGGCAATTCTCTAAGAATATAAATTGCAGAAAAATTGCCAACATGAATGGAAGCAGATGTTTCTGCATCTGAGAGTTTCATATATCAATTAAATTATGCCTAGTTCCTGTTTTTATTTTTTAAAAATTTACAGTGATTAGGGGAAGGGGAATTACTAATAACTATGACAGGGATTCTTAACTGGTTTTGTGTGTTATAAACCACTCCCTTTGTCAATCTGACCTAGCTCTTGGATTCCTTCTCAGGATAATATTTTTAAGTGCATAAGATAAAATACATAGGAATATAAATGAAAGCAATTATATTGGAATACAATTATCCAATTAAAGACAAGTTTATAATCTCCTGCTTAAGAGCCTCTGAAGTTGGAGAATCAGGAGAGGTCTCTTGATTGGAGCTAAAGGTTCCAAGAGGTAGAGGTGACAAATCATCACTAAGGTACATCCACCTCTATATTTTTTGATGTATTTCAAGACTCATTTCTAATATCTTGTTTGTGATTTTGTTATTATAATTCTCTACAGCAATGTGATGGAATAAAACCTAGGTTTAAAAAACCTTGAAAAAAAAACCCTGCCTCCTAGGGGAAAAGGATAGGGGGGAAGGAGGAGAAAATTTGGAACAGAAGGTTTTGCAAGAGTCAATGTTGAAAAATTACCCATGCATATGCTTTGTAAATAAAAAGCTATAATAAAAACCTTAAAAAAAAAAAAAACACTTTCATATAAGACTTCTGGTGTCTAACAGACATCTCAAACTCAGCATGTTCAAAAGGGAGCATGCTATCCCCATTCCCAACTTTCCTATTTCACTTGTGCCTTCATGGAGTCAGCCTTGACTCCTCCATCTCTCTCACTCTACATATCCAATCATTTGCCAAGTCTTACCCACTTTCCACCTCTAACCTCTATCATCCCCTTCTCTCTATTCACATCAGCCCTCTTACCCCTCCCCTCCATGCAGGCACCAATAAGTTAGGCTTAACCCTGTTTGCCTCATCTGTAAAATAGGCTGGAGAAGAAAATGACAAACTAATCCAGAATCTCTGCTAAGAAAACTCCAAATGGGGCTTACTAAGAGTCAGATATAACTGAAAATCCTAAGCAAAAAATATATTCTCTTGAGGAAATATATTCTCCCAGAGGAGCCCGCTCTTGCAGGAATAGATGCCTCTGTCCCCTCTTTTGCTCTCCTATCAAGACATAGAAACCCCATGACTCAAGAGCCTTTTCACTTTCACCTTATTGTACTTTCTCACTTTCTCTTTGCTTTTGAATGGGAATGTGGGAGAGAAATCTGACTATCATCTAAATCAAACCTTTTGCTTTTGAGATGAGGTCATTGAGACCAGAAAAATGGACTTGGCAAAGGCCAACTCCTTATATACTTCTGTTGAGAAATTGTTCATAAATGCCAATTGCATTACAGTTTGGAATTACTGGAATGATTTATTCATTTCACAGAAGAGTCATTCTGGTCATTACTGCTCATGTAACTTCAGTTAAAAGTTAAAATTTTAATTTCCTTCTATTATATTCCTATATATATTCCTCATATTAAGTGCTTACTAGGTACCAAGTGCTGGGTTAAGTGCTAATGATAAAAGTGACAAGTTCTCTGCCTTCAAGAGGCTAGATATACCTAGAAGTACATATAGACTATGTATAAATAGGATGTAGTTTGTGGAGAGGGTCAGTCAAAACCAGAGAGACCAGGAAAGGCTTCCTTCTTTAAAAAGATAGTACTTGAACTTAATGGAAAAGAGGGATTCTAAGAGGCAGAAGTGTGGATGGAATACAGATTGGGGAGACAGCTAGTGCAAAAAAATGGAGACAGGACAGGGAATGTCCTCTGTACAGAATGAAGAGTGGGTCAATATGACTGGATCACAGAATGCAAGGAATAAAGTGTAAGGAGACTGGCAATGTGAGAGGAGGCCAGGTTGGGAAGAAATTTCAGTTGCAAAGGAGTACATATTGAAGCTTTTCCCTTGGTAATAAGAGCAGGGGCTTAATATGACTACATGGGCTTTCTAAGAAAGGCAGCACAGTATAGCTTTGGAAGAGAGGAAGCTCCAAGAGGAAAATTGAGCCCAAACCCTTCCTTTTACAGTGAGGTGTAGAGAAGTAAAATTACTTGCTGGGGGGCACAGTGGATAGAGCACCAGCCTTGAATTCAGGAGGACCTGAGTTCAAATCTGGTCTCAAACACTTAACACGTCTTAGCCGTGTTACCCTGGGCAAGTCACTTAACCCTAGCCTCAGGGGGAAAAATTACTTGCTGGAGGTCACATGACTCAGAAGTGGTTAAAGCAGGATTTGAACTCATGCCTTCCTGGCACTAATTCCAATGCCCTATCTACTACAACATTCTCCCTTTTCAAATAAGCTATCGTTTGGTCCAGGTAAGAGGAGAAGAGACCTGAGCTAGGATAGGAGCTCCCTGTCATCTCTCTCTCAACAGTGAGGAGATAGAAACAACAGTTTTGGCAGGTGACTTAGTATAGAGAGTAAATATTAGAGAGTTGAGGATGGCATCAAAATTGTGAACCTGGGTAACTGAAAGGATGGTGGTGCCCTTAATACCTCAACAAGGAAAGTTTAGAAGAGGGATAAATTATGGGGAAGAGAAAATAGAATTCTTTTTAGACATACCTTTTCTCATCCAGTTAGAAATGCATAATGAGCATTAAGTAATACAAGAGCAGAACTCAGGAGAGATACTAGACCTGGATATATAAATGTGGGGGTTATCTGTATAGTGAAGCCAGTGTTTTCACCAAGAGAAAATCTAGACAGAAGAACATTTAGGACAGAACTAGGGTACACTTATGGTTAGTAAGCATGATCTGGATGAGAACTGGCAGGGAGTAGTGAGATAGAGAAGCAGGAGGAGAACCAGAAAAGACCCGGAGGAAAAATTATGCAAGAGGAGAAGGTACTTTGTCAGTGGAGTTAAGTGTTGCAGAGAGGTCAAGGAATATAAAGATGGAGATTATTGGGAATGGTGGTGAAAACAGTTTTGCTTGAGTGAGGGGGTTGAAAAATCAAATTTATGTGGATTAAAAAAAAAGAATGAAAAGAAAACAGATGAAGGCTAAGCGTATAGATAGCTTTTTTTCAAGTAGTGTTTTAAAATAAGAGAGGAAAAATATTGGAGAATAGCTTGGGGGAAGCAATGGTCAAATCAAGTGAAAATTTTTAAGAAAAAGACTTAGGATGTATATATAGGCACAGTTGAAGGAACTAGTTTATAGAGATTGAATATAAAAGAGGGGGGGATAATCCTAGAGTTAATCTAATAGAGAGATGAAAGGAGTTTAGGATAAAGGGTACAGGAAGAGTGATTGACCCTGGAAAGGAGAAGGGACATCTCATTAAAGACTCGAGCAAAGGAGAAACTTTGAGGGGGTGCTGGAAAGAGGTGGTAAAATGAGATGAAGAAAGATGAGAGAATACTTGTTAGATAACCTTAATTTTGTCAGTATAATGTGAAGCAAAACCTTAGTTAATGAGTGGGGATACAGGGTGCAGTTGGAGACTTGAACAGAGATGACAAGGTTTAAAACAATTATCTGGAGAGTGAGGTAGAGAAACAATTGGTGGGGGGAGCTAGGTGGTGTGGTGGATAGAGCACCAGTCCTAAAGTCAGGAGGACCTGAGTTCAAACTTAAGACTTCCTAGCTGTGTGACCCTGGGCAACTCACTTAACCCCAATTGTCTCAGCTAAAAGAGAAAGAGAGATAGAGAGAGAAACAATTAGGAAGAAATAAAAGGAATGCTGCTGATGCAATTTTAACATATAAATTCATAGTATGCTTAGTCAGCATGATGTTGTTACTGCTTCTAGCTCTGTACAGAAACATGTTGATAGTAGCATTGGTAAGAGTAGAGGAGGCAGATGGTTGGAATTTGGTGATGTTGGAGTGGTTATAAGAGTAGGGATCAGGGAAATTGAGTAGATGAATGTATAGGTGTAAATTGGCTTATTAAGGAGGTGGAGAATACTGGGAGGTGGAGAAATCACAAGTGCCGAAGAAAAACAGATTTTGCAAGAGTAAAGCATTGGAAAGATAAGTGTTTTAAGATAGTGAAAAGGTAAAGGGATTTTCCAGTTTAAGGGCATGTCAGTAATGTGCTTGTTGTAGTTGACAAGACCAAGAATGTTCCTATTCCTATGTATAGTTGATATAGGAAAATAGAAAAATGAGGAGGTCATGAAAGTAAAACAGATTGAAGTACAAATGAGGATATTGGAGGAAAAGACTATATGCATGCTGCAGTCCTTTGACATGAACACAGATACCAGAATGGAGGAGGTGCTGTGAGCTAGGTACTGACCTCGTTGAAAAAAGAGTGAAAGTACTTTGAGGAATGTTTGATAATAGTCATCTGGATCTGGATGGAGTGATAAATTTAGATTGCATGAACCTTCAAGTAGGTAAAGTTGCTAAAATAATGGTGGTAGTGGGGGAACAAAGAGAATTCTGACCTCCACCAAAACTAGTGACTTGGGACGGAGAAAAGGTGTGACCAATTTTTCAGTGCTAGAAAAGAAATGCTAGACATAGGATGAAGTATCATCAGGAAGAAGCTAAATCTCAGTGAATGCCAAAAAGTGAAGATTTTCAAGATGAAGGGAAAATGTCATAATTAGAGAGTGGAAATTCCAAAGGCACAGTGGAAGGGACATGGAGATATAGAATTAATCATTAAAGTAGTAATATTGTTCATGGAGGAAAGAGAGTATACAACAGGGATTTAGATGAGAATTCTGAAGTCACAGGTTTGTCTTTTGTGAAAGTAACAAAGGATAAGTTTTTGTTAATTATTGGAGAGTGAGTCCAGGCAGAGGAGGAACTCTGCTAATGAAAGTCGGTGAATAAGATATTCTTTCTGTAGTCTTACTTCACAATCTCCATCATATTGATGACCCTTATAAACTTTTTTATCCCTCTTCAAACCTACCATGTCTTTCCCTTCCTCATCCTCTCTACGGAGAACCTTACCTCATGTTTTACATAATAATAATAATAATAAAGCCATTCAGCAAGAGTTGCCTCTTTTCCTCCTTTTGTTTCCTTCACCTAGAAGCATTCTACCATTTTGTCCTCCTTGACTTTTCTCATATAGCGAGATAGCCCTAATCTTTACAACTAGGAGAAAATCTTCAAAATGAAAATGTGGTCCCATTCCATGCTGTGTTCTCAGTAGATTATTCCCTCTCTTCCTCACTCTTGATTATCTTCATGCTCTTATCTATTGACTGCTTCCTTACTGTCTACAAACAAGTTCAAATATTTAAGCATCTTTCATTCTCCCAAAACCCACACTTGATTCATCCCTACTAATTATCATCTTATAGTTCTCCTTTTTGTGACTAAATTCCTTGAGAAGGCCACTAATAATCAATGCCTCCACAGCCTTTCCTTTCATTTGAGTCTGTAGTTCAATGTGACCATTTAATTGAAATTGCTTTCTCTGAAGTTATATCTCTTATTTGATAGTCAGTAGCTTTTAATCAACCCTCATCCTTCTTGACTTCTCTTTAGCCTTTAACCTTTAATATTGTCAATCACCTTCTTTTCCTTGATATCCTCTTTAGATTTCTGTGACTACTGTATCATAGTTTTCTACCTATTTGATTACTTTTTCAGAGTTTCCTTTGCTGGATGATGATTCAGCTCAAATCCTTGAAAGTCAGATCACACCACCCTCCTTTTCTCCCATACTTTCAATTATCATCTCTAGTTTAATGATTCCTAGATTTACTTTTCCACTCCCTTAACCCCTGGACTCTTGTCTTCAGTTACCTTTTAGACATCTCAAATTCTGTAGAAATTTTAATCGTAGCTTATCCAGAATTGAACTCATTATCTTTCTCCCCAAAATCTTTTCCCTCTTCTGAACTTCCCTCACACTGTTAGAGGGAACCACCATCTGGTTTTCTAGCTCACAATGCTGGACTCTCATTCTCACCCTCCATATCTAATCTGTTGGAAATCCTATCAATGTTACCATCCTAACATCTCTTTTATGTATCCTCTTCTCTCTGACATTGCCACTGTCCTGGTGCAAGCTTTCATTATTTCCTGGACTTTTGCCATAACTTGCTCATTGGTTTCCCTGTCTCAAGTCTCTCCTCACTGCAGACCATACTCCACTCAAATGTCAAGTTAATCTACCTAAGGCACAGATCTGAACATGTTAACTCCTGTATTCCCCCATTCAATAAATTCCGTGCCTCCTTATCACATCTAGGATCAAATATAACATCCTCTATTTGCCGTTCAAAACCCTTTATAGCCTGGACACCTCCACCTTTCCAGTTTTATGCTTTACTCCCCTCTCACATGCTCTGCAGGCTAATGACACTGGTCTCCTTGCAGTAACTCACACTATACTTCATCTCCAGATTTTGGGTATTTGCAGTAGCCATTCCCTTTGCCCAGATTACTTTCCTTCTCTAGTGCCACCTCCTGGCTTTCTTTGTTTCCGTCCAGTCCCACTAAATCCCATCATTCCTGATGTCCCTTAATTGCCTCTATTGATTTATCTCTGGGTGTTCTGTTTACAGCTTGTTTGAACATAGTTGTTCGCTTATTGTTTTCCCATTAGATGGTGAGTTCCTGGAGATTGGGGTTGTTCTTCAGCTTTCTTTTATCTCCAGTGCTTTGCATAGGGGCTCTTACACAGCAAGCACTTAATAAATGCTTATTGACTGACTAAACATAAACCATACTACTGGAGCAAATTTCAGAGCATCAGCTTTATTATTTTTCTTCCTGGATAGGTTCAGAAATGTGTAAAAGATTACATAGATAGGTGTTTCACTGGGCCCCCCACATCAGTAAAATCAGATTTCTTGATCAAAAGAAGAGAAAAATTCAGATTTGAGCATTCTTTTTTACAAGAGATAGACTTAGAGTAGTAAATAGAAAGCTGGCCTTGATGCCAGAAAAATCTGAGTTCTACTTTGTGATCCTGGACAAGTCCCTTAATTTCTTACTCCTCAAAGCCATAAAGACAAACATGGCCCTCAAACAGAGAAAACAGATTAAAATGTAATTGAGATATACTTAACAAAATAAGTAAAAATATTTTAAAAAACCAAACTCCAACCCATAGATAATGTCAATATATAGTTTTCTAAGTCAATAGGTAGCTCAGAGGAATCCTTTTATATATTTTAATGGCCCTGTTTCTATTTGATCTTGACCCCACAGATCTAAGCATCTCTCTAAGCCTATATGTTGTAGGAAAAAGTACTAATTTGCATTGGGAGAGGAAGTTTTCTCATAGAAATTCCATATATTAATGAAATAAATCTAGTTTTATACCTTTTCTTAATTTAAAGGCCTTATACATAGTCAACAAAATAAAATCTTAAAGATCACTGGTTACCCATAGACTAGACCAAAAGACTGATTTAGGGGGAAGACCTGAAGAATAGCTAGAATTCAAGAAAGAAGAATTCTAAGAACAAATTATCTGTGATAGACCAGCCTTGTAACAAGGCTTTATCAGGGGGAAAATGTTGATGTTATTCACCTCTAGGACAGTGTGACATGGTTTTGTATAACGACAACTGCTACAGGAAAATTTAATTTTTCATAGTCTTATTAGCAATAGCTTTAATGAGGAAATTATTACTCTAATGAAATATCTTATATAAGCAGAGTTATTTACATATTGTCTCTCCCATGAGATAAGAGGTTCTTGTGGACAATGATGGAATTTGCCCTTCTATTCTCAGTTCTTGGCTCAGAGCCCAGGCATATAGTAAGTGCTTAATAAATGCTAGTTGACTAATTTTTGTTGACTGACAGAAGAAAGTGAAATGTGAAAGGACACACAGACAAGTCCCAGAGTATCCCGTTTGAATGCCTGAAATTTTAATCCTCTATAACTTCAGACCTAAATGTTGGATTCCTTTAGTTTCATTTTCTCAAATTGTGTGTTATTTGGGTGAGGTATTATAAATGTATCTTTTTTTTTTTCACTTTGGACCTCTGCTTTGAGATACAAAGCATTCAGAGCTATATTCCTATGAATGTTTGAATGAAATTATTTGATGTGGTAGTTTTAACTATGTTCTGACGTGCTTTTAAAATAATACATGGTGAATATAAGCTGTAGTATGTTATAAACAATTATATGCCCATAAGTAATAAAATAAGAATGGCATTTATAGAACACTTTAAAATTTTCACAGTACTTTACATATTATTTATCTTATATCATCTTCACAATTCTATGAGTTGGGTTTTATTATTTCCATTTTACAGTTGAGGAAAATGAAGCAGAGAGATTAGTTTTCTCAATTCAGTTTCTCTCTATGCTTTTCTGAATTCTTCATATTCATCATGTCTTATAGTATAAATGATATTCCATTACATTAGTTTACCACAATGTGCTTAACCATTCCTCTATTTAAATGTTAGTTCTTTGCTACCACAAAGAGTATTGCTATAAATATTTTGGTATATATAGATAGGACTTTTCTGGTTTTGACCTCACTGAGTTTTTTTTTCCCCCCTAATGAGAATTCCTTTGTATTGGGTCAAGTTCTATAATTATTTTTAGTTTTACTATTAAAAGCTAATACATTTACAAGTATATCTACATGTATATATAATGTATATAGATATATTTACAGGTGTATGTAGAAAAATAAACAGATATATATCTATAATATAGATGTACATATATCTCCAGCTATCCTCCTCATTAAAAAAAAACAAAAAAAAAACCTTCTTTGTTACAAATAAGCATAGTCCAGCAAAAAAATCCATGTCAGAAAATGATTGTGTCTCATTCTGAACCTTGAGTTCAATGCCTCTCTGTTGTGAGATGTATAGCACATTTCATCACCAGTCTTTTGATATTGTAGTTGATCATCGTATTGTTCAAAATTAAACCTTTCAAAATTCATTTTCTTTACAATGTTGTCATTATAGAAATTATTGTCTTCTTGCTAAATTATAATTTAGTTCATTGTAAAAAAAATATTTTCAGAAACTGGAAAATGCCCTTTAATTGATTTTTTTTTGGCCATCCTACTAATGTTATATCATCCATAGATTAAAGCTTTAAATATAGCTTCTGTGTTTGATTGACATGTTTTGTAGATATTTAGAGTTTAAAAAAAAAACAGACTTCTAGAACACAGAAAGACATTATCAGTTACAGAGTGGTGGAATGATGCATTTGAAGACCTATCACTAATTACCAGTGTAAAATTGGATAGTTTAACCATTCTAAGCCCTTATCCATAAAATGACTATTATAAATTTCTAAGGATCCTTCAAGCATTTATAATACAATAATGCAACACAATAAGTTCATACTATGTGCCAGATACTGTGCTAAGTGCTGAGGATACAAATAAGAGAAATAGAGTTCTTACCCTCAAAGATCTTATAGTTTAATGAAGGAAGACAAAATACAAAAGGAAGCTGAAAAGGGTGGATTGGGGAAGGTCCCAGGCATGGGGTATGATAATGGTGAAAACAAAGTCAAGTAGCTAGGAGATGAAGTTGATTGAGCCTGTGAGACTTCTTCTTTAAAGAGAAGCTTCCCTTTAAAAAGCATCTCTCTGCCATTAGCAAAGAGCTGAACTCCAAGGATCCCTAAGCTAGTGGTTTCAGGAACTTCCCAGAAATGTTCTCATATGCTTGAGAGCCCTTGCATGAAATTTTATAGAAAGAAAAGTTGGCAACATCCAAAAAGCAGTGAAATTGAATGCCTTTCTATTAGAAGTGCCAGCGACTGCAACTTCTGGCCTTTTTCACTTATAATCCTTGAAAATAGTTCAGCTGCCTGCACAGAGTAAAGGAATCATGCAAACCAATTTAATATTGTCAGAAGCAGTAGACCCTTCACAGTATCATTTAAATACCTCTAAGGTACTAGATACTCTGCTAGATCCTGAGGATCCAAAGACTCTCAGAAAAGTATATGTCAGAACTTTCTTTGTCAAGTTATTTGCTTTTATCCAGAAAACAGGTGTATTTTTCCTTGTTAGAAGCTTAACTCAACTTGTCGTTTAAGATAAAAATCATATTTGAGAAAAGTATGCTACACTTACATACTTAATAAATGTGAAAACATTACTTTGTATATTGTTTTTATTCCTGGTTTATTTTTCCTGTTTATGTTCAATCTTTACAAGAACATAATTCAGCTTTCTCTTTTGGACACTTTAAACCACCAATTTTGTCAAGTGGACAATGTTCAGGACTATTTTGAATGTGTAGTAATTTAGCAATAAATACAAAGATAAGTGCTTGCACTTCAGCACATAAACTAAAATTGGAATGATACAGATATTAGCATGGCCCTTATACAAGGATGACACGCAAATATTTGTGAAGAAAATGATATTTTTGTTGCATAGTGATGTATTAGTAAACTGATATATTATTGCCTTTCAAAAAATACAAAAATAAATTTAATGGTTTAACTTCCCTATGAGAAGGAATATTTTCAAATTATTCTTTATGCTTACAGATGTTGTCTAACTTTTGGTGTTCTTTGGGGATTGGGGAAATATCTATGAACCCACTAAATTCAGTTAACATTAATGGTTCTACTTATTATGGCAAGCTTCTATGCTTGGCTCTGAAGATACCAGGACAAAAACAAATTAAGGCTTGCCCTCAAAGAATGTACATTCTCGTGGGCTGGATAACAAGTATACTTTGTAGAACATAACCTCTTCTCCCCAGCTGTCAGTGATGTCCGCTCTAAGTTTATCTTCCATCAATTCTGTGTTTATTCTGTATGGTGCGGTGTGGTGTCTTCTCAATTAGAGTATAGGCTTCTTGAGAGCAAGGACTGTTTGATATCTCCAGCACTTAGTACAATGCTGTCACATAATGGATATTAGTAAATGCTTGTTAATTATTTGATTAAATATACTTTCAAACATCTTGTAAATCTTGCAGCTGTGATTCCTATTCTGTGTAATAACATTCTAGAATGCATTGTCAGCTATAATCGAGCATTACCAGGAAATCATGAGAGACAAATTGAAATTAACAACATGTGAAATCAAACTATACATAACAGTGAGGACAGCAAACAGCCATCCTTAATGCTTTATTTTCTCTCATAGTATTACCTGAAAATCAGCTAGCTATTGGATGTGTGACTGAAATATTGGCATCTACTTCTTAAGGTTTTCATATTTAATGATGACTCTCCTGTAAATACTTATACTTTGTAAGGAGTATAAGAAACCTAGTGTTTGCTACTTACTCCTCCTTTTAAGAGTATCAGAAAGCTTTGGCCCTTCCTTCACAGTAGTTACAGTTAAAAGGTTGAACATAGCATTTTCTAAGCAGGTTCTGTACCCTTTAGTAATTGTAATATCAGTAGAAAATTCAAAGTAGTTTCAAATGCCATTAGTCCTTTTAAGACAATCAGATGCTAGAGGCTTTGTCTTCTTCATTGGAAATTAAATGCTTGATTTCACGAAGATTACATTGCAATCTGCTTATTTTTTTATGAGACTCCAAGTTCCTTTAACATTATTTTTTGAACATTTGATGTGTAAAATTCAGCACAGCCAAACCTTTCATTATAGCTACCCTCATAACCAATATCTTCTGGCATGGCTAAGCTGTTTCTGTTGTAGTTATTCACAAAAACGTAGCTTTTCATAGACATTAAAAATTAGCTCTCAACAATGGAAAAAACTAGAGTACAGTCTGAAAAGTTACATATCCTTTTAATGTTTACAAAGCACTTTCCTCAGATATAGCTCTGTAAGGTAGGCAATATAAACATTATTATCCGCTTTTGTCAGATGTAGAAACTAAGACACAGAGATGTGAATGCAGTTAGCCCATAATCACTCACCTAATAAGTGTCAGAGCTGGGATGTGAACCACATCTTCTTTAAAACTTAATTTTTTTTCTATATCACATTACTATGGCTACTAGATTTGCAAACTAAGTGACAATTGTCATTTGGTCCCTATTCTATAGATATAGGATTATAGATTTGGATCATCAGTGAAGGAGGAATGAAATTTAAGATGGGAAATAAATGAATGTGACTTTGGTATATGAACTAACTTATGAAAAGCCTTTTCAGTGTGAGAACAGTCTAATCTTGGAACTACCAAGCCATCAGCAGATGTCTTCTGGAACTCTGCCATCCATGTAGTGTCTGCATTCTACTCTTCTTTACTAATCACAATTTTATTCATTCAATATTCTTCACATAACCATAGTGCATGAGAGTGTTTTCAAGCTAGTAGAATTTTTTGTTCCTTTTTGCAACTTTCCAAAGCTTAGTTTTACTCATCTTGGGGTCTTTACAGCCTTGAAGTCTCATTTGAACAACCTGATTAGCTCATTTATATTCCAACTTTTTGTTACATTGTTTATCACTGACCCAGATAAGGTGTCCACTGCACATGTCATTTATAATTAACTGTGCTTCTATCATTTCCATCAAATCAATAGAATCAGAGGAGTTAGCCATTGCTTGTCATTACAGAATTGTTATCTACATGGTGATAATTTTTTTCCATGCAGCTTCATCCCTGTCAATTCAGCCGAGTCAAAAATCTTTTCCCCCTGCTGTTTCTCTGTGTTCTCTCATGCTTATCTATCTATCTCTCCACAGTCCATACCCTCTTCTGTTCACCAGAAAATTTGATTTAGTGTTAACATACTCCCCTTCATCCTAAATATCTTCATTTCATAGTCTTCCAACTGATACTCAAAAGAACCTTATTTCTCTCCAGAAGATATAGCTTCCCTGGTCACTCTTTCCAGGGCAGGCCATTCCACCAAAACTTTTTTTTTTTTTTTTCTCTCTGGCCCCTGTTCCTTTTTGTCTTCCAGTCTATCAGCACTGCTCTTGATTTATTTTTCTCTTTATAGTTGATGGATTCAATTATGTGTAATTTCCCTCAAGCAAATTTTATGTGAAACTTCCTTTCCTTTCTACATACTCTCTCTTCCACCTCCAGTTATTAGTGCATTATCTCTGTCTCAGTCTGTCTTGTGTGTGTATGTAGATTAATATTTACTTCTGTATATAGCATATTCCCCTCCTCCCAGTATAATGTAAATTCACGGAAGAGAGAAAGACTTTTGTTTTTATCTTTTTATTTATCCCCTATGCTTAGTAATAATCTTCATCACCACTCACCTGTACTACAGAAACAGCCTTCTTATTAGCCTCCAACCTCCACAGAGCTGCCCAAGTGTTCGGCTAACCATCCTACAGTCCTGCTCAGTGAGTTCCTATGGCTCCTTCTTGTCTCAAGGATTAGTAACTAGCTTCTCATCTGTAATTATTCTTGTCTATACCTCTTTATCCTTATACATGCCACTATACTGCATTATTTATCTGCTGTGGTTTCCAGGCTATATATACACATGAACTATGGCTTTTGTATCTAACTGAATATCATAATCTGAACCAGAGGTGGTTTTTTACCCACTTAATTTTTCCTATATGGAGGGCCAAACTAATGATTATGAATCTCATTTAAGAAGCCTTTAGCATTTTGCAATCAGCACAATGTCATCTTCAAACAGGAGCATTTGGAGAACTGCAGCAACTATTGGAAATTTCTTTTCCTTTTGGACATGGTACTTCCATGGAAGATTAGATATTTATGTGATGGGAATATTATGCTTTTGGTAAGCATGAACCTCTTTTATTGTTGGGCTAATATTAATAATCATTCATAAATGATTCCTCCAGTGGCAACCAATCATTTCCTCTTTATTTAAATGTAATTGATTTAATTTATTATGATGCTACATGGTATTCAATAAACTTATTGCCTCCTGACTTTTGTTGGAAAAAACATATATCTCAAGTAATCTATATGCTATATGCCCTAACCTCATCACAAACTCTAGTCTTTTGCATCATAACTTCCATCCATCTTTTCACATTATCCCACACTCAGTGGTACAGCCAAATTAGAGTATCAGTTTGTCCCTATGTCATTTGCTGCTATGACCAGAAACCTTGAGTAGCTTCCCCTCCCAGACTGATTTTATTTTGTTTTTTTAATAGATAGGTAAAAGAGGCCATTCTTTATCTCATTTTTACCTAACTTTAATCACCAAATGAACAAACTGAGAACTGGTAAAGACTTTGTTTAAAAAGGCTAAGGCCTCCTACTGCAATCAGGCTATCCTGATCTATATCTTGCCAGTAGACTCAGATGGCTCTGGAGGAAAAAGTGATGCTGGTGACTTTGTACAACCCACTCTCACTTAAATCATTTCATTTGCAAGTCATGACATCTGCTTCCTGATGTCCTGGTCTTCTTCAATGAAGGACAGACAATACTCATGCTTCCAGTGCCTTGCCTCATGCTTCCAATGCCTTGCCTCTTTATCTCTGCCTTTCAAACTTATCTTCTTTAACATCAGCTTCAATGATCAAATCAAGGTTTCTTCTCTATTTCCCCCTTCCCCAGACAGCATATTCTTTCCTTCCTTAAATTTTAATAGAGCTGAGATTCCAACTCAATTCTCTTTATATTCCCTGTTATATTGAATTATATAAATTGGTGTTGTGTGCTTATGGTGAGACCTAAATTTGAGAGAGTGCTAGATTTGTAGTCAGGAAGACCTAGATTCAAACCTTCTCTAAGTGAAGCTGTATCACTTCCTTAGCCTTTTTGTACCTTAGTTCCTTCATCTTTAGAATGAGAAGGATTAGATTTGATGTCCTTCAGGTACTGAATCTGTGATATTTTGATCCTGTGCTTTTATGGGCAAGGACTGTTTTATTTTTGTCTATCTTTCCTCAGTCTTGGTCCAATACTTTGCTCAAGGTAGGGCCTTAAAAATGTTTTGTTGAATTAAGTTACCAGCATCTCTTTTATGGCCTGATGTAAAATTTGTTATTACGAACTCTTATAAGTCATGCTAAGATCTTACTCCCATACTTGACAATTGTAGAATTTTAGAACTAGAGGAAACCAGTTCATTTACTTACAGTGCCTCAATTTCACAAATGATATAATCAGAACTATAAAAGTTAAATGGCTTGCCCAAATTATCATTGCTAGCATATAGCAGAGCCGATAAAACCCTAGTCTAGTGGTCATCCCACTGTATCACTATACCACCCAAATGTTAAATATGATTGATGAATAGATTGGATTAGATAATCTCTAAGGTCTCTTGCATGACATTGTGTCTTTGCTGAACAAGAACTTAGAATTGTGCTGTGTGGTTATAGTTAGCATAGTTCTTAGTGAATTAATTCACCATTAATCTTTTGTTTTTGTGGCATCATAAAGAATGATAGCGGGGGCAGCTAGGTGGCGCAGTGGATAGAGCACCAGCTTTGAATTCAGGAATACCGGAGTTCAAATGTGGTCTCAGACACTTAACACTTCCTAGCTATGTGACCCTGGGCAAGTCACTTAACCCCAGCCTCAGGGGGGGAAGGAGGGAAAAAGAATGATAGCTGCCTAACTTTGATGGAAAGTTTTCATGAGGTCTTCTGATACATGTAAGGGGAGAGAGCATGCACAGTTGCCAGTGGGTGCCTGGAATTGATACTCAAAGATTCTGAGAAAAGACCATATGTACACTAATATCACTTTGGATGGTGCCAGCTTCATTCCCCTGTCAGAGGAGAGAAGCAAGAAGTTATTAAAGAATTAGTTCCTATTGCTTGAAGTCAACCATTTCCTGCTACAGCCTTGCCTGCATTTCCTCTATAGCTATAACCAAATCTTTTAATTGGCCTGGAATGAGTCTTTATTTCTCCAGTCAAGTTCCTGATGAAATAATTTTCTCTTCTAATAGGAACGTTGGACAGCCATTGTTTTTACCTTGCTTTTCTTACAATTGTCTATGATTATTTTCAAAAAGTAATTTTTAAAAATAGTATTACCACATATTTCTCCTTTGGGGGTTATACATCCTGTGGTGCTTTACTTTTCTTTCTCTTTTTAAAATTTGATTATGTTTCCAGGTCCACTTTATTTTTCTCCCACCCCTTAGTCCCCTTTTCAGAAAAAAGGAAGCTATTACAATTTATAAGCCATCTCCAATTGTCTTCATCTGTGCCTTGCCACTGAACTCAGATAACTCTGGAGGAGAGAGTAAAACTGACAACTTTGCACAGCCCTGCCTCATTTAAATTCAGTTCACTTAAAAGTTGAAACATCTTTCCACGTCATTTATTGGTTCTCTTCAAAAATGAAGGATAAATATTAGCAACAACAATTCCTACTTTGACCATGTCAAAAAAATTTTTTTTTCCTTCTCTACTCTGATTTTTTCATATCTCTATCAGTGAGTGGGCACATGTTTAACCATGAGTCCTTTGGAATGTGGTTGGTTATTGTTTTGATTAGAAATCCTAAGTCTTTTAGTGTTTTTGTCTTTACATTACTATGGTATAAATTGTTTTCTTTTTCCTGCTTACTTGACTTCGCATTACTTCATACAAATCTTTCCAGAGTTCTCCTAAAACCATCTCCTTAATTTTTTACAGCACAATAATATTCTATCACATTCATATACCATGACTTGTTTGGCTATTCTCAATTGATGGGCAATCCATCAATTTCCAATTCTTTGCCTTCATAAAAAAGCTTCTGTAAATATTTTATATATAAGAGTATTTTTCCTCTTTTTTGATCTCTTTGGTCTATAGACTTAGTATTGTTCAGGCTAGTGTATGTATAATTTGATAAGTTTTGGGACACAGTTTGCAAATTGCTTTCCAGAATGGCTGGACCAGTTTACAGTTCCACCAGAAGTGCATTTATGTTTTCTTGCAATCCCTGTACCATTTATAATTTCTTTTTTTTGTCACCATTCTAATATGATGGCTTTGGTGTGGAATCTCAGAGGGTTATTTTAATATGCATTTCTGAACTTCTTAGTCATTTAGAATATTTTTCATATGGCTATTGAGAAGTCTTCTGAAAACTGCCTATTGATATCTCTTGACCTTTTACAATTGGGGAATAATTCTTATTTTTATAAATTTGAATCACTTCCCTCTGCACCCTAGAAATGAAATCTTTATCTCAGAAACTTCAAAATCTGCCCCAGTTTTCCCAATTTTCTTCTAACTTTAGCTGCATTGGTTTTATTTTCACAAGAACTTTTTAATCTATATGATCAAAATTGCCTATTTTACTCCCTGTGAATGTATCTCTCCCTCTTGTTTGGTCATGAATTCTTTCTGAATCTATAGATCTGACAGGCAGTTTCTTCCTTGATTTTCTAATTTGTTTATGTCGCCCTTTATATCTAAATCAGGTACTCACTCACTTGGAGCCTGTCAGTATATTAGTGTAAGATGTTGGTCTAAATCTAGTTTCTGTCAGAATGATTTCCATTTTCCCAAAAAGGTTTTGGCAAATAATGAGATAGAATCTTAATTTCACCTCCCTTCCCTTCCTACTCACTGATGAATGTCTGAGTAACTAGAAGTTCTGAATGAAAGGGAAAGTTTCAAAAGATTTTAATTTTCTGTAGTATGGAACTAATTAGAAAATGGGTACACTGAAAGGTGACAGCTATAGACCATCTTCATTCCATTTTAAATATAGACAGCCTCAAGAAAGTAAGAGTGAGGAATAAAGGTAAGGAAAGTAAGTGAATCTTACTTTTATCAGAATTAGCTCAAAGAGGAAATATTATACAAACTCAATATGGGTATAGAAATCTATCTTACCGTGTAAGAAAGTGAGAACGAAAGGGAATACAACAATGGGGAAGGAGGAGAAAGGTGTGATAAAAGAGAGGGCATATTGGAGGAGAGGATAAGTCAGAAGCAAAACACTTTTGAGGAAGGAGAGGATGGAATAAGAGAGAATAGAATAAGAATGGGAAAATACTAGTAGCAATAGTAATTGTGGAAAGAATTTTGAAACAAGTAAGCTTCTCTCATAAGACCTCATTTCTCAAATGTATAAGAAACTGAGTCAGATTTATAAAAAAATAAGAGCCATTCCCTAGTTAATAAATGATCAAATGATATGAATAATTTTCAGATGAATTAATCAAGCTATTTATAGCCATATGAAAAAAAAATACTCTTGATTGGAAAAATGCAAATTAAAACAGTTCTGAGGTACTACCTCATACTTAATAGGCTGACTAATGGGCCAGGAAAGAAAAATGACAAATTTTGGAGGAAAATGAGACATTAATATATTGTTGGTGCAATTGTGAACTGATTCAACCATTCTGTAGAGCAATTTGGAACTATTCCCAAAGGGCTATAAAATTATACATACCCTTTGGACTAATAGTATCACTACTAGGTATATATCCCAAAAGAGATTAAAGTCAGGGGGGAGGGGAGGAAAAAGACCTATGTGGATAAAAAAAAAAAAGATTTATAGCAGCAAATAAATATAGACAGCCTGCCTCTAAATTTAAAACATCTAATTTTGAAACTACCTTAGTTACAAACAAACATCCTAAAGAATGGTAAGTCCTGTTCTTCTTGAAGTTCTAAAGCTAGATATGTTGTTCCCTGAGAGCCTGTCTTCCTTGGGAGGAGTGGCAAGACTTGTTTTGTGCAGCACTGTGTTCCCTGCAAGTTGGACAGTCATTGGCTACTATGGCCAAAGGGAGTTACTCTTGGCATTCTGTATTCCAAAAACAGTGACCTAGAAAGGAACTTACAAAATGCAGCATATTTGTAAGTTGAAGAAGTTCCTATGTTAAGGAAAGGATGAGTATGGATGGGAACATTTTTAGGAACAAATGATGTAGCTACAGAATTTGTGGGAAGTGTCTTTACTAGGAAAGTGTTTATAGAAAGACTTATAAACCAAATAAATGTAAATTTAGTATAGTTTTATCTTAGCATTGATCTTAGAGTTGATCTGGGATCTCCATTTGTGCTTTCATCACATCAAGTCAGCATCTAATCCATGTTTTCTCAGAATACCTCTACTTTTGGGAAATGGTTTGACTTTAGTGGTCTGACCTGAGTGTAACAGAGTTATTTCAGGTAGCAGCAATCATTGCATAAATTATGACAAGTTATATGTGTATTTTAAATTTTCATCTTTTATTTCAAGGCTTAGTCAGGTATGGGAATACTCTCTCCTGATTCTCTCTCTCCCTTAGCCCACCCCCAATTATCAGTATTCTGTTTTTCCTTCAATTAAAGTTCCTTGAGAACTTGAGCAGATTCATTTTTGTCTATGTATCTCTAGCATCTAGCACGGTCTTAAAGATGGTATGTTGTTACTAAGTGTTCATTAAAATATTAGTCCATTTATATTTTAATTCCATAAAAACTTAATTTCTAAAGTTTTACATGCATGCTATTAGTATAGTATACACTGATGGAACTCAGAAACACAACTTAGACCCTAGTGTGTTATAGAATACATGGAGCTGTGGTTTAAACCAAATGTTACCAATAAAATATTTAGTAGCAACTGCTTTTTTTTAAAAGACACATTTTAGCAAATTGTAGTCATTTGTAATATCCTCATATCCAGCTGTCAGCTTTATACTTCTTCAGCTAACATTTTAGGGTTGGAAACCAGAGAAATGGAAATGAGGGTACCACAGTTAGACATTAAGCTAAAGATTTGAGAGTATTATTATGGCCTATATAAATTTCAAAATAAAGGCTTTCAGTGAATCTAAGAAGATAATAACTCCCAAATATGATTAAACTTAAGTACATATTGGGGGGGGGGAGAAGAGGAGGGATAGAGGGAAGAGGGAGAATAGACCTGTGATTTCATTGATATAGAGAACTCCCTGATAAGAAAACTCATTCTACTAATATGTAGCTTAGCATCTTCTCTGCAACTTTTATAATCTTAGAGAGAGCACTAAGAGGTTGTGAATTGTTCAGGATCACTCAGTGTGTGTATATATATATATATATATATATATATATATATATATATATATATATAAAGAGGTGGATCCTGATCCCAGATCCCCCAAGGACAATTCTCTTTCAAATCACTATACCACACAGATACACATATATACATACATACCCATACATAATAACATGTGTACATGTATACTTCTGTATTATGTAAGCTTGTATATAATAGTGTTAAAATGGAGAATTTAGATAATGATAATTTGGAACACAAGGTTTTGTTTTTCTCTCTCCCCACCACTCTCTTCCCTTAGACAGCAAGTAATCCAAAATAGGTTAAACATGTACAATTCTTCTAAACATATTTCCTCATTTATCATGCTGAACAAGAAAAGTCAGATCAAAAGGGAAAAAATGAGAAAGAAAAAAGCAAGCAAACAAGAACAACAGAGGTGAAAATGACACATTGTGATCCACATTTAGTCCCCTTAGTCCTCTCTCTGGATGCAGATGATTTTCTCCATCACAAGTCTATTGGAATTGCCCTCAATCACCTCATTGTTGGAAAGAGCCAAGTCCATTACAGTTGATCATCATATAATCTTGTTGCTGTGTACAATGTTCTCTTGGTTCCATTCATTTCACTTAGCATCAGTTCATGCAATCTCTCTAGATCTTTCTGAAATCGTCCTGATGATTGTTTCTTATAGAACAATAATATTCCAATACGTTAATATAATGAATTATACAATTCAATATAATTCATATAATCATTTTAATAATCAGAAATTAGAAGTTAAGGCAAATAACCTAAACTAGTGATTCATAAAACTGTCCATTTATAAAAGTTCAGGAGAACAGTGTTTTTATTTTTAAAGAAAATGTTCAAAACTAATATATGGAAATTACTTCGACACAATATTATTAATATGTTAAAAGAGTAAACTCATATAGGGAAATCCAGAAATTATAGTGGGAAATCATAATGTAGAACACTTGATCTAAAAGAGAGAGAGAGACAAAAGTGGTTTTGTCCTTGGTATACACTACAGACCACAGATGTAGCATTTGGGAGCCATCATCCTTGAACAAAGGCATGATATATTACTAATAGCAGTGAAGAGGACTCCAGGCATCTTGCCTATTTGACAATTTACTATCTTTTTTGTTTTCCCCTTTATTCTCATCCAGGAACAGCAGAGGCAAACTTCTTTCCCCTTTTCCCCATCTCCCCCACTCTCTGGGATAGTTTCTTAATCCACTTATTTTGGGCCCTTTGTTCTGATGTTGAACTATTCTGACTAGTAGATGAATAAAAATTCGCCTTAACTCACTGTACCTTCATAGTTCCAGACCATACTTCATATCCATTCACAAACCAGGGTACACAACAGGGTCATCTTGCTATATTTCCTGTTGTTACTAGTTACCATCCTCTTTCCACTTTTTGTTGCTCTGCTAACAGTAATCAAATCAATGCTGTGCTCTCTGGTTCTTCTCACCATCTCTGTAACTCTTCAAATCAAAACTCCTTCCCCTAACTCCTGCTCTCTTAGATGTGTTGTTTCCCCCTTTCAGAATTTTACATTGTTAGGGGCAGTGACTATCTCAATTTTACGTTTGAGTATTTGATGTCTGGCACTCAGTGGGCACTTGATAAATATTTCATTCATCCAGATATCTCCTAGGATTGATTGTTCTTTCTCTTTCTTCTTTCCCTCTCCTTCTTTCCCTCTTTTCTATTCCCATTTATTTTCTCTCTCCCCCCCCTTTCTTCTTTCATACTTGAATTCAGAAAAACAGTTTCAGAAAGACAAGATGGGGAGAAGAATTTAGACAGCAGTCTAAGAAAAGCTCTTGAGGTTTTAGTAAACTACAGATTTATAGGGAAGAGACAAAGTGTTATGGCAGCCAAGATAATTAAGGCAGTCTGGGGCTGAATGAAGACAGGCTGGGCAGTCCCTCTATCCTCTGTTTTGCAGCCCACATCTGGAATTCTGAGTACATTTCTCAAATGCAGTGGACTTCAGTAAGGCTAAGGAAAGCATTCTGAGGAGCAGAGTAAGGATAGAGGGTCTTGAGTTCATACCATATGACAGTTGGTTGAAGGAACTTTGAATATTTAACCTTGAGAAAAGAAGATTCAGAGAGGAATAACTAACAGGGAGTTAGGTAGTTGAGCCAGTTGAAAGTGGATCAGCCTGCTTTGGTTAGTGATAGGATCATCTCTGGAGTACCAGAAACCTAATCAGAATGATCACCTATCTTAATATGGTGTAGAAAGTATTTCATTGAGATTAAGGGATGTATTTTAGAGATGGCTATTGATATTTTTTCCAGCTCTTAAATTTGATGATTCTATCCTAATGCTTTAAACAGAATTGTTGTCAGAGATAAGAGATTTCTATCACTGGGATACTGACATTGATTTGTATATAATTAATAAGCATTTAATAAATATAGACCTGAGTTGAAAATTCCTAGTATAAACTAAAGCATGTACAATTTATATTTAAATTACTTCAGCAGTTTAAAATGTATAAATGTATTTTGTATGATTTTTTAAAAAAGTTCAGAAGAGATAATAGTAATCAGATCATAGATTTTAAACTGAGAGAGACTTTCGGGATCATTCAGTCCAACAACTTTATTTTGCGGAAAAGGAAACTGAGACCCAAAGAAACTTTTCCAAGGTTAGAGGCAAGATCAGAGTGCTGATAAATGTAAACGGAGACAATTCATTGTTTATATATACACACAAATATATGTGGGGGGTATGTGTGTATGTGTGTATGTATGTGTGTGCATATGTATGTATGTGTGTATGTGCATTCCAAGAATTTCAGTTTAATCTGCATTGCTAACATCTCTATTCTTTCTTAAGTCTAGACAGTCAACAAAACAATAAAATCAAACCCAGCTTTGTAGCATTTCCTGATTTCTGTGATGTTAGTGCTCACAGTAAGACACCTATGATTACAGAATGGCAGACTTGGAATTTCAACCAAAGTCCACAAGTTCTAAACTAATAGTCTTTATGCCATATTCTGTGCTATTTTCATATAAAAATAAGACAAAAAAATGAGATAATTTTCAGATTGAAGTCTGGGGGGGGTGTTAAGATTGTTATAATGCAACCTAAATAATAAAAATTCCCCATTATTTGTCTATTTTCCCATAGTAATATCAAATATATTTGCTTTGTTTTCTTGATATCTTACATATGAGTGTGAGAGCTTTTTACCTACAGTACTGTTGAAGTTGTTTCATTGGCATTATTTCTGTATAGACCAATTTTGGAGTGCCTTTGTAGTAGACACTGCTCTCTGTTTGTCTGTGGGCCCTGGAAAAATGCCAGCCTGACAGAACAGAGAAACAAAAGAGCCCTGAAAATATCGAGACTGAAGGCTGTTTTCCTGTCACCACACCAGATTTGGATTATATTATAGCAAGAGCAGACAGATGGACAATTCGGCTAGTTTAGGAGTGATGAAGATATTAGAATAGAGAAAAGAAACATTCTGTTCTTTTATTCAAAGAAGAATTTGTAGGCTAAATTGCTGGCATCAGTAATAAGCTTAACATTCTGACCAAAGAAACATTATTTTTTGCCCTAGGGATAATGACTCGTGTTCTTCTTGGAATTTTGCTTTTGTGGAATCCAGTGCAGTCATAGATACGGCTGGATTGTTTGGAACTCCATGCTGATGACGTTGTTGAGTATTTTAGTGATGGATAAAAACAGTGGTATAATGAACCCCACTGTAACAAAGGAACCAAAAGCTTGTTTTAATTATGAGTTAATTGATTCTTGGAGAAAAGTGAATGTAGTTTTGTGTGTGTGTGGGTGTTTTTTTTTTTTTTTTTTTTTTTTTTTTTTTTTTTTTTTTAGTCTAATAATCCTATGATATTATAGTTCTTTCATCATGGAATAGAAAAGGGCTGTTGACTTTTCAGTTCGTCTCCTTATAACTCTGCCTACAGATTTGAACTTCATTTTTGTAGAATTAAAACAGAAAAGTAGATTTGTTATAGTGACTCTTCAGTCCTGTCCTGCTGTCTAAGGTTGCCTCTGGGAGTGGTTTTCTATGTGCAATTTTTTTCATGTCTTTAAAACCTCATGTTATCAGACTGTTCTTATGGACCATAAAACAGTTATTACATAATAATAGAACCACACACTATTAGAGTTTGTTAGGTTTATATAGAAACATGAAAGTTAAAGTTTTCATTTCAGTTCTCTTAAAGGTTCAAATGTGGTCCTGCAAATGGATTTAGTCTGTCTTCACTAATAGTTCTTTTGGGGGATTGGGTCAGTTGAAAGATGGGGTCTCTCTTGTCCAGGCTACAAATGGATCAGGCACTTACTAATATTGACCACCATGGAAGTATTCATATTCTCCATTTATCTAGCGTGTGTCACTTGGCTTCTCCTTAGTCAAGCCTTAGGCCTTAGACTTCTGGTGGCCTTCCACTCCTAGGGATTCATCTTATTGGTACCGGACTTAGTGTAAATACCCAAATGGCCTTTTGTCTGACTGCAGATCAGAACTCTCAAACTCAAGGGATGCATCAATCTCAGATTCTTTAGCAGCTGAGACTGAAAGACAGGCATGTGCCACCATGCCCAACACAAAACAGTATTTTTTAAAAATATCATGGACGCTGCCTAATTTTGCCATCCCTCTAATTATTTTAATGGGTATATATAACACTTTGAAGTCTTCTGCTTTAGACTTCTCATGCCTTCCTGCTATAATCTCTCTCTCCAACCCAGGCTAGCCCATAATTCAAAGCCTCAAACTCCTTCTTGAATCATATTTTATCTTGAAATATACTTTTCACAAATATATTCCCTCCCTCTAACCAGGACATATATTAACTTGGAATTGTATATAACTATAAGCATTCTCCTTTGGAAACTAACTTCCTTTATCTTCTTTTACTCCTCCCATTTAACATCAATAAAATATAGTAGATGAATCATAAATTGTGACATTAACAGATGCCACTATTACAAAAATTGATGAGTCAAATAACTTAATAAGCATGTTAAAAGTCTGTTTTGCTGATTCAATAGACAGCTTTGAAAAAATGCTTTTAACTATGTTCTGTTATTGGCTGATCAAATTACTACTTCTTTAACAGGGAGATAACCCTGGGTTCTTTACAAATCAGCAGAATATAGAGCTGCAGCAGATTCTTTCAAGCTGGTAAGACATAGAGTACAGTGCTAAGGACAGAAGCACCTATTCTCTAAAAACCAGATTAATGAGATCTGGAGCAGTACATCACTAACAGGTTAGTCATTAGGCATATTTGTCCATAATAACTCATGTATTTGATTTTTATTTCATAGTATTTTTTGCTTGATTGGTGGACTTAGATATATTATTAAAATATAAATATGTCACTTATTTTAATTGATAGTTTATTGTTTCCTCTATCAGATTCATTAAGCTTGTCCACTAAAAATATGTTAAACATTTCCATTTGACATACTTTGAATACATATATTAAGGACTTTGTTCTCTTAGATAAATATTCTGTACATTTTGAGGAGGATGAAGAACTTTTATTAAAACAATAATTCTTCTGCGTGATGTATATGTATGTATACATACATACATATATTTTAAATCATTTTGGAAGTTCTACATTTCAGAAAAGATTAATGTCTCTTCCATTATTTGTACATGTTCATGTAACTCTTGCTTCTTTTGCTATTTTATCAGGTACTGCTTTTAACCTGCAGTCTCATTATTTGGTCACAAAAAATGCTTGGGCTAAGATTGAGCCAGTCTTTCCAGTGGTATACTCATAAGGTTTATCTATAACCCTTACATGTCAGCTATCAGTGGCCATGAAACATTGCTTCAAGTTACTTTCTATTTTAATTAAATATCTCTTTTGCCAAAGAGCAGATATTGAAGAATGAACCAATCATGTACCTGGAGACCATTTTTTCAAGTTGGAATTGTGTACAGTGCAATATTTCCTTGTGATATTGCTAATAAAGTAGTGGGGTGTTCTTTTATTTCCAGCAAATGATGCAGAGAGCAGAGTAACATCAAGATAAAAGGTTGCTGCTAAGGTTTAGATAGTTAAAGCAAAATGAGTGTTTTCAAGTTTCTGTTATACATAATGCCTTTTATCAAGTAACACAGAATTCCTTTTTGAAATAAACCCTTTATCTGTGCATTGACTTTAAGAGCATTAAATGAACACATAATAAAATATCTATGATAATATTTATAACATTCTGAAGTAAGGATAGTGTTCTGCTATCTCTTGATAGTTTTGTTCCTAATTGGGATTAAGAAAAGTTGAGGAAAACCCATCTATCTTTTGTGCTGCAAAGTGAATTTGGCACACAAAATAAGCATGGTTAAGAGAATGGGTTAAAATGAAATAAACCTTCAACTTGAATAGATATCATGTTTCATATCTACTTATAAGAATGCCATTATGTCAGCTAAGAATAGAGAAGATACAGGCATGTTTTTAGGTGGCAGGGAAGCAGCCAGGATATGGTAAAAGATTAAAGAAAGAATAAAGATAATAGGGTGATCTGCTGGAGAAGGTATGATGGAGTGATATCACTTGCACACATAAGGGGGTATTGCCTTGATAAAGAGAAGATACACATCTTCAGGTTGGACCTTTGCAGGTGGCAAAAAATGAGGTGGGTCGGGTCAGCCAACACATCAGATGTCAAAAGATCTTTACAACTCTTTTGGTTAGATTATATTTAATAAATGAATTTGAATAAATATAAGTTCCACTTAGGCTAAAAAAAAAAAAAAAAAGAAAGAAAGAAAGAAAAGAAAAAAGATCAACTCCACAAATACAAGTTTGGTAAGGCATGTCTAAAGAGCAATTGGTCTGAAGAAAATGTGGGATTTTGAGAGCCAAAAACTCAGAATGAGGTCATGGAGTGAGTGATGTAGTCAAGTGACATAGTAGATAGAATGTTAAACTTGGAGTCAGGAAGATATAAGTTCATATCCTGTCTCATACATTTATCAGCTAGATGACCCCTGAGTTAGCCTTAATCTCTTTTAGCCTCATCTGTAAAATGGAAATAATAATAGCACTTACAAGGTTGCTGTGAGGATCAAATGAGATTACATGGAAAGCATTCTAAAATGCAATATAAATGTTCACTATTATTATATGGCAGTCCCAAAAGCTCTTGGGCTACGTTAAGAGCAGTATTTTGCACAGAACACACATTTTATGAAGGTCATTATAAAGGGTCAAACTGTGGCCCTTTTAGCGATGGTTACCAGGATAATGTAGAACCTTGAACTCATTCCCCTATGCCAGTGAGTTGGGGGGAGAGGGAGAGAATGAGTATTTGTATAATTCTTTAAAGTTTGAAAAGTGGCTTACAAAATTTATTGCATTTGTTCCTCAGCAATCCTGGGAAGGAGGGCTATCATTGTATGCATTTCATTTCTGGGGAAACAGGTAGACAACTGAGGTTAAGTAGCTTGGTGCAGAAGCAGCAGCTAGGAAGAATCAGAGCCTAATTTAAACTCAGATCTAGATCTTCCTGACTCCAGGTGTAGTATTCTCCACTTCAGTGATTCACCTGTAAAAGAGAATTCTTGGGGAATGGGGAATCAAGGAAAGGAAACAGGCAGAGATGCTATATGTCTAAGTATTGGAAGGGCTAACAAAGTCTGCTTAGTCCCACAGGACAAAACCAGGAGTAAGAGATAAGGTGCAGAGGCAGAATTTGAGTTAATAAAAGAAAAAAAAAAACTTAAAAAAAAAAAAAGCTGTGAAATGGACTACTTAGGAGCTAGAACATCCTCATTATTAGAAGTCTTCTAGTAAAGCCTAGATGACCACATGTCATCCATAGGAATGTTCTAAAAAGGATTCTATTGCCTAGGTTAGACTTGGTGGCAAAGTCTGAGGACCTCTCCAATTCTCCTACTTCATGTGCTTATTTAATTTTTTTTTTAAAACCCAATACACAGTTTTACAGTTTCCCATATATAATTTCATCTTATTGCTTTCAGTTCACATATTTTTGGCTGCCCTGCAAGCTATGAGTGCTTTCTTCTTCCATTTTCTTTGTAATATACTTTATTGTGATTATGTCTTCTGAATGGAAAGTAAGCACCTTAAGAATAGGAAGTAGTTTAGGTGTGTCTTTGTATCTCTGGAGCTTAGGACAGGACCTTGTCCATCACAGACATTTAATAAATGTGTGTTAGTTTTTAATTGATTGGGACCCAGGCCTCCAAATCATTCCATGATCCATGCTATGCTTTCTCTATTTATACATTATCTTCCTCCTCCTGGGTAAGTTGGCTTTTGCCTTTGGGTTCTTTTTCTCTGAAAGATGATAGATAAGCTTTCTCTTCAGCTAGTTAGGAACCTAGGCCTCCCTGTCAGTTCCCTCTCTATCAGTCCATACCACCACAATTCATACATCCCTTTTTTCCAACCTCCTTTTTTTGTTATCTATTTCCATTAGAATGTTAAGTTCCTTGACATCAGTAACTGTCTAGATTGCTTTTATTTATATCTCCAGTGCTTAACAAATACCTGGAATATGGTAAGCATTTAATAAATGCTTTATCAAGTTACCTTTATCCAATGTATGAGCTATACCAAGCAACCTTGTGTAAATGACAAATTTAATAATATGCCATCTACACTTTTATCACATTTTAAAAGATGTTGAACTGGGTTGCACTGCCTTGTGTTACTTCATTAGAGACATCCTTCCAAGTTGATATCCTTCATAGTAGTCTTTTTATTGAATTCCAAAGAGAACCAGTAAAATACTATATGTGAATTTACTATTAGAATATAGAATTTAATATCATAGATTTAATTCTTCCTTGAAATTCTCTTCCCTTATTTCCATGACTTTGCCTTCTCTTGGCTCTCCTACTTTTTTTTTTTTTTTAAGTAAGCTTTCTCTTCTCTTTCCCCTTCTCCCTCTCCCTACTCCCTTCTTCCTTACTCCTCATCTATCTCTCCCTTTTCTTCTATTCTTTACTTTTCTCACCTTCCCACCAATTGCCTGCCTAGGTATCAAGCCAACTGCTTAACTTCAGATACAATTCAGAACTCATCTCTCTTCTAAAACTTGCCACCTCCTCAAATCCTTATTAATGCTCTTGGTTCCACCCTTAGTTCTCCAGGCTAGACTCCAACTCATCTTTCTCTCTTGCCATATCAAATCAGGTGCCAATTCCTATTAATTGTACTTCTATATTCTCTCTTATTGGTTTTCTTTTCTATCCCTGCTGCTGCAGACCTTATTTAACATCTTTATCTCCTCTTCTTTGATCTATTAAAAGATCCCTCCTAATTGGATTCTCTATGTACAGCCTTTCCCTTCTTGAAACATGTTTTTGGTACAGATACAAAAGTAGACTAATTCAGAGATCAGATGATAAATCATTTACCTGTTCAAAAACCATCAGTGGTTTCCTAATGTCTGCAGAACTAAGTTCAATCTCTTTAGAATGGTACTCGAAGACTCTTCATAGATTGATGCTAACAGAGATTTCTAGTTTACTGTGTCACAATCTATATTCTCATCTGTTGAAAGCTTCCCCTTCAAGACCTATTTGAAAATACTGGCTGGAAGGTGGCTTAGGAAACTCTTTCTAACTGGAAAGCAGAATATGTAGAAGACTCAAGGCAAGATAATAACAGACAAAATTGGTTAGAATGTGGAGTACAAAAAGGAGGTGATAATCTTCTCCATGAAAGGATTTTCATGGAAGTCTTTCCTAATTTTCCCTAAATGCAACCTAAGCTTTCCTCCTCAAATCACTTATGCTACTCTTTGAACTTTTAATATATTCATATCCTAAAGTGATTATTTCCATCCTGTATCATTTCCTGTATTAAATATTTTAGGGCACAGACTCTGGGTTTTTGTTTTTAAATAACCAGAGCTTAGGCCAGGGTCTTCCATATATTAGGTGGTTTGTAAATTTGATACTGAATCAAAATTATTTCATTACCAGTATTACAAAAGCAAGACAAAGTGAACTTGTTAATCATGGGGCAATAATATCTTAAACAGCATTAAATTATTATTCTAGTAATCAAATTGGAATTTAATACAAGGTATCCTGAAAGTCTGGGTTCAGTTTTAAGCTACTAAACCATAAACATTTAATATAATTAGTTATGAATAAAGCAACAATCACCTAATAAAATACCATAATGTCCTAAGGGTTACTGAAGTTTCTAGAGTTGTCTAATACATAGCCAGTTTCTTCTGTGTGCTCACTTGAAACTATACTTTATCACCTTCAGGTTTGTGGGAAATGAAATATTTATCTTACCAGTCCTTACTCTGAAGGTAAAATTTACTTATATGCTATCAAATATATAGTACAAGGAGATATCCAATTGCCTTCTGTGTTATGAATCCACTTTCACTTCCTGATAGCCTACCCCTCAAATACATTTGTGACAAAGGTGACTTTTGGTTACAATATAAATGTTTCTCATCAGACATTTTGAATTTTTAAAGTCTTTTGAACTAAGAAAAGATTTGAGGATTATTGACTTTAAGAGTTTTAGCATGTCTTTTTTTTAATGCCTAAGAAAAATAGTGAAAATTAATATTAACAATATGCATGTGGTCAACTTTAGCTATCTTTTAAATTTTAAGTTATTTGTAGCATTTCATTCATAACACTTCCTTATATTCTTCTCTCCATACCATTTTTTCTTTCCCTTCACAAAGCATTTGTCCATGTATTAGTAGATGATGTGACAAGAATAAGACTGAAGTGAAAAAGAATCTTTTATTAGTCTTTCTGATATTCACTAGTTAGGATTTGGGCATTTCTTTATGTTGGTTTCAGTATCCAGTTTTTGCATAGTCCATCATTTATAAAAGGACCCTATAATCATTATTGAAAATTCCAAGGAACATTTTACTCATATTTGTCAAAAAATTTTTGTAAGTTGAAAGTATATTTTTTAAAATTGTAAAACATAAAAGTGATATAAATGCCATAAGAACTGAACTTTGTGCCTTGATCGAGTACTCTGTGGCCCTGTCTAAAGGATTTTGTAACTCAGATGAGTAAAATCATCTTTTCATTGAATATATGAGTTAAATCTGCATTTTCATGGTTAACATGCAAAGCTCAGGGAAGCATACCAGTTTTCATGTAGTGGTTAATGACCATCCTTCCAGAACTAGTGCATGTTACAACTGTTCCTTTGAATTCTAGTCAGTTATTTAATGATTCCATTTGGATAAAGAATAAAATAGATTTTCATGGCTCTCACTAGGCACTGAAAATTTTGCTCAAATTCTTAAAAGAGCAGTGTGTATGTGTGTGTGTGCGCACGTGCGAATGTGCATGCACATATACATATACATCTGTGAAAATTATCTAAAATTTCATTCCTTTCTACTCCAATATCTAGTCAGTCACTAGGTTTTCACTTTTGACGTTTCCTGTGCATTATAAGAGATAATCAATCCCTTTTTTTTTTTCATGACCATCACCATCATATCCTAGTTTATGCCCCTATCATCTGAAGCCCTGAAGCTCTTGATAGAACCATTTATTTACCATCTTCTCAGAACACCCATCAATATTCTGAGAGCAGAGCTTTCAATTGTATTTCTTTGCCCCAACTCTTGTTTCCTCAGTTAAAATCCAGTTCCCCTTAGCTTGGTGTTTAGTATCATCACAATCTGGCCTCAATATGGTCCTCCAAATTTTTTTCCCTCACACATATGATGAAATGTGCTTCCCTTCTTTCCAGATAGAAGCTAGGGACTTCTATCTTATTAGACCAGGATACAGTATCAGTTGTTTTTATGTAACACTTTCTTATAAAGGAGGACTCCAGAGGTATAGAGTGGGGTATATCCAAGAATATGTGTGGTATAAAAACAAAAGGTATAAGTAAAACTTAATTAAAAAAAAAAAAAGATACTTCCCACTATTCCTGTTATATGTTTTAATCAAATAGTCTACTTACTATCTCCCCAAAACTTGTTAATTTCTTCCGTTGTTTATCTCATTCCTTTGTCTGGAGATATTCCTGCCTTATTCATTTGGTTGAGATCCTAATCCATCCTTCAAGGTACTTATTTATCATATCTCATTGTGACATCTTTCTTGATCGAAGCTGTGCTTCTCTTCAGATACATATCACATGATATTTTTTAATGTGGTTGTTGTGTGTCCCATGCTTACTACCCCTAGCTGTTATAAGCACCTTAAGTAGAGAGGACCATGTAGAATTTGTAGTTTTATCCCCAGAATAATACAGCACAATATCTTGTACATATTGGGTACTCAGATATCTGGATGAATGATTATTGTGTTCTCTTGGTGCAAGAAGTTTATCTGTCTCTCAACTATTTCCTTAATATGTAAGTATAATATAGATGTATCCACGAGCCCTTTCAAAATACACTTTTTTTTTTTTTTTTTTTAAAGAGTACTGGTTTTCCTAATTTCATCCTTTTCAATAAGAACAATTGTTAGGGTAGTACCTCATTCCTTAAAATGAGACCCTGAGGAGATTGGAGGGTGCTAATGGGAAATAATATTGATCAGCCACTAAACTAATTGTATAACTCAAGCAAATTATTTTCTTTGCACCTCAATTTTCTCATCCATTTTATGGGGAAAATGGAATAGATTATTAAGATCCCACTTAATTGAAGAGCATTCCTTAGAGGAATGCCATTATGATTGTAAAGGGCCTCTTGTTCATGCTATATAAGAATCAGTTAAAGGAAGTAGAGATCTGTAGGTTAGAGAAGAGAAAACTTGGATTAGGAAAGGTTAACTATATTCAAGAGGTTGAGGAGCTATGGAAGAAAATGAGTCTTATTCTGCTAATCTCCAAAGAATAGTATAACTTGGAGTAGTGGGGGGAAGATTCAGAGAGGCAGAGTTAGGCTTGATGTCTGGAAAAACTACCTGTTAATTAGAGATATTCAAAAGTATATTGGTTTCTTTGAGGAAGTAATAGCTTCCTTATTAATAGGGGTCTTCAAACAAAGACTGGAGGGCCAATTTCTGAGTATGCCACAGAAGGGATTCTTGTTTGAGTATGGGTTAGGCCCATAAGGAGTTTTTCAAATACAATATGTTCTGATTTTATGAAGTCTCCAGAATTGTAACTCTAGGATTTGATGGGTAAACAGTTCACCTTCTCCTACTTATTCTCAGCTGCATTTTTACATTCCTATTAGTTACTAATTTAAAGATTTTCTTACTTAAAGGGCACAGCGTTCACTTATCCAGAAATTCTGGCAATATGCACAAAATCATCCAATCCTCGGGGGTTCCAAGTAACTGAGGTTTTATTGTATTTGTAACCATGTAAATATTGAATGGTGCTTTCCAGTAATGTCTATGCTATGCCCCATACCTCCTTTCTTACTGTAGAGCAATCAAATCAGTCATACCATTGCTCTATTAATCCACTCATTGATTTAAACATTTATTTAAATCAATGAATGAAGAAGCATTTATTAAGTAATTGCTATATATATTCAGTACTATGCTAAGCATAATAACCAGCAGCTTTGCTTGTCAGGTACATAGTTGAGAACCAGGAAATAAATGTAAAGGGTTTCTGAGTATCCAAAATAAAGGACCTTTTTACCCAGAGCCTATATTTTACACACTTCTCTAAATGTCTTGGATGTCTGGTTGCTAAAGCAGCAGAAATTAAAATAGAGACTTAAAGTTCCATTAGGTACAAAGAGAACAGATTAGAAGTAATAACTGATAATGAGGCAGGAAACAGGAAGCCACAAAGAAAACACACTTTCAAATAGAACTTTGTAGACTTTCTTGTGGCCAAGACAGTCCTATGGACTTCATAACTCTAGAGAGGGACATTACTGTCACAATAGAAACTAGTGATATGATGGTTTATGTTGATGATTCAAGAAAAATCTAAATTTTTAATGTTCTGATATAAGGCAGCTTAGCATATAATCTGTTTCATGCATTTTTACATTCCTATTAGTTACTAATTTAAAGATTTTCTTACTTAAAGGGCACAGCGTTCACTTATCCAGAAATTCTGGCAATATGCACAAAATCATCCAATCCTCGGAGGTTCCAAGTAACTGAGGTTTTATTGTATTTGTAACCATGTAAATATTGAATCCAAGCCACCAGTATGTAATTTTTTGGCTTTGGTACTGGTTTTGGGGTGTTTTTTTTTTAATATAATAAACATATCGAGGGAATAGGATCAGATAAATCTTCCAGTTTGTAGGAAGGGGAATATTCTTGGTTGGATTGTTTTTAAAGTCATGATTTCCTCATTCTTTATCTTTGTTTCTTGGTATCTTTTTAAAAATCTGTTTCTCAACACAGAGATTTGGGGTTCTTTTACATTTGAAATCATCTATTACCCATTATTATATTCTCAGGTTTTAAAGTTCAATTTCAGAAATCTAATTTTGGAATTGGGAAGAATGTCATTAAAAAGATTATAGTTGAGTTTATTGATGACTGTTGCACATGTTTAAAAGGCAAATTGGTATGTTTTTCCTTCTGCTAGATTTTCATCTCAATAGAAATCTAAAGGGAAGAATAAGAAAATAACCACATGCAAAATTGAGAATTGGCATTTTCATGCCATCAGCAAGAAGGAGAGGATCAGCAAGGGATTCAGCCTATCCATGTGGCAAAGAGTAAGCCTGGACCATATCATTATCCTGGAAGTCAAAGAGTTTTGGGAACTACAGGAACATCCACAGTTGGGTCTCCTTCATTGCTGTCCCAGGGTCTACCCAGGAAGAGTAGAGCTCCCACTTTCAGGATTGATTCCCTGGAAAGACATCCCATGGAGTCCCTTGCTTATACATTTCCATTTGTAGCCGAGCCCTATGCAGGGCCAACCATGGAGGAGTGATCCAACCAGGGTTAGTGTCCAATCTATTCTAAAGATTCAACGTAGTCATGAATGTGAGTGGGCCACAGTTGATGTCAAAAATCTGGGTTGGTGGGTAATTCAGAAGGGTGCCTACACTGAGAAAAGAAATGAACCCCAAACTGCCTTTTGCAGTCATAACTATAGATGTCAAAATTATGGCATTAAATAGTGTCTTTCTTCCAAGATTTTTAAGCTACTATGTGAGAAAAAATTTACATTGATAAAGCACTTCATAATTACAAAGAATTTTAAAGGTATTATTCCATTTTTATATATTTCATTTTCATAACCTCTGTATGTTAGCATTATCCTCATTTTATAAATAAGTACTAGAAAATGATCTTACCCACAGTCCCATAATTAATAAGTAAATATCTGAGAAGAAACTCAAAACCTATGCTATTCCCATTGTTCCAGTGTCTCTCTTGTCCTTATAAGCAGAAAGGATGTATATGGTTTAATTATTAGTATCTACAAGAGCTGACTACTAATCATAGCTCCCATTTCTGTAGTATTTTAAGGATTTAAAGGTACATCTTTCTAACTTCTCCATGTGAGACATGAGTATTCTGCCCACAGAGCCCTCTGCTAAATCAGGGATCCCTCTGAAACCAGTGTTCTTTCTGCTAAACTGCTTTTGCCCTTGGTATCAGAGCATCCTTTACTAATAAAGAACATTTTGAACTAAACTGCTTTTTCCCTGTGGCACATACTTTGCAGCAAATATTTGAATGCCCTTCTCCTAGTTTATTATATACAATGATTCCCCCCACCATTGCATTGCAAGGGGTGTTCAAATTCAATAAACCAAAACATAAACACAGCTGTTGTTTTGGTATGGCTTGTGGTTTTGGTTATGATTTTATTTGAACTTCTTAAAAATAGGCAATTTGTCAAGCTTAAAATTAGTCACCTCTTTTCCTATTCATTTTATGACTCTCCTTCACTTATTTCTGTGGCAACTTTAATAAACTTACTCTACTCCCCCCTCCCCCTCACACACAATTTAACTTTTGTTTCTAAAGAGATAGGAATAAAAATTGACTTCATTTTTCAAGTCCCAAGACTTTGGGAACTCCTTCTGTAAGCATGAAGAAAAGCCTATATCCTTTTATCTTAAATAGTTCCATTTATACTTTTAGATTTGAAATGGTCTTACAATAAAATTAATTCCTCTGGGGGAAAGTTTCTTCATTGCATTCTGGGTTTCTCCTCCCTGACACTGTAACCTTGAAGGAGGCCACCAGAAATCCAAGTGCAGATTGGAAATTTGGAAGACAGAAGTGCTACATGAAGTTTGAAGCAGCTTAGAATTTCCGTGTATCACTAGGGAAATCAGCAAAGGGTATTTGTCTTAGAACAGTCTCCTCGATCTAGAGCTAACAGGACATGAGGGCATTGGCTAACTCTCTCTTTTTATATTTGACTGAGACGTAAGAGAGCAAAAGGGATTTGTCCAAGCTCACATAAAGTATAAGGGAAGAGCAGAGCTGGGACTGAAACAAGCCTCTCTGATTCCAAATCCTCCACTTTCTTCACTATGCTAAGGTTCTCCCTAAAGCTTTATTTTAAAGCAGAAATGCCATCTTATGTATATTTCTTTACCTAGGACCTAGACATTAGAGTTTGGTAGGGGTTACTTTATTTCATACTGTGTCTTTGATAACTTTGCTGGTAATCTGCCTTGTATTGATCCCCACTTTGACTAAATTTAACAATTACCCATTTAATACAATCATTACCCACTGGGTGCTGGGCCCTAAGCAAGCAGCATACATACTTGTAAAGGGGAAAAATGGGCCCAATTCAACAAACACTTGTTAAATGTCACCTACTATGTAAAAATATAACCAATCTCTACCCTCAAAAATCTTCTGTTAAGTTGAAGATATAGTGAACTCCCTTTTGCTTCTGAGACCAATCATGAATTCTCGCATTTGGCATCTAAAGCTTCTATATGTTGACTTTCTCCTTGCTTTCTGTTTTCCTTAGATATTACCCTTTCCACACACACTACAGAATAGCAATATTGATCTCCTTGCTGCTTTGCCAACTTGACACTCATGTCCCATTTCTCTGCCTTTGCACTAGCTATTCATCTTCCTGGAACACCCTTCCTCTTCTTTTTCTCCTCCCAGGATCCCTGGATTCCTTCAAGACTCAGTTCAAATGCCACCATGTCTTGATTCCCACAGCTACATATGTCCTTCCTCCCCAAACTACCTGCTATTCATTCTGGTTCTGTTTTCTTAATAGTTCTATGAGCATATTGTATCTTCTCTGTGAGAAGGTAAACTCCTTGAGAGCAGCAACTGTTTCACTTTTACCATTGTGTCCCAAACACTTTCACATTGGCTAGCACAAAGTGAATGATTCATAAGGTCTTTTTTCTTATAAATATCACTTGATTGGTTGCTACATGTTTGCAAATAAGTAAATACAAGGTAATTTTAGGAAGAAGAAATTCCTGGCAACTTGGGTTGTCCAGGAGAGCTTCATGGAAGAGGCAGCATCTAAAACTGCGCCTTGAAAGAAAATAAGGATGCTAAAAAGCAGTGAAAAGAAGGAAGAAATTCATGTGCACTTTATCTAGAACATAGAGTATATGAAGAGTAGTATGAAATTGATTGGTCAAGGTGGGTTGGAACCAGATGGTGGAAGGCCCTTATTGTGAGGCAGAGAAGTTTGCAGTGTATAGTGGGAAAAGGTCAGAGCTTCTTGGTCAGACCTTTATTTTAGGACTCAAGCAGGCAATCATTTATTAATTACCAACTGTGTTCCAAGTATTGTGCTAGGTCCTCAGGGATAAAATTAAAATAAAGCACTTCCTGTCCTGAGGAAACTTCTTTTTTTAATGTTTTTTTGTTATCTTTTATTTTAACTTTACACTAAATTTGTCCCAAAGCAATTTGATATATTAGGGACAAATTTTAATATAACCACGTTTACTAATGTACAGCTTCAAATCAGTAAAAGAAAACTGCTTCCAGCTGAACTGAGCATCTCATACATCTCCCATCTCCTTCCTCAGGTCACTGTCTATAGGTCCTGCTAGTGTAGGTAACATCACTTCATAGAATCTCAAACTGCAGCCCTATTCACTTCTGTTTCTTTAAGCAAACTTGAGGTGTTTTTGTTTGTTTGTTTGTTTTAAGGCAAAGGTGTGGTTGGAGCTGGGGACTGAGGAAGCCTGGTTCACTGCTACTCTTTTCTCACCTTTAGCCTTGGCTTATGCCCCATGACTTAATTATTGGCCATCAGGGCTCCACTCTCTCACCTTCATCAGCTCAACTTTGCCAGCCCAGACCCTGTAGCAACTAGCTGAGTAAAAGCTTGAAACTGCTGCTACCACCATTGTTTATAAGATTTGTGTAATTTTTTTTAAACCATTTAACATGTATAAAATTGTGGTACCATTTTTAACAGATTTTTATCTTTTTTTTTTTTTTAATGTGTCATTGATGATGATTTTGTTCCTCTAGCCTCACTTTCCCCATTAGCTCAGTGATTTTTATTTTGCATTGTGCAATGATTTTTAGGAATGCAGATTTCACATTATAGCAGAACTACCTGCATATCCTTCCTTTCTTCTCAACAGGCCCTCTTTTACAGCAAGAAATGATTCAGTAAAAACCAACAAACTTTTTTTAGTCAACAGATTGACCAAGTCAGACAGTATGCACTATTCCACATCCATAGGCCCCATTTCTGCATTGAGGGGGTAGAAATTTATTTTTTTCAACTCTTCTCCACAGCCAGAGTTGGTCTTTTAATTGTATTATTTTCATTTTCACTTTGTTCTTTCCACTGATATTGTTGTGGTCATTGTATGTATTCTGTCAAAAATCAGTCAATAAGTATTTATTTAGCACTTTGTATACAGGTATATATAGTTTAAATGAGCAGTTACCAAAGGGTAGCAGGAGGAGAAAGGCGGCCTCTTTCAGAAGACAGAATTTAAACCTAGTCTTCAAGGAAGGTAGAGGAAAAGAGGAAGAGAATTCCAGGAATGAGGAATAGACAGTGAAAAGTCAAAAATAGTCCTGTGCAATGTCCTTAAGGAACAGCAGAGACAAGTATTACTGGACCATAGAATACAAAGAAGGAAATAAAGTACAAGAACCCAGAAATGATAGGAAAGGGCCAGGTTCTGAAGAGGGCTAAAAAGGGAAATTTCTATTTGTTCCTGGATGGAATAGGGAATCATGGCAGGTGTTTTGAGATAGGAGATTTCATATAATTAGGCCTATACATTAGGAAGATCATCTTAACAGCTTAGTGGGAGTATAGACTGGAGTGGGAGAAACTTGCAGCAGAAAGACCAATCATAAGACCCGTAAAATAGGTGATGAAAGCCTGGTTTTGCTTACTTGACTCCCTATCAAGACTTTTAAATCTTTCTATGTCTCCCTGGGTTATTCATATTTATAGTTTCTTAGAGTACTTCAGGACCTGGAGAAGTGGAAATACAGAAGAATGTGAATGGAAAAGAGAATTTCAGAGTTTAGCTACATGGAAGAAGCAAGTAGTCAAGAGAATCTCAGTATATGCAATAAAGTGGGGAGATGCTTGCTGGCCAGTTGCTGAAGCTGAATCAAGGAGACTGATTTAGAGCCTGGTATATTTCAGCAACAAGTATCTTAGCCTATCGACAAAATAAATTAATTCTTCATAACAAAAAGAGCTTACAAAATTTCAACAGAGGGAAAGTTTGGAAGTAGCAGGAGGGTGCAAGGTATATACCAAATTGTCTTTGTGTGTGTATTTAAGCTTGTGTGTGCTTACACCAGTGCTGGGGGAGCATTTGAGAAGAACAATACACTGAAGAAAAGGATGACTAGAGATACCTTCCAAAGGCGGGGGGGAGGGGGGGAAAGGAGGGAGGGGAAGAAGGAGGAGAGAGGAGAAAGGAAAAGAAAGGGAAGAGAGAGGAAAAGGAAAAAGAAAAAGGAAAGACAGAATGAAGTTACTTTATAGATCAGGAATCCAGAGAGCATAGTAAATAAAGGCAATGGTAAAAGATAGGTATCTGGAAAAGATTAGCACTAAACTGGGTGGAAATGAGAATCTGAAAAGAGGTAACAGGAATGTTAGACTGAAAACAAAAAGTGACAGTTGGCTAGAGCCCATATTCTCCTGGGGTCCTTTGGTTATGATCCTCTGATCTCAAGTTTCCATGTCATTGTTTTAATTTATTTTTTGGTCATAAGAGAGTTGGTAAGTCCTGTTCATGACAAGCAGTGAATATCCAAAAAAAACCCAAAAAACCCCAACACAAAAAAAAAACAAACAAAAAAACTATCTTAACAGATGAAAAGTTACTGCGAATATGGCACTCATTTCTGAATCAACTATGTACAGTCGGATCATTAATTTGTTAACTTAAAGGTAAAATTAACCAAAGACATAGGGATGATAGGAACATTGCAAATGTGGGCTGATTTTTTTTTTTTTTGGAACCAGCTATTAACTCAAAAAAATGGGGAATGGATAGAAGCAAGACATTGATTCTGATTATTATAATTTCTTAAAGGAATTTGGTCCCCATAATGAGGATTTATTAAAAGAACATAGAAACAACTTTTAACTGACAGACACTTGATCTTGCTAAATAGCTAGTTATACTAGCCAGGGTCAATAGCAGAACATTTTGAAAAATGTTGAGGAAGGATTTTGAACAACTAATAAAATAACATAGAGGAATGGAGATAAAGAATAGAGATGAAAAAAGAAACCTTGGATGAAACCAAAATGAATTGCCTGAGAATACTTAGAGATGAGTAGGACAACAAATAAATATGAAGTGAAACAAACACATCTGGCAACTTTTCTGTAGAGATTTGTTATCATCATTAAGACAATGGTACCATCATTACTGTATTTTACCACCTTCTTACATTTTTCTAAGTAGTAATAATAGTACTTGGGAGAAAGTAGCTAGACTTGAATTCATGCATTCAGAAACAATTGTTTTAAAGTGACACAGTTTTAAAGGAATTCAAGGATTGATTTCAAAGATATCAAGAGAAGATGCCAAAAGAGAAATAGTTGTATCCACTCCAAAAAAGACATCCAAAATATATCAGCAACAACTAAACCATATAATTGTCATTTATAATCTAATGAAAATAATATATATTTGTCTGGAGGAAATCCTTGATGAAAACATGAAGAGATAAGCAGGTTTTCATGATTGACTTTCTATTACATAATCCATTTTTTTACTTACACAATAGACTGAAAGACAAGTGATATAAGATCTTGCTGTGAGTCTCTTTGTTTTAAAATATCATTTGACTTCATGTATAACACAACCTAATCACTCTCTTTGAATAAGGTACCTTCTATGAACATTGTCAGGATCATTAAAAAATTATCCATTAGAAAAAACAAAAATTAACTTTGTCAAATAGTCTTTGTGGCAAGTTAGGAGCAAAAAGACAGATATTTCTAATACTTAATGTGCAACAAGAAAATGGTATTTACACACATATATTGTATCTAGGTTATATTGTAACACCTGTAAAACGTATGGGATTGCCTGTCATCGGGGGGAGGGAGTGGAAGGAGGGGGGGGATAATTTGGAAAAATGAATAAAAGGGATAATATTATAAAAAAAATTACTCATGCATATATACTGTGGAAAAAAATTCTAAATAAAAAAAAAAAAAGACAGATACTTGAGAAAATTTTCATGGAAGATGCAGTTACACACAGAATCCAGATAGAAATGTGTTATGTGTGTGTTCATATATGTTCACATTCATGTGTTTTATGTAAAACTTATCAAGATTAACTCTTTGCAGCTGGCATGCTGATTGCATTGTCCCAAAATTTTACATCTCCGTCCTCAATTAGATAATGACCTAGTAATACACATAGACAAAATCAAATACCCTAGTACAGAATGTATAGTATTTATGTTGACCTGCATGTGATAGGTGGTAGCTCATTGGGTCAGACCATCAGTATATAAGCATTAAAAATTTTAGGTAGACAATGAGCTGGATCTAGGATTAGAAGATAGTCAAGAATTGTACAGTACGAGAAGACACAAATGGGTAGTGACATGTCCCAAGTACAGAGATCAGCCACATTGTTAAGCCTCACATCCATCTTAGGCCATTTTTGGCAAAGGAAAGATTCAGTTGAACTTTTAGTGAGTCATGAGAATATTACACTAAAAAACCTTTTCCCTTTAAAGTATGCGTCCTTGATTTTTTATTTTTTTTATTTTTAGGTGAATCTTTTGTTTTAATATTTTTCTTTTGCTTACCTAGATATTAATTATGAAAAGTAGTTGCATGATTGGCATCCATGAAAAAGTCTGAGAATCTCTATTAAGTAATTATAGGAGGAGATAGATGTACATATGAGGAGTAAGGAGGAGACATTTTTAAAATGCAAGGCTAATGTACATAATTTGAGCTGTTTATTTTTGTAGATATAAAGAATTTAAAATATTTGTGGGCTTCATTAAAGCTTTAAGGTTTATTCATTGTGTTTCTTTATTCTTAGTAGTTGTATGATAAATTTACCTTAGCACCTCTACTTTGTAATTATATTTTTCAAAATGACTTCATTAATCTTGGACTATAGAGAGCTCTGCTTCTCAAGATTTGTCATTGATTTTACCTTTCTGTATCTGCTACCCCCCCAACAAATACTTTTTGTTTGTTTAGGTCTCGCCTCTGGATGAGCAACATACTTAAATGCTTGAAATAGTTTTGTAAAACCACCAAAATATTAGAACCATGCCTCCAAGACCATCATCCGGTGAATTATGGGGCATCCATTTGATGCCCCCAAGAATCTTAGTAGAATGTCTACTACCTAATGGAATGATAGTGACTTTAGAATGCCTCCGTGAGGCTACATTAGTAACTATTAAACATGAGCTATTTAAAGAAGCAAGGAAATACCCTCTTCACCAGCTCCTTCAGGATGAAACTTCTTACATTTTCGTAAGTGTTACTCAAGAAGCAGAAAGAGAAGAATTTTTTGATGAAACACGGCGACTTTGTGACCTGCGGCTTTTTCAGCCTTTTCTAAAAGTCATCGAACCTGTAGGAAACCGAGAAGAAAAAATTCTCAATCGAGAAATTGGTAAGATAATTTAGTCATCTTCATTATGACCTCTTCATTTCTTTTCTTTTTTATAAGGATTTTTATGAGGATTAATTATTAAGCAGGGAGACTGAGTTTTGCATATGAATTAAAATTTTAAAATACTAAAGGACCTTAATATTTCCAATTCAATCCCTTTTAACTTTAAAAATTGCTCTCCAAAGTCATGACAGATTTTAAATATTTTTGATGACTAGGTTACTGATTGAATTTGGAAGATTGGAGGAAAGTACATTTATCCAAAATTTGGGGAGAGTGAAATTAATAAAATAGAATTCTTTGATTATTTGCAGTGGCTATTAATAATATTGTTGCATTTTGCCAAATGTGACTTCAAGCAGTTTTTAAAATGGTTTTAAAGAGAGTCTTCTTTTTTTAATTGGTCAGATATCTCTAATCCTTTCAAGAAAGAAAGGAAATAGTGTCACATAACTCCCATCACCAAAAATAAGCAAATGACAAGCTATATAAAATATTTTCATACCATGACATTGGTTTCGTTATTGAGAATATCATTTTGTATTTTTTTAAGGTTTTGCTATTGGTATGCCTGTTTGTGAATTTGACATGGTTAAAGATCCAGAAGTACAAGACTTCCGAAGAAATATTCTTAATGTTTGTAAAGAAGCTGTGGACCTGAGGGATGTCCATGCACCTCATAGTAGAGCATTATATGTTTATCCTCCAAATGTAGAATCTTCACCAGAATTGCCAAAGCACATATACAGTAAATTAGATAAAGGTATGAAGTATTAAATAGTTACCTTCTCTAAACATGTTAAAAGTTTTGCTTTAGTTACAGTGTTCCATATAGTAAATTCTGCCTGTATGTATATTTTTAAAATAATTTTTCCACATCTAGATTGTAAACTTTTTGTGGGTAAGGATTATGCCTTATACATGATTAATTCTTGATAGGCTAGAGCTATAGATAAATATGCACATGTATAATAAATGATATTTTATCAGTGAGGGAAATTATATTTGTGGGACCTTCCCTCAGACAGAGATTATAATCTATTTCTGACTTGGTAGATAAGTTGCTGAATTTATCATAGAAGCATTGATTTCTAGAGCTGGAAGGAAAATTAGATATCATCTAGTTCAACCCCCTTCTATAGATAAGGAACCTGAGGCAAAGAAGGAAAATGACTTGCCCTACATCATATAAATGGTAAAGGGCAGAGCCAGGATATCTATATAGGTTCTCTGCCTCCAGAGCTAGCCTAATTTTCACTATAATTCAGGGGAAGGATGTGCTGAAACCAACTTAGTCCTTCACAAGAAGCCACTGTCAAACTTTCAGTTTGACCTCAAAAACTGGCAAACAGTTAAAACCAGGACTTGGTGTATTATTTTGTTGACTGTTTTGACTTAAGGCTGTATTTGAGAAAATGATTAATGAAAACAATTTTTTTTTCCTCAGAGAGTCAGTCCCTCTTTCACAGCCTCCCTTAAAGCTGGAAGTAGCTAAGTGCACAGAGTGCTTTGTCAAACAGTTTGCTTGGGGACTCACAACCAGTCATAGTCTGGGTGAGATTTTAACCCCAGGATTGTTTCTTCCAAGTCCAGTATGCCATCTACTATACTCTTCTGCCTCTGTGACCCATAGTCAGTGCTCAGGAAGCATCTTAAATGCCAGATGCCAGATCCCCCCTGACTTAGGGTGCTGATCAGTTAGGGAAAGTTGTTCCCATGAGGCTCAAAACTATTGTCAGTGGAAGTGAATTATTCATTAATTTTCAATTTGAGATTCACATTTCCCTGTTCTTATGAAAAGTGAAATTAGTACCGTCAAAAAATATTATAATTATAAAATTAATTTTTAAAAAAGAATAACAATAAAATATCAATAATAACATCATCATATTAGTAATAATTTCTTTCCAGTAAATTTTATTGTCATCATTCTATATTACAGGTTCACTCCATTCAAGCCTCCACCTTTTATTTGCCTTTTATGCTTTTAATCTCATGTCAGGCACTTACTTTCTTTAACCATTAAAATGGAAATTTCCCTGTTTAGTTAAAATAAGCTTCTCTTTGTCATAGCTGTTATGCTTTTAAACATTTTTATTAATCAAAAATAAAAAGATTTTTCAAAATTTTAAAAAGTTCTTTGCATAAGACAGATTAATTTTCAGTTTTTGTTTTTTGAAACATATCAATTCCTAATTTTTAGAATATAAAATATGTAGTTATAGAGTTACTAAATTACCTTACTAATGATATTTTACTAATCACCTTTGGTCTAATTTATACAACATAAGTGCTCTCTTTCCCTCTGGCATGTACTTTTGATCTTTTTATGTTCTCCCATCCTTTTATATGCTTCTTGATTTTCTCAATCTTCATTGCCTTAAGAAAATTTACCTTTTCTCACACTTTTCTGTTACTTTAACTTATCAGCTATTTTAGCTACCATTACACACTTTTAAAATGTGCCTCCCAGTTATAAAATTGTTGAAGTTGCTTCCACTAATGATCTACTTTAATAGGGTGTGTATTTCTTGCAGTTTTAAATCAATCACTCCCATGATCAGACTAGTACATACTCATAATGTGTGGTAACATCTCCCTAGCCATGTTTTTGGTGCCAAGGAATCAGCTTGTAACTTATTAGTGTAAGAAGTGCCAACACATCAGTCAAAAATGAGAGCTGTGTAAATGTATGCAGTGACATTGGAAAGCTTAACTACTACCTATGAGATCATCAAGATTTTGATTGAGCTTGTTGAGCAGAAATAAACTACATTATTTGTGCATTTCTACAGTTCTACTTTACATATCTCATAAAGTGAAAAATAACTTGTCTCTTGAAAATATTCGTGTTGATGGCACATAATGCTATTTCATTTTGTTCTAGGGCAAATAATAGTGGTGATTTGGGTGATAGTTTCCCCAAACAATGACAAGCAGAAGTACACTTTAAAAATCAATCACGACTGTGTACCAGAACATGTGATCGCTGAAGCAATCCGGAAAAAAACACGGAGTATGTTGCTATCATCTGAACAGCTGAAGCTCTGTGTTTTAGAGTATCAGGGCAAATATATTTTAAAAGTGTGTGGATGTGATGAGTATTTGCTAGAAAAATATCCTCTTAGCCAATATAAGGTGAGTGATTTTGAATTTTAAAATTTTTATTAATAGAAAATAAAAAGTCATTATAATAGAAAGGCATACTTACAAAGCATCACTTCAGTCATTCTTGGTTTCCATCTAACAATAAAAAAAAATTCTTAGATGTCTTAGTGTAAAGTTTATTATGACATTGTCCTGGAAGGGAGCTATTTCCTTCTTGTCTCCCAGAAACCAATGTACCTTCAGATTGCTATAGAATCACAGAATTTGTGAGTTCAATCCCCACCCAGAAAGTATCTTTACTCTGCCATGTTCCACAAAGGACCTCCAGCTTCTGCTCAAAAATCTCCAAAAAGGTAGAACTCACACTTGTCTTGGAGCAGCTCAGTTGAATCTGCAGAAAATGTTTGCTGAGCTAATAAAAGAAAGGCATCTTCTTTTCCGTGTAATAATGGAGAGGAAGAGAGGTTCTAGCCTGGTGGAAGCCTTTTGTGCTAACCTTTTCACTTTCCTTCTCTTCAAAACCTCTTCATATTTTAAACTTTGGTAGCAAATCATGTCCACTTAAGACTATCATCAATTGAATTTACCCAGGAAATCTCTTCCATTCTTAATGTTGTTCCTTTGGAAATAAATTTTTTTTTGAAGAACTAATTAATGGTATTTGTTATAGCATAGTTATATTAGTGTCCTGCGTAAAGAGCATCTTAGAACAACCCACCCCACAAAAAAAACTTTAAGGTATTATTTTTATTAGTATTGTACAGCTTTGCTGTAAAACCCTCAAATTCAGTGTTCAGTCAAATGCTACCAACATCTCCCAGTTTTAAAAGAGAAAACATTTATAGTGATATTTCTGAACTTTCTGCTGAAGGTAAAAGGTACCCACTACTTCAAAAGAATGAAGGCCAAAACTTGTTATAATTTTTTTAAACTAGCCATGGTTTTATCTTCTTCTATCCTTCCTTTTTAAATATTTTTGTTTGTCTTTTTTTAACTACTGATTATTAACTTTGTCAGGAAAAACATGGACAGAAAAGGTGAAGTGCTCCACCTGTTGCTAGAATGATGTCCCTTTGCTTTGAAAATGTGTATTACTATATTATGTCTCAATGAGCGGTCTTCTCATGCAAATTCCATGCAATGCTACTACTTTACCTAAGCAGGGTTTTTTTTTAATTCTCCTAATTTGTATTCAGTATTGCATGGTTAGTCCTACTCTCTAAGCTCCTTCAGAATGTTAATATTTTACTGCAGCTAAAAGCAGTCTTAAACAATATAAATATAACAATGATTATGTTTCTTTAAATGCTGGTTTTTATCATTGAGCATTATATAAGTATTTTCCTTTTGATATTTGTAGGCATTGTCTCTAAAGAAAAAAAAAATACAGGCACCAATCTTCCTCCCCTCCCTCCTCTAATTTGTTACAGTACATAAGAAGCTGTATAATGCTTGGTCGGATGCCCAATCTGATGCTGATGGCTAAAGAAAGTCTTTACACCCAGCTACCACTGGATACTTTTACAATGCCATCTTATTCCAGGCGAATCTCCACAGCCACACCATACATGAATGGAGAAGCTTCAACCAAATCCCTTTGGGGCGTAAATAGTGCACTCCGCATAAGAATTCTTTGTGCAACTTATGTAAATGTAAATATTCGAGACATTGACAAGGTAAATTCAAAAGCTGATTCTTAGTCTAGGAAGAAATAAATTTTGTAGTGTCTGTCTTTCTATCAGTTTTGTGTAGTGACACTGAAATTGCATTTGCCTGCAATGGAATATATTCCAGAGCCTAGAGTAGTCATACTTGTGTTATGTGATTCATCCTCATATTGTCCTTGAAGGGTAGGAAGGGCAGGTGGATTTTCACCAATTTTTAGATAAGGAAATTGAAATTCAGAGTTGGAAAATGATTTGTGAAGGATTCAACAGCTCAAAAGTGGCTCAGTTCTGGCTTAGACTCTGAATCTAGTTCTGTTTCTGCCACGGTGTAACATTCTTCTATCTAGAAAATAACCCAACTCTGAATGAGAATAAGGAAATCAGGTTTTATTTATTCTAGTTTCTGAATTTATTTTCATCATTGGAAATTCCATGTTTTAATAGTTCTGCTTACCTTACTCATTTTCATTGGGGGAGGCAGAAACATCACTTTGAATATAGGTCTACATTAGTTTATTTTGTAGCTGATTAAAGAAAGTACAAGAATGTTGCTGATATTTATTTTAAGAATGAGGTACTTTAATCATTTGAATTCTGAGATTATACATATAAGTCATGTATTGAGAACTATGATAGATGCTGGGAGACATACAAAGAGGAGTTCCTCATGGAACTATAATACATAGTTGCATCTCTTATGCACTTGATGTAATATGCAAGGAACAAAGAGATCTTTATGAACTGGAGTAACATGGGAAGTCTTTATGGAAGATATAGCATCGTCTGGGACAATATGCTATCAACAGCAGATGTAGTTAGAAGAATAGAATGGAGAGAGAAATTCATAATGAATACCACATGAGCAAAAGCACAGAAACAGAAAGTTTAGGTTCCATGGGGTTTTGAAGCAAGTACTACAATTTGATTAGATCATGAAGAAATGAAGGTGAAGGAGACCCAACTAGAAAAATAGTCTGATGTCAGATTGTTATTTGAGTATTAGAAACTAAATGGATGGTATTTCCACTTACAAGTAATAAAACCATGTTGATTATGTTACTTTTATTGTAGTTAATGTTATATTCTTTTTTTTTTTTTAGATCTATGTTCGAACAGGTATTTGCCATGGGGGAGAGCCATTATGTGACAATGTGAATACTCAAAGAGTACCTTGTTCCAATCCCAGGTAAAGAGGAAGTATGCCATTTTCTATTCCTGAGGTCATATTTGTGTCTATAATCGTGTCTAGTTAAAAAAAAAATAGATAATTTTAAATTTTAAAGTTGTAAATGATTTTTTAAAAATGGTAAAACAAAGTAGGGACAAAGGAAAAATAGTACTTCCAGACCACAGGCTCATGTAGGGGTTTTTTAAACATCATCGGTAGAATTTTGTAATTAATATGCTAGCAGAGTAAAAGGCATTGATTGCTTAAAAACCTGATTTACTCATTTTTCTGTGATGTTTTGTGGTGTCTTTTCCTCATTTTTTTGACATAACTGTTTTGTGTTTCTTCTTAAAAAGTATGCTTCCTGAATTTTTTTCTGAAATTCTGAATTCCTGAATCAGAAATAATTCCTGAAATTAAGATAAATTTTCCATATTATCTTTCATCTCATTCACATATTGACATTCTGATAAAAATTTAACTTTGATTATCATGCAAAAGTTTTTTGCTCTTTTTATCTAATAATTGTATTCTGCTTAACCTTTTTGAAATTTCCTAGGTGGAATGAATGGCTAATGTATGATATATACATTCCCGATCTTCCACGTGCTGCTCGACTTTGCCTTTCCATTTGTTCTGTTAAAGGCAGGAAAGGAGCAAAAGAGGTAAGGACTGGAGGAACAAAACAAAACATGTTTACCTCTAAAATTTTTATCATGCCCTGATTTTATTTTCTTAATAGAAATTATTATATCACAGTGGCATGGTGAATAAAAGGCAGTGTTTGGAGCCTGCTATGTCTGTGTTTGATTTGTGGTACACCTATGTTCAAATCTCATCTCAGATGTGATTTTTTTTTTAAATCACAAGAAAACCTCCTCCCCATGCTATGCCCTTCAAGCAAAATATTATGTTTCACATAGCCTTAGGAAGAAGAAAATCTGTGAATAGTCTAGAATTCTGTTTAAGATGGAAAATATTTCCTAAAATTCATTTATTAAAAATATGAACCACCTATCTATCCATTAAGTGACTAAATTTTAGCTTTCTCATTTCTTTCATAATTTACATATAAATAAAATTAAAGAAAAATTAGATTTAAATGGGAGAAGGGGCAGCTAGGTGGGGCAGTGGATAGAGAACAAGCCTTGAATTCAGGAAGACCAGAGTTCAAATATGGTCTCAGACATTTAACACTTCCTAGCTGTGTGACCCTGGGCAAGTCACTTAACCCCAGCCTCAGGGGGGGAAAAAAAAAAAAAGATTTAAATGAAAGAAAGCAAAAGATATGCCAACATTTAAGCTTTGAAAAATAATATTGCATCTTACAGATACAAACATTTTACAATAAAACAATGTCATTGAGAGCAATTGACTGAAAAAATTTATTTTTACAATAAAATGTGGTATGTAAAGAGATAATTAAAGAATATTCATTGTTTCTCTTCTCTCAAGGAACATTGCCCATTGGCTTGGGGAAATATTAACCTCTTTGATTATACAGACACTCTAGTATCAGGAAAAATGGCTTTGAATCTGTGGCCAGTACCTCATGGATTAGAAGACTTGCTGAATCCTATTGGAGTTACTGGATCAAATCCCAATAAGGTCAGATGTTGCTTTCATGTTTATTTTTTAAATCATTTACCTTTTTTGGGGAAAATATAAACTTTTTTTTTTTTAATTTGCTAACTTATGGTAGCCAAGTAGACTATAAAGGACTATAAAATTTCTCTCCTAGGAAACTCCATGTTTAGAGCTGGAATTTGACTGGTTTAGCAATCCTGTAAAGTTCCCAGATATGTCAGTAATTGAAGAACATGCGAATTGGACTGTATCTCGAGAACTAGGATTCAACTATTCCCATGCTGGGCTGGTAAGACAAATTTACTTTTTAAAATAATGCAGCATTAGATTTTTCCAAAAATACATAACCATTAACTGATACTTTCTGTCTACACGAATTTTGTTGTAGCAAGAGTTCCAAGTTTCACTTGGCTACCCCTTATCAGATGACACTGAAAAAGGTAGCATTTTTTATATAACAAATGTCTTTTTGATGTATTAATATGGTTTAGTAGGAGGAAATGATAGAATTAAAATATTTTCCCATACCAATAATAATAATTCATGATTATTTAGCAATTCAGGTGGAGAAAGTATTTTCTTCACAATAACCCTTTGAGGTAGTTTGGGTACTATCATGATTCCTATTTTACAGATGAACCAAAAGAGACTCAGAAATAAAATGTGATTTCCTAGGAAGAATATATGTCATAAGTTTTGAAACTATATCTCAAATCCAAATCTTTTGGCCTGAAGACCAGTGTCCTCTCTTCTGGGCCACACTGCCATTATTATGTGTATAGAAAGCTTTTGGTCTTTTAGAAGAAATTTTGCAATTCCTTTAGTCAGTGACAATCCTGAAGTTGATTAATGATCATTTGTGATATTTCTTAATAGTCTAGCCTTCCATGATATAGCCTCTTAACTGTGATTATTTTTATAATGTAGCTATTTTTCTTATTTTCTCCTACATCTGACTTACCATACTGAATTATAGATAGGCATTTCCTTTTCTCAAAAGTTTGCTAGTACCTTCATTCTGACATGTGAGATAAGATATAACACATAAAACTATAGATATTTATATACTCCATAATAGTATTATTAAATTCCCATTTTAGATGGTGTAAAAAGCATTTTTGGTAATTTCTTAATTATTTCTAAATCTATTCTTAGTAACGTCTACATTGTTTTCCCATCACTCTATACCTATCTCTACAGAAGTAGAAGGGGATTGTCCAAGACTAAGGACCAATTTTTATTCTTCTTTGTTTCTTAGATTCAAAGAATACATCACCTTGTCCACCTGCTAGTTATTAACTTCTCTATGTCCAGTTCAGTGTGTTGTGAACACCCTCGATCCAGGACATTCTTGCATGGTAGCTGTCATCTGAGGTCATGTTCTTCTTCCTTAGCCTTTGAGAGCTTAGGTACCCCTGGATTGTGGTAAAAGTTGTGGATTTGGCATCAAAGACTTGAGTTTAAATCTCTGCTCTGCCATTTATTATTTGTGTGACAGTGAGCAAATTACTTCCCTTTGCTGGGCCCCTCAGGTTCCTCATTTCTAAGATGACAAAAGTTAGACTAGACAGTCTTTAAAGCCCTAGAGGCTCTAAATCTATGACCCCATTTTATAAATCACATTAAATAGCATTTTAAAGCTTCCCCTGTTGCTTTTTCTAGTATCATTATTATTATGGTCATGATTATAACAAGTGACCATGTTTATTAGTTCAGAAAATGATCTTTATATTTTATCACAACTACCTCCTCCCTAAAACAAATTAGTATTTTTATACTTTAGTTTTGGTAAGGAAAATGAACAAATAACGCTTAATCAAAACTCTGTCACTAACTTGTCACAAATTCATTTTCATTTTGAGACTAGAAAAAGAACTGATATGTCCTAAGAAAAAAATTATAGTGGATCAGATGGTTAGGTGTCTTATCTTGAATATAACTTTGGAATCATAGCCCAGTTGAACTCAAGGAGAGAGTCATTTATTCTTTCCAAGCAAGCCAAGTTTCTCTCAGAGGAAAATATCTTTGTTTCCTTGTACCTCTATGGATTTTTTAGTCTTCTTTCATGGAAAGTCAGTAACCCTACATGAAAAAACTCACAAAATATTCCCCAAACAATAGTGATATATCAGGAGAGTGGTATCTATAGACATATCAGGATATTGCAATTATGAACTATATGACTTTGCACTTAACACTGAAAATACAACTGTAGCTATTAAAGACATACTATAAAATAGCAATACTAGAGGCTGTTAAACATTTACTTATCTATCATAAGTTTTAACTGTTATGGATGTCACTCCATTAGCCTTATTAAATTAATTTGCATTCATATTATCAGAGAATATAAAACTCAGCATGTATTCATGGAATCCTTTGTGTATAAATAAAGTTTCTTAATATTGGATAAAGAAGTAGTTCTCAGGATCAAAACCCAATTGAGTCTATCATATATGGATGGTAGAAATGGCATGGACACCTAGGCAAGCCAGCCTAGTGAAACAGCAAGGCACCCTGAGAGAGAAATTGTGAGTAGCACATGCCTGGCAAATCAGGCTAGCATCCTTACCCACTTTGACCTGATGGTGACAGCCTAGGACCCAAGCTTTGGAAATGGCAGTACCATTCAGACCAGCAGACCTGCTTCTAACCCATCCCCTGCAGCTAGCATCGAGGGGAGAAATCATTGTAGAGAAAAGACACGCCTTCCTCATCACCTTAGTCAGCCATTACTGATCCTCTGCCATAATTAGGCAAATGGGAGTTGTGGCACCTTCAAGACCATTGATCTGGCTTCTAGCCCAGCACTCATAGCTGTCATCCAGAGAAATGGCTCTTGTAGAAAGGGGACCAGCTACCCCACCAGCTGCCACCCAACTGCCACCCACAGGGCAGGCACTCCAGCATAACTGAAGCAGCAAAGTACCCTGAGAGAAAGTCAAACCACCTGTCTCCCCTCAGACCCTGGTAGAGGTAGACTAGAGCTCCAAACCTAAGGTCCTGAGAGGAATACTGCTTTCAGCCCAGTGCCCTCAACCATCCTCCTAGAAGCAACCTCTATGGAAGTGTAGCCTGACCCTGCTGCTGCAGGTGGTACTGAAAACCTAGACAAAGAAAGTTTTTGTTGTCCTTGACTCTTTCCACTGGTCTAACATCAGAAATGGGTATGATTTTTTTTCAGAAGAAATGGCATTCAAGAAAAGTATTGACTCTGCTCTAATTGTATCCTAAGATCCATTGGCCCTCTCCATTTAACTGGCAACTGAGCACACCCATTAGAATGGGTACTCCTGAGAGCAGGGGCTATCTGACTTTTCTAAATGTTTCCCAGTGTTTAACACAGGTTCTACCACAAGTACTTAATTAATCACTGCTCAGTTTGTCATGGCTGAAGAATCTTTGATTCAAAATGAAAAGTAAATGCATATTTCTAAGAAAATGCAATTGGCTTTTTTACTTGACTTTTTATTATTGACTTGTAGAATTTTACTAGTGTTTTTCTTTGTTTCTTATGTGTCTGAATAGTAGATATTGCTATAAACTGACAGAATTTGAGAGTTGTAAAGGACCTCTGTGGCTATCTAGTCCAACCCATACCATATACAAAGGGAATGTGGGAAAAGCCACAAGAATGATTTAGAGTTGGCCTCCATCAAGAATGAGCCTCTGGAGGCCCCTCAATGCTTTCATTTGTTTCTCTGCCAGTCTCCTAGCCAGGAAAACAGACTAGGTTCCAGTGAAATAGGAAGGGGCCACACTGAAAGCTAGAGAAATGAATTACCCATTAGTTATTTTCCCCTACCCCCTGCCCTCTTTCAGCCCCTATCATCCATTGTTATATAGAGTAGTAAATACAGACTTTTAGATAATTTAGCCAGACTTAGACTAAGAATTTGTTGTAAGTAGTAAATGGAAATAAACTGAATTTTGGCCATTCCAGCTTATCTCCAGTAACCTTGCCATTTAGATAGTCCTTGTTAATACTGTAAACGCATTGAAAATCTTTTGATTAATAATTAGATTCAAATGAATCCAGAAAGAAATACTACAAGGGGATACCATAACTAAGATGCTTCTTTGTTTTACAGAGTAATAGGATAGCTCGAGATAATGAATTGAGAGAAAATGACAAAGAACAGCTCCGGGCGATTTGTACACGAGACCCTCTGTCTGAGATCACTGAGCAAGAAAAGGACTTCCTGTGGAGTCATAGGTCAGGACTAAAAGAGATTTTCAAAATAGGGTTTGTTTTTGTAAAGTATAGTATTGATGCTAACTGACTCTTATTTATTTACTTATTATTTACTTTTTAAAAGACCTTTCTATAAATCTAATCTATTGTAAGGGAAAATGTGCATAGTGCACATAGCTCAGAATAATGTAAAGTTAGATCAGTAAATGTTGCACTTTTCATTTTCTGATTAGCTCTGAAAACCTTTCTGTTTCAACCCTGCCAAAGGCCTTTGTAAAGTTATGTCTACTCTCTTTTACAATAGTAAATTTCATAATCACATTTGTCCTTCTGAAGGTCAAAGTTTATCCTCTAGGTAGATTTTATGTAATAGCACTTGATGATTTATAAGTCCTTTATGTCAGTTTTAATTTAACTTGATCCTCACATTCTTCCTGTGAGTTAAGTACTACAGATACTGTCTCTTTCTCTGAGGAGAGAACTGATACCCAGTGCACGTACTAAGTGTGCTTCACCTTATAAATTGGTTGGGGAAGAGGAAGTAGTGAGATCATGTCTGTCACCTTTCACTCCCTCCTTTCCCCATCCCAGGTAATTGATAGTTCCTACTCCACTTATAACATTCAAAAATTATCCTTGTTTCTTGTCCTTCTTCCACTTACTACCCTGAAATTTTTATTTTCTTCCGTAATTGTTAATGACTCTAATAAAAGGTTTATTGGATGAAGAAACTAAAAATAGTGACTAACTGGGATTGGAGCCCAGCTATGGCTTCCAGCATTCTCTCCCTGGACTTCATTCTTTTAAGCTAATGATGGAGAATTGATCATTCCTTTTACTTTTTTTTTTTTTTTTAAATAAAAAGCTTATTTTCATTTCTCATTTTAAATCTCTTTTTCTTTTCTTTCTTAGGAGTTATACTTAGGTCTAGTTTTCAGTGATGAAAGGAGTGAGCTAATACAGTTTGAATAATGCAAATTTGTGTATTTGACTAAAAGGTATTACTGACCTTTCTGCAAGACTCTAAACGTGTTTGAAATTTTGTCCAGTGCCTCAATGAAACTACTGCTACATATTAAATCTGTTGTACTTTGCATAAGTGGAAAAATAAATTTAAGACTGATACCTTCAAAAAACTTTCTGAATCATTCTGCTCTATCAGAAGAGGCAGCATAGTATAATGGATAGAAAGCCAGAGAACCAGCCTCAAGGCCAGGAGAGCTGGGTTTACATTCTGCCTCTGACAGAATGGACAGTCATTTTAACTTCACAGTATTCAAGCAATTTTCTAAGACTCAAAGTTACAGAGAAGGCACTGACTTATATTGGTAGAAGATCACAAATAAAGACCCCTTTCTTTCTTCTCTTCAGGCATACCCTTCTATTTCATACCCCTGTTAGATTAGTGCCATTATAAGTTTCCTGTTTATTGTTTCTTAAAATAAACTTTATTGACATCTTCTTTTTCATAGCACCTACATTTTCCAATATATTCTTCTCCCTATCCCTTCCAGAGAATCCCTCTTATAACAAAGAATAAAAAAGAGGTGGGGGAAAGTAGTTCAGTAAAACTAGTATATGTGTCAAAAAGTCTGACATACAGGCAGTATTCCACACCTGTAGCCCCCTACCTCTGTAAAGAACCATAAGGGAGGAGGAAAATTCCATAGCACAATTATTGGGGGCCAAGATTAGTCATAATACGTTCGTAATATTCATAGTGTCATTTCTGTTATTTCTATGTACCTCATTATTGTTGTGTATGTTATTTTCCTGTTTCACTTTACCTCATAAGCTTTCCATATTCTATATTTCTTATAGTTAAACAAAATTCCATTCCATTCATAGACCATAGCTTAACTGGCCACACCTTAGTCAATGACTATCTCTGCTTTCTTTCCAGTTTTTGACTTCATGCAAAATTTACTACAAATGCCTGTAAACATATTTGTGTATTTGGGCCTTTATTTTTGTCATTGCTCTCTTTTTTCCCTATTTACAGTAACTAGCATTTATATAGTACTTTAAGGTTTTTAAGGTGCTTTATATATTACTCTTATTTGCTCACAACAATCCTGGAAGTTAGAACACTATAATTATTATGATCACTATTTTACTGTTAAAGAAACTGGGACAAACAGGGTTAAGTGACTTGTCTGGGGTCACATAGCTACTAAGTGTGTGATTCAGGATATAAACTCAGGGCTTTCTAACTCTGACTCCAGCACTCTATGCTTTGTGCCCTCCATCAACTTTTTAAAAAATCTAACGATAACTGAATTATTGAAAATTGGACAATGAAAACTTTTGAGTAATGTACAAACAATATAAATACATGTTTAATTTGCTTATTTGTTTCTTTTTGAACAGGCATTATTGTGTCAATATACCAGAAATTCTACCTAAACTACTTCTGTCTGTTAAGTGGAATTCTAGAGATGAAGTAGCCCAGGTAAATATGTACACACATACACACACACACATACACACACATACACACACACACACACACACACACACATTTATTAGAAAAATGATATAAAATGAGCATATATCAATTGCTGGATTTTATATTTTTCTAAGCAACATACATATAAAGAATGTAATTAGTGGTAAAAGCAGATTTAGTAGGACTGAGTATATGAAATGGTGCTACTTCAGCTAATAAAATAAACAGTTTAAATTATATATTCATAGTTCAGTAAGTATGGATATGGAAGAGACATGTTTATATTTTTCATATACAGATGTATTGCCTGGTAAAAGATTGGCCCCCAATCAAACCAGAACAGGCCATGGAACTTTTGGACTGTAATTATCCAGACCCTATGGTTCGAGCTTTTGCTGTTCGATGCTTGGAGAAATATTTAACTGATGACAAACTTTCTCAGTACTTAATTCAACTGGTTCAGGTATGCTCATGTATTTTATCAATTAAGATTTCACCCATAAAACATTAGCTTGATTTTATATGTTTATAGTGAATGTTTTCTCTTAAGACATGTAAAATCTAAAAAATCAAAAGCCACATAATGTTTGATTCACCTACTTATTCTTTCTAAAATATAAAAAATTCAATTTATTATATTAAAGGCACGAAAGCAACTTTGATTTTGAGCATTTGTATTCAAAAGTGTAACCATCTACAAAATTTTCTCCAATTCATATAATGGTTTTTTGTTCATTAGGTTCTGAAGTATGAACAATATTTGGATAACCTGCTTGTGAGATTTTTACTCAAGAAAGCACTAACAAATCAAAGGATAGGGCACTTTTTCTTTTGGCATTTAAAGTAAGTTACATTCCCCTCTCTCCCTCATCCAGTTCATACAGTTGTATATCATGTATAGCATTAGGTATTTTTCAGTTATGATTTTCTCCTCCTTTAGAGCTTCGAATCAATGAACCTGTTCCTGGGTATTACTAGGGTTGCTGGGGTGGGGCAGATGAAGATTTATAAAGGTGAATCAGAAGGCACCAAAGAGACTTTTTTTGCCAGCACTGTGCTAAGTGCTTTTATAAATACTACTTTATGTGATTCTCACAACAACCTGGGAGGCAGGTGCTATTATTATCCCCATTTTACAGTTGAGGAAACTGAGATAGACAAGGTGAAGTGACCTGCCCAGGGTTCCACAATTAGTAACCATCTGGGGCTGGATTTGAACTCAGATCTTCCTGACCTCTTTTGTACTCCAAGTCTAGCACTTTAGTTATTGAGCCACTTTCTCAGCTTTCTCAGCTAATAGATACTATTTTGCTACAGGTGACATGTGCAATAATAAGCAGACTTGAGCTTTTGTTATTTTTTTTAAATGTAAAGACTTTTTGTCTGATGAGATCTCAGTACCCTGAAAAATCTGGCATCTTGTCAGGTGTAAGCGTATTGCTCTCTCTAGTGAAACACATCACTGCCCTGCTTGCCCAACCCAAGAAGTTTTATCATTGTATTATTGAAATAATATAAAAATAGACTGTATTCTGGGTAAGTTTTGAACAGTAGGGGTATTCTTATGCTGGAGAACTATAATTGTCCTGTCAGAACTTCCTTAGTCCTCGAATATCCTAAAGCATTGCTCACGTGTTCTCATGCTATTCTGCATCATAGCCATTGTACTTGGGCAGGTGCTGATCCTCTCCTCTATACCCATACCTCCAGAAGGGCAGGGCCCACCTTTGTTATCTCTCTCCCTAGCATAGGGCTCTGCATAGGGCAGGGGCTTCGTGAATGTCTGGAGGTACAATTAGCTCTTTGGTTCTTCCTCTTTATTTCATTATGAGTTTGCCTGACTTTGATCATTAGTATTCATATGACAAATAAATCAATGACAATTAACTGAAGAAATGCCTGATGATAATATTAAGTAGTACATAAAAGTATCTATTTGCAAAGGGTAGCTAAAGATTTCAATTCTGATTGATCTGTCCTTATTAGACTTGTCCTCACCAAGAGTGTAAAATTGAGTTGTTGGTATCTCTGGTACTGGATGGGGAGCTAGGAAGACTCAGGTTCAAGTCCTGCCTGATACCTTCAGGCAAAGTTCTGGCATATACTGGGCCTAGACTCATTTCAGCAGTGAAGTCACAGGCCCAGTTCCCAGACCTTACCCCACCGGGACTTTAATAAGCGCTTAAATGGAGCAGCTAATGTGGCGTAATGAATGGAGCACTGGCCCAGGAGTTAGGTGAACTTGAGTTCAAATCCAGCCTCAGACACTTAACACTTACTAGCTGTATAATCCTGGGCAAGTCACTTAACCCCAACTACTTCTCCAAAAAAAAAAAAAAAAGTGTTTAAGTATCCATAGATATAAATAGAAATGGAATACTATATGTAGTTCCTATAAATGATAGTTAAAATCAGTACTTAGAACTATTTTTAAGTTTTAAAATGTCATCTTAGGTCTGAAATGCATAATAAAACTGTCAGCCAGAGATTTGGTTTGCTTTTGGAGTCATACTGTCGAGCATGTGGGATGTATCTAAAGCATCTGAATCGGCAGGTAGAGGCCATGGAGAAACTGATTAACCTCACCGACATTCTCAAACAGGAGAAGAAGGATGAGACACAAAAGGTATATTTTTCTTTATACAAAAGACATTATATGTCCCTTCCAGACATTAGATGTCTAAGACTTCTTTCCTTAAGCCAGCCTATTATTAAATTCTTTTTGGCAGTATTCCTGAAAATACCAGAATATTGTTGTTTCCATAAGGTTTGCTGGGAATAAGCGAAGTTACTGACATGAATACCTTAAACATATTCACACCATGAATTTGTGACAGATGGTTACTTATAATCTCAGCCCCTAGGTTCCTAGTTGGGTGACAGTTCACCAAGCCAATTTTTATAATAGTGAGGAATAAGAAATGGAACTCCAGTGATTTCCATCTTTCTTGCCCTCACACCTTTTAATTCTATCTGCTACATTCCCCAAAGTAGTAGCATTTTCACGTATAGATTACAGATAGGAATTTTCTTTAGTTTTGAAATTAAGCGTTATGACAGATTCTGATGTGTGTGGATATCATCAGGTATCTTATTGTACTAGATTCTTCACCTGAGACATGGGTAAAATAGCTCAGTTTTTCTTACGGAAACTTAAAGCAGAGGCCATAGCTTCATAGCTACTGACACACAAATGACTGCTTGGACTTCTGAATCACAGACTCTGTATGATTTTTCCCATGATCAATTTTAGACCACTGTACAGAATACAAGCTAAAATTTTTTTTTAAGTCGCCTTAGAATTATCACATTCTTTTGGTACTACTTCTTTAAAAACACACACACACACACACACACACACACACACACACACACACACACCACCCCAAAATAGATAAATCTGTAAACAAAAGTCATTTTGTTAACCTAAGGGACAACTAGAGTATATGATTCATTCTTTAGGAAGTGATTATACTATTATATTAAAGTGTTAATTGAACAGCAGAGAAGAGAACCTATTACATAGAAATCAAAATTGTATATTTAGATTGCAATTTTTTTCTTAAAGTAACTGAACTTAAGCAAAAAAAAAGAAAGAAATCCTGCATTGGTGATTAAAAGTTTTTAAAATAAATTTGCATATTCCTTAAGTCTGGTTTGAAGTAGCCATAAGTTATTTATAATTCATACACTGGACCCCACATAAAATGCAGAACCCATTTAAGCATAGATTCTTTCTGAATTCATACTGCCAATTTTCTGCTTTTTAAAATTCTCAGGATTACCTCTTCCCACTATAGGAAAAAGGGCAATACTATTGTCTGAAAAATCAAAAAGTTTTAGGCTAATGCCCTATGGCATATGCAGCTTCATCTCTCATAGTCAGGACTTAGTCCTGTGTTGGCAGGTACAGGGCAGTTTCCTTAGCCTGCTCCTCACCCCATGCCTTCCAAGGAAGCATGCAGAGCTGTCTCTCCCAGCTCCTCTCCTTTTTTACAGCTGCCTTCATCTAGCACTCAGCCAGGTGTACCACAATCCAGGGTCAGGATCCAGTTCAAAGACTCTCGATTATGAAAGAGTAAGGATTACTTTACTTTTCATGGAATCATTGCCATTGCAGTTCTCAGACACTGACTCTAATTATCGTATCAGGTACAGATGAAGTTCTTGGTGGAGCAAATGAGACGACCTGATTACATGGATGCTTTACAAGGCTTTATCTCTCCCCTTAACCCTGCTCATCAACTAGGAAATCTCAGGTATGGTGCTGTATCAAAACTGTATGAAGAAATTTGCAGATCCATTCAGAGATGAGCATGATAGGACACCTCTGTAATCTTAGCTAGCAGGGAGGTTGACTCTTGAGAGTTCTGAGCTGCAGTCAGCAATGTCAGTTACAGATCTGCCCTCAGTTTGGGTATCAGTCTGATGAACCTCTTTGAGCATGGGAGTTTTCTTGCCACTGAGAGAGGAATTATCTTGTGAATAACCCCTGCATTCCAACCTGGGCAAAAAGAGAACTCATCATGAATGAATGAATGGATATTTTAGAGTTCATTCATGATGATCATATCACTCCTGTGATCAGTTTCACCATTTGTAAAAATAAAAAGTATCATACCTATACTAATTAGCTGCAAGATTATTATGCAGAAAACATTGTATAAAACTTTTTAGAGTACTTAAAGAGTGTCAGTTATTATTAGATAGACAAAACATTTTAGAAAAAATATATATATTTTTAAAATAGATTAAATAAATTAGTTGATGCTATAATTCCAGCAAAAGAGTAATAGCAAAAATAGTCTGATTTTGAATAAATACAAGCTTAGCACATACTATATTTTCTTTGGAAGAATCTGTGATTTTTTTTTTTTTAAATTTTATGTGATTGCCATGTGATAATATTCAGTTAAAGTTTAAGCTACGAGTTGAAAATTGCAAACAGGCTAATATTTAGTAATTTTTTTTTACCTAGAGTACTTTCAAAATGTCCATTATCATATCCATAAAATGTAAAAAAAACTTTTTTTAAAAAGTATTGTTTAAAAAAAACAAACTTTATAGGTTAGTCTAACATGAAGGTTCTTTTTATTTTTTATTTTTTTATTTTTTTTTTTTTTATGTTTTTAATCATTTTAAAGGCTTGAAGAGTGTCGGATTATGTCTTCCGCAAAAAGACCACTGTGGTTGAATTGGGAGAACCCAGATATCATGTCAGAATTACTATTTCAGAACAATGAGATCATCTTTAAAAATGGGGATGGTAAGACAAATATTAATTAATTTATAAAATTGATATATGCAACTGTCTTTATTATGTAAGGATTTGCAAATAAAACTGTTTCAAATTGTTTTAAAAATACACTCATGAAGATGTACTCCACTGAGAAAAGATGCCCAAAAAAGCTTGATATTTAAATTTCAAGAGCAACAACTATTGGATCACAGTTTTTCCTATAATGAATGAAGTTCTGATATGAACACAGGCATGTAAACATGCAAATTCAACTATTTGTTAACCTCAACTTTTTAAGTAATAAGGACATAACTATAGATGTGATTCCACACATGACTCCACTCTCAGTGAATGCAAAGTCTAATTCTCAGTGTATGTAGAGTCTAATTCAGGGAAGAAAATACACATAAATAACTCTGATATAAAGGAAAATAAAAGGACTATGAGAAATTTGAGCAAAGAAAAATCATGTGACTTTGGAAAAGCCAAGGAGGGTTGGCCCTGCATCAGATCTTGAAGGAAGGGACAGCAACAGATGGCAGTTGAAGGTGGGGGAGAGAATAGGAGATCCATTCCAGGTAGGAGAGCCACAGAAACTAGAGAGAGCCAGAGGAAAATCACTAAAGAGTCATAGGAAATCTAAATCATCAAGAACTTACTAAGAGCCTCCCTATAAGATGCTGCATTAGAGACAGAGGGGATTTGACTGGGGACAAAATCATGGATGTAAATAATATGCAAAATAAATACAAATTAATTTCAGGAAGGAAAGGGGAACACTATCATCTGGGGAAGTCTGAAGAGTTCCTTGTAGCACTAGCATTTAGTGTTAGAAGGAAACTAGAGATTCCAAAATCCCTAAAGGGGAGGAAAGAGAGCATGGAGAAGACAACTTGTGAAAACACACAATTGGATATAGATTGTTAAATGGAGAAATTAGATATAGAATGTTAAATGGAGAAATCAACATAAAATATTACTTTGCCCTGGGTATGTAAAGTAAGGGGAAATCATATAAAATCAATGTAGAAAGAGAGGTTCAAATCAGATTTTGCAGGACTTTAAATGTCAGACCTAGAGGCCACAGGGAATTCTGAAGTTTCTCGAGCAAAGGATTACTCTGGTAAAACCTGTGCTTCAATCAGTGTGCAAACATTGCTTAGGTACTGACCTAAGCACTAGGACTACAGGAGCCTACAAGGAAATAGGGGAGACAACCTGCAAATAGCCATGCACAAATAAGCTATATATAAGAGAAATTGGAAGGAATCCACAGAAGAAAGGGATCCAGCAAGGCTTCTTGGAGAAGGGGGAAAGAAATCAAAGAAGTCAAGAGGTGGAGATGTGAAAGGGAGAGCATTCCAGCCTGGAAGGCCGCCACTTAATGCCCAGGGTAAGGAGATGGAGTGTCTTGTTTTAGGAACCTCAAGTAGGCCAGTGTCACTAGGTCACAGAGTGAGGAAATTGGGCAGGGGCAAGAGAGTTTAGGAAAGAATTTTAATTTCAAAACAGAGATTTTATATTTGATCTTGCAGGTAAAAGGAAACCACTGGAGTTTGTTGACTAGGGGTCAAACCTGTAGTTTAGTAAGATCACTGATAGCTGAGTGAAGGGGTAGAGTAGAGTGCCAAGAGATTTTTGTCAGACAGAAAGAAGGCAGAAGTTTTAGAAGAGTCTGAAGCAGGATGAAGAGATGATCAGGGAGGTAAAAAAGGATTGCCATCTAGCACTTAGGAGCCAGTTAAGGTCCCAGAACTTAAATTTGCAGTGGACTCAGCACAGTTTCATGGTTTCCTCTAGCTTTGTTCAACAACAGAGGGTGGGAAAATTCCAAGACCACGACTTCATAGGGCAAGATAGAGTATAGGCTTGGTCTTCTTCACCAGCAGGCCAAGATGAGGAAAGGAAAAAAGTGTAGCTGGTGCAGGAATAGTAGGCTGGGAGAGAACTGCAGGATGGGAGATTATGGTATGGATGAAGAAGAGGGTTTGGGGTTACAAAGCAGAAGGAGAGGTGGAAGGTAAATAGGTTGTGATCAAAGTTTGTGCATATAAATATAATGAAGCACTTTAGGAAGATTTCTTTGGCACCTTCTGGACGATAGAATGTTGATGAAGACTGGAGGTGGAAAGACCAGTTAGGTGATGGAAAAGTGAAGCCATGGAAGTAGAGGGAAAACATTATGAGAGGTGTTGTAGATATAGGTTTGAGAGCCCTAGAGATCAGTATAAGGAGAAGGACAAGGAAGAGTGAATCATGAATTCCTCTGAGATTGCAGTAAGAGGTGAAGGAGCAACTGCCATGGTGCTCTTATTGAGATTTGAAAGAATATGAAAAACCTGTAAGGCGCTATGTGACTGAGGCAGCTAGATAGTCTGATGGACGGAGTGTCAGGCCTGATGGCAGGACGATGATCAGTCTGGTCTCAGGTGCTTACCAGCTGTGTGACCCTGGGCCAATCACTGAACTTTGTTTGCTGACTGGAGAAGGGCACATGTCCCAGCTTCTAAAAAGGAAGATGAACCAGATATTCAAACTGTAGGCTGCTGATTTAACTTAAAATTCTCAGGAAATTCTAGAATGTATAATTAACGAGATGGCAAATATCTAGAAAGAGTCAGCGTGGCTTAGTCAAGGACAGCTCAGACCAGATTGACTTCATTTCCTTTTTAGGAAGGATTACTGAGTTTGTAGAGGAGGGGAATGCTGAAGATGTGACTTGTCTGGCTTTGCTAAAATCAAAAATCGGATTCAGTAATTCACACTGGTCTTGTGAAGAAGAGGGAAAAATGTGGTGTGGATGCAGTACAACCAAACACATGAATTCAGAATGTATCGATGTCTGGACTAAAAAGAACTACTGTTACTGCTTCATGTCAGCGTGACAGAGGTCTCTAACAGCGTAGCCTGGGCTTCTAGGAATATATCTGTATCAGTGACTTGGATTAAAGCACATCTAGGTTATTCATGAAATTTGCAGTTGACGCAAAGCTAGAGAGAGACTTAATACATTAGATGACAGGCAAGATCCTAAAGGATACTGACAGACTAGAGCCTTGAACTAAATCTAGTAAGATACATCAGTGGGGATCACTTGGACACAAAAATAAATTAACTTCACAAGTATGAAATAAGCGTAGAAAAGAGGTATGGAAGTGGGTGGCAGTCATTCTGGAAAAGATCTGGGGTTTTGGTGGACTGCAGCCAGTAGTATGATATGGGTGCTGAAAAAGCTAATATGAACTTAGGCTTCCTTGAGAAGGGCTTGGCTTCTAAGGTTAGAGAGGTGATAATATCCTATACTCTGTCTGCCCTGCTCAGACCTCATCTGGTTCTGGGTATGACAGTTAGAGAGGAGATATTAATATTCTAGAGAGTATCTAGAAAAGGGCACCCAGGATGGTAAAGGGCCTTGACTTTGGATCCAGGACATATAAGATTGGTTGAAGGAACTTGATACATTTAACTGGAAGACCAGCTAATGCATGATGGAGATCTTCAAGACAGGAGAGAGCAGTGGATTGACGGGAGAGTTGCAAAGAGGTAAATTTAAGCCTAATGTCAGGAAAAACTGCCTAATAAATAGAGCTGTCCAAGAAAAAGTATAGACCACCTATACAGTAGGTTCCTCTTCATTGAAGATCTTCAAGAAAAGCCTGGATAAGCATTTGTCAGGTGGGGACTCTTTTCATGTGTAGAAATGGTCCTGAAGTCCCTTCCTCCTTTGGAATTTTCTGATTCTGAGTATTTGGAAAAGTAGAATAATTGTAGAGGAATACACTAGTAAGGAATCAAATGAGAAACTAACAGTATAGTAGTGTGTTGTTGTTAGACAAAGAATGCTATAATCAATCAAAAAAAATCTGTTCCGCATTAAGAGTTTTCAACCTATGGGACTTTGGACAAGGCCTGTCACCTGCTTGGACTTTAATTTCCTCATGTGTAAAATGTGGGGGGGAGAGGGAGGAAGGATAGATTAATTGCCTCTTAGTCCTATCACATGTCCTAGAGAAATGACGATAATAAAAGCCACATAAATTAACCTATAATCATTCATCATGTGAAATGGATGGGAAGGAAAGATACAGAATAGATAAATTACATATCCTCAGGAGTTTGATGATGAAATGGAGAAGAAAGGGCAAATGAAAATCATAACCTTTTTAAAAAGTTACAGCCCTTTATGTATTATATGATAACTAATCTTAAATTTGTTTCATAAATGTGATTGTTCATTCATTTCTTATTTTGTCTAGATATTTAATTTAACATAATCATGGAATACCTTCCCTTATGAAGGTACCTTCACTTGACTGTAGAACTTATCATCTCCCATATCCTAACCCACCAACCCTTAAGAATTGTTTCATCAAAACCGATCACATGAGAAGTTACACAAACAGTATATGTCAGTGCTGACTTCCCCATCAAATAGGTCTATCCACTGTACCACACACTGCCCCTCTTCCACTATGCAACTTATAATTGAACTTTTAAAATAATAGCAACACAATTACTTACTGTTATGGAAAATCTTTTTGTGTGAATAAAGTTTTATATATCTAGAATATTGCCTGTCTTGAATTTGTTGGAATCACATGGTACCCAGATTTCCATTGTGGTATTATGGAATAATGTATTGTATTTAACTATTTCAGACTTACGGCAGGATATGCTAACCCTTCAGATCATTCGAATTATGGAAAATATCTGGCAAAATCAGGGTCTTGATCTTCGGTGAGTAATAAAGCTAATATAACAAAGAGTGGATTTTTAAAATTATGTATGGCAAATTGGCTTAGTCTAAGAAAGCCACCTAGTCATGATTAAGTCAGTTCCTTTCCAGTACTGAGAGTTATAGTGTGTGTGTGTGTGTGTGTGTGTGTGTGTGTGTGTGTGTGTGTGTGTAGATAGGTTTTTAAGTAATGTTTGAAGTAGTTTATAAGTGTTGTTCAGCTCTTTTGTTTGTTCTTCCTTCTTTTGCATAGAATAAAAGAATGAAATTTGGCATAAGGTATATATCCAAGAAGAGCAATCAGACTGTCAGAATTTTTTAATTGACTCTGGAGCTCCAGAATGGAAAACAGGGCATTCAAAGGGAGACAAAAGACACATGTTTTAACACTAACTTTCATCATTCTTGAAAAGTTGTCCTTTCTCTGCAATAACTAGGAGTTTAAAGCAGTGAGGTCATAATCTTCATTGTACTTTTTAAGAAACTATAAGCTGAAATAAAAGGCCATTCTTGCAGCACAATTTTGTCACCAAATGCCAACCTTAGTTTCCTTATGTTAAGGATCATGCCTAGGTGAATGGTTCTTAACATCCTGACCTATTTAACCTTCTGGCAAGGCTTTTCTTCTAGCAATCCAATCATCTCCCCATCTCCAACACATCTTTCTCCACTGGTCATCTGATAGCATAAAATCTCATCCATATAAAAAACACCAAGCATTTATTAAAAACCTTGTACAAATACAAAATTGAAACAGTTTCTGCCCCTTGAAGAGTTTATAGTCTTTGGGGCTGGGGATAGGTGGGGGGAGAGGGGGAGCAGGAACAACATGTACACATGTTAATACATACATACAATTAAAAGAACCCCAACACCTGGAAGGACCAGAGAGGGCTTCATGAAGAAAATGGCACTTGACTTGAGTTTTGAAGCAAAGTAAGGATTCTAAGAGTCCAAGGTGAAGAGGGAAAGATGGAATGTGTGGAGGACAGCCAGTGCAAAGTCAGGGAGATGGGAGATGGAGGATAGTGTATGTGAGAAGTAGCAGGAAGGCTGGTCTGGTTGGACTGCAGGGGTGGTGGGGAAAAGAGAAATATGTAACAAGGTTGGCAAAGTAGCTTGGAGCTTTAAGAGCCAGGCAATGGATTGTATAGTTGATCTTAAAAGCAGCAGGGTGCCATGGGAGTTGGTGGGTGAGAGAAACAGGGTTTTACCTGCACTATTGCAAAATCTCTTTGGCAATAGAAGATGGTTTGGAATTGAGACAAGACTGGACACAGGGAGACCAATTAAACTATTGCAGTAGACCAGGTGAGAGGTGATGAAACTCCATCCAATTAAATGAAACCTCGGAATTTTTTATTTAAGTTTGTTATTTTGTTGTTATTCTGCTGCTTCAGTTATGTCCAATTCTCCATAACCCCATTTGGGGTTTTCTTGGCAAAGATTCTGGAGTGGTTTGCCATTTCCTTCTCCAGTATATTTTACAGATGAGGAAACTGAGGCAGATGGAGTTGAGTGGCTTGCTCAGAGTCACATGACTAGTGACAGCGGCCAGATTTGAACTCAGGTCTTCTGGCTCTAGCCTGGCACTTTATCCATTCTGTCATCTAACAACCCTTGTTTTTGTTTTGGTTTGCATTTCTCTAATTAGTGAATTGGAGCATTTCATATGACTTTTGAGTAGCTTGGCTTTCTTCCTTAGAAAACTTTTTTAAGAAATAAAATGAATGTTAGAAAACTGCCTTTGACTATTTATGATTTAGGAAATGCCTCTAAGTTTTATAAATTGGAATCAGTTGCTTATGTGTCTTAGAAATGAGATTCATATCAGAAACTTGCCACAAAAATTTTTTTTCACTCACTTATGTGTTATCCTTCTAATTTTGTTTGGGCCATAATAAAGAGTCTGCCAAGATGTGGAGTTGTAATCTGAATTATTGGAGGGAGTACTGACTGAAGAAATTTGAGATTCAACTTAACTAATACTCTTTTTTCCAAATTTTTTTTTTAGCAATTTTATTTAAAGTTTGAGTTCCAAATTCTGACTTCGCTTCCCTTCCCCCTTCCTGAAACAGTCTCTTTTTAAGACACAACAAGATTTGGTTTGCCCTTTGTACCAACCAACTTAGATTTCCCTTAAGGTAGTAGCAACCCTTGCTCTCTCTAAAATCATCTTCCTCCCTGTGCTGGCCCTTCAGCCTACCTCAGATGCCCAAAACAAAGAAAAAAGACTAATGATAAAGGTAATGGGTATGTCTATAGAAAGAATAATTAGAATGAGGGCAGCAGGCAAAACAGACAAATCAATTTTTACATGCTTATGGACCACTACATCAGTAAGTCATATCAATTCCTGAGAAATGATAATGTCTCTGTTTTGTGAGTAAAGAAAGGGAAAAGGAGAACAAATGACTGTGCAAGGGATTAACTGAATTGACAAAGAGAGAAAGGGAAATCTGAAATTATGGACTTGGCATTCTCTGCCTTTTTACTTTTTCAAATATTGTTGAAGTTACTGAAATCATTTGAGGTAAAGAAAGGTAGGAAGCTAATTGTTAGATTAAATTCATAGTCATCTTGAACTTGGAATCATTAGCATTTGATGAAACATTAGCAAATATTTGAAATAGTTGATTTATGTGAAGTATTTTGCAAACTTTGAAAGTATTATAACCTCTTAAGTATGAGCCAGTATTAACATCAAAGCATAGGACAAATAGAATCCTAAAGTGGGACACAGTTTAGAAGACTGGGAGGCTTAGGAAAGAGTTTGACCTAACCTTTTCTTAAAGTTCATAGAAGTCAACTTCAGAAGCTTTTTTTCTGATTCATTCTGGACTGGTATTGGTTTTTTAATGTATTGTTAGTACTTATTCTGTCTTGTTTATAATTCTCAGAGCTAACACTCAGGCGCCTTAGTTTCAGAATTCCTTAGTTTTTTGTCTGTTGCTTTGCTTAATGTGAAGTGTGCTCTGGTAGACCACTTAATCTTTGATTCATTTTTCTTCCTTAAAATTTCACAATTTGTCAAAGTCAAGCCAATTTAGTCACAAAAAACCTTTAAAACCTCTAATCTAGATTGATGGTGCTGTGTAAAAAGTACCAAATTACCAAATTACAACTCTCAAGATGTCTGCTTTTTCAGGTTTTCAACATTATCTGAAGCTTATTCGTGTGGTTCAAACACAAACATCTACAAAATTTTGTCTCTTTCTAGCTTGTGAAAGGTGAAGGTATACATGTTTGTGGGGCAACAGCCTCCACATGAACTTGCAGAAGATTGCAAATGTACTTATTAAAAAACATTATCCTGCTTTTTTGTTGTTTCTGCGGACATAAATTAGTTTCTTTGTTGAGCAAAAACTTCATTCTTGCAGCCCAAGGATGGCACAGAACGAAAGGGACTTCTCCCATTTCCATAATGTGATGGGGCTATGTTATCTTTTCTTATGAGAAGGGAGGGGAGAAAGTGTCCTGTGAATTAAGGAAAGGGATGTTTTTAGGAATATCGCCAGTTATGCTACAATTAAAGGCCAGTTGAAATACAGTTTTTAGCAGTGCCGGGAGAGTTAGGCAGGCGTGAAGAAATCAAGTGAAAGTCTTGGAGTCTGAGCCCCTGATCCCCTGCCTTGTGTCCTTGGGCCGGTCGCCACACTTCAGAACTTCCCCTTTATTATCTACAAAGTCTCTGCCTGACCCTGAAGGCTAGGAAAGAGAAATGTGTTGTACGAGTCTCCAAATGCTATTTAAATACAGCGTTCATATAGTGCATTGCTGTGTGGTTTGGGTTTTTTCATTCTTCCAGTTGCCTATAAATTAGTTCATGCTTTTTTACAGGATGTTACCTTATGGTTGTCTATCTATCGGGGACTGTGTGGGCCTCATTGAAGTGGTCAGAAATTCCCATACAATCATGCAGATTCAGTGTAAAGGGGGCCTGAAAGGGGCCTTGCAGTTCAACAGCCATACATTACATCAGTGGCTCAAAGACAAGAATAAAGGAGAAATGTGAGTGATTGCATCCCATTTCATGTTGTCTGGTTCCTCACAATTTTACTTTAGATCGGATGTATATTATTTCCTTGGGGGTTTAGGTAAAAGTGACCTAGATATGTGTTCGATTAAGTCTTTACATTCTGTAAAGATTAAAAGAATCAAAGTTTTTCTGTATGTTTGAAAAATTTTTGTGGAGATATTTTAAATATATTTATGTTTGCATGTTTAACATTTATCAGATTACTTGCCATTTAGGGGAGAAGAAAAGAGGGGAAAATTTGGAACACAAGATTTTGGCAAGGGTCAATGTTGAAAAATTATCTATGCATATGTTTTGAAAATAAAAAGCTATAAAAAGAAAATTAAAATTAAAAAATAATAGTACATTTTTTCATGATTTTTACTGCATTATCTTCATATTTATTTTGTGTGTTTTTAATGAATTAACAAATGAATAAACTATTAAATACTAAAAAATATATAGTTATGTTTAATCTAAATTTGTTTGCTAATTGATTGACTTTTTAAATAGGATTCCTTAAACTCCTTAGGTAACAAGGAAAGATAGTTTATTTTCAATTTATTAGTGTTTATGAATCTAATGGATCCAAAGTATTATAATTTAGGTAGACTCCTTACATCTTTCTGCCTAAAAATGTTTCTGTTATCAAAACATACTCTTTCAGAGTGTATACTTGTTTTCTTCCCTTCTTGAGATGAACAAGTTTGTTTAAAAAGGCAGATACTAGTGACTTGAAAAACAATGTGTCAATAATCCTTTTTGGAGATAGCTATAGATGTAGATATAGTTAGTCTTTCTAGATAACTTCTAGAAACTTCCCTCAATCCACTGATTCACCCTCCTGAGAATCTCAAAGTTGCTTGAAGAGGCAAGCCAAAAATGAGTGGACTTAGAAAGGTCACATGTTTTCCACATCTAGTATCAATAGCTATGTACTAATGAAAATGGAATGTACTACTCTCTTCCCTGATTGAATAGCAGAGTGATCCCCATTTGTATTTGCTACTAAAGAGAACTGTTTGATTTGTCCTTATAGATATGATGCAGCCATTGATTTGTTTACACGTTCCTGTGCTGGATACTGTGTGGCTACCTTCATTTTGGGAATTGGTGATCGACACAATAGCAATATCATGGTGAAAGATGATGGACAAGTAATAAGCTTCTTTTTTTAAAACAGTCTTTTGACATGAGTTTTTCATGAATTGATATATTACATGTTTGCATGAGCCAAAAAAAAAATATATGATTTCTCCTTTTTTCAAAGCTATTCCACATAGACTTTGGACACTTTTTGGATCACAAGAAGAAGAAATTTGGCTATAAACGAGAGCGTGTGCCCTTCGTCTTGACGCAAGATTTCTTAATTGTGATTAGTAAAGGAGCCCAAGAATGTACAAAGACAAGAGAGTTTGAGAGGTAAGATTCAATACATGATAAGCTCATTAGAGAGGGGTAGAAGAAAGAGTTGGGTTTAAAGGCCTGACCAGGAAAGCTAGAAAGCCTTCACTCTTCAGAAGGACCACAGATCTGCTCAGAAGAACTTTATATCCCATTGATCATTTTGGCCCCAGCTGATTGGCTTTTCTCATAGGAGCTTTAGGCACCTTAATGAGCTCTTCTCATTCTACAGAAGAGGTTGAGCCATAGAAAATGTGTGACTTCCCAAGAACACATAAATAGGTAGCAGCTAGAAAATGAAGGCACATTAATTAACATGTTTTTATTATTGATAATTACCACTGATTATCAATATATGAATATGTTTCATAAGCTCCTACTGTGTGCCGGGCACTGTGCTCATTGTTTTACAAAAGGTATTTCTTGATTCTCACAACTCTGGGAGGTCAGTGCATTTATTATTCTCATTTTACAGTTACAGACACTAAAGCAGAGATTCAGTAAGTATCTGAAGTCACACAGCTAGGAAGTAACGGGGACTGGATTTCCTTTTCCCAGGCCTGGCACCTCCCTGCTAAAAACCAAACGAGGTCCTCTGACTGCTAATTCACATTCCACTGCTCTCTGCAGTCCCCCAATTCCAACTTATAAAAAGCTTATTATTTTAAAAAAATTATAAAATTATATTAAAAGGCTTACTTATTAAAATTAGAATTGCAGCTAAAGTGAAATATTAATACCATTTACTCCATGGATCTCTAACTGTAATTTTCTCTTTACAGGTTTCAGGAAATGTGCTATAAGGCTTACTTAGCTATTCGGCAACATGCCAATCTCTTCATCAATCTCTTCTCCATGATGCTTGGCTCCGGAATGCCCGAACTTCAGTCTTTTGATGACATTGCCTATATTCGAAAGACCCTGGCCTTGGATAAGACTGAGCAGGAGGCTTTGGAGTATTTCATGAAGCAGATGAACGATGCTCATCATGGGGGCTGGACAACCAAAATGGATTGGATTTTCCATACGATAAAGCAGCACGCTTTGAACTGAAACAATAGCCTCGGGGCTGCTCCGCACTGCTCTCACTGTCAGCAGGCCAAGGCTGCTTGTATAGGAATCGCACAAACCATGAACAGCATTAGAATCGACAGCAAGAACCGAGATCAACTCTTTCTTCTACCATTGAAACAACATAAACGCAAACAGGGTTTGATAGCACTAAACTAGTACGTTTCAAAATTAAGCTTTAGTCTAATGCGCAATTTCATGTTATGCCTTAAGTCCAAAAAGGTAAACTTTGAAGATTGTTTGTATCATTTTTTAAAAAACAAAACAAAATATATAGAAACTGATGGTTAAGGAGAGAGAATAATGTTCTTTTTTGTGTTGCAAATGTTGTATGTTTTGAACCGTGAAAATGACAAAGTCTGTCAAGTTCAAGGAAACCAGAGAGTGGTGTTGAGCTGCATGAGAATTGCTAAGAATGAAAATCCATCACTTTCCCATGGTATTCAATTTATAATTTAAAGTGAGTTTTTTGACTCCCAGTTCTCATGAAGAAAAACACTTGGGGTGGAACAGAATCTTTAAATTTCATTAGGGACTACTTTTTCCTTTTTCAAAAATCAAGCCTTTTGATGACTTTGGGCCTTATCTGCATAGTTTGGGGAGCAAGTAGAAATGAGACCTTTTAGAAGGTGCTTTTCCTGGACAAGCATTTACAAGGATCCGATTGTTCATTTCCCAGGGAAATTCTGAGCTCCCGTGGGAAAAAACTGCCATAGAAAAGAAATGAGAAGGACTAACTGTCATGTACCAGAATTGTGCAGTGTTCACCTTAAGTTTGACATTTTTCCCTCTTTTTGCAATTGAACTGAATACATTTTTCATGCATGTTTTCCAGAACCTAGAAGAAAGTATTAATGTTATTAAAAGATTATTTTTTATAAAAGGCTATTTATATTATAAAAACTATCATTAATATATACTCTTTATTTAGATTATCTGTCCCATAGTCATGCATTTATTTTACAGCCTCAGATATTTTGGTATAAGACTCTGCCATCTGTAGTGACATAATCAGTCATTCTCTTGGTCTTTGAGAGAAGCCCAGGCACTCTTCCATAATGTACACTATTGCCCAGGGATACTCTGTTAAAGTTGGCGAAATATTCTGCTTAGGACCACCTCTTTCCTCCTTTTCATTTTTATCCCCACTCTCTCTCTTCTACCAAAAAAACAAAAAAACAAACAAACAAACAAAAAAACTTAAATCAGTTTAAATCAGCTCAGTAACATACAGTTTTGTGTCCTGTTTGCATTAATCTTCTCCTAAAGTGGAAGCACTTATAAAAAAAGGATCCTTCAAAGCAGCAGGGAAAAAAAAACCAGGAATGTTGTCTGTTTACAGGCTCTTTGCCTCTATCTCAATAGTAAAAATGGAACCCAAAGTCATTAAGATTGGTTCCCACTGTAAAGTGGCCAGGGTCTATTTTCCAAGTTTTTTAAGTTGCACTTAAGCCCAGGATAAATTCATAAACATTTGGAAGAAGTGATTCACCCCCCTTTTTTTTGATTGGGAATTTCAAGGGAAGGGATTAGACTGTGAGGAAGCTTTCTTCACTATAGACCAGCATTCCACATGGTATTTGGAGTAAATGCCCACAGAACTAGGAAACAGCTTCTGCAGATGTCTTTGTGCCACAGGAAAAAATAAAAGTGCAATAAAGGAGAGGGGCTGGCAAGTGTCTAGATTAGGCATGATATTGGAATATAACTTTATAAAAATTGTACATTGTGTTCTCTGTAATGGTAATGAGCTATTGAATGGTTTACTTCATTTAGAAAACAGTTCTTTAATGAAATTAGCTACTTATCCTAGAGCCTTGGATCAAGTAAACCAGGGACTGTAATGCCAAGATTCCTAAGACATATTTGGCTATTTTAGGACGCATATGGATATAGGCTCCCTAGAGGTAGTTGTTGAAGATTTAGGTACTTTATTAAAGCATGTAAATAATACTGTCTTAGTGAAAGCCACTGAGAAAAATAAATTTGGAGTATTGGAATATTCATTTTTCATATTTATAATTGACTGTGTCAGAACAGTTCAGCAGATTTTAAACCCTTTGTTATTAAGTCTTTGATAATTGTTCTCCTTTGCAGTTATGAAAGATTTCATAGCTAACATATTCCATCTTCTCATTTGACACATAACCACGATGTGTCATTACTGATTGGCATTTGACACGTACTAACATTTTACCTTTTTTAATATCAGGGATTGATGATAGGAAACTCAGTGAAATAATAAATATCTGAAACCCTGATCAAATTTCTTAAAGTTATAACAGAATTTTGTTTTTTTGTTTTCCCCAGATGTTTCTAAAGCAGTAATTTTATGAGTCTCCTTGCACAAAAATTAAGATACTTGCATTGCCTACATCAGTATAGATCACTTTCGAGGGCCCCACTGAAAATTTGTGCATAAATTACTGCAGATAAATTAATTTAGTTTCAATTTATCTGAGCTGTGTAGAATAATTCAGAAAAAAAAAATTAACTAGGAGCCTGACTAAGTGACCTGAAAACAAGCTGAATTGTAAACAGATCTAAGCAGAATAGAATTGAGGCAAAGAAAAGTTGAAAAAGAGAAAGAGGAAAAGGAGGGTTCCAAAAGGCCAAGCCATTGCAACTTGTATTAAGCAAACTGTTGGATATTCAAATTGATTTCAGGTCAGAAGTCATGTAACAGGCTCTAAAATGATTTAACTATTTGGGATTACTTAAATTCCCCAAACCATCTCTCAGAACTTCAATTATAACCATTGACTTTCGAGATCATTGGCTCTCCCAAGAAATATTTTCTTGCCTAATCATTTGGAGGAGAAATGGAGCACATTTTTGAAGAGCAGAAGCCCTGACATTTAGTACATCCTACAAAGAAATTTAAAAGCCTGCTTGACCTTTTAGCATAGTCTCTCCTTAAAGGGACACACCTATTTTGAAGACTGAGAATGCGTCTGTAAATCAGAGAGTAGATTTTATTTGACATTTTACCGTAGAACTTGTTTTTCTTGGTTTTTTAGTGTCACCTGTAAAATTGTGTCAAAAATAATCCTGAGATTTGTCCCATAATCAATTTGTGTTTATAAGCCCATTAAGAAAATGGGGAACTGGTGAATATGTAATGATTTGTAAAATATTTTAATGTAATTTTTTCAACTGTGAAACTATTGGTTTTTGATGAAAACAGGCTGCTGATAAAGTATTTTTTCTGTAAAGTGTAGTCTTTACTAAATGAGAATATAATGTATTAGAGTGTGTGTACACTCTTGGGTTTTTTTCCCTTTTTCCTTTTTTAAAGTGTATTGCTAGGTTTTCTTAAAGGTAAACCCGACTGGCTATATGTTGGTTTGTTTTTTTTTTGTTTGTTTTGTTTTGTTGTTTTTTTTAACTAAAAATTGAGTGGTTTGGGATCTTGTAGAAAAGATTTTAAAGGCACCCCAGCAATTTCACAGCTTGTAGATAAGTTTGTATCTGATTACCCTTTACTATTTTATTTTTTTGTCATATGAATAATTTTGTAAATCCATTTTAGTCTTATCATGATCAATAACTCATGCCTACTAATTCTTTGAAGACATTTCCTTTGCTTCATTATTCTGTAACCAGCATGTTAATGTCAGTTTTAAGCAACTGTATTGTTCCTTATATTTTCCTGTCTGTACAGGCTGCAGACCTGGGCTGGACCCATTCACCACCTGAAAAAGTCCCCTTTAAATAATGGTCATTTAGATGCCTAAGATATCCCCAAAATATTTCGATTTAAAAACACTAATATGGTGTTAATGAAGTATTATTTGCTACTTCTCTTCTCCAAACACAACTTTCTTATTTCTGGCTTTTTTTTTTTTTTTTTTTTACTTGAATAGTCTTTTTATACCACTGCTGTCAGATGCACATCCTATGTTACACAGAGTGCCAAAAACTGTTAAAGTACAATTCCGTTTATCTAAGTAGCCTGACCGACCATCTTGAATAAGATGCTTATAGCAGTGGTTTCAATTCTGATTTATAACTTTGTGGCAATCCAAGGTGCATTCTGGCCTATGTCCAAAAACTGTGAAAGATACTTGAGATAATCACCTGAGAGGAAAGCTGATTTTCAAAAAAACTAACCTCAATGGATTGGTTTTTGTTTGGAATGCACGTGCACAAAGCCTCGATTTACTTTTGATTACTTTTTTAAAGCAAACAGTTTCACATCTAGGACTTGAGATGATCAGTGTAAGAGATGACCATGGATCTAACTAAATTTAATTAAAGACTTTCCTTCTTGAGACCCACTGTGTCAAGGAATTAACCCACAGAAGTAAATATACATGACTTACAATTTGAGTATGATAGGTATTAATACTACCCAAGTTTTGCCCAACTAAGTATTGTAGATTTTTAACTTTAGCTATTTTCATAGCACTTAAGGCAGATCTTCACTAAAAGCAACAGAAAAACTTCAGTTTTTCCTATCAGTGGGCCAGCTACACTTTGGGAGGAAAAAATCTGCCAATAGATTTGATAGTATTGGAATACAAGGTTAAATTTTTAATTTATTTTCTTCCTTAATAGTAGGTTTGCTATCTTTATACACACAAACACATATGTAAGTACCTTGATATATTATTTGTCATTTGTATGCATGTGTATTCACATATGTATACTGTTAGGCTTTAATTATTGCTTTCAGAGTACCTAAATTTGGACTTTTGAGAAGCATTGGGAATACATTGCTATTTTCAAATCAAGGAGTTAGCTTTTTAAATAGGTTTGTGTTTCATTTCACACCTGTCACTGCTTTGGGGATCCTTATTTTTACTCTTCATAATCATCAGGCTGATCCCTCCTACTTGGTTTTAGGAATAGTAGTATATTTGTTCCAATTAACCAAGTTACTGTTAACTAGGTTGCTAGTTTAGAACTTAAAGAAAATTTTCAACTTTAAAGCCCAGCTATGGCAAGAGTTTTAATTTTTGATCTTTAGTAAAATAAAACTTAAAAAAAAAAAATTGCCCCGTTATACTGGTGCTACACTGCCTTGGGCAGCTACTGCTAACAATCTACCATCACCGGAATCACACATTTATACTTGTTAATTGTTGGGTTCGTTTTTGTTTTGTTTTGTTTTTTAAGCGGTATGCAATCTTGATTGAAATTGTCACAAGATAAAATTATCCTGTGTGGTGTCCAGGTCATTTTGTAGCTGTCTTGGGTTGGCAAGGAACCTGGAAGGGATTATTTTTTAATAATTTCTCAAAATATTTTAAGCGAGGTACCCAATTCCAGTGTGATTTTTATGGAATAAGATCATTATCTGCTGAGGTTTTTTTAAATAAATAAAAAATAACAACTGGGGCTGATTGGACCTACCTGGAGTTCCTACTGCTGGAGAAATTAATGCTTATGGATCTCTGCAGCTGGGGAGTTCTGAACTGCACAAGGGCGAAGGCCAATAAGGCATCATCAGCACAAAGTCCTGTACCAATGTGGTGAGCCACCAGACTTCCTGAGGAGGGTCACATTGGAAGGGACTTAGATTAGAACCAAGGCCTGGCAGCTCCCAGTTCAGTGTTCTCTGTAATGCACCATAGGACCTCGAAGCGCATTTTCTTATTTTGAAGTGTCCACAAACCTCATTAATAGCCAGGAAAATAATACCAGGAACAGAAGAATTGTGACCTAACTTTGAAACATTTGGAAAGGAGATATGACACCCATTTCAGATTCATCTGCTATCATCAATGTATTGCTCTATAATTATTTTGTCATTCTCTAGATTGAAATATTGTGGTATAATGCATTATACCTATTTTTTTAAAGTTTTTTAAATTTTATTTTTGATTATAGGCCAAGAAGTATTTAAGACACAGCAAGATGCATGTGTTTGTTGTATTGCAAATGTAGATTATTGCAGTATTCATTCAATTAATTCATCTTTCTCAGCCTTGTTAGTCCTGACAAGAAGATTTTGGCCAGTGACTGCACTATTAGTGTAGTTGTATTCAGCAGAAACTGGCTCTGCTTTTTCTTTTAATTTTGCAGTCTGTAACATCATGCTATTTATTAAAAAAAAAAAAAAAGAAAAAGAAAAAGAAAAAAAATAATGTACTTATGTGTTTGAACATTCCTTGGTGTTCTTTGTACTTAAAAAAGAAGACACAGTAAAGTATAAATATTCATTTTCTCCTGTGTATTTACAAGCAAAATTGTGATAGTTTTAAGAATTAATTGTTTCTGGATGGTTCCTTGGTTGACAATTTAATCCTCCTAGGCAGCAAAAGGCAAATAAGGAATTTGGGTCCATCAGACAGTGAGTTTAGTTACAGAATTTAAATAATTTGGTCTTTTCAGTAAAGTAGGACACTGGTAAGTTCAATGTTAAGTAAAGGTCAAGAAACAGACTGTATTGCAGACCAGTGTCATTAAATTCAATTCTTGAGGCTAGAAAATAGCATGTTTTCTTATTACTTCTTGAGAGATTAGTCATTGAAATTTAATTTATTTCTTACACAATTTCCCCATATGTGTGAAGGATCAAGTCTTTTCCTGAATTAACTTTGTTTTTAAATACTTTTCATAATAATCCAGTATAATATATTAGGATTGCCTACAAGATAGATTGGAATAATTTTCCTAGAAAAATTAGTCTTATGGTAAGTATTCTCCAAACTAGGGGAAAATGATTTTATCTCAATGGATAAAACTAGTTACTGACTATGTTACATTTCAAAGGGATTCTTTTCTTATATGAATTTGCCATGAGATTCCCAGAATTACCAAATTGGAGAGGTGGATGAGAACTCCTTAACCATCCAGCCTAACTCATGCACAAAAAGAATCCCTACTATAATACTCAAAAGTGGCCATTCGGGGGAACTGAAAACCCCAAGAAGGCACCACAATCTCTAAAACAGCCCGTCCCATTTTTGGACAGTGCTTGTTGTTAAGAAGTGTTTTCTGATATCGGGTCTAAATTTGCTTCTTTGTAAATTCTGTCTTTTTCTCCTGGTTTGGGGACGACAAACTAAATCCCCTCTCCTTCTCCACTTGATACCCCTTAAATACTAGAAGACAGCTATGATGTTCCTTCTAAATCTTTTATTCCAAGCTAATTCCAGTTTTTAACTGATCCTTTAAAATGGAGAAGCCTGGTGCTCCTACAATCCGAAGCTCTGAGATTAGACATGGCAATAGTATAGTAGGTTCTTTTGCCCCTTCCAGGAGCTCAACCCTTCTCTTCCAGTCTTACTTATAACTTTGGGAAGTCCAGGGCAAAAATAAGACTGTCTAAAGGGAGCAAAGCTTGGGCAAATTTTTCACTCTAAGGAAACTTTGTGAAAGAAAAAAAGTGTCCTAACCCAAATACCATTATTGCTGTCTTCTACTTAGTTACTGTGACCCTATAATCTTGAAGTTCATTTCTATCACTACTGAATTAGAATCTCCAGATCTACTAATGGGTCTAGAAAGTAATTATTACACTAACATTTCAATCTACTTATTTCAGTTTTACAGGAGAGCAAGAAACTGTGACTTGCTGACATTTGGAAGGTCCTCATTTTTTATTGTCGTGAGTAGTATGACAGCATAGAGGGCACTAGATTTGGAGCAAGGAAGATAATCTGGCTTCCGGTCCTCCCTTTCAGACCTTTTCTAGTTGTGTGACCCTGAACAAGTCCTCTACTTTGGGCTCAGGTTTCCTGGTTGACAATTCTCTTTGGAAGCCTTTAAAGTTCTTTACAATGCTAGATTCATGGATCTATGATGGTAATAAGTTCATAGGATGGTTAATTTAGACTAGTGGACCCTAGTGACCCAGTGGTCACACATTTAGAACTGGACAATATAGGGAAACTTACACAGAAAAAAGGCATGCTTATTAAGTAACTAATATAAATAGCTGTCAGATTAGCCACTGCATTTTTCAGGTTCTCCCATCTTAACACGAGTAATCAAGGGCCAACATGAATCAAAATCACATAAACATTGGAATATAGGATATGTTTTCCTTTCTGAGTAGGATTTAGAAAACTGTCTTTTCAATTTTCTATAATGAATGAATTGACATTTAGATTTCTGCCTAAACCGGGGGGGGGGGGGGGGGGGATGGAGAGAAAGGGACTCGCTGATGGTACAATTCTGGGCAACAAGTGATGCACTTCCCTCCCACATCATAGATAGATTCAAATTAAAGCCTAAATCAGAATCCAAAAACATCTAGATTTTGTGCTAGTCCTTTAGGATGGAAAGAAGACATGGGAAAAGAACTGGTGCATTTTTTATTGCTAAAAGAAATTTAGCATTTTAATATTTAAAAGAAATTTAACAAAATAGCATGGTCCTTTTTGTTTTTCACATGAGAAATACCATGTAATAATGTCAGAATAACCTTCTGCAGAGTTAGTTTGCAAGCAGACTTAATCAGTGACTAAATAAATCATGTATGTGTGTTTGTTTTTTTTTTTTTTTGTTTTGTTTTTTTTTTTTTGGTGTTTTTGCTGAGGCAATTGGGGTTAAGTGACTTGCCCAGAGTCACACAGCTAGGAAGTGTTAAGTGTCTGAGGCCAGATTTGAACTCAGGTCCTCCTGACTTCAAGGCTGGTGCTCTAACCACTGCACCACCTAGCTGCCCCTAAATAAATCATGTAAAGGGAATAGTAGACATGTTTTTTTGTTTGGTTGGTTTTTTTTTAACTGGGCTGCCAGCTTAAAAACCTTTGACTTCTTTCTTTCTCTCTCCCCTTCTTCCAGAATTTATATTGTTGCAGTTCTCTCTGGCAAGCTATGTTGCCAACATCCTCCCTCCTCACATGGTTGTACTCCTCACACAACACCGACAAGTGTTGGGTTAATTTTACCATGCCCACAATCAATATGCCGCCCAACAGAGTCAATGATGGCCAAAACAAGCAGTGGAAGATAACCGTTTGGTCATACTTTTTTATCAGGACCACATCCTCTGGTTTGCTGTCTGGGCTGTAGAAGCAAGAGAAAGGGGTCCCATTTTTGTGATCAAAGAATTCCTTGATGTCCAGAGCGCTATTGAGTAGATCGTTCCTGTCTCGATGGCACTTTGGTGTGTAAAAGCACTAGGAAGGGGAAGGGAGAACAAAGATATGGTCATGGCATAAGACAACAGCTAAAAAATGCTGGAACACCTTTAACCCAGCTGTGGTCTCGGTCTCATGACCATGGCACGGTGGAGACAAGGGTCCAGAGCATAAAGCAGTGGTTAGGCAGTCTTGCGGAATCAAAAGAAAACTTTAAAATAAGCACAGTTTTTTTAAACAGGGCTGCCATTTTTTAAAAATTGTTTTTTTCTGTCCCCTTCCTCCACAGTTTTTATTATTGCAGCTCCTAAGAAGCTTTGGAGGGCACCACCTGGTGTCTTGAGTTGTTTCTCTATGCCTTCCTTTCACAATAGCACTCCCACTGGAGCTATTTCTCCCTTCTATTGCCTCATTTTTCTATTTGAAATTATCAACTTCTCAACTTACCCGTCTTGTATCCAGCAACTAAAATACGGGTCAGAAATATCTCCCAAGCATACCACATTGGATAATGAGAGGATTGAGAGGGTTGACTTTCTGATACTGAGCAGCAACTCCAGAAGACAATCTTGGGTAAGAAGGGCATGGCTCTGTCAGCTGATGGGTTTTTTTTTGTTTTTTTTTGGTTTTTTTTAAGCACCTGAAGTTCACATAAATAAGATCCTCTTCCTACAGTAGAATCAGAGGATTGAGGTTCAAATCTGATTTATCTGTATAGTCCTGGGCAAATCAGTTAACCTCCCTGACCCTCAATTTCCTCATTTGTAAAATTAAAGGATCAGATTGGATCAGAGGCTCTTACCTTGGAGTCTGTGAATTTTAAAAAAAATATATTTTGATAACTAGATTTTAATATAATTTATTTTCATTATAGTTGTATATATTCTTTTAATTTAAATGATTCTGAGATGATGTCCATAGGCTTAGCCAGATTACCAAAGGAGTTAAGGACCACATTATTTGAGATCCCTTTCCGATATGTCTATAATTTTATAATCGTATTCGTCCTCACTTTCATATTTTGACTTTTTTCTTTTTATAGTTATTTGATCATTCTAATCTGTTTTCGTCTCCATTTCATGGAGAAGGAAACAATATAATTTCCCAAAGGCTCCCTAAGAGTGAGCTCTGGACCTCAACCTCAGGAGGGGAGGTTCTGCCCCAATCCACATTAAATATATCATCAGGACATACATTACCTCTGGGTTTATCTGAACAGCTTCTTCATTATAGTGCAGGAAAGCTTTTTGGCCCGAATGGGAGAGGTTTACGGACACCTGGAGACAAGGGTACTTTCCCTGGCCCCGACAGTCAACCCCACAGGTGAACGAACAATCCAGCCATTCATCCTTCACATGTGTGTCCATAATGGTGCAGTTTGCCTCTTCTCGCTGGGTGCTTGAATTCAAAAATATCCATGATTTACCTCTCCTCTGAAGCAAACTTCTGGTAGACAGCATCTGACATGCAGTCAATCAAATGAGTTTGGCAGGCTCTTTCTGCTCACCACCGTTCTTGGCAAAGCTGAGTCAGGACACAGAAACTGTGAACCCTGATTTCTGCCTTTGCCCCCTAAGACCTGACTACCCTGAGCAAATCAGTGAGAGGTTTACATTCCCAAAAGTCTGAGAAGTCATGGGCCAGTTTGATTCAACAAGAATTGATTAACCATTTACTATATGAGCAAAGCATTGTGCTGAATGCTTGGAATGAGTCGGGAGCTTTGATTTCCTGTTTGTACCTAACTCCCTCTTCAGAAATGCCTTCTGTTGATGCAAATCAGCAACTGTTCTGTAACTTTCGATCCTAGTTGCCTGGGACACCGGGAGGTTAAGTGACTTGCCCAAGTTCACACAATCAGTATGTGTCAGGAACACATGCTATATCTTCCTAATTCTAGGGTTCATATCCACCAAACCACATCACCATTTGGGATTTGGGAATGTAAAATCAAAACGTCCCTGCCCCCAGAGCTTCCTTCCAACCCATGTGATAGACTCTATCTTTGGCTTTGCAATGAAGAGGCAAGACATTGCTCCCTTATTTAACATGTAATTTTAGTTTACCAAACCATACTATATATTGGGTATCGACAAGCAGCCAAGGGGTGAGATGGGTCTTCAACCAATAATTATGCGAAGTTAGGACTGGAAGGGACTTTCAAGATAACTTAGTCCAGTAATGACAATAAGTGACATTTTTATAATGTTTGGAGGTTTGTGAAGCATTTTATAGATAATCTCGACCTTTATGGTTTGAAAACTGACTGATATCCTAGGATTTGGAGTCTAGAGACAAGCATTCTCACTCGGCCCTGATCTCTAAATGGAAAGACAGACTTGAATGATGTGAGGTTGTTTGTAGTGGACTGTAAACCAAGCTCAAGAGACAAACCAAGAGGAAGGATTGGGTAAGAGAGAGCTGGAAAGCAATAGCAGCAAGGTAGACACAGAATCCCTAGGCTCACACAGGACCTAGAAGCTAAGCTGGCTCACTTAGGGAAAGAATTGCCAGAGCAGAGACAACTGAAAAGAGAAATTAATCATGAGAAACTGAAATGAGAGCTGAGATACTGCAGAGAAGGGAGAGCTCTAAGTAGGCTATTGAGCCCGAAAGCAACCTGAAACAACAAAACAGACTAAAGCCATCAGTTGTCATCACTTCCTCAAGAAATGAGGGAAGGTCCTTCCCCAATTAAAAAAAAAAAAATCTATTCCCTCTATGCCTGTCCAGTAACAAATACTATAATATACTTTGCTCACTTTATTTTACCTAATTTACCTGTCTTGACTTTGTATCAAATATGAAGAGGGCATAAGTTAGCTAAAAACATAGCCAGGCCCTAATTAGTACAATCCTTTGAAGAAGTTGCATGTATTTGAATTTGCACTATTTGAAGTTATGATTTTACAAGTTCCAGCAGAATGGAAATGTTTAGTGCAAATTTGAATAATGTGGCTACTTCAGGGGATTCATTAATTTCACTAATAAAGACTTGACTATCTAAAATTTTAAATGAGGACAGAAAGCCAAACTGCTTGAGTGTTACAAATTTTCCAAATTAGGGGCTTTGAACTCATTATGTTAATAATTTTTCATCTCATATAAATTCCATAAAATAGCAGAGATATGTAGAAATAAGGACCATTATGTTGTCCCTGGGCTACAAGTAAATTAGTTCTTGTAAGAAGATGAAGCTAATTAAATCTCCCCCTCAAAAGCAAGCAGGGTAAAAATAGATCCACTACCTACCAGTGTTACAGAAATATTATCCCTGTTTTATAGATTAGAAAACTGAGGCTCACAGGTTTAGTGATTTGCCCACGATCACACAGCCTGTCAGTGTCAGAAATGATATTTGAATAGCGTTTAACTATTAAGTCCACAGGAAGTATAAGTGAAAAGTCCTTGGGGCCCTTTCTGTACAGCTCCATAAAGTAGGCAGAATAACTGTGCCCAATTTAAAGGTGGAAAAACCAAAGTGAGAGAGTTTCAATTAACCTAACCTTGGTCACTTGACTAGGAAATGTCAAAGTGGGTATTTGATTTCAACCCTGGAACTTTTTCCATGCTACCACTTGGCAAAGTAGCCTGCTTAGGTCATCTTTAGTCATTTCCTTTATTCTGTCAACCTTTGGAGATTAGGAAACATGATGTTGACATTCTCGAGAAGATTTCTAGCCACTGATTTCTTAAACTCAGCTGAGTTCTATTCATACCCATCATCAGAGACAAGAGTGACTGGCACTCAAGGGCTGGCACAGAACTCTGTTTATTGCAATAAAAGTTTGAACCAGAACCAGAAGGGCACAAGCTCCCTCGCAGAATGGCTCAATAGTGTTCAAGAAGGCTTTCTGCTGGAAAAGGTCTTGTGGGATTCATCTGAATTCTACACCAAGCGTTGGTATCATCTGCCTGAGTTAAATAGGGGCATTGAGGGAATTGTGGGTAGCAGTATGCTAGACTCCTTTATAGCATTTTAACATTAAAATTAATTCTGATTCACCACAAAGTCGAATCTTTGATCTCTGCCATGGGCATTCCCTCAGAGGAGGACAAATGAGCTCTTAGGATATTATGGATGTGACAGCAACAGTTTATACCTGGCAGCATTCTGCTCATCAACTGATTGTCTCTTGGGATTCCGAGTGTCAGTGCAAGCACAATTTCACATGGCATCAGGTGATAGAAATGTGTATGAGACAATTACTTTAGTCACCATCTCCAAATAGGTGTCAAATCAGCAAGAAATAAACTTGCAAGAAAAGTCTCTTAAGAATCACGGACCACCACGGCCACAATGAGCCCCTTTTCTCTCTGTCCCCACATCCATCACTTTCTCGTACAATTCTGGGGCTAGTAACACACCAGCAAATTGTTCTGCCTTTTTGTCCCTGGTGAAGAAGCACAATTATCTTCCTGAAGTAGTGGCTATATGAGAAACTTCCACAATCAACTTCAAGTCAAAGAAGCATTCACCAAACATCTACATGACATGTCCACTCTTAGGCACTGGGGGCAGATACAAAGTTCTGCTGAGCCACAATCCTCATGGAGTTTACCTTCTAGAAGGAGCATCAGACCTAAGCAGAGATAATTGTGATACAATATAATAACACGCAAAATAAGAGGAGTCAAAAAAGTGCCCTGTATTTTGTACTCTAAGAAGGTAGATTGTTAACCAATAGTGGGAATCAGTGAAGGAAATCTCCATGAAACTGAATGGCTGCCCATCAGTTGGAGAATGGCTAAATAAATTATGGTGTATGAAAGTTATGAAATATTATTGTTCTGTAAGAAATTATCAGCAGGAGGATTTCAGAAAGACCCAGAGAAACTTACATGAAATATGCTGAGTGAACTGAGCAGGAGCAGGAGATCATTATACACTTCAACCATACTATATGATGATCAATTCTGATGGACGTGGCTCTTGCCTGTCAGGTCCCTGCTCTCAAAGGAATTCATGGTCTAGAACGGGAAGCTACATGCAAACAATTAGGTTCATTCAAGAAATGATGATTTTTTTTATAGGCCGTTGAATATTGGGGAATTTAGAGGTGCTCCCAAGATACTTCAACACTAGAGATAAACTTGGGAGTCATCTGCATAAGGTTAGTTGCCAAAGAAGAGAGTTAGAGGACCAAAATACAGGACTTTGAAGAACACTTTAAGGTGCCGGAAGGTGGATGAGGAGATGGAGAAGTAACTTGAACAAAAGAAAGAAAAAGCCTTTATTAAGCACTTACCATGCGCCAAGCACTATGCTAAGTATTAAGAATACCCAAACAAAAAAGCAAGGCATTCCATGCCTTCAAGGAGCTCACCTTGTTCTGGGAGCAGGAAGAGGGGAGAACTTAGATTTCAATAGAGAAAGACATAGAGGAGTGGGGGAGAGGCGTGCTTTAGTTTGGAAAATCATTTGAATGACTGATAGACCTTCCAAGAATGGAAGAGTTCATTTGATCGCTGTTTCCAGATCAAAAAGTGAAAAGCGAACAAAATTAAGCATCTGTGTGCCGGGTGCTGGAGACTGACTTTGTCAGCTATTTAGTTATACAATAAATAATTTGTATTATTGGCAACATGCCAGGGAGATGACTATAGATCAGCTGGGTAGGGTTTGAGCCTGCATAGATATAGAAAACTCTAAGCAATTAGGTGCCCCAGAGCAAGGACAGATAAAAGATTTTGGGTCAGTGAGGAGAAAGATGGCAAAACAACATCAGCAGAAAGCAAAAGAAGAGGTGACCTCCTGCTCAAGAAAATTCAGTACCTTCCTATTTCCTCGGGACAAAATACAAACTTCTACACTATGCATCTAAAAGCTCCTTGCCATTATGTTTCCAAATCTTTCATATAGTCTACATCAGCTAAATTAGCCCACTTCCCAATCTTTCCATTCCATCTTCTACCTCCATATATTTACACCAATAAGTCCTCTACAGCTAGCATTCAATTTTCACTTCCTTCAATGCTCAGCTCATGAGCTAATTTCAAAGGGAAGGTCTCTCCTCAAATGAGCATACACACAAGCATGCTCCCTGTTTCCATGTCTGGTTCTCTAGTGGAATGGAAAGTCCTTGAGGGTAGGGATGAATTTTTACTTTATCTTTGTATCCCCGGTGTCTGGTACTTAAATATTTGTTGAGATCAGATTCTATCGAGTTGAAGAAAAAGAAGGAGAAGCAGAGAGGAAAGAGAATGAAGGAGAAAAGCTCTAGATGAGACAACCATCATCCAGAGAGCAACCTCTATGGAGACTGGTCCTGCCGTCCTCACCAGCGTTAACCACTGACCAATTGCCACCAGCAGCAGGTATGTCAGCCTAGCTAAAGTAGTTTTATACTCTGAAAGGAAGCCAGAAGTGTGTACCAAGAAAAGCAAATTACATCAAGTCTCAACTACTACCTCCCTCAAACCCTGGTGGAGGCAACCCAGAGCCCTGTGCCTAAGAGCGCTGAAAACAAGAAGTGTCAACATAGCATTTTCACTCTTTCTGTTGTTGTTCGCTTGCATTTTGTTTTCTTTCTCAGTTTTTTTTCCTTCTTGATCTGATTTTTCTTGTGCAGCAAGATAACTGTATGAATATGTATACGTATATTGGATTTAACATATATTGTAACATATTTAACATGTATTAAACTCCCTGCCATCCAGGGGAGAGTTTGGGGGAAGAAGGGGAAAATTTGGGACAGAAGGTTTTACAAGGGTCAATGTTGAAAATTACCCATGGATATGTAGCAGTGATATACCAGGAAGACAGTCCAAAATGGTACCTAAAATTCTAAGAGCAACAGCACTCATTAGATGGAGTATGGCCACAGAATTAATTCTAAAGTCCAGAAATATTTAAATAAGCAAAGCATGACAGTGCTGGACATTGGAAAGAAGACTGATTTTGTAGTGATAAGAGCTGTGTTTAGCTCCCAGCTCTGCTACTTTGCTAGGTCAACTGGATCAAAGTCATTTTGTCTCTCTAGGCCTACTTCTCCATGTAAAAAAGAACAGTTAGACCAGAAAATCTCTTAAATGCCTTTCTGCTCTAAATCTGTGGTCCTATTCTCTGTCATCACCCAGTTACTCACTATACTCTGAGCAGAAATATTTATTTTGCTCCCATTCGTCTGGCTTTGTTTTTGTAATTTTATAATGACTTTAAAATACTCGATTACTTAAAACTTTAATCATCTGAATTTCATATTTAATTATGTGTGAACTTATGAGGCCTATAAATGGGACTCTGATTTCAAGTAATCAAATAGAATTCATGGGCAAAATAGCAGTAATTGGTATAATAATTCAGTAAGTGTGGATAGAATGGATGATCACCAAATTCATTTCCACAGTGCCAATGGGAACATCTTTAGCATCCATTATCTCCACAATGTCTCGTGAAATGTCAAAGTGACTACAGATTCCTTCTTGAATAATGCACCATTTCAGTCTGATAAATTTCAGGGGACAGAATTATTGAAACACAGCATCAAGGAAAGAATTAAGTCAGGAGAAAGGGGGTGCAATACTATTTCACCATCACTAAAAAGAACAGGCTGCTCTATGATGTTATAGATCTGGGCTCTGAAATACGTTTACCCTCCTTGTTCAGTGGCAAATACCTCCTTGGCTCATTAAATCTCTTAAAACATTAAACTGTTAGGCAATCTCTTTAAAGAAACTTGAGATTTCCTGCTTATATTATTTCGGACAATAAATTTGATTTGAGAAGGACCAAATCACTCAGAAATTCCCACCAATATCAGACTCCTTCAATGACTTAGAAATTGTTCCTGTTAACATTCAATAGGTTGGGCACAAACAGGACAGGGTGTTGTCTCCAGAAGGCCTAACTCATTGTGTGACCTTGGAGGGATGACTTTCTCTCACTGGATTTGTTTCTTTAACTATCAAATATTGGGGTTGTCATTCTGGAGAACACTATGCTTAAAGGGCTCTCAAACTGTCCATTCCCTTTGATCCAGCAGTGTCTCTACTGGGCTTATATCCCAAAGAGATTTTAAAGAAGGGAAAGGGACCTTTACATGCAAAAACGCTTGTAGCAGCCCCTTTTGTAGTGGCCAGAAACTGGGATCTGAATGGATACGCATCAATTGGAGATTGCTAAATAAATTGTGATATATGAATATTATGGAATATTATTGTTCTGTAAGAAATGACCAACAGGATGATTTCAGAGAGGCTGGAGGGACTCACATGAATTGATTTTAAGTGAGGCAAGTAGGACCAAGAGAACACCGTACACAATAACAAGATTATATGACTATCAATTCTGACAGACTTGGCTCTTTTCAACAATGAAGTGATTCAAAACCATCCCAAGAGACTTATGATGGAGAGAGCCATTTGTATCCAGAGAGAGAGGACCATGGGGACTGAATATGGATCACAACATAGTATTTTCACCTTTTTTGTTGTTGCTTGCTTGATTTTTTTTTCTTTCTCATTTTTTTTCCTTTTTGATCTGACTTTTCCCGTGTAGCATAATAAATGTGGAAATATGTATAGAAGAATTACACATGTTTAATCTATATTGGATTAGGAACACAAGGTTGTGAAAGGGTGAATGTCAAAAACTATCTTTGCATGTATTTTGAAAACAAAAGGCTATTATTTAATTAAATGTTGGGGTTGTACTAAATAAGGTCAGAGACCCTTCTAAAACTAGCATTCTATGACTATAGGTCACTGAAAATGTGCATGGTTTAGAGGGTCTGTTATTTTCTCCGAACTCAGATTAGCCAATCGGCAGATTTTGACCCAGTATGATCACAAGATCACGTATCTAATGTGGAAGGGGCCTCAGAGGCCAGGTAATCCAATTCCCCCATTTTTCAAATAACAAAACTAACTTTTTTATTATTATTATAGCTTTTTATTTACAAGATATATGCATGAGTTAATTTTTCAGCATTGACAATTGCCAAACCTTTTGTTCCAATTTTTCCCCTCCTTCTTCCCGTCCCTTCCCCAGATGGCAGTTTAATTAATACATGTTAAATAGGTTAAAATATATTTTAAATACAATTTATGTATACATGTCCATACAGTTATTTTGCTGAAAAAAAAAAAAGAATCAGACACAAAACTAACAACACCCTGAAGAAGGAAATAGTCTCCATAGTCTGGCTGAATAATGCTGTACTTAGGGTCAGGAAGAGCTGAATTCAAATCCTGCTTCAGATATTCACTGACTGTCCCTGGGCAGATCACATAACTGCTCTCAGCCTCAGTTTCCTCAGATAAGAAAAGCACTTTTCTCATGCAGTTATTGCAAAGATCCATTGAAATAGCATCTGTAAAGTACTCTGCAAATTTTAAGTCACTATATAAATGCTAGCTATTATTATAAGGAATCATCCCTCTATTTATGGTCTTTTGTATATGTTCCACTTGTCTATGTCTGATCTAAGACAGGATTCATGTGGAGTGGGGAGAGGAGGATGGTAGGTAGTACAGTGGATAGAACACTGGCCCTGGAGTCAGAAAGATCTGAGTTCAAATCTAGACTCATTTGACTTTTAATAGGTGTGTGACTTTGGGCAAGTCATTTAACCCTGATTGCCTTACCAAAAAAGGAAAAAAAAAAAAAAAAAAGAATGAATGTGGTTTCAGGTTATGTAATGAACATTAATGTAATTAAAACAGTATTGACACCAGAGTTCAATTATGTATAAAAATTTTAAATAAAATAAAATGTGATTCCTAAACACCATATGCCAGATGTGGGTTATCCAAGTACTGAACAGAGTATAGTATAACTTCACTTCATTGGACACTAGGCCTTTTTTCATAAAACCTGGAAGCTTTTTTGCTATTAGCAAAATTATCTGCCATAACTCATATTTGGCTCCTATTGAGTTTGTCTAGCCCATGAGCAGTGTTGCATAAAATTAGCATTTCTTTTGGCTATTTGTTCCTTACCTGAGCATGAAAGGTTTTAGAATGGTGACTCCGAGCAGAAAAAACATAAGGACAGAGAAACCCATCATTGCAAAGCCCAAGAGAATAGCTCGATCTTCTCCTGCAGTGGAGGGGAGCTTTTTTGGCACATCTTGGATTGATTTTCCATCACCACAGTCTTTGTTTTTCCTCCCATCAGAAGTAGAGAAGGCTGACCTTTGACAAGATTCATTACAAATATATTATTTCAAAATTCTCACTATAGTCCCGTATAAGTATAAAAAGTACAAAAAAAAAAATTCACCAGCTCCCCAAAAGAAAAAAATTCCCATTTGGTGTCATTCCCAGATAAGATTATAAATGAAAATAAAGTAAATCTACACTAATTCAGACTAATGGGGGCGGGGAACTGGTCCAAATTAATCAAAAGTTTTCATCAGAAAAATTTTTTAATGAATGCATTTTTGTCCCTTTCAAAAAATAAACTCATCTGATTGTTAAATGTGGCACAGAGGAAGAGCACTGCATATAAAGTCAAAGAGTCTAGTTCAAATCCCAGATCTTTCATCTTATTACTTAAGTCATTTAACAATTATATCTCAATGTGTAAAATGAAGTAGTTTGACGAGACGATTTCAAAGGATCCATCTCCCAGAATCCCAATTTTCTTCAGGACTTTCTTCAGGAAGCTTTTCATTGTATTCTCAGCTACTAACACACTCCTCCCTCCTCTGAACCCATCACCTTGTTTCTATTTTTGCATGTGTTTTGAAAATACTAACATATATAAGTAATGCTACATAATGTAATGGAATGTTATTGTTCTATAAGAAACGATGAGCAGGATGATTTCAGAAAAGCCTGGACTGATGCTAAGTGAAGTGAGCAGAACCCAGAGAACATTGTAACCAGTAATAAGATCATGTGAAGATCAGTTGTGATGGATTTGGTTCTTTTCAATAATGAGGTGATTCAAGGCAATTCCAAAAGTATTGGGATGGAAAATGCTATCCACATCCAGATAGAGAGAGCAATGGAGCTTGAATGAGGGTGGAAGCATGCTATTTTCACCTTTTTTGTTAGTTTGCTTTTTCTTTCTCATGGTTTTTCCCTTTTGTGCTGATTTTTCTTTAACAACATGCTTATATGGAAATTACATATAATTGGAAAAAATAAAATATTACTGAGAGGGAAAAGAAAACATCTACAGAGGGGCAACTAGGTGGTGCAGTGGATAGAACACCAGCCCTGAAGTCAGGAGGACTTGAATTCAAATCTGACCTCAGACACTTAACATTTCTAGCTGTGTGACCCTGGGCAAGTCAGTTAACCCAATTGCCTCAGGAAAGAAGGAAAGAAAGAAAGAAAGAAAGAAAGAAAGAAAGAAAGAAAGAAAGAAAGAAAGAAAGAAAGAAAGAAAGAAAGAAAGAAAGAAAGAAAGAAAGAAAGAAAGAAAGAAAGAAAGAAAGAAAGAAAGAAAGAAAGAAAGAAAGAAAGAAAGAAAGAAAGAAAGAAAGAAAGAATCTACAGATGTAAGTGTCCAGTCTAGCTTCCTTGAAAATTTTTCTTTGTGTCTATTTTGTATTTGTATTTTTAAAATTAATTTTATAATTATAACATTATTTGACAGTACTTATGCATAGGTAATTTTTTTTTACAACATTATCCCTTGTACTCCCTTCTGTTCCAAATTTTTCCCCTCTTTCCCTCCACCCCCTCCCCTAGATGGCAGGCATTCCCATACATATTAAATATCTTATAGTATATCCTAGGTACAATATATATGTGCAGAACCGAATTTTGTTGTTGTTGTTGCAAAGGAAGAATTGGATTCAGAAGGTAAAAATAATCTGGGAAGAAAAACAAACAAACAAAAAAAATGCTCACAGTTTATACTCATTTCCCAGTGTTCCTTTTCTGGGTATGGCTGATTCTGTCCATCATTGATCAATTGGAATTGGATTAGCTTTTCTCTATGTTGAAGATATCCACTTCCATCAGCATACATCCTCATACAGTATCATTGTTGAAGTGTATAATGATCCCTTAGTTCTGCTCATTTCACTCAGCATCAGTTGATGTAAGTCTCTCCAAGCCTCTCTGTATTCCTCCTGCTGGTCATTTCTTACAGATTGTATTTGTATTTTTACCACCTATCATTGTACTTGGCGCACAGTAGGTACTTCACAAATACATGTTGATTAATTGACTTTGTACATACTAATATATGAACATGTATAATCTATTGAAATCTTGTACATTACTCTAGATCCTAAAGGTTAGCTAAAAGACAGATTCATAATTCCATGCTCTCTTCAATGTCATAAAAATTGAACAAACTCAGTTAAGCAAATTCATAATCTCCTACATCCTCTAGGGAAATAAATCTACTTTAATAGACTCCATTGGTAAACTAAGAGGTTGCAGATTAAACTACATTTAGAAGGTTCACACACAATTGGCTGATTGAGGGGAAGATTTACATGTCACTAAGACAAACAAGAAAACTGGTGTCAGGGAAATCCTTCCTTACACAATTAGCTAGGGAAGCTAACAAATAACTAAGTCACTTTGGGGAGCTCGAATTCCCCTTTGGTTTTTACCAAAAGAATGGCAAACATTCTATCCTTAACCTTATTATTCCAGAAGTCATATTTTGGTTGGCTTAATATTAGAGAAGACAGCTTTTAGTTAACCAAAACTTGCAGAAGGAATGGTCCTGAGAACTACATTATAAAAATGGATAAAAGGAAAATCAAGATTCAAAAATTCCTCCCAACGACTACACTAATTCCACATCAGTGCACATGACTAACAAATGATACGCCTTTTATAAACTCATTTTCAAAAGGACATTCTTCTCTCAAAATGCACTAATTCATTGTTGTTTGTTTTGTGAATGGATCAGCCATTTTCAAGAGCAATCTGCTCCTTTACTTGTTGACCCAACAAGGCCACTTCTAGATCTATTTCCAAAGATGATTAGGGAAAAAGGAAAAGAATTTATATGCTCTAAAATGTTTATAGGAACTATCTTTGTGGTGTCAAAGAACTGAAAATTGCAGGGATGTCCCTCTATTGAAAGATGGCTAAACAACTTATATTTGTGATGGAATATTACTGTGCAATAAGAAAGGATGTGCTCAATAATCTTATTTTTTTAAGTAGTTAACTGACTTTCTCAGTGTCACAGAGCTAGTAAGTATTAAGTATCTGAGGTCAGATTTGAACTCAGCTCTTCCTGATACCAGAGCTAATATTCTATCTACTGCACTATCTAGCTGCCCCCAAGCTCGCTTATTTTAGAAAATCATAAAAAGACTGGTATAAAACAATAGAGTGAAATGAGCAGAACCAAGAGAACACTGTAAAGTAACAGCAATATTGTTTTAAGAACAGCTTTGAGTGAATAGGGCTATTCTGGTTATTATAAATGCCCAAATTAAGTATAAATGAGATATGCAGAAAGATGATGTCTGCATCTAGAAAAAGAAGGAATAGGGGCAGCTAGTTGGTGTAGTGGATAGAGCACCAGCCCTAAAGTCAGGAGGACCTGAGTTCAAATCTAGCCTCAGACACAATACTTCCTGGCTGCGTGACCCTGGGAAAGTCTCTTAACCCCAATTGACTCAGGAAAACAAAAGAAAAAAATTTTACATGATAACTGTTGTATATTTAAAAGGAATAGCAAGTTGTACACAGTAGATCTACAATTTCACATGCAATTATCTTTTTTATTATACTGTTATAGGAATGCTTGTTTTATTCTATAAATTAAAAAGAAAATAACTTTTAAAAGAGAAACCCAAATTTGGAAGGAAATCTAGAGTTTACAACCCAAGTGTCAGCAGACAGAGGGAGATGGAGAGGCTAAGGTTCTGCTTCTGAAGTTTGTAGGGACCATGATGTTAGAGCTTCAATGTGCAGACCTAACAGGCTGCATGGACCAAGCCACTCCTTTTTACAAGGGCTGAATTGCCCCAGATAATCCAGGTGGCAAGTGTTAGTGGTAAGAAGCCAGATCCTCCCTCTCTCCAATGCTCACTCCCAAACATCCTTTCACAACATCACATGCCATATGAGTGTACTTTCCGTATACTTTAGGCTCCCCCTGCTCCTGAGACAGAAACTCTTGGGATAGAATATTTACAGAGGATAAACATCAGGTTACTCCCCATTGTGCCCCCACAACAACCTCACTTTCACTTTTTCCTCTACTATATTCCCTCTAGTGTTCTCCCTTTTCTTCCCTTGGCAAGACCCATTGGCTCTAAAGACTACCTGAGGGAACACAGGCAACCCCAGCAAAGCCCCAAGGGGCCACCTAAGAAACCCTGATTCAGAAGTCGGCAGGATCCATGGCAATCTATTTCTCACATGCCAGTGAGCTAATTTTGAGATCTGAAAGTTCCCTTGTTTTTCTCCTTAATCTCACCTGGGCAGAATGGACAGAGAGAGAAGAAGAAAACAAAATTCCAATATTAACGCTCTCTGAATAGATCTGAGAAGGAAGTAACTGTGAGGAGGCCAGTCTAAAGTTCTGGATTTAAGTCCCAGATTTGAAAGTAGGAGACCTTTTGTCAAGATATTATGTGCTTCAGAGGTGACTTCTGGTACTGTGGACAGCTCCAGAATTAAGCCAAGGCCTTCCAGGGGCTGTTCTTCAGCATCCAAAAAGAATTCTGGGAGGAATTATCTCCTAATAAGGTCCTGCTGGGATTCTTAGCATTTTTTCAGGGCATATGCTGGTACCAGCAGGATTTATAACCTCATTTGGGAAGTTATTATGATATCACGTTCCCCTTTCTAAAATGTTAAACTAAAGGCCTTTTGAGGAATAGTCAGATCTCTAGCCCCTTAACTCTTCGGGGAGAGCTAGTAACACTTGAAATTTGGAACCACCTCTCATTGGAGACCTACAAAACAAACTGTAAAGTCATAGGAGAGTTCCAGGGAGACCATGACATAAAGATGATAGCTTACTCTCTGGAGTGAGACAGGGGAAGAATTGGTGTTTGGTCTTCATTCTCAAAGAAGACCATGGCATCCAGGGGGTGACGCCATGACTTGCAAGTGAGTGATTTAAGTGAGGGCAGACTGGGCAAGGTCACCTGCCTCACTTTCTCCTCCAGAGCCATCTGGATTCAGTGGTCATAGATCAGAATGACTGAGGAAGAATATTTTTATGTTCTTTTGACAGATCCCTTCCCTCAGTTGCTAGTACTTTCCCAATCACTCTGTATCTAATTTGTGTCTGTCCATATGTAGACATGTCTGCCGTAGGGAGATTGTAAACTTCAGGAGAACAGGAACTATTTTTCTTTCATCTTTCCATCGTCAATGTCTAACATATTATAGGTACTTAATGCTTTTTGATTAATCCACAGACAAAACTTCTAAAGAATATGTTGTCTTTAATTTTCTCTGAGCTTGACAACTCTTACTTACAGATATGTAACTGGGAATTCTGTCAGAAACTAGGGCAAATAAAGAAGAGGAAGATGGGACACTCCTCAAGACTGATCAATGTCATTGTCACCACTGATCTAACCCAAATTGGGAAGGATGTGGTATAGTAACAGGACACCTGAGGGAGAAGGTGATACTCAGGCCAGATGAGAAGAAGGGAGTACTTCCTATCCCAAATCCTGACCTGAGAAGGTCACAGCAGACCTCCATGTTCTATAGTCCTCCATCAGCCTCACAGTGTAAAGGTGATTGTATCACCACCACCATCAAGTCATCATCCTGGATCAAAGCTCTGATCACCCAGTGGGTTACATCTCTGCCTCCCTGAAGAATTGGAACTTGCTATCTCTATCATCATAGGATCCTAAGTCTAGAATTAGAAGAGACTTTCAAGGCCACCAAATCAAACTACCTCAGTTTAGAGAAAAGAAAGCTAAGGTTTGGGGGCCGCTAGGTGGTACAATAGATAGAGCACCAGCCCTGAAGTCAGGAGATCCAGAGTTCAAATGTAGTCTCAGACAAGACTTAACTCTTCCTAGCTGGGTGACCCTGGGCAAGTCATTTAACCCCAATTGTCTCAGGGGAAAAAAAGAAAAAAAAAGAAATGAAGGTTGTCACTTGCCAAAAGTCACACAGACAGTAAGTGGCAGAAGTGGGATTTGAACTCAGCTCCTGTGACTCCAATCCAACATTCTCTACACCACACCCCACTCACTGCCTCTCAAAGAGAATCTATCAGGAATATAAGGAAGCCTACAGAGAAGGGATCCCATAACAAAAAAGCAGATCAGATTGTATTTTCCATTCCAGACCTGAGAGTCCCAGATGGTTATTGGGACTAACCAGATGGCTTTCAATTTCACAGAAACACAAAATCTGAGAATAGAAAATGACTTCGGTGGTGATCTAGTCTAAGCCGTACCCCAAAGGAACCTCCATTATAACAGGGCAAGTAATGGAATGAATACAAATTTTAATCGAGTTGTCTAACTTATTTATCTTAACCGGGTCCTTCAAGATGTAGATATACTTCTCATAGGACCCTGAAGCTTGATATTATTAGACAGAATAAGAACAAATCCCTCTCAGAGGTCTGCTCCTGACTGACCGTCTGAACTTGCCCTACTTGCCACGACAGCCTTATTTCCCTGAAAATTCACTCCATCACTCTGACCCCTTCTTTTGATAGATTGAGGTTAGTCTGACCTTTATTTTTTTTTAAACTGCCCAGGTCATCCTGTATTTACTCTTCCTTGCACAAGAGAATTTTCCCATACTTTCTCCCTGCCCCTTTTGGCTTTTTTATGTTCTCTTTCCCCATTAGAATGTAAGCTCCTTGAAGCAGGAAATGTCTTTCTTTTTGTGCTCATAATGTCAGTGCTTAGTACAGTCCTGGCACAGAACAAGTGTTTAATAAACATTGGTTGACCTAACTTCATTCACTTGTCTTACAAAGATCCGGAACTTCTCCAAAATGTGATCATTTCTTCATTGAGCTCCCTGTGGGAGAGGGGAACTTCTAAACAAATGCTCTACTGAATTAATAATATTTCCTTTTTAATTGTTTATAAGGCATCGGAGACTTTCTCAACTCATCATTTCTGCACATTTGTTTTCTTAGTTTAGAAAGAAATTATTAAACAAACTTCGGAAAGTGCAGCACAATTCATCAAACTGAATGGGAAAACTGGGTTGTGGATTAATTAGTCATTTGGGGAGTGAGAATGGGAGAGCATTTGCTTTGGGGGCAAGCTTACAACTAATTATATTGAGAGCATCCATCAGAACTGGGAGCAAAATAACAGGCTTGTTTCCCTTCCCTGTTGTTTTTTACAAAAACTTCTAATGTCCAAGTGTAATAGAGTTCATGATATCTAGCAATAAGGATCACTTATTTTCTAGAATTTGTTTTTACTCCTTCCCCTGTCCTGCCTCTGGTTCCTCCTTCCTCTACTTATCCTTTTCCCCAATTTCCCTTTGCCTTGCATCCTCCTCCCCCTTGACTGAACTCTAGTTTTATCTTCCCCGACTCCTATATATCTATGTCTGTATTTAAAGGATAAAGGAAGTGACACTGGGGAGGTAGCTAAGAGCTTCAGAATCTTATTCATCACTTCCTCTCTGCCGGTCACAAGAGGGGAAGCATCCTTTTGCCCCCACCACTTCCAAGCTGTGTTAGCCTGGGCAAATAACTGAATTTTTCTGAGCCTCAGTTTCCTCATCTGTAAAAAAAAGAGAATAATAATAATACCTTCACTATATATCTCACAGGATTGTCATAAAAATCGAATGAATTTATGTAAAATGGTTTGTCAATCTTAATGCATCTATCCAAGGAATATTATTTATGAGATACTTCCTATTTTAAGCCTTTCATTTTATACCTAAAATCTTAAGGCCCTGAAAAGTTATAACTTGCCTAGGGTTATATGGTTGGCAAATTCTAGAGCTGGGATTTGAACCTAGAAGTTCTGTATTCAAATTCAATGTTCTTCCAGGTTGTGATGGGACTCCATCCTAGTTCCATCTTTGGTCTTGACACATTGATACAATGAGCAAATCTTATAAATTTTTAGGTGAAGTGAGTATTAGAATGTTACATCCCAGGAGCCAAAGTTTGTATCCATTTCATGCCCCTGCCCAACATCTGCCGTTTCCATCCTCCCAATTCTTCTTCTCCTTTCCAGTGAGCCCCATTATTGGCCAAGAGAGTACAAAGTGCCAGGACAGACTATGTCTCAAGGTTCTCAGCAGCAGATGAAAGAAGTCTTGGTTTAATTGAATTCAATAAACATTTTAAGTATCCATGCTATTGGGGGCAAATATGGTGGTAAGAGCTGGGAATGCAGAGTCAACAATAAAATAGTCCCTGACTTCAGGAGACTTAAATCTTCAGGAGGAAATCACACAAAAACATAAATAATTACAAACACATATTATTATATAAAAATTGATCAACACACATTCGAAAAACCTACTATGTTCAAAACATAATGCAAGGACTAGGGATAAAAGGCAAGATGAAGTAGTTTCTGCCCTCAAGGATCTTTACTGTGGGAAAAACAATTTCTAAATAGAAAAGGAATCACAGAAATTACCCAAAGTAAATTCAAAATAATTTCTAAAATCCTAGGTACTGAAACTCCAGCCCCTAGGTGGAACACCACAACTTTTCCTCCTTTCTTTCCCCTTCTATCCCACATAAGAAAGAAAGAATGAGAAAAACTGAAGTTAATACAGTGAGTCCTTCCTCTCATTCTCAGATCTTGTTCAGTTAAATGCCCTTCCATACCGGGAGAGAATCTCGTGTCACTTACCTTCCCTGGCGCCTCCGGCTGCCCTGAAGTGTGATCTGAACAGGGACGTTGAACGGCTGCATGAGGCCAGGGGGCTGGGCAAAATGGACTCCTCTCACTTGGCCTCCAAGGGAGCAAGGGAGGGTGAAGTTGAAGACTGAACGGAAGTGCGGTCCCTGAGGAAGCCATCAGAAGCAGTCTCCGAAGCAGCCATCACAAGCTCCTACAGCCTCTCCCAGTTCTTTTGGTTTCCTACTATTTGGGGTTTCTTGGTCTCCCTGAGAATTATGAACTTCCTGCCTGGCCCTTGGGATGCCACAGGTCCTTGCTTCATCCCAATTGGACATTTTTAAAGATGTTCAAAAGAGAATGGTCATTTCTGGAGACATAAAGCTTGTAGCCAATTATTCGCTAATTAAAAGCTGCTTCTCTATCACCTGTGTCTCTGCTTCAGCAACCTGATGCATCACCATGGAAACCTAAACTCTTGTGGAAAGTTAGGTGACCACAAGGGACCACTTTGTACTTGGTGAAGAATATTTTCAGCTCAAGGTTAAGGGGGAAGGGACATGGCACCCTCACCAGATTACTCTGTGGTAATAAATAGTTGAGAAGTCACTTCTGGGTCTGACTGCCTCAGGATCACCAAAAACTTAAGAACTGACAGTAGTCAAATAAGTTAAGATGATTAAAATACTTTACAAATCTTAAAATGCTATAAAAATGTTCAGTGTTGTTCTTATGCGTCAAGAAACCAAACAAAAGCAAAAAAGATGCTCCTTACCTTCAGAGGAGCTCACATTTTTATGAGGAAAAGCACAGTAAAATAATTTGGAGCATAAAATGTATGAATAATGCTTTGTAGTTGTTCAATCCTTTTCAGTTGGACCCTCATTTGGGGCTTTTCCAGAGTGCTTTGTCATTTCCTTTTCCAGCTCATTTTACAGATGAAAAAACTGAGGCAGACTTTTGCCTGTGTCTCATCTAGCTATACCTTATAACTAAATGAGTAAAATACCTTTCGTAAAAGCTTATTAAGTGGTTAAAAAAAGGAACTGAGGAGCTAGCTATTGGCCCTTAACAATTAGATGAACATAGCTGGTGAGGGCTCAAGATGATGGCAATGGAGAAGAGATACCTCAAACCCTTCAGGTTTGAGCCCTGAAAGACAAATGAAGTTTATTTGGTTCTGCAAAAGTGAACCAGTATTCTCACTACACATGAATATCCAACAATAGTAAGAATCACGCTATAATTATACAGTGCAACAAAAAGTCAGGAACACCTGAATTCAAATCTGACCTCAGACATTAGCTGTGTGACCTTGGACAAGTCACGTAACCCTGTTTGCCTCAGTTTCCTCATCTGTAAAGTGAACTGGAAAAGGAAATGGCAAACCACTTCGGTACCTTAGCCAAAAAATACCCTAAATAGGGTCATGAAGAGTCAGACATAACTGAAAGGATGGAACCACAATTCATAGAATCCTAGGTAAGTCATCTCTGGGCTAAACTCTGGGGGTATGACAAAACAAAAATAGTCCTTGCTCCCAGAAAACTTATATTCTACTGGAGTGAGGAGGGAGATTAATGGAAAGAAGAATACATCATATACACATACAAGTAAATACAAAGTCATTTCAAGAAGGAGAGACTAAAAACCAGGGGCATTAATCAAATAAATCACTTTTGCCTGATGTGTGTTATTGTTGAATGAAAACTTACATTGGTTTATGGAAATTTCAAAAGCATATTTACTTTTAAATCATCATTTCTTTGGTGCAGTTTGTCCCCATACTATTTGGATTCTAATCTTTCTTTTTTTCTTTTTTTTTTTTTCCTTGAAGCTGGGGTTAAGTGACTTGCCCAGGGTCACGCAGCTAGGAAGTGTTAGATTCTAATCTCTTTCCCAGTTTTATCCCTTGCAAAATCACAGTGTAGATTATAAATTAATTTATTTTAAATGAAATTAAAAATAAAACATACAGTGTTAAAACTCTAGGAAGGAGGGCAACCCTCTGCTCCTAATGTTAAATAAAAACATGAGGCCTTCACCATGTCTTCCATGCCTGATGTCTCAGACCATATTGGGAGAGCGGGTGACCCCTAATATTTTCAAACTCAAAAGTCAAAGAAAATTGAAATTCTTGGACTGCCACATAAAACCTCCCACTGTCTCAAGTTATTTCTACACTCACTTATAATTACTAATTTTTGTCAAGTATTATCATGATCTAGTCACTTGCCTCTCTAAGATTTGATTCCTTCATCTGTAAGATCCTAGGATCATAGATCCGGAACCTCAGAGGCCATGTACTCCAACCCCTTCATTTTACAGATGAGGAAACTGAGACAGAGTTTTGTTAAAGAGAGTTGTTAAGTAACTTGCTAAAGTCACATAGGGAATGAGCATCGATGCAGATTTGAACCCAGATCCTCTAACTTTAGCATGGGGGCACTTTCCATGGTGGTACCCCACTTCCTCCTGACACTGAAGGGCCTTTAACAGTGAATGATATGGCCAGTCTCAGCAATACAATAATCCAAGACAGTTCCACAGAATTTATGATGAAAAATGCTATCCACCTCCAGAGAAACAGCTGGCAGTCTGAATGAAGATTGAAGCAAACTATTTTCACTTTCTTTTTCTTGCTTTTTTTTTTCTTTTCCTTTCTTTCTTTCCATTTTTTTTTCAGCATGACTAATATGGAACTGTTTTGCATGACTGAGCATGTGTAATCTCTACCAAATTATTTGTTTACTCAGGGAAGGATGAAATGAGTGAGGGAATTTAGAACTCAAAAATTTATTTCAAAAATGAATTTTAATGAGATTATTCAGGCCAGTTCCAATGATTTGGTGGTGGTGGTGAAGAGAGCCATCTATACCCAGAAAGAGGACTGTGGGAACTGAGTGTGGCTCACAACATAGCATTTTCACTTTTTTGGTTGTTTGCTTGCATTTTGTTTTCTTTCTCTTTTTTTTTTCCCCTTTCCATGTGATTTTTTTGTGTGTATACATGATAATTGTATAAATGTGTATACATATGTCAGATTTAATTATATTTTACCACATTTAACATTTACTGAATTACTTGCCGTCTAGGGGAGGGAGGAAGGGAAGGAAAATTTTGGAACATAAGGTTTTGCAAGGATCAATGTTGAAAAATTATCCATGCATATGTTTTGAAAATAAAAAACTGTAATAAAAAAGAATGTTAAAATTATTTTTATAGGTATTTGAGAAATTAAAGCATTCTTTTTTGTTGTTTTTGAGGCAATTGGAGTTAAGTGACTTGCCCAAGGTCACACAGCTAGGACGTGTTAAATGTCTGAGGCCAGATTTGAACTCAGGTCTTCCTGATTTCAGGGCTGGTGCTCAAAACTCTGTGCTATCTAGCTGCCTCCAATTAAAACATTCTTTAAAAAAACAACAACAACAATGGTATGAATTTCTTAAGTCTCCTGGCCAACTGGGTAAGGAAAGAGGAAGTAAATCACAGGGGAGGAAAAAATCCTCAAAGGATCTGGGGAGGAAGAAATCCCTGTTACAGGGGATTTTTGACAATCAATAAACACTTATTAAGCACCTACTATGTCCCAGGCACTATGCTAAGAGCTGGAGAAAAAAAAAAAAAGGTGAAAGACAGAACTGGATCTCTAGGAGTTCATAATATTTGGAGGAGAATCAATTGAGTGAACCTAAAGACTTAGTGGCTAGAGGGGCATCTTGATAATGCAGTGGAGAGCACCTGCCCTGCAGTCAGGCAATCCTGAGTTCCAATTCCATCTCAGATACTTAGCTCTTGCTAGCTGTGGGACCCTGCTCAAGTCACAGCATTTCTTTCTACCTCAGTTTCTTCAATTATTATATGGGGATGTTGACAGCACTTAGTTTAAAGAGCTACTGTAAGACTCAAATGAGATGTGGGTAAATGCTTAGCATGTGCCTGGCACATAGGAAGAGCTTAGTGAATGTTATTTCCCTTCTCCCTTCCCCTTACGTGACTCATTGCAAGATTAGTACTCTTTTTCTGAAATTACTTTGTATATACACCCTCCTTACTCAGATGCCCATTGTATTCCCCACCCATCCTAAGCTGTAAGCTTTATGCCTCTGTATACTTACACTTACCTATTAAGGGAGTTGGGTGTTGCCATAGTGCATGAGGGAAGCTGCTAAAGTCAAGAAGACTTATCTTCATGAGTTCAAATCTGGCCTCAGACACCTCCTAGCCATGTGACCTTGTTTACCTCAGTTTCCTCATTTGTAAAATGAGCTGGAGAAGGAAATGACAAACCACTACAGGATCTTTGCCAAGAAAACCCCAAATGGGGTCACAAAGAGTCGGACGTGATGGAAATTACTGAACAACAAACAGTCCCAATACCGAATGATTAGGGGAAGAGGGATTTCACTGGTATAAGGAACTTTCTGAAGAGGAAATTCTCTTTAAAAAGTCAAAGGATCACATAGTGTAAGAGTAACACTAAGAAGTTAAGATACTTGTCTAGGGGAACACAGCCAATTGCTGGAACTCTGTCTTCCCAGAAATCAGCCGGAGTCAGGCTAATCAAAAGTCTTTATTCTTGGTCTTTAGAGGTCCCAGTCAGGGGATTAGATCTAGTAATCTCCACACCACCTTCCTCTCTCTCCACCGCCAGGAGAATGCCTCAATTTCCTCCTCCTACTCCACCCACACACGTCACTTCCCCTTCTTTGTCCCACCAATCGAGCCAGCACAGAATAGTTGGGGAAGGTCATCCTTCAAACATGTATAATAGAGAACCGTCCAATTAGCAATTAGTTTTACGTGCTCTATTATCCAAGTGCGTTTGCTCAGTTCTAGCCCTTTACAGCCAGTATCTGTCCAGAAGCCTAATCCGTAGTAGAAGCAAAATCTGTGTTTTAAGTAACTCCTTAGGAGAAAACTCCATCCACTCATGCAGATTGGTACTTACTCTGTAATTCATAGTGTTAGAATTTCTGGGGCACTGAGCAATTAAAATGCCTTGCCCAACGTTACATGGCAGTATATATCAGAATCATCCTGATTCCAAGGCCAGTTCTCTATCTCAATACCATGTTGCCTCTGCTAATTTATCTCTTAATCTCATCTTTTCTCCCCTTTTTTAAAATTAAAGCTTTTTATTTTCAAAGCATATGCATGGATAATTTTTCAATATTGACTCTTGCAAAACCAAATTTTCCCCTCCTTCCCCCCATCTCCTCCCCTAGAGGGCAAGTAATCCAAAATGTTTTAAAGATGTTACAAATATATATTAAATCCAATAAATATATACATATTTATACAATTATCTTGCTGCACAAAAAAGTCACATCAAAACAGGAAAAAAAATAATTAAAAAAGCAAGCAAACAACAAAAAGAGTGAGAATGCTGTGTTGTGATCCACACTCAGTTCCCACAGTCCTCTCTCATGCAGATGGCTCTCTCCAATGACCATAAGGTCATTGGAACTGGCCTGAATCATCTCACGTCCATCAGAATTGATCATTGCATAATCTTGTTGCTATTTAACCCCCATCTTTACCCCAATTTTCACATGTGCGAAATTAGGTGAGTGCAATTTAAGTTTTGGGGATATGGACAAGGTTAATCAGTGCCTAATTGTGCTCTGAGATCTCTCTACAAAAAGTGTTTTGGTTACAAAGCATTATGATCAGATGTTCTGTTCTCCCAAATTTCCAGGACTCAGCAAGCATGTTCATCTGTGTCTGCAGGTGGTTCTTCCCAAAGGAAGTAAAAGCCCTCTCCCTCCATCTCTCTGGGATCAAAGACCACATGCTCCTCCTTCTTCTTTCAATCCCAACTGCTTGTGACGTACAAGTGTGCAAGAATGAACCGGTTGTGAAATCCCTTAGTGTTCCTGAGTGCCAGCTCTTCTCAGAGTGGCTTTCCAGACTGACAGCTGAGTAATTTCAAAGCACTTACTTTAAAAGGCTGAAAATTCCTGGAGAGAGGGAGGGGGCGTTGGTTGTGCAGTAGAGTAAGAGAAGAGCTAACTGCTCAATCATCCTAGCACATACTCTAAATTGGGCCCATCTGCTTTTACTTCAGCAAACAACAATTGAAGCTGTCACACAGTGTATCCTGATCATGATACAGGTAAAAGATGAACAAGCAACAAAGGAATATATTCTCTGTGCCACAAACCTACGGATTCCTCAAATCACGTTCTTCTCGTTTTTTCTTCACTGGGGGAAATGGAAGAAAAGGAAACAAGCATTTGTGAAGTATTTGCTACTTCGTGTTGGGCTCTGTGCTAAGTGCTCTACAAAATATGTCATTTGTTTTTTTTTGTTTGTTTGTTTTTTGCTGAGGCAATTGGGCTTAAGTGACTTGCCTAGGGTCACACAGCTAAGTGTTAAATGTCTGAGACTAGATTTGAACCCAGGTCCTCCTGACTTCAAGGCTGGTGATCTATCCACTGCGCCACCTAGCTGCCCCAAATATGTCATTTGATAAGAACAACCACCTTGGGAGATAAATAGAATATGATCCCCATTTTACAGTCAAGTAAACTGAGGCAGAGATTAAGTGACTTGTCCAGGGTCACATAACTAGTAAGTAACTGAGGCTAGATTTCAACTCAAGTGTTGCTGAATTCAAACTCAGCACTCTCACCTGCCATCTAGCGTCTGTTATTCTAACTTACATGCCTAGAAATCTGGCTTTCTGATGAAGTTCCCTGATGCCTAAGCTAATAGGATCATTGTGGAGTTCAGAGTTTTTCCTTCTTTCAAGATGAAATAAAGGTACTGTTTTTGCACAACTGCTGGAGAGTTGAGGTAGGAAGTCTACTTTGGGACCAATCTCAATGCCCTATCATCTATACACCATGAAAAAGATGGAAATCATTACTTTAGTCAATAATTTAAATCTAATTAAAATTTTAAAATAAATTTCAATAATAATCAATAAATCAATGGTCCATAGACCCTCAAGAGAGGGGCATTAGAGTAGCCATTTAGAGCCTGAAAGAAAGAGGGGATAAAAAACTGGCCACAATTAAAACTGGTCAAAAGAAGTCTCTTAGCTACCTTGGGAAGTAATGAATTCCCCATTACGGAGTGTCTTAAAGCTGAAATTGGATGACCAGCTAGAAATGTTGTAGAGGAAAATCTCCTTCAGTTTGAGGTGGGCTAAGTGGCTTTTGAGATACCACTCACATTCAATAATTTTGCATGAATTTCTCCTCTCCCTGCTGGATTGATTATAAACTCCAGAAGAGCTGAGGGCATATCCCCACTAAACATTTGGTTTCTCTTAAAGAATAATAATGAGATCATAAGGAAAAGGTGGTTAATGACCAGGGAATCAAAGAGTACTTCCTGGAGGATTCGGTATTTGAGCTGGGTTACAAACTTCACAGGTTATAAAGCAATTTACTCACAATATTCTCCCTCACTTCAATCCAATTCACTTGCAAGTCATGGTCTCACCTCCCAGTTATTGTGATCATCCCCAAGAACAAATGACAAACAACAACAAATCACCATACCAAATCAAGGAGGCAGTTATTGGGGGGTCTTATTACCTTTTTTTTTCAGATGAAATAATGGAGATTGAGAAGAGAAAATGAATTGCTCAAAGTCAATCAAAAGGTAAAAGGCAAAGCTGAGAAGAGATAAGAAAATGGACCTCCCTTCTTCAGAAGTGGTGAAAGAGTGTGCATATGGAACATGGCATCAAATTTTGATTTAGTTTTGCTGAAGTGACTTTTCCCCCTATTCTTAAAAATATATATATATATATATATATATATATATATATTTGTTACTATGGGTTGATTCAGGCCAGTTCCAAATAAGCTTGTGATGGAGAGAGCCATCTGCATCCAGAAAGAGACTGTAGGAGCTGAATGTGGATCATAACATAACATTTTTAACCTTTTTTTTGTTGTTATTTTCATGCTTTTTATTTTCTTTCTCTTTTTTCCTTTTGATCTGATTTTTTTTTTTTTTTTGTGCAATATGATAATTGTGGAAACACGTACACAAGAATTGCACATATTTAACATATATTAGATATAGGGGAGGGAGTTTGGGGAAGGGAAGGAGAAAAAAAATTGGAACACAAGGTTTTGTAAGGGTGAATGCTGAAAATTATCTTTGCATATGTTTTGAAAATAAAAAGCTAGGGCCAGCTAGGTGGTAATGGAGAGCACCAGTCTGAAATCAGAAGGACCTGAGTTCAAATGTGATCTCACACACTTAACACTTCCTAGCTGTGTGACTCTGGGCAAGTCACAATTAACATTGGCTCAAAAAAGAAAATAAGAATCTTATTATTTAAAAAGAAATCTTTGTTACTTAGGAGGGAAGTACTTTATTACTTAGGAGGGAATACTTTCTAATACTTTAATAGGCATTCAAATTCGGATCTCTCCAGACTTTGGGCCTAGAGCTATTTTCACTACGATATGGAAATTAGGAAGCTGCTATCTTTCCAAAGAGTAAAAAACTCTGATAAATCTTTTTAATACCTAATGCATTCAGGTCAAAATAAAACTGGAGGAAACCCTGGACTTGATAAGTTGATAAGAGAGTATGGACTAAAGAACAAGAAGCATAGATGTGAGCTATCATCCTATATTATTTCAGAAGGGCAAGATGGTATAATGGAAAGAACACTGAATTCACATAGAAAAGTATTGAGTTTGTCTCTGTTTTGCCTCTTAGCAAGTTGTATTATTTAATTGTCTTGGGAAAATAATTTTACTTCTTTGAGAATTTGACTTCTTTGAGATTTCATCTCCTCTTTCCTAAAAAGGTAAATAAATAATTCTAGCTAAAGAAGCTGTTGGGAGAACCAGATAAGATAAAATATGGGAAATCACATTGTCAACATGAAGCATTGCACAGATGTGGGCCATTGTTGTCATTAATAATCCCCAAAATGTATTTGTACTTAGATAGGGATGTTTTGTTGGTTTCTTTTTAATTAAAATTTTTTTCCCAATGCTCCTCATGTATTCCTAGGAGATCCTAGAGTGTAAACATTATTTGTTAGAAGCAATTTAATCTCGGGAAGCTCCTAATATGGAAGAGTTGTGCATAAAACTTTTCAAGAAAACTGAATAATTCAGATTTATGCTTGGAATTTTCTGTTTGTCACCCAAAAGAAACACTCTGACTCTTGAACCAATGGGAGATTCAAGAAAGATTCAATGGGATCACTAAACCTTCATCATGGACCTCAGTTTAACCTGTACAGGGATAACAATCCCCTAGGGAATAAATTACCATATGTAAAGAGTTGTGTACTTCCATTTAAATACTTCATTATCATTATTACGCATTTGATAATTAGTTGCTTAGTCTCAGCTTAAAGACCTCCAGAGAAGGAGAACCCATCACCTGCTGAGGCAACCCCTTCTCCTTTGGGATAACTCTAGTTGTCAGGAAGCATTTTTTTCTGACAAAAAGCCTCAATTTACCTTTTTTGCAGCTTTTGCCCAATTCTGCTAGTTTTGGTCTCTGGGACCACACAGTCTAATTCTCTCACATGATGACTTTCCAGACACCTAAAACAGATTTAACACTCAATCTCTCCTTCATGTTATAAATATCCCCAAGGCCTTCAACTAATTGTGATATGGTCAAGGATCAAAGACCTTCAACATCTTAGGGATGTTGCCTTCTTTCCAAATTACCAACAATCTTCCTAGGAATGGATGTCTAGAAGTGAGCACAATACCCCAAATGTGATCTGACTAGGGCTGATTAACTAATCAAGAAAAATCAGTGCTGACCCATTTCAGAAAATCACAGAATCTGAGCTTGAAGAGGTCCTAAAAGTCATTTAGCTCAACTCATACTTGAATAGGAATACTGTCCACGTCAAGGTATCAAGAACTATTTCCACTGTTTGTGCTATGATTTCTCTTTGAATTTTTCTTCATTTTTCTTCTGTGTTCATGAGTCTTTCAGTTACTTTGTATACCTTTTATTATCTACTATACTATATGTATATATTATACATGCTATATATTATATAATTTTATATACTTTTCTATTGGAAGACTTTTTCTTGGATTGGTTTGATTTTTTGACTTTCAATGTATTTTCTTGTGTAGTGAGGGATTAGCCAATAAGTCATCTTTATGAACCCAAGGAGTACATTGGTGTGCCAGACTGATAAAGTTGCTCAGATGAAACCGTTTAGGAGCTTGCTTCCAGGAGAATTATAATGACCTGAAGTAGGAATGCCATGGAGAGAGTGTGGTACATGTACAGACATTCTGTGACTGGATCTGATCCATTAACCATGTGATGGACCTTTTCCATTGGTTATAGTTCTAAAACAAGAACATGCCTTCAAACAGGCCGTTCATCAGCCCTAGTCTCTCTCTGTACTTGGTTGGACCTTTGCTCTTATTTCACTCCTTCCCTCAAAAGCAATGCTACAATAGAGACTCCATCCCTCTGAAGCAATACGTGGCTCCACGAATATGAGCTCAGTTTTTTGTCTACCTCAATGTTTATTCTTTCATTTAAGTGAATAAGATTAATCTGGAAGCCTCTATCCTGGGATTTCAAGAAAGGAACCCTATAGAGGAATGGAAAATCCAAAAGGCAAATGCATGATGGGTGTTGAAACCAGCTCAGCCATGACACTTTGAGGAATGAGGAGCTATCTCCTAGACTAGCCCGGTAACAGCTGAGAATAGAATTCTTTCAGCATTGATGCTGCATTTGTGTGTAAAATCCAATGCTATGGAGAAATTGCGCTAAGTCTGAGCCCACTCTACCTAGAAGAAAGAACTGGTCCCAGCCAGGTTTACTTTCCTTAAGTCGTTAAAGTTTTAGACTTTCCACTGGAGGATTCTATACCATCCCGTCTTTCAATATTACTTCTCTTCACCTGTTTCCAGGACCAGATAAAATCAATGAAAATCAAAAGTCTATCTCCAGAAGGCTGAAGGGAATACTCAAACTGAATCGCTACTGCCCGAATAGTGGACAAAGATCTCCCCTCCATAGATGGCCTTGGAAGTTCAAGACCAAAGGATCATTTTCATTGGCCATATCCAAAGCCTAAGCTGGGGTAGGGCTTGGAGCACTGAAGAGAAACTCAGAACATCAACTGTGGTTTAGTAAGACTTTTATTTTTTGCAATGTTGCTGGGTTTTGGATTTGGCTGTCTTCACAAATCGTGCATATTTCCTCTTTTTTCAGATTCTTGGTTGAAGTGTTTTGCAGAACACAACTATTTTGCCCTCTTACTGATCATATGACCCCTATTTTCATTTCCCAGAGAACCATAACTTATCCATAGTCACGTGGTTAGAAACTGTCAGAGTTAAGATTTATATTCTGATCCCCTAGACCCAAGTCCAACTGTTTTTTCCATTATATCACACTGCCTCTTATAACTGTACTTCCTCAAGATGAGTCAGAAGCCTTTCTCTAGTTAGAAACTTATTATTAGTGATTCAGCTTTCCTAAGAGTCAAGTAGTGACCTCAGCTGTGGTTAGAGAAAAACTAAGAGTTGCTAAGCAACAGGGGAGCTGACAACAGTAAAATCTGATTTATTATATATAGATGTGTATCCGCATCCATATCTATATATAATCTCCCAAAAGAGAATAAAAGGTTTCTTCTGGAAAATGTGAATTCATGAATGAAAGGATGACTAAGAAAATGAGATAAAAAGTGAGTTTGGATACACACACCTCCCATCGTGGCAAATGAATAACTGTGATAAATATGAATTTTCTAAAAACTCTGGTTATTACGTATAATGTCCACACTCCCCCACATTGTCTATATTGTGCCTGAGCAAGTCTTGTCTTTAACAATAGCCTTTAAAAAGTTATATTTGATAATGGCTTTGAAGCTAAATAGATATAGTATTTAAAAGATTTCTTTATAAGCTCAGGGATCTTTACAAAAATGGATTGATTGTATTTTCTGGCTATAGAAAGATGGTTGACCTTAGGTATAGAATGTTATATTATCTGATATCTGATCCAGGGTCTGACATTTTGTTTGGCTTTTTCTTTTTTTATGTCATCTTATAGGATGGCAGATGGTATTGGGAAGTGATAGTTTTAAATATATATATGTGTGTGTATGCATGTATAATTGTGTTGCATTTTTACCTATTATATATATAAATATAAATATAATATATATTTATAAATATATATATATTGAAATAGACTTCAAATGCTTTGAAGCGATTCCTGCTTTGAATACAGATTGAACTAGATAACCTTGAAGTCTTGTAGATATGATGGTTGATGAGCAAATTTCATCTCATCTCAAGAATCAAATCAAATAATTTCATCTGGCAAACCTTTCCATTTTAGGATTTACCTGTTGGAAGAATTATAGTCATTTTTTTTTGCTATATTTTATGTCTGAATGTTTCCTGTGGTGCTATTACAGATAATCCTCAGTGTTAGTAAGGTTTCTCATCATCTACAAGATTTCTAACATAAGAACTCAAAGTTCTTCAGAACTGACACCAGTGTAACTCCCTAATAGGGAAAGAAGGACCCAGGCACTGTTCTCTAGGACTTCAGTTCCTGGCCTTGTAACAGGCAGAGATTATCAGTCAGTTTTATTTGAATTTGATTAACATTTCATCAACTCCCTATGGTGTCCAGAATACTGTGCAAAGGACTATGGGTAGATTAAATAAACTGTGGTGCATCAATATACTGGAATATGACTGAATCATAAGGAATGACAAAGAATTCAGAGAAACATGGGAGGGCTTATATGAACAGATGAGTTATGAAGAAAGCACAACCAATAGAACAATGATAATAACAATGTAAATCTAATATTGAGGATCCAGTGGTGGACTCATGGGGACTAGGATATGTTTCCACTCCATTTTATCTTTGCTGGTGGGTCCACCTGCCTCAGTTTCTCTCCCCACTCCAATCCATGCTCTATCAATCATTAAAGTGATTTTCCAAAAGATCTGGTCATGTCTTACTCAATAAACTCCAGAAGCTTCCTCTCATCTTCAGAATCAAAAAAAAAAATTTAAAGCTCTTCAATTTGCTGCTTTCCTTCACCTGAAATGTTCCAAGACTGCCCATTTTTTCCTCCTTTAAATCTATTCAAAGTCAATACTAAGGATTTTTTCAGCAATAGATCAATTAGGCTTAGAGAACTGACCCCACTGAAGCAATAGACAAGTGGAGTTTGCTTCTATAGTGGTGTTGTAAATAATTATATTTAAATATATTCCTCTCTCCCCTTCCCCCTAAGTTATTTGACAGTGTAGATGATTTTCACTGTTGTCTTTCTATCTCCAGTGCCTAGCCCAATACCTGCACATAGTAGGTGTTTTATTAAATACTCGTTGACTGGGTGATTGAGATTTATTTACTAGAAATTAGGAAGCACGTGAATTTGAGGAGAGAATTTTTGGTTCAATAGTGTACTATATATATATATATTTTTCATAAACTGAGATTATTCTTATCAGTAATCCTAAAAATCATATGATCAAACAGGTAAAGTTGGAGATCTTGGAGGTTGGGGGAGAAAGAAAAAGAAATGTAGAAAAGTTTTATCTACATCCTACTCTGCCGGCCAGAAAATCATTGCCACCATCTGCTGCTCCTCCATCCAGGAAGGATCTGGAGAAGACACATTGAGTGTGAGAAGAGAGATCTCTCGGAAGAACTGTGTATCTTTAAGCCCACCCACAACTTCTAGTCTAGTTAATGCTTTTTTAGTGAAGTCTCCATGTCTGTTCCTGAACTCCACGGGGGTTAGTAACATCTTCCAAATTCTCTGGGCCAGTGAAGTGATTACAGCTTTTCAAGGAACAAGTCAGTTCTTAATCAAGTAGGTCCTTCCCCATTAACCATAGAAAGGTACCATCTTAATCTAGTCGCATGACTCATTGGAGTCTGCTTTCCTAAGATCTATTGCTCCACTGGGATTTGAGTGGGTGAATTGTTATGTCTTCCCCACTTTAAAAAGAAGGGGAAGGAGAGGAGACAGAGGGGGGGAAAGAGGAAAGAAAAAGGGGAGGGAGAGAAGAGGGGGAGGGGGAGAATGGAGAGAAAGGGAGGAGGGGAGGAAAAAGGAGAAGGGGAGGGAAAGGGAAAAGGAGAAAGTAGTGAGAGAAGGGAAGGATGGGGGAAGAAAGGGGAGGGAGGAAGAGAAAGAGAGAGAAAGGGAGGAAAGGAGGGAGAGAAGGGGAGAGGGAAGGAGAGGGAAGGAGAGAGAGAAAAGAGAGAGGGTAGGGAGGGAAGGATGAAAGGAAGGAAAAAGAGAAAAAGAGAGAGAGAAAGAGAAAAATAGCAGTAAATAATTATATCCACAGATGAGTAAGGAAGCTCATTTCCAGTAATAAGAGTAAGAAGTACCAATTCCAAATGGCAATTTGTGGGATTTGTGATATAAAAAGAATCCTAATTCTCCAATTTTCTTTATTGAAAAGCATCAGTGGAAAAAATGGAGAGATGAATAAATCTTTTCCTTTTGTTTTTCTCAGAACTCTTGAAGGGTTTCTGTCACTTTCTTGGCCAACGAGTATCTTAAGATCATAGAGCAATATCTGGAAGGGACCTCAGAAATGGCCCCTATCATTTTACAGATAAGGAAACTGAGGCCCCGATATGAAATGACTTGTCCAATGCTTCACATCAGGTAAGTAGGAGAGCCAGGATTTAAATGTAGGTTCTCAAAGCCCTAATCGGTGCCCTTTTCATTGCACCATGCTGGCCCCTCTGCCTCTCAATGATCAGAAAGGAGATGGAATGAGATGTGGGGATGATCAGTTAGAGATGGGAAGAAAAGGTGGTCTGAAAACTTTATTATCCACATTTGTAGGCAAGTCTACCCACAAGTATGGTTGTACCAGAGTTAGGCAGTTAACCCCTAATTAACCCAGAAACCACTAAGTGGGATGGATATAGATGTATAGATATGTTGCTATAATAACTATTTTAGTTTCTCCTTTGATTCTGAAGAGGACTATGACATCATAGGACTATGTTTTGACTCATGCTTGATTTGGATTTAAGTAAGGCAGAGTTGTGCAAAGTCATCAGCTTCATTCTTTTTTCCAGCGTCATCCACATCCAGGGGCAAGAAGAGTCAGAATTCCCATAGACTTAGGATGGAAAAAGCCAGCTGCATCCAGAGTGAGACCTTTGGAGACTGAATGGGGATCAAAGCATAGTTTTCCACCTTTTTGTTTGTTTGCTTTTTCTTTCTCATGTATTTTTCCCCTTTTCTGGTCGGATTTTTCTCACACAACAAGACAAATATGGAATATGTTTAAAGGGATTGCACATCTTTGACCTGTATCAGATTCCTGCTGTCTCGGGGAGGGGGAAGAGATGAAAGAGGAAGGGAGAAAAATTTGGAACACAAAATCTCACAAAAATGAATGTTGGAAATTATCTTTATATATTTGAACAAATAAAATACTGTAGAGAGGGGAAAAAGATAATTCAGAATGACTGGTGATGGCTGGAAAGCAGTGGTATCACTGGGTAAATCTGGGTATCACTGATGGCTGACCAAACTCCAAGGCCTTACATAGAACTGCTTCAGCTGCCTCTGTGGTTATCAGAACAAATTGTTTTCATCCACCCATTCTGCTGAGGGAAGTCTTCACATGCTTAGGGTAGACTCGTCCCTAACTCACCAACAAGGGTTTGAGACCCATCAATTACCCTCAGCCCTCTAAGTATTCTCTCACCCTATTAGAATGTAAGCTTCTTAAGAGCTGGGACTATATTTTCTATTTGTACTCTATGTTTAGCACAGTGCTTTGTACACAGTAAACATTTAACAAATCCTTTTAAATTCATCATATTTGCTGTATGGTGGTGTTCAATCATGTCCCCCTCTTTATGACCCCATTTGGGGTTTCTTGACAAACATACAGGAATAAGTGTATACACACATATGTGCATGTATATGTATAAATATGTTCCTGTGTGTGTGCATATACATATTTATAAATATAGCTTTATAAATACGTGTGTATATGTTAGAACTTGAACTAAACAATTTCTGAAATCCTTTGTATCTCTGGTTCTAAGATCCTAAAAGACTCATTGGCCAAGACTGTGACAGTCTGTCATTTAACCTCTGCCTACCTCAGTTTTCTTATCTGTGAAATGGGGATAAGAGTAGTACCCCCCTCCAGGAATTGTTGTTGAAATGAGACCACTTTTGGAAAGCTTTTGCATTTGTATATAACACTTTAAGATTTGTTTGCAAAACACTTTACATGGAGAGATATCTTAGAACTTACTTGGATGAAATTCCATCTCTAGTTAATGGAGATGGACTAAAATGAATATAACCTGAGCTGTGCAGTCTCTTCCAATCAGGTAATAGGACCCTGAAGGTCAGGCTTGAGGAGTCATTTTCACCATTTCAGCCACAACCAAAGGCAGGACTCACAATGCCAGATAAATGTTGACCAAGATCATCTTGCAGATGGCCCCAGATCCTTCTTAAGAGATCTGGAAAGAACTAGCAAAGTCTGAGTCAGATGAATACATGAATGATTTTAAAACTGGAAAGGATTATGGATGACAGCTTTGGAGGTGGAAGAGGTCTTCAACGTTATGTGGTCCAAGGGATTTTTTCATAATATATTTTAAAGCATCCTTCATTTTACAAATGTGGAAACTGAGAGTTTTCCCGTTTTGGCCAAGGTAACTCAATAGAGAATTGATTAAATTCAGATCCCTGACTTCACATCCAAGATTCTTTTCACCATATTCACAGTCCTTTGTTCTGATGAAGTTCATCTCAGTTTGTTTGTTTTTTTAATGGCTTTTTATTTACCAGATATGTGCATGGGTAATTTTATAGCATTGACAATTGCTAAACCTTTTGTTCCAATTTTTCCCCTCCTTCCCCCACCCCCTCCCCCAGATGGCAGGTCGACCAATACATGTTAAATATGTTAGAGTATAAGTTAAACACAATATATGTATACATGTCCAAACAGTCGTTTTGCAGTCCAAAAAGAATCGGACTTTGAAATAGTGTACCATTAGCCTGTGAAGGAAATAAAAAATGCAGGCAGACAAAAATAGAGGGATTGGGAATTCTATGTAGTGGTTCATAGCCATCTCCCAGAGTTCTTTCGCTGGGTGTAGCTGGTTCAGTTCATTACTGCTCTCTTGGAACTGATTTGGTTCATCTCATTGTTGAAGAGGGCCACATCCATCAGAATTGATCATCACACAGTATTGTTGTTGAAATATATCATCTCAGTTCTTAAAGAGCTATCAAATCTCCTTGAGCTCCTGAAAGAAGATCCCCACAGTGACTTCTGCCATCTGTGAGATTAGGAGTAGCCCAATGGGCAGTTTTACTTCCACAGGTGGGACGTGACAACAGCCACTTAGCTGCATCCAAACAAGAATGGGAAATAATTTATGCTGATTCAGGAATCCAGGGAGGTGGGCAGGAGTTTTAGGCAGACCATATCCCATTAGTAATCTGGGAAGCAATACCAACTGCTTTCTGGAGTTTCAAATTTACCAGTCAACACAGCGCTTAAAGCCAACATCCAGAAAACATTGTTCTGGAGTCTCTGGAGCCCCTTCCTGGGGATCTTGCAGCAAAACAGATGGCTTGGCTAGTTGGCCACCTGAAGAGTGTTTGGCCAAGGATGCCAGTGAAGAAGTTCTTAGGGTGCTGGGAGCAAGAAGTTAGGATTTAACTTGGGACCCAGGGAATATAGAGATAAGGTCTGGGCAAGTTAGGAATCTGAGATCCATTGGAGCAAAGAAACCCAAGGGGTCAGGCAGGATGCAGCTGCAATCAGGCAGCCCCTTTATGGAGCATCTGCAGGAGAATCCAATAGGATCCTACTTCTTCCTCCTTCCATATAGTTAGATTGTGAACTATTTGAGGTCTGGGATGGCCTTCTTTTTATATTTGTACCCCCAGTCTTAATCCAATGATTGGCACATGGTAAATGCTTAATGAATGTTTTTCATTCATCCAGTAGCCTCCTAATTGTTCTTCCTATTTTAACATCTCCTCCCTCCAATCCAGCCTCCACACAGCTACCAAATTGATACACAGAAAGTAAGGGTCTGACCACATTGCTTCCCAAGAAGTTTCCATAATTTTCTGTTGTTCTTTCTAGGATAAAATCTGAACTGCTCTGTGTGGCATTGAATGCCCTGAACACCTAGGATCCAATTAATCTTTCCAAATTCACACTGTTGCCCTCGCACATTATCTATTCCCATCAAACTCACCTGCTTGTAATATTTTATCCCTTCCATTTCCAACACCTTTGCTCAGGAGACCAATTAAACTTCGAAGACCTTCTCTTCCTAAACTCTACCCCTGGACTCCCTAGCTCTCTTCAAGGCTCAGTCCAAGGGCTACCTCCTACTAAATGAAACTCATCCTTACAAATGGAATTTTTCTTGAAGTGATAAGCAGTATCTATCTAAAACCATCAGCAAACATTATATGTAATGGGGATAAGCTTCAAACCTTCCCAATAAGATCAGGGGTGAAGTAACGATTCCTATTATCATTAATATTCAATATAGTACTAGAAATGTAAGCCTTAGTAATAAGAGCAGAAAAAGAAATTGAAGAAATTAGAATAGGCAATAAGGAAACAAAACTATCACTCTTTGCAGATGCTATAATGGTATACTTAGAGAATCCTAGAGAATTAACTAAAAATCCATTTGAAATAATTAACAGCTTTAGCACAACTCATTAGTATTTCTACAGCAAAGCCCAGTGGCAAGAGATAGAAAGAGAAATTCCACTAAATATAACTGTAGATAATATAAAATATTTAGCAGTTTGTCTGCCAAGACAAGTTCAAGAACTATATGAATGCAATTTAAAAACTTTTTGCACAAATAAAGTCAGATCTAAATAATTGGGATGATATCAATTACTCATGGATAGGCTGGGTTAATATAATAAAAAAATGACAATTCTTCCTAAATTAATTTACTTATTCAATGCCATAACAATCAAACTACCAAAAAATTGTTTTAGAAAGCTAGAAAAAATAATAGCAAAATTCACCTGGAAGAACAAAAGGTCAAGAATATCAAAGGAAGTAATAAAAAATGCAAAGGAAGGTGGCCTAGTCATACCAGATCAAAAATTATTTTATAAAGTGGCAATCATCAAAATCATTTGGTACTGCCTAAGAAACAGTGGTGGATCAGGGGGATAAGCTAAGTACACAAGATGCAGTAGTCAATGACTATAGTAATCTACTGTTTGATAAACTCAAAGACTGTAGGTTTTGGGATAAGAACTCACTTTTTGACCAAAAAATAGCATGGCAGAAATTAGGCATAGAACAGCATCTCAAAGCCTACACCAACATAAAGTCAAAGGAACATGATTTTATAAATATCACTTTTTAAATAAATTTTTTATAAATAAAGGGTGATACCATAAGCAAATTAGGAGTGCAAATCTATGAAATAGGAAAGAATTTATGACAAAACAGGAGATAGAGAACAATATGAAATGAAAAATGGATAATTTTATTACATTAAATTTTAAAAGGTTATATACAAACAAAGCCAATGCAACCAAAGTTAAAAAGAAAGCAAAAAAGCTGGGAAACAATTTTTATAGACAGTGTTTCTGATAAAGGCTTCTTTTCTCAATTACATAGAGAATATAGAGAGTTAATTACAAGAATATAAGTCATTTTTATTGACATATGGTCAAAGGATATGAAGAGGGAGTTCTCATAGTAAGAAATTAAAACTATAGTCATTTTAAAGTACACTAACTCACCAATGATTAGAGAAATGCAAATTAAAACAACTCTAAAGTGCCACCTCACATCTATCAGATTGACTGATATAATAGAAAAGGAAAATGATAAATGTTCAGAGGATGTGGGAAAATTATTAGTGGAGTTGTAAAAATGATCCAATTATACTGGAGAACAACTAGCAATTATGCCCAAAGGGCTATAAAACTGTGCATAACCTTTGATCCAGCAATACCATTATGAGGTCTGTATTCCAAAGAGATCATAAAAAAGGAAAAGGACAAAATTGTTTATAGTAGCTCTTTTTATGGTGGCAAGAATTGGAAATTGAGGGGATGCTCATCACTTGGGGAATGACTGGACAAAATGTGGTATATGAATGAATACTATTGTTCTTTAAGAAAAGATGACCAGGCAGATTCCAGAAAAACCTGGAAAAATACTTGTATGAACTGATGCAGTGTGAAAGGAACAGAACCAGGAAAACATTGTACACATTAACAACAACATTGTACAATAATCACTAGACTTAGCTCTTCCCAGCAATACATTTTTCTGAATTCCCAAAGACTCATCATGGAATATGCTATCCACATCCAAAGAAAGAACTATGGAGTATGAATGCAGATAAAAGTATACTGTTTTTACTTTTTGTTGTTGTTGTTGTTCTGATTCTTCTTTCACAATATGAGTAATGTCTAAATATGCTTAATATGATCAAACATGTATAACCTATATCAGATTGTTTGCCATCTTGAGGAGGGGGGAGAGCAAGTAGGGAAAGGAGAAAAAAATTGGAAATCAAAATCTAATAAAAGTGAATGTTGATGTATAAGACTGCCTGCCATCTAGGGAGAGGGTGGAAGGAGAGAAGGGGAAAGTTAGAACAGAAGTGAGTGCAAGGACAATGTTGTAAAAATTACCCATGCATATGTTCTGTCAATAAAAAGCTATAATTTTTTTAAAAGTGAATGTTGAAAACTCTTTTTACACATACTTGAAAAAAATACTATTAAGTGGAATAAAATAAAATAAAAACAAAGTTTAAAAAACCACCTGTATCCTTTAACTATCCATAAATAATATCTAAAGGTATGCTGCATTGAATTTAACAGCAAGATTCTAAGATTTCATGAGAGTAAGATTAGAAAAGAGAGCAGTGTGGGCAGAGAAAAGGATAACTCAGGATTTTGCTTCAGTCACTTGTTCCTATGTCACATGGGCAAAAAGAAGGGAACTTTTGAGAAGGCATCTTCATCACAATCACGGAAGCTGGGGCTGGAAGAGATTTTAAATTCCATCTAGCCCAATTCCCTCACTTTACAGATGAGGAAACTAAAGCCCAAGGAGAGAAAGTGATTTGCTTAAAATCACACAACCAGTCAATATTTGAAGGGAGATCCCTGGTTCCTGTGCCTTTCCCATTATACCACACAGTTCTCCTTTCAAGCATTGAAGACTCCACCCTAGAAAATGTGTCACAGTGAAAAAGAACAGTGCTCATAAGCTCCTATCACAACAACCCCAATGACTCAGGAAAGAATCCAAAATCAAATTTGCCCCTGGGTCAATTATCAATCATCATTTCAGACCCCCTTCCAATTCATGGGATGTTTGATCATCTCCCCTCCATTAACAGTCACTTCCTGAACACAGGAAAACAATCCTCCCTTTGCACCTATCATGTGTCCTGTTTATTTATGGAGTGCACATCACTGGCCCCCAAAGGATCCGCAGAAAGTCAGCAGGCCCCATAGAGCTGGCAGCCTCATTAGCTACCCATCTGACTCATCAGAGCCAAAAGGGCTAGCTAAGACATATCACCTTACCAGGTTAAAGAAGGGGAGCCCAAAACAAGCTCCCCGAAGTCTCCAGAGAGCCCCGTCTCTAGGTGCCAGAGGCAAAGATCCATTACTCAGCCCTAGGAGAAAAAAAAAAAAAAAAAAAACATGCTGGGTTTCCTAATCCTGCCAACCCTCTTCAAAATCAGAGTCCCAGGCTCTGACTGAATGTCTTTAAAGCTCTTTGGGGGAATTGGCAGTAGGATAACTCCTCTCCCTCAAAAAAAATTTGAATTTTTCCTTTCTATATCTTTTTAACTTCTGGAAACTGTGCTCCACTGACACATGACTTCAAGTACAAAAAAAGTAACTGATTTAAGAGTATGACCTTCCACCCTTCTTTTCTAAATTATGGGACTTAGCCAATGGGAGGGCCAGCCTCAGAGCCTCCATGAGCTCTTCCTGCTGACAGTCCATGGGAAAGCAGCTGAGGAGCTTACTTCCAGAAAGCTGTGATGATATATGCTAGAAAATGAAGAAATTGAGGAGATTAGGACAGCAAGTGGGTACATGTGGGAATTGAGTGAACCACACTGATTCCATCCTGTTGACTCAATTCTGGAGTAGCTTAATTTCTATTCAATTATGGGTTTAGCTCAAATTCTGTCCTGTGAGAAAACTTATTTAATTGTGGGAACTGAGAGAAAACCTTATAGTACTGTTTGAATCTACCCCTCTGTGTCTGGGAAGCCGAACCCCCTCTCTCTGCTGCTTAGAGACACTTAACTGAGGACTGAGGCTATGCTGACCAGACCAAAGGTTGATGCAAGGAGTTTTCTCACCATCATATATCTCAAGCAACCCATATGTGCTGTCTGAAAACTGGCCCCATACTGATCAGTCAGTTATTGTTCCCATGTTCCTTTGTTCACAGACACTTGCAGGGAAAGAATTATTTTCTTAATTCAGGTTATTGCACCTGCTCACTCTTCTATTCTCCACACTTCCTCCTGGAAATTCCCTTATTTTTCTTCTAATTAGAAATCAAATTATCTAATGTATTGTTTCCCTTTAATTAATTGACTTTATTTGATTGATTGTTTTTAATATATAAAAATGTCTCCTTTTGTAACCCTAAACTGAGGAAGGGGCCTAATCCTGATTTCTTAGGCAACTGGCATGTACTGCTTAATAAATTGATGGATTTGTAAGATCAACCTTTGATTCCACAGTTTCTCCCACCACAAAAGGCTCTTCTACGAGATTTGGAGTGAGTACAAGTATCCTGATTGTTTCCAGGCCTCTTTTACCACATGAAAAAAAAAGCAGTCTTTGGGTTGCTGGTCCATCCAAAAGGTGTAAACAAGCCGTATATTTTCTCTTTCCTGGCTGCCTACATTCAAGCCTTAAAATGGGGACAGTGGTTACTACCACATGGCCCACAAATGTGCAACTTTGATGTTACTTCTCACTCTATTGTGTCACTCCTTCTTGTTCATGGGAGTAGGGGAATGGAGGCGACTCCAATCTTGGTGAACTTGGAACGTCCAAGAAGAAAAAATGCCAGAAATCTGGTAGTTGGAGTCTTGCCCAAATCTGCCAAAAGTTTAGCACAGTTGAGAAAACAGCAGAGGCCCTGAAAAGTGATTCTTCTTGGCTTTCTTCGATCCACTAGTGGCTGAAGCTCCGTATGTACCTAATAGCTATTTGGAAGTGAACTTGATTGCTTTGTAAAAACTGTTTTAAGTTTGAGCCCATTCTCCCTATTGCCTGAGATAATATAAAGGAGAGCATTGTTTCTACTTTCATATTTGTTGTATCTTCTCAGTAGTTCTCATTTTGTACAAACTAATTGATATTAATTGGTTAAATTATATAGGAGCACTAATAACTGTAGAATTTTGATGATTCAAGGGAGAATAGTATCACTGGCAATCAGTGTTGAGTAGACATACTGAAATGGGGGCTTGGCAAGACAGCTTTAGAGAATTGTGCCCAATCCCCTCACAGGTACCCCTCAAAGCCTGAGACTTGGCTCATCAGTGTACGTGAAAAAGACTATATTTTCATGCTTTAATAGGTTCGTGATGCCATTGATAAAAGTCAATTCCAACAGAATTGATTCCAGTCTGTGTTTTTATAGCTCTTGTCTACATCTTCCCATAAATCTCCCATAAGGGGAGCACCCAGTATTCTAGGGGCTTTCTTTATATTTCTTGATATCATACAGACTAACTGTTGTTTGTTCCTAGCCCTTTCCCAGGACTCTCCATCTTTATTTTCTGATCAGACTTTTTCTGACAACCTCCTTTATTTACGCCGATTGTCTTCTCCAATTGCTCATGTGTAATGTGTTTGCCATCTGCTCACACCCACCATGTCCCTCTGTGCTGCCCTTTGGCCGGTCCTCTGTCTCATGGTGTCATAGACAATCGTGTTCCATGACTCAGAACTACACTGAATCATTAGAAAAAATATGGAAATGGAAAAATGAGTGTTTTGGAGAGAAGCCTAGGGTCATTAAAAGAATTGAATCAATTCCTAATGGCAAGAAATAGAAAATATGGACTCTTCCTTTAATGTCCTGTGCTGGATTTCCACCAGAACAAGACCTCATGTCACTGAATTAGAGACCCAAGCACCTAGAACAGATTGTTGTCTCACCATCATCTGCCCCAGATCAGCTGTGTGACCAAGGGCAAGTCCCCTAACACCTCTGATTTTTCTTTTCCTCATTTGTAAAATGAGAGGGATGGATGGACTCAATGTCCTTTAAAGTCCCTTCTCGTTCTAGATCTACAATTCTATGAGCCTGAGTGATTCATTCCTCATCTGTGGGTCTCAGTTTCCTTATCCTTAAAATGAAGAAGTTGGTCTTTAAGATCTCTTAAAGCTCTGAATCTATTGTAAAAGATTGCCATCCCAGGACTCCTGATTTATCTCCAGGGAATAATATCTATCCTGTTACAGTGGAATGAGCGCTGGTTCTAGTTTAGAGGACCTGGGTTCAAATCTTGCCTCTGACACTAAGAAGAAAGCAAGATTGTCACCTTGGACAAGATACTTAAATTCTCCAACCTCAGTTTCCTCCTCTATAAAATGAGGAGAGTGGGAAAGATGGCATGTGTGGGGACTTCTAATCCCGTGGTAGGTTTGTGATGCTATGATCTGTCAAAAAGGCTCTTCCTAGCAGCTGTGGAAGCAGCAGGCTGAGGGTTATTTTAAACTGAGAAACCTTATTTCCTTAGCAACATGGGCCCCATTTGTAGCCGCATCTACAAGGTTGAAAATAAAGCTGGCAGGTGCACTGAAGGGCTCTCCAGCCTCTGAGGCTTCAATTAAATGGGCCAGAACTGAAGAGTCAGCACTCTGTTCCTGGCTGGCTCTAGCAGCAGGCAGCCCACAAACTGCCTATTTCAGCCTCTGTGAATCCTCCCATATGCCTCTATTGGTCAGGCTTGTCTGAGCTTGTTTCTCATGAAAGCCTGACTTTCTGGCCAAGAAGAGTTGGTTTACACTGCTCAAAATCAGAAATCTATTCCAATGGAAGCATCCTTTTTAGTCAACTTTAAGCCTGGAGGTAAGAAGATCTGTATTTAAATGTAACTTTAAGGTTTTGCAAGGGTCAGTGTTGAAAAACTACCCATGCCTCTGTTTTGTAAATAAAAAAGCTCTAATAATAATAATAAATAAATGTAACTTTAGTCACTGGTTAGCTGTGTGACCCTGAACAAGCACCTAACCTCTGTCTGCCTTAGTTTCTGCAACTGTAAAATGGGGATCACAATAGCAACTACCTCTCAGGACTGCTATGAAGATCGAATGAGATGGATGCATAAAGTGCCTCTTAGTACAGTGCCTAGCACTTAGTAGACATTTAAATATTTCTTCCCAGGGGGGCAGTGGATAGAGCATCATCTCTGAAGTCAGGACAGCCTAAGTTCAAATCCAGCTTCAGACACTTAACATGTACTAGCTGTGTGACTCTGGCAAATCAACCCCAACTGCCTCACACAGAAAAACAAAAAAACAAATAAATAGATAGATGTTTGTTCCCTTCATTTCAATATCAAGTTTATAGAACAGGGATAACTGGCAGAGAGAGGAATCACAAGTCTTGGGGATAATGGTCCTGATTCACATGACTGAAAGAAATGATGAAACCCAAATTTCCCTTTTTTAAACCCACTGGTCACAAGTTCAGAATTCCTGGCTATTATGGATCTCATTCCTTTATCTCAAGAAGACTGCTTAGAAAAAAGCTGATACAAAATCAAAAGAAACTTCTTGGAGAATATTGTACATAGCAACAAGGTTACGTGATGATCCACTGTGATGGACTTGGCTCTTTTCAATTCCAATAGACTTGGAATGGAAAGTGCCATATACATCCAGAGAGAGAACTATGGATACTGAATGTGGATAGAAGTGAAGTTTTTTCTTTTTGTTTGTTTATTTTGTTTTGTTTTGTTTTTTGCTGAGCTATTAGAGTTAAATGACTTGCCCAGAGTCACACGGCTAGTGTCTTGAGGTCAAATTTGAACTCAGGCCCTCCTGACTTCAGAGCTGGTGCTCTATGCACTGCGCTTTCTAACTGTCCCTGAAGCAAAGTATTTTTACCTTGTTTGTTTATTTGCTTGCTTGCTTTTTCTTTCTCATGATTTTTCTTCCCTTTTGGCCTGATTTTTCCTGTATAAAATTGCGAATATGGAAATATGTTTAAAAGGATTATACCTACATCAGACTCTTGCTGCCTTGGGGAGGGAGAGGTAAGGGAGAAAGGAAGAAAAATTTGGAACATAAAGTCTTACAAAAACGAATGTTGAAAACTATCCTTACATATATTTGGAAAACTAAAATACTATTGGGGGTGGGGGGAGAAGTTTCCCAGGACCAGTGTCTTCTAAAGTGCTTGCCAGTCAGGCAATTGTCCAGCAGATGCCACTGTTGACCTCAGAGGCCTTCTCAGCAAAGAATGATCAGAAGATGAAGGGATTACAAATTTAGAGCGTCTGGGGACTTCAGATGCCATCTAGTGATGAAGAATAGATGAGGAAGCAGTGGCCTGGAATGATTAAACAACTCGCCCAAAAGTTATACTGTTGACAGAGAATCGGAAGGAGATATAGAGAAAAAAATGCAACAGATATTTTTAAAGCATTTAATAACCAGATATTGATAAAAAAGCAAGATAGTACCTACCCTCAAGGAACTTACAGGCTAATGGGGAAAGATAATACTTATTAGGGTTCAGAAAAATAGAAGAGGCACAGAGAGAAGAGGTATTTGCTATTACTGCACCAGATATATTTGCAAAACATATCTCAGGCCCTTTATAAAAGGTTCAGGGAAAGAATTTACCCATGAAAAGAAGAAGGTCCAGGACAGAGGATTCCCAGCATGTCAATTCAACTGGAGAAAGGATGGAAGTGGAATCCCAGGAGAATCCAATTAAAAGAGACAAGATTTAAACCCCTATCTTCTGATCCCCAATTAGCATCCTTCCCACATGCTATACTGACTCCCTTGTTCCTGATACTGAATCATTTGCGAATTTAGAAGATTTCATTATTTCACAATATCTATTTTTTGATTTAGGATGCTGAAAATGTTCCTAATGAAAATGTTTCTAATATTAAAATGTCAGTTGCAAAAAGGGAATTGGGGCTTATATTAACTTGTGCCTGAGACTTGTCCCTGTTGCTCCAGTTATGGAGGCTAAGTCCCAAAATACTGCAAAGGAACTGGTGGGATACACCAAGCATTCTTGCTTTATCTACACTAGCCTGCTGGAATTCTGGAATAAGCTACAGTACCCCTGAGCTGAGAAAATAACAAGAATTAGAGGTTACTCAGAGATTTTCCTTTCTGATTTGTTTTATTATGATTTAGCTCAACTGTGGAAACAAAGGTGGAACTGTAGTACTAAAAGCCATAAAAGGGTAAATTTAACATTCTGACAGAGGTGTAAATAAGGTGTGGTGACTGGATCATTTTCCCAGAACACAATGATAACACTTGCTATTTTTCAGTAGCATAGAAACACCAACAAAGCCATAAAAAGGTAAATCTGATATTCTGACAGAGGTATAAATAAAGCCTGGTGATTGAATCTTTTTCTCAGGACCCAATGATAACACTTGTTATTTTTCAGCAGCATAGAAACAACCAAGCTTGCCCCTTTAGCTAGCATGAATGATTACTTAAATTAGGAAGCTACTAGATGGCAGATCTAGATGAACACCTTTGAAAGCTGTTCTTCAACTCATGTTCAACAGTTTTGCGTCAATGACCCAGGATCTTTTTCTTGCCTTTGTGTAGAGGGTTTCACATCTCTTACTCCTGGATTCCCCAACCCCGCTCATCACAACCTCCTCCACCCACTCCAACCCCAACCCCTCCATATGCATACCCTTCACTATCACGTAACTGAAGATACATTTCAAGATGTTAGCCTTAAGCATCATTTGTGATACTTGCCCCACCCACATAAATACATGTATTCCAGAGAAGCAGGGAGGTATATGAATTAATTGATTGATAAATTAATTGTTGAATTAGTCACTTGGTTGGCATTTATTAAGTACTCAGTGCTAGGTTGATTGCTCTTGGTTCTCAAAGAGAATCAAAATGACATTACTATGTTAGAGTCAAGTTAGTGTATCTGACTGTAGCTGATCAGACCAATAGAAACTCAGAATGCCGTCCCAGATCAGACACAAAAGTCCCCATGAACATTTGGGGTAAATTCTTTAATTTTGCACATTTCATGTTTCTTCTTCTTCAATTCTGCTTTGCTGGTAGAGCACAGGAGCTTCTCTGATGAGGGCATGCTATGCTGGACAGTCTTGTACCAGGTACTTAACCTCCATCTACCTCAGTTTCTGCGACTGTAAAATGAGGATCATAATAACAATTAGCTCTCAGGGCTTCTGTAAAGTTTGAATGAGACAGAATTTATAAAGTGTCTCTCAGGACTATGCTGAAGATAACAAGACAAAATTGAGACAATCCCTGCCCTCAAAGAGCTTGTAGTCTAAGAAGCCTCAAGGTGGCACTCCAGAAGTAGGCAAAATGCCACCTTGCAGAAAATTTCAAAGAAATGAGAGGCAAAGAAGTGAAAGCATCAAGATCTTTTCAGAGTTTAGCTAAGAAAAGAGAGTTCTTGGATGATTGCTAGCTGTGGTTGTAGAATGCAGGGAGGGCTGTATGGTTTTGTTTGTTTATTTAGGTTGGTAAAATACTCAAGTATGTGTACAAACAATTGTAGATAGGGAGAGTTTCAGGATTAACAAGAAAGTGGAGATCATGAAGGAAGTACCTCATTGTTCAACTGAACTTCTCTCTCCAAAGTTATCAAAGATCTCAAAATGCCAATGGTTTGGTTTTCCACCCACATGATGAGTCTGCAACACTGGATACTGCTAACCTTCCTGCACATTCTCTTCTCTCCCGGCTTTCAGGATCCTCCAATCTCTTAGTTACCCTTTTACCTCTCGGTTTCCTTTTCTAGATCTGTATCCAGGTTGTACCTATTAATTATCAGTGTCTGCCAGAGTTCTTTACCGGGACTTCATCCTTTTTCTCTCTATACTCTCTCACTTGGCTATCTAGTCAGATCCCATAAACTCAATCTGATGTTGATTATACTCCAAATCTATATCTTAGACCCTCTGGCCCATGGGCCAGATGCGACCTGCTGAGGATGTTTATGCGGCCTGTGGATTTATGGCAAATGGGCTGAGGGGAGGAGACAGAGTGTAAGCTTTTGTTTTTATTCTAGTCCGGCCCTCCCACAGTCAGAAGGACAGTGAAATGGCCCCCTCTCTTAGACTCTTAGACCTTAATTTCTCTCTTGTCCTCCAGATATCACTAACTGCCTTTTTTAATATTTTACCTAGATATGTCATAGTTGCCTCAAATGCTGAAGTTCTTTGGCAATGGACAAGTGACAAAGCAACAGATGTGGAGACATTGAGAGCTATCGTCATAACAGATATATATGGTCCAGGCCATAGGGTTTTTTCTCACTACAATGAAGCAGCAGTGGGATTTGGCATTCCTGGATGTCTAAGAAGCTTTTTTGAAGGACCATACTGCTCATCTCCTGGCAGGAAGGAGCCAGAAAAGGTGCCCTAAAAATTGTCTTCTTCACCTAACCTTTGCCTGCTTAGCGTGGCAGGCAGGGATACCACTCTTAAGTCAAAACATACCAAAAAAAAACTTTTGTGAAGATGATTGCAGTCACCATTGGAACATGCACACACTTATGGGCAACATGAAATTCAGTAGTTCTGAAAGATGAACAACTCTTGTTGTAAGAGAACTCAGCAATTATCACATCCAAATAGCAGACCTGAGTAAAACAAGGCTGGCAAATGAAAACCAGCTCACCAAAATCAGAAATGTATACACATTCTTCTAAGAGTGGCCTCTGGGATGAGGAGCATTATGAAACTGGCATGGGTTTTGCAATCAAATTCAATTTAGTCAAAAAGTTCATATGCATCCTAAAAGGTGTGAAAGATAGGCTCATGACAATGGCACTTGGAGGAAAATATCATACCATCAACATCAGTGCATATGCTCCTACTATGATATACCCTGATAAGGTAAAAGAAAAAGTTTTTGAAGGCCTGGAGACCCTCATCATCAATGTACCAAAAGAGGACAAACTTGTAATTCTGTGTGACTTTTACACCAAAATAGGAACAGACCTGTCAGGAGTCCTTGGGAGAAATGGAGTTGGAAACAGTATTAGTAGTGGTCATTTACTATGGAAGACTTGTGTGTCTCGAGACTTTCTCATCATCACCACTGTTATCCATTTCAATAAATGCAATAAAAACTCCATGAATGCATTCTCACAGCAAACATTGACATTTAATAGACTAAGAGACAAGAAAGATGTGAGAGTGACCAAGGCAACATGTGGCACAAAGTACTGGACCGATTATAGACTTATCCTCTCCAAGCTAAACATAAAGCAGCAGCTCCAAGGCAAGACAACTATTAGAAGAATCAACATCAACAGATAAGAGCACTTCTCCATGCATGAACAATTTGTTGATAACTTGGAGGGAAACATACAATTAGCAACAGTGGAGCAGGAAGGAGTTGGCAGCTTTCGGAGATTTGGTATATGGCACTGTATTTTCACTCATCTGGGCCAGAATATTTACAAACATCAGGACTGGTTTGATACAAGTGATAGGAAAATTCAGAAGCTACTAAGTGGAAAAACAAGAACTCCACAGTTTACCAGCAGGATAGATCATCCATCTCTGAGAAGGTAGAGTTTAACTCCATCAAAAGTAAAGTGGAAGCAAAGCTTAAAGAGGTGCAGGATTATTGGCTCAGTAAGAAGGCGGGTGAGATTCAGTTTTACACTCATAGTAACAATCCAAAGTGCTTCTACAATGCTATAAAGGCTATTTATAATTTAAAATCTTTGGTGTATCTCAGCTGCTCGATGCTAATAGAGCCCCACTGATCAGTGATAAGAGCATGATCCTGGAGAAATGAAATACTTCCTTAGTGTTCTTTATATACCATTATCAATCAATACTGAAGCCTCAGGTAGAAGACAATCCCTCTCTAACCAAACTTCCAATTAAAAAAGAAGTTTTAAATGTCATTAGATTCCTCTTACATAGCAAAGCATTTGGTTTTGATTTCATTCAAGCATAAATCTAGAAGACAAAATGTCCATTGTTTATATAAAAACTAGCTGAAATATTCTGGGTTATATGGAAAGACAAGGTTATCTCTGATAAAGCAGGCTTCCATTGATCATTTGTACAAAGAAAAAAGAAATAAGTTGTCCTGTGTCAAATACAGGGAATACTCTCTTAGTTTTTGCCAGCAAGATTTTTGCCACAATTCTCCTTAATTAGCTGATCCTTCACCTGAAAGATGGTCATCTACCTAAGAGTCAGTATAGTTTCAGAAAGTCCTGAAGAATAGTCGACATGTGCTACTGGGTTTGTATCCCAAAGAGATCTTAAAGAAGGGAAAGGGACCAGTATGTGCATGAATGTTTGTGGCAGCCCTCTTTGTGGTGGCCAGAAACTGGAAACTACTGGATGCCCATCAATTGGAGAATGGCTGAACAAGTATTGGTATATGAATGTTATGGAATATTATTGTTCTGTAAGAAATGACCAACATTGACCTGCCATCTGGGGCAGGGGGGAAGGAGAGGAAAAATTGGAACAAATGGTTTGGCAGTTGTCAATGTTGTAAAATTACCCATGCAAATATCTGGTAAATAAAAACTATTAAATAAAAAAAAAAAAAAAAAGGAAAGGAAAGACCAACAGGATGATTTCAGAAAGGCCTGGAGAGACTTACATGAATTGATGCTGAATGAAATGAGCAGGACCAGGAAATCCTTGCATACTTCAACAACAATACTATATGAGGATCAATTCTGATGGATGTGGCCATTTTCAACAACGAGATGAACCAAATCAGTTCCAATAGAGCAGTAATGAACTGAACCAGCTACTCCCAGTGAAAGAACTCTGGGAGATGATTATGAATCACTACATAGAATTCCTAATCCCTCTAATTTTGTCCACTTGCATTTCTGATTTCCTTCACAGGCTAATTGTACACTATTTCAAAGTCCGATTCTTTTTGTACAGCAAAACAACTGTTTGGACATGTATACATATATTGTATTTAATTTATACTCTTAACATTTAACATGTATTGATCAACCTGCCATCTGGGGGCGGGGGGGGGGGAGTGTAACATGCCCTCTTGGCAGTTACAGTTACCAGTCTGTCCTAGGCCCAACAGAGTACCTTTGACCACTGACCTTTGCAGTATCAACTCTACCAGGCTCACCTCCTCTGAGGCCTTCAAAGGTCTCTGGCCACAATCTCTTGAATCTATAATTTAATAACCGGTAACGCACTCAAGAACAGCCACGTGTAATCTTAAAAATCTTTATTATACCTACTCACATAATGCCCTGACTTGATGCCCTGACTTGTTAGTTCCCTAGTGAACACCTGGTCAGAAGACCCACGTATTCACTACCAAACTCCTTACCTCTTTCAGCTATCCATCTGCTTGGCTTGGCTCAGCTACCCCAGGTTAGGGAGCCAGGTTAAAGAGCACCAGGTTAAAGAGAGTGACTGCTGTCTGTCGTGGGCTTATAAAGGGCCTGTGAGGTCACACACACAGTCAATCAGCGAAAGAGTCGTCACCCTTTATGAAGCTATCTCAATATGGTCAGGATCCCACCCACAGGGCAGTCCTAATATCCACAGAGATTACTTCTGGGCCACTCAGTCTCCTATTGCTCTGTGGTACTGCCCATTTAAAGGGCCCTTACAATTCTCTTCTCTTGTTTTGCGGGAACTGCATCCTTACAAGGGAGGAAAGGAGGGGGAAAATTAGAACAAAAGGTTTGGCAATTGTCAATGTTGTAAAATTACCCATGCATATATCTGGTAAATAAAAACTATTAAAATTTTAAAAAATTAAAAAAAAAAAAAAAAAGAATAGTCAACATGGAGTTTGTTGCCCAATAACTCCAGGAGATATGTACAGAACAGAACAAAGGTCTGTTCCCAATGTTCATCAATCTGACCAAGACCAAGTCACGGGTGTTTGTGAAAGATCATAGTGAAATTTGGTTGCCTGAAGAAGACCACAGTATTCTCCATCAGTTTCATGATGCCATGCTTACATGGGTTCTGGATAATGAATGATGCTCTTAAGCTTTCCCAATCACCAATCAAATCAAGCAGAGCTTTGTTCTTGCTCCTGTGTTTTTTGACGTTTTTCAATGATGTTGTCTAACACCTTCAACAAGGATGAAAACAAGGTCAACTCCCACAAAATGGTAAATTATTTAATTTTAAAAGGCTATAAGCATCCAGAAAGAGGTGTGTGGGGACTGAATGTAAATCACAACACAGCATTTTCACCTTTTTTCATTGTTTACTTGCATTTCATTTTCTTTCTCATTTTTTTCTTTTTTGATCTGATAATTGTGGAAATATGTATAAAAGAATTATAAAATTTTAACATATATTGGATTACTTGCTATCCAGAGGAAAGGGTGGAGAGAAAGGAGAGAAAAAATTTGGAACACAAGGTTTTGCAAGAGTCAATGTTGAAAACTATGCATATATTTTGAAAAGAAAAAGCTAAAAGCTAAATTAAAAAAAGAACAGACACATAAAAAAGGCTATAAAATAACACTAAAGTAGGAGGAGAGATGATGTGTGACTTTTTGTTCATAGTTGATTGTTCACTGAGTCTGAGATGCAAGAATGGATCAATTCTCTGCCACTAATTTTAGTGTGCTAATTTTAGCCTGCCAATTAACACCAAGAAAACACCACCAGACAGCACCATTTATATGTGGAACCAGTGGTTACAACAAATGGAGAAATATTAAACACTATACATAAGTTCACTTACCTTGCAATATACTTTTCAGGGATGTACACATAGATTATAAGGTTGATATATGCACTGTCAGAGCTAGTTCAGTGCTTGGGAGGCTTCAAAGAAAAGTATAGGAGAGGACAAGTATTAGACTAACTATCAAACTGAAAGTTTCAGGGATATTATCATTCTTATTTTATAGTTAAAGAAACTGAGGCAAACAGAAAGCTAAGGGACTTATCCAGGGTCATACAGCTAGGATGGCCATTTGTCAGGTAGATGGTAGTGGGAGCTCATTTTCAGGTATGGATTAGGTTAGATAGTCACTGACTTCCTCACTTCATTGAAATTCTGTAATCCTAACTCATATATGGATTTGATTAGATAAGTTCTAAGAATCCTTCTAGCTCAGAGATTCTGTGACCGGCAGAAAGGAGAGAGAAGAAGTGAATATGGGTATAGTTTTTACAGAATCTATATGCTTCATTTATTTTGAAATTTCTTTCCATGGACAGTATAACAGAAAAATTTCTGGATTTTTTGTCAGGAACTTTGCACATTCCTTCTCTTCTCATGGAGTCCCTCAACCCCATTAAGTCACTATTGTTAACCCACTTTTGTTAGGTAGGAAATTAAGCTGCTAAAAAGTCAGGGCTCGGTTCAAGATCATATCCCAAATCCAAAACAAACTTCAGCTGGAGAAGACTCAAGATCTTTGTCAGTTGCCTGGATCTCTTAGTCACAGTGCCAGTCTTGATTAACCTACATGTTCCAAGCAAGAGATGAGATCTGAATTTCAACTAGAGTACCAATGTTAACAGACTGATCAGCACCACTTGACTAGAATAAATCTAACATTTTATTTCATTGAATGCCAAAGGAAAATGAATGCTTTCCAAGGCAAGGCAATGCTTCTGTTAAGACTGACGTGACCCACTAATAATCCCAAGGTGACCCAACCAACCAGACAGTCACTGCAAAGGCAAGTTTTAACTTACTTTCCAGGAAGAACTCAACAGGACAGTGGGGTATTGGACAACACCAAAATCAATTGGATCTCATCTATAGAGACAAAGACAGAGTTATCCATCAATTTTGCCTGGTTCTAGTCATTGAATCCTAAGTGAATTTAAAACAGATCCACAATGATCCCAGCTCTCTGCTATTCCTCAGAGAATTGATGGGATGGATCTAAGGGGAAAGGTTAAATGTAAGTATTCTGGAATACCTAGAAACTGTCCCCCTCAGAGGATTATGAGATCCCAGAGCAACAGTTTAGCCTCAGTTTCCTTTTCCATAAAATGAGGATAATAATAGCACTTATCTCAAGGAATTATTGTGAAACACAATACTGTTTATGTAGCAGGGGCCATTTTTCTGCCTCTATCCTCCCATAGAACATGCTCAGAATTGCTCTTACTAGTTCTTTGTACTATGTGAATATCAATCTTAAATCCACAGGAGAATGTAATTCAAAAAGGACAGGAACTGATTAGAGATGTTCTGCAAAAAGTGGTAAACTTGGAAGAAAGTAGAGGAGGAGGAGTGAAGCAGAAGATCTGAGTTCAAATCCGAGTTCTGTGACTTACTCCCTATGTGATCTGTGGAACTCAGTTTCCTCATCTAAAAAAGGAAGGAATTAGACTAATAGCCTCTAAATGAGTAAAGAAAGCCTGATTCTCAGGTACACTATCTGATACATATTGACAAGTGCTTAACAAATGCTTAATCAATTCAATCAATAAAAAAGAAAATCATAGCATGCCAGAGATTAGAAAGGCTACTTATACAGGGTACAGAGTACAAAGATCATTGATTTGGAGGTGAAGGCCCCAAGTTCAAATTTTGATTTTGTGAGATCTTGAGCAGATCTTGTCTCATCCGGGCTGAAGTTTCCTCATCTATAAAATTAGAAAATTGGGAGATCAGCCAAAATAGTGCAATAGTCATGGGAACTCAAGCCAGCTTGCTCTGTCCCAAAGACCAAAATTCCTTAATCCATTCTGAGATCATTTCTCCAAATCTTTCCCGACATTGTCCTTCAAGTATTTTTCCAGCTCTTCCCTGACTTTGTCCTTATCTCCAACTCCTCCTTGATCTTATTCTTCAAGCAGTCTTTTCTACTCCTCCCTAATCTTATCCTTCAAGCACATCTCCCCAACTGTTTTTCAAAACATCCCTTATTTCCTCAACTTCCTGGTTTTTCCCTTTCCTTCTATTTATAAAAATCACCCCTTCCCAAAGTATGGCATAATCATATGTGGATTTTGTCCAAAACCTTTATTCATTAATAATAATTCATTGTGATTCTTCACAATCTTTGTGCCTCATCTTTTCTCTCCCAAATCTTGTTACATGGCCACATCAATAGGAAAAAACAGCACAGCTCAATTCCCTTGACAATGACATTGCTAAGTATAACAAAAGTCAGATGATTATATCAATTGGTATTTATTTTAATAATATAATATATGCTTGATCTAATGTTGGTTCTGAAGGAAACTGTCAGGCAATATCCTGCCTACTAGCTCTGACACTAATACCAAAGAAGATCTCAAGTGAAATCCAGATGAGTAGTAACCAGAAATCCAAAGATGAACCACAAAGGGTCAAATTTTCAGCCCAAGATCATAAATTCAAGCCACATTTGGACAGGAATTAGGATGGTCCAGACTTGAGGATTTGGGCCCCAGGAGAAGAAAAGAACAGTGGTTCCAGTGTTCTAAATCAAAAGAGGGGATGTTCCAGAAAGGAGCAACAGAGGAAGGCTGTATTTTTGCTCTGACCCAATAGCAGGACTCCAGATAAGACAGGTCAGGATCATATAATGCCACAGAAATCTCACCAAAAATGCACAGAAACTAGTCCTAACTCAATGTTTCAATCTGGGAAGAAAGGTTGAAATCCAGAAAGAGTAAACCACAACAAAATAGCAGTAACAAAAAAAGACAAAGAGCAGTTATGGTGCCAGGGATGACCAAAACAGAATCTCAGAAGAAGAGAAAGACTCCAAAGTATCTACAAGCAAAGAAAGGAAAGAGGGAGGAATAGAATATGGGGAAAGGAGAGTCTTCATCCAAAGTGGTCAAAGGAGGATTAAAATACACTTAATGATATATATATATATGTTAATTGATGCTGAAAAAGTCTTTTGCAAAAATAAAACACTTATTTCTCTTTCTAGAAAACAAGAATAATTGGAGGCAGCTAGGTGGCGCAGTGGATAGAGCACCAGCCTTGAATTCAGGAGGACCCGAGTTCAAATTTGATCTCAGACACTTAACACTTCCTAGCTGTGTGAGCCTGGGCAAATCACTTAACCCCAGCCTCAGGAAAAAAAAAAAAAGAAAGAAAGAAAGAAAAAAAAAAAGAATAATTGGACCTTTCTTTAACATGGTGTAACTGAGCTTTGCATATGCTCAGATCACCTAAGATAGAGGTACCCATGTGGGAGATGGCAGGGACTTGCTTCTTGGGGGTGGAGGGAAGAGGAACATTTTGCATTCCCTTACCACCTGGGTAGGAATAGCTTCTTGATCCCAGGCTAGATGTAGTAGTTAGCCCAGCAGGGAAGACTTAGAAATTAGGGTGCCAGAACAAAAGCCAGGGAATTTTGGCCTGGAACTTAAGGGACTATGCTATATAGAAACAAAATTAAATTGTGAACCTATTCTCCTTCTCTTTTCAAACATTGAATACCTTTCTCCTGTGGTATTGTGGGTAATATTTGTAAATTCCTGTTATATTTTGAAGAAAATATTTCTTTGTAAAACTTGATCTGATTATTCACTGGATTGCAGGGTAATCCTAAAGCTGAAAGAACATCATCAGTGGAATCTTAATCCAAAGTCAAAAACTAGATGTCTTTAAACCCCTTAAAGGAACTGGAGAACCTTGGATAGAGTTAAAAAGTAACAAATCTGACTCTCAGGCAGTGAGCATCAGGGTAACTGGTTTTAACAGTGGTAAGTAATATATGACTAAACCAAGAGCTTGCTTTATAAATAGTGATAAATTAGAGACCTTTCCGATAGCATCAGGGGAAAAAAACAGGATGTCCATTATCATCACTATTATTTGAGGTAATGCTATCTATATTAGCTTTAGAAAGAAAACAAGAAAAAGAAATTGAAAGAACAAGCATAGACAAAGAAGAAAGGAAATCATCTATCTCCTTTTTTCCCCAGATGATATTGTAATGTAGAGATCCCCAGAGAGCCAACTAAAAAATAATTGAAACAATAACTTCGGCAACATTGTAAGACACTAAAAAAAAATGCACACAAATCATCAGCTTTTCTGAATATTACCAATAAAACTCAGCAGGAGTAAATTGAAAGAGAAATTCCAAATAAAATAACTACAGAATATATAACATATTTAGGAATTGATCTGCCAAGAAACTATGTGAATACATTACAAAATACCATTTACATAAATAAAAACAAACTCAAAATAATTGGAGAAATATTAAATGCTCCTGAATAAGATGAGCCAATATAATTAAAATTACAATATTACCTAAATTAACTAACTTATTTAGTGTCATGCCAATCAAACTACCAAAGGATTACTTTATAGAATTAGAAGTATATATATATATATATATGTATGTATATATACCTAAAGGAAGAAAAAGTCAAGGGAAACAATGGACTTAAAAAGTATGAAAGCAGGAGGTCTGGTAATACCAAATTTCAAATGATATTATGAAGCAGTAATCATTAAACAATTTGTGACTGGTTCAGAAATGAAAAGGTTTATCAGTGGAACAGATTCAGCACATAACATATTTAAGCAAATAAACCTGGGGTTAAAACTCACTATTTGACAAAACTGCTGATTAAACTGGACAACAGTCTGGCAGAAATTAGATTTAAACCAATACCTCACACCATCGGTGTGATGTTTCATTTTTTTAATTAAAGCTTTTTATTTTCAAAACACATGCATGAAAATACTCAACATTCATCCCTACACAACCTGTGCTCCAAATTTCTTTCCTCCCCTCCTCTAGTTGGCAAATAATTCTATATATGTTAATCATGTACAATTCCTCCATACAAATTTCCACATTTATCATATTGCACAAGAAAAATCAGATCAAAGAAAGAAAATGAGAAAATGAGAAAAAAAACAAAATGCAAAAAAAAAAAAAAAAAAAAAAAAAGTGAAAATACTATGTTGTGGTCCACACTCATTTCCCACAATCCTCTCTCTGGGTGCAAATGGTTCTCTTCATAATAACATCATTGGAACTGGCCTGCGTCATCTCCCTGTTGAGAAGAGCCACGTCCATCAGAATTGATCATCGCATAATCTTATTGCCATGTACAATGATCTCCTGGCTCTGCTCATTTCATTTAGCATCAGTTCATGTGAGTCTCTCCAGTCCTCTCTGAAATCATCCTGCTGGTCATTTCTTACAGAATAATAGTATTCCAAAGCATTCATATACCATAGCTTATTCAGCCATTCTCCAACGATGGGTATCCATTCAATTTCCAGTTTCTTGCCACTGCAAAACTGGCTGCCATAAACATTTTTGAACATGTGGGTCTTTTCCCTCCTTTAAGATCTTTTTAGGATACAAGCCCAGTAGAAACACTGCTAGATCAAAGGGTATGCACAGTTTGATAGCCTCTTGGGCATAACTCTAAATAACTCACCAAAATGATTGGGTCTGTTCATAGCTCCACCAACAATGTACCAGTGTCCCAGTTTTCCCATATCTCCTCCAACATTCATCATTATCTTAGCCAATCCAAGAGGTATGTAGTGGTACCTCAAAATTGTCTTAATTTGCATTTCTTTGATCAATAGTGATTTATAGCACATTAGATAAATTTCAAATGAACACATGATCTAAATATAAGTAAAAGGAAAAATTAATGGGTCCTATATAAATAGAAAGTGCCCAGATGGAGAGAGAGGCCCCATGTGTGGCAAGGGTTCTTACTGTTTGACTTGGAGGGAGGCAGAACAGATATTTCTGGCCTCTTCTTCCTCCTACCCTTTTCCTAAGGAGACATTCATTTCTGTCAGGAAAGGAAGCAGGAGGTTGGGGCCAGAGGCCACTCTGCTCTTCTCAGAGAAAGAGAGTACTGAGTTAGCATCATATTGACCTTCTCTCTTAAGTGGTTTGTCTAAAGGAAATGAATGAATTTGGGTTCATTTCTGATCATTCTGTTATTTTTAGAGGTAGCAAGGACCTTAGGCTCTATATCCAAAATTTGACCCCTCTTTACTAAATATCAATTCCATAAATACTTAGATTAGTAAAGAAACTGGTTTCTCCAAATGAGGAGCAAGACAGAAATCAGAAAAGTTATACACAAGAGAATATATAGCAGAAAATACAGAGTGAAAGAGCTCCCCCTTTGGGAGCAAGGCAATTCAGCTCAACCAAGACAAAGTTTCCTGAATTTCACTCAGGAGTAGCTCCCTAAAGTCTCTTATATAGCAAGCTAGAAATAGGAATATGATGGTATCTGCTGGTTCATCTCATGTTTCCTGAGAGTCTTTTCCTTCAGCAACATGAAGTAGGGCTGACCTTTCTATCTTCTCTCTTGAAGTTGAAAGCCATAAGTACCTGAAGTAACTCAAGACTTGAAAAGTCGACAAGGAAACTCAGAACTTGATATGTTCCAAAAGAGAGACTGACAAAGCTGGAGCTCTCTCATCTCTTACCAGCAATGGTCTGCCCCTCCTGCAGAGCAGGGCTTTCATCTCCACCAAGAAGACAATCCCATCCCAATGGGTTTTGACGCAGGGATTACAAAAGAGATCAGATCGCAAGCAAAACAGATGAGCAAGGCAGAAATTATCTTTCAGATCTATGCATAAGTAAGGAGCTCAGAGCCAAATTGGGAAAAGAGAGGACCCTAGAAGATAAATTAGACAAATGTGATTGAATACCAAAAGAGGAAAAGAAGAAAAATATATCCAATATAGCTAAGATTAGCAAGAAAAGTGGAGATGGGGTGAGGGGAGTGGATTTTGCAGCCAAGATTATCTGATAAAGACTTTTGTTCCAAGATACATAAGGAAGCAATTCGATTTTATAATAAGAGCCATTCCCTAACCGATAAATAATAAAAGTATGAACAGATAGTTCTGAAGGGAAGAAATTCAAGCTCTTTATAATCATATAAAAATACTTCATATCATTAATAATTAGAGAAATACAAAAAAATAATAATAATAATTAGAGAAATACAAACTAAAGAAAATTTAAGGTTCTGCCTCTGTAGGTCAGTAAAGCTGATGAAAATAGAAAATGACAAACGCCAGAGGAACTATGAGAAAATAAGTATACTGATTCACTGTTAGTGGACTTTGAATTAGTATAGCCATTCCCTTTTCTTTCAGGCAAGCAGGGTTAAGGGACTTGCCTAAGGTCACACAGTATCTGAGGCTAAATTTGCATTCAGGTCTTCCTGACTCCAGGGTCAGTGTTCTAACTTCTCTATCCATTTCAACACCTAGCCACCCCAAAATAACTATTCTTTTTAAAATAAAATAAATTACATGTTTGTATTTTGTTTTTCTCAGTTACATGTAAAGGCAATTTTTAGTATTTATTTTTGGAACTTTGACTTCCAAATTCTCTCCTTCCTTCTCCCCTACCAACCCAATTCAATATAGGAGTATAGCCATTCTTTTTTTTTTTTTTTTTTTTAATAAATATCTTTTTTTTTTTTTCTCAATAGTCCTTTATTTTTCCAAATACAAATATAGCCATTCTTAAAAACAATTTTGGAACTTTTCTCTGACCCTATGAAACCCCAACTAAGCTACATACCAATGTATACACCAATAGGCCTGTGTATAGAATAGAACCCTATGGAGAGAGAAATGATACATAGAATTTGAATTATCAGCAACTGTAATAAAGTAAACCCGCCTACACTTTCAAAGAAACTTTTGAGACAAGTAGAAAAGCTATTTACATTGTTACATTGTTTTATCATAGTTGCCATTAAAATTCTGTATTTAGTCTCCCCTTCTTATCTTTATTTTATTGGATAGGAACATAGACTCCCATCATCCAAGGGATTATTTTTGAGAATCTCTTTCCCATTTGCCTTCTTGCTGGCTAATTATTGGTTTTCAAACAAGCTAATGTGTGTAATGGGAATTCAAGTTCATTAAAGTACTGACTTAAAGAATATTCACCAGCTTATGGAGCTGATAATGTCATACTAAACTTTCTGTTTCTAGGCCGTAACTAACTACTCAGAAACTGTGCCTTATAAGGAAACACAAGACTTTGGCATTTCTTGAGAGTCTCTCGAAAATGATCAAATGCTCTTAATTTTTTTGTAACTTCCTATCATCTATCTGGCTCTTTGTTAAACAAGGCTTACCCAGAGCCACCTGCAGAACCATGTGGAGATTTGTATGAACTGATGCAAAAGTTAAAAACAGAACCAAAACAACTGACTACAATAGCCCACCACTGAGGAGTATAAGAGTGTGCAATTTGGAGTCAGTGATCTTAGACTCCACTAAGAAGGATCAGTGTGACTTTGCACAAGTAACGTTAATGTCTGTTTTATAACCATTTTATGTTTCCTCATCTATAAAATGAAGCAGTTGCACTAGACAGCCTCCAAGTTCCCTTACAATTCTGAATCTGTGATCCTATTTCCTAAAATAAATTTTGAAATAACACAAAAACCCTGCCAAACATTGATTAATTTCAATGATTAATCTTGGCCCCAGAAAACAGGAAGATTTTGAACAGAAAAGTGGTAGATTATGGGCATGGAATACTGTGTACAACTTTCAGACAATGAATAAGCATTACTAAGCACCTAATATGTGCCCGGCACCATGCTAGGTCCTATCCCATATAGTCACTGTGTCTGTTAGTTTTAACTGGTTTTCTTTGTTACAGATTTTAGTTCAATTTGCAGGTGAAGTGATGGCCACAGAAATAATTGTGGAGTAAAAACAAAAGACATCAGCAAATCATTTGGGGGGGGGGGGGAGAATTGCTAGTTACTTGCCTCAGATTTATAGCAGAGCTCTTGGGTACACCTACGCAGAGGGTTTAGGACATGAATGATGATCTGGCAAAGGAGACAGCAGGAGTGATAAGGCAAGTCACAAGAGATCCAGGAGAAAGCAATGTCATGAAAACCCAGGGAAGAGATTAATCATCTGGAAATGCTCGTTTTATTTGTTGAGGACGCATGTGGTATTTTTTTCTAAAGAGTTAAGGTTAGCTGGTTAAAAAGCCTAGTAAATTCACACTTCTTAATGTGCATTACATTCATTTCCCCTTCAGAGGAAAGAAAAGTCCCAGAGCTCTAGTCTCCAGGCTGTCCATCACTACTTTTCATTATCTTTGAAGACAGGTCACATAAAAACAAAATACCACCACTGTGTCGGTGATGTGGTCAGGGTAAAAATACTGAATCAAATGATTCAGACCAGTTCCAATGGTCTTGTGATGAAAAGAGCCAGAGAGAGGACTATGGGAACTAAGTGTGGGTCACAACTCAATATTTTCACTCTTTTTGTTATTGTTTGCTTGTATTTTGTTTTCTTTCTCTCTCTTTTTTTTTTTTCTTTTTGGTCTGATTTTTCTAGCACAGCACTGTAATTATAGAAATATATATAGAATTGAACATGTTTAACATATATTAGATTACTTACCATCTAAAGGAGGGAGTGGAGGGAAGGAAAGGAGAAAAGAAATTGGAACACAAGATTTTATCAGGGTGAATGTTGAAAAATAGCCATATATATGTTATGAAAATAAAAAAATAATAAAAAATAAAGTAACTTTCTTTTTAAAATTCAAAAAGAAAATACTTAGCTCAAAATAAACATGTGACAAATTCACAATGGTCATTTTCTTGGGCAAAAAGTAGATTGTATCTAGAAGAAGAAGTTACAGACAAAATGAAGGTGTCTATTGTATATATGGTAAATATGAAATAGAGTTAGCCAGAGTAAAGAGAAAGACACTTATAGAGGGGCAGCAAGGTGGCACAATGGGTAGAGCACCAGCCCTGAAGTCAGGAGGACCCCAGTTCAAATATGACCTCAGACACTTAATATTTCCTAGCTGTGTGACCCTAGGCAAGTCACTTAAGCCCAATTGCCTCAGAAAAAAGACACCATTAGAGGAAGGCATTATGCTTAGTCCTGAAAAGAACTTAGCAAAGATCTTCAACATATGCAGATCCTTTATAGGGGAAATATAGACTTGGGGATTCCTTAGGTGCAAAGGCCCAACCTCAAAAGGGAGGGTCAGAGAATTAAGTGAAATGCCCCTAGCAGATCAGGTCCCTGACTTGTCTAAAGACATGCCAGTCAAGATATTCTGGGAAAGCTAACTTCCTCTTTGTATGCAATTATGGTTGATAGAATTTATATTATGACTGTCTTACCTTATGGTGATAAGACAGTCTGGGAAAGCTAAGTTCTATCTAGGTTATCTCAAAGATGGTAGTGAATGTCTTTAAAGCTGCCAACTAGATTGGAGACAGGATAAATGAATTAATAATAGAGTCTGACTTCACATTATTTTGTATGAACTGGATTGGGGTTTCTTGACAGAAGATAGTTCATATCAAAAGGTTCTCATTTTGAGCCTCTCAGACCCTTACAATCTGCTTCCAGACTCATCATTCATCTGAAACTGCTCCTTCCAAGGTTACCATTGGTTTCTTAATTGCCAAAGCTGATGACTTTTTCAAAGCCCGAATCTTCTTGACCTCTCTGCTGACTGCCCTGCTTGGCCATTCTCTCATCTCAGACCTTCCTTCTTCATTGGGCTTTCATGGCTTCCATCTCTCTTTCCTTTGCCATCATCCTTGATTCCTCATTCTCACAAACCCTACGTAGACAACCAGCTGCCAGGTTTGGGTGCTTTTAACTTTACGATTTGTCTTGGATTCATTCCCTCTCTCCTCCCACATAACTTCTACTATAATTTAGGTTTCTTTTATACCTGGCTTTTACTAGTGGAAGAGACACCTAATTGCTCTTCCTGCCTCGAGCTTTTCCTGTTTCCAAACCATCCTCTGAAAAACTCCCAAATTGAAATCTCTAAAACATAGTATGACCATGTCACTCTTCTGCTCAGATCCGATTGTTTCTCATCACCCACCAAATTACCTTGTATTTTCTTATAGAAATATCTCTGAGCAATGACTCCCCCAAACCACACAGGCACCCCTGACTCTCACAGATTGGGTCCCTCTAGAGAATGACTACATCAGATTCAAGGCATTCTCCCTAAAATATAAACCCTCAATAACAGATTCACCTTCAAGAGTGAATCTGAATCAGCTGTGATTGAGTTGACTTGACTCTTCAACAATGAGGTGAACCAAGATTTGTGATAGAAAGTGTCAAACGCATCCAGAGAAAAATTATGGAGACTGAATATGGATCAAAGCAGCGCATTTTTACCTTGGTTATTTGTTGTTTGTTTTTTCTTTTTCATGTTTTTTTCCCTTTTGATCTGATTTTTCTTGTTCAGCATGATGAACATGGAAATATGTTTAGAAGAATTGGAAAGCTTTACCCTATATTGCATGGCTTTCTGTATTAGGGAAGTGGAGAAGAAGAAAAAATTGGAGCACAAGGTTTTGAAAGATGAATGTTGAAAATTATTTTTACATCTATTTGGAAAAACAAAATACTAATAAAAAAAAAAGAGTGGATCTGATGACAAAACTCAAAACTAAAATACTTAACTAAAATGGCATAATAAGAACAGGAGTTACAAAACATTTCCCCTATAAACCTGGGCCATTTTCTCCCATAAATACACAACCATACCTTGGAGTTTACTAGCAAGATTTTTTTCTTTAAGGACCATATCTTAAACAAAAACCAGTCTAACTAATAGATCTTAGGCCAAGTACCATTTGGTCATTGTTTGGGTCCTGATAGACTCAGATTGAATGTAATATGAATCATTTCTGCTTCAGTCAGAAACCCTGAGGGTCTTCCCCTCCCACATTCATTTATATATTTATTTAGATTTAGGTGGGGGGACGAGGTGAAAGAGGAGATTCTTTGCCTTAGTTACTATCTAGCCTTAACCATTGATAATGGGTGCTACTTCAGTCAAACTGAGACCTGTTGAAGACCTTAGCTTAAAAAGCCAAGGTCCCCCATTGCATCCAGGACCATCTCCAATAATCTTGATTTTTATCTTTCTACTAAACCCAGATGGCTCTGGAGGGGAAAGTCTGGCAGATGATTTTGCACAGCCCTCTCTCACTTAAATCCAATTCACTTGCATGTCCTAGCATCACCTTCCTGATGTCAAGATCCTTTGCAAGAACAAAGGACAAACGTAGAAATTCATGCTTTTATGTTGAATCTTCTCGGCTCTCTCTGTCTCTCTGTCTCTCTGTCTCTCTGTCTCTCTCTCTCTCTCTCTCTCTCTCACTGTCGCGGCGAGAGCGAGAGAGCGCGTCTCCTCTCGCTCTAATCTCTCGAGGAGCGGGGCTTTCTCTCTTTTCCCCTTTCTGAGGCAATTGGGGTTAAGTGACTTGCCTAGGATCACACAGCTAGTAGTATTAAGTGTCCGAGGTCAAATTTGAACTCAGGTCCTCCTGACTTCAAGGGCTGGTGCTCTATCCACTGAATCTTCTCTTTATGTTATGCTGGATGCATGAAAATTTTCCTATTTTTGTATTTAAGTTAAAAATGAATAAAAATTTTTAAAATAAAAAAACCAACAACAACAGTGTACACTAGTGGAGAAGTACTTATGGTGGGAATATTTAGGGCTCAGGCTATTCACATCTCAGGTACTATAGGACCCCAAGATTTTTTTTCACTGTTCCTTCATCATGCTCTCCACTAAGATGGCCTATCTGCTGAGAAAGTTGCTTCACTAAGTACTGTGTATCTACATCTCCTCAGAGCTTAACTCTGAATAAATTGCTATGATGCAAAAAATAAAAGCCAGGCTCTACTTCCATTGCTGCCTTTCTTAACTGCCAGTGGTGATGTTCTTCCCAGAGTTAGCCCATGCTTTCAAAAGCCCCCAAAGGTTTATACTTCAGACAGCCAATGACTGGGTATTTCCTAATTTCATCAAATTGATTAATAGTATGAACACTTTCTTTCCAACTATTTGAAATCTTCAAAATGTTCATTGAATTTGAAATTCTTTCAAATATGAGTTGGTTTAGACCCTTAGGAAATTTGTCCTCATGGCAAGACTAATAATAGTAGTAATAAAGAAATAGTAATAATAGTTAGTAAAATAAATAGTAAGGGGGGGCAGCTAGATAGCACAGTAGATGGAGCACCAGCCCTGGAGTTAGGATGACCTGAGTTCAAATCTAGCTTCAAACACTTAACACTTAGCTGTGTGGCCCTGGGCAAGTCACTTAACCCCAATTACCTCTAAAAATAAATAAATAATAGTAATAGCTAGCATTCGTGGACTACCTAATGGTTTTCAAAGCACTCTATATGAGTTATATCTTTTGATCCTCACAAAAATGCAATTTTCCCCATTTTACAGATAAAGAAACTGAATCACAGAACATTTGTGACTTGACTAGCCAGACATTGTGTGAGGCAGGATTTGCATTCAGATCTTCTTGATTCCCAGTCTTACTCTTTTTCTACTACATCACCTGGCTATTTAAATTTGAGGCTTGACTTCTCTCAATTCCTGTTCCTTGTTAAGACCTCTGTCGCCAAGGAGAAGATGGCTAATTCATGTTCCACATGACTCAACTTCTTCCATTATTCCTTCTCTCACACCATGCTGGCTCTGCCTTGCTTTTCTCCTTGAGGGTCTTCAGCACTAGAATTGTGAACACTTGCTCCTGTATGGCCAGGATGTGATTAAAAGTTCAGATATGTCTGGCCCCTCTTTTTTAGGCTCTAACATTCTAGAGAAGAGCATTCAAATGGAGCAAGTGTACAATTAATCCAGTGGCCTCCTTGAAGAATCAGTTTTCATTCTTTTCAATGTCACAGGCCACTTTGGAAACTCCTCCTGCTCCCAGCATGCTGTCTGCTTGCTTTCTTTGACTTGAACTCCCCATAAATAACATCAAAGGAGGTTCCTGGACTGAGTCATCAGCCCCCTGATAAAGCTGGCTTCTGGTAAAATCTTGCTTCTCAGTTCTTGCTAACATAGTACTTAAACATCCCCACCATCACTCTATCTCTGTGCTGCCAGATTCTGCTCTATGCCCGTTTGATGACAAGTATTCTCTGCCCCTCTATCTGTCACAGCTTTCAGTCTTTACTAGGATAGTACAGCTAGATACCATGAGAGCTTAGAAATAGAGCTGGAAAAGACTTCAGGAATCTTCTTTATTTTCCTTTATTTTACAAATGAGGAAATTGAGTCCCCTTAAATCATGAAGATAGAAGAACCAGAATTTGACCTTATAACATTTGACTCCAAATCTAGTCTTCTTTCCACTATACCATGTTGCCTTCTGTTGTGAATATATGTTAGGGTAAGGAAAGGAGGGGAAGAAGTAGAAAATTTTGTAATGATTTTTTTCTTTTCTAATTTATTTTTTAATTAAAGCTTTTTATTTTCAAAATATATACATAGATAATTTTCAACATTCATCCTCACAAAATGTTATGTTCTAATTTTTTCCTTCCCTTCCCCCATCCCCTCCCTAGTGATCCAATATTTATTAAATATGTGCAATTCTTCTATATATATTTCCACAAATATCAAGCTGCACAAGAAAAATCAGGTCAAAAAGGAAAAGACAAAGAAAACAAAAAAGCAAGCAAATAACAAAAAGAGTGAAAATACTATGTTGTGATCCACACTCAGTCCCCACAGTGCTTCTCTGGTTGCAGATGGCTCTCTCCATCACAAGATCATTAGAAGTAGCCTGAATCATCTCAAGGTTGACAAGAGCCATGTCCATCAGAATTGATCATCATATAATCTTGCTGTTGCTATGTATAAGGATCTCCTAGTTCTGCTCATGTAATTTGTTTTAAATGCAAAAATTTTGGATTGTTCCTGGAATGATGAATAACATACTCAAGAAAAGGCTACATGTATTTCTCCTCATTCTTGATGCCTCATCTTCACTCCCAAAACAATTTACAAAAATTCTATAATCAGAAGCTTTAGAGTGATTGTGGTTTGAAAGGAAACTGGATTTGGGATTAAGGACCTGATTTTGAATCACAACTCTTCTATTTCATATCTTCATAATTGTGGATAAGTCTGTTTGATGAGCCTGAGGTTTAGACACCAAATGTTGGGGTTCAATCATATGAAGAATTCACAATGGTCTTTCTCTTTGGCAAAAGATGGGTTTATTTATGAGAAGTAACAGACAAAATGAAGAGGTAAAATAGACACCAGGAATAGTAAATATGAAATAGATTTGCATATAGTTAGCAAGGAAAGGGGTTTTAACAATTAATAATAGAAAGGCAAATTCCCTAGTAGAAATCACAATTAACATGGAGAAAGACAATATTCTATGAGGTGAGAGTACATCATTAACTGCAGGCTAACTTCACAGAGAAATTTAGCACCCTCAAAGAGTTAGGTAACTATAGAAGAAGAAAGAAACCATCAGGTATGGCAGAGAGGAGTGGGGTAAGGAGAAAGACACCATGAGGCATGGGGAAAGTGGAGGGAAAGAAAGATATTACCAGGCAGGTGGGCTAACCCAAAAGAGATTCAGCAAAGATAGCATGGACCATGGACAGATTTATAGGGAAAATTTAGTTTCGGGGGTTTGATATAATTTGGCTTTATGACTGATAAATTAAGATGGGGTTACCTAAGACCTCCATGACTCTATCAGTGCCCTTTCCTTCTTGCCTTTGGATGTAATCTTATCAGTACTTCAGGCTTTCTCTGCCACCCCCACCTAGTGACCCAGGATCCTTACCTTCTGGGACCTTAGTTTTCTTCTCTCCAAGGTTCTAAGTCTATGGTGCTATAATTTTTGTGCAAAAACTATATGTGTATATGTCTATATATGTGCATATGTGCATATATGTGTGTGTTTAACCTTATATACTGAGAATAAAATATCTAGATAAAATGGAAGTGAAGAAATATGATGGGCAACAAGGTAGTAGAGAGATCACACATCTCCAAATCCCAACTCTATTCCCACTTAAGTCCTTTCCAAATCTAGAGTCTAAGCTTATCCAGGATAAACAATTTATAAGTAACAAAACTCAGATTCTGTTAGAAGCAGACTCTGTCTTGGGTCTTCAACTATTTTCTCTCTATATTTCCTCCATGGATTTAATTATCATCTCTATGAAGATGACTCCCACATCTAAATATCCAGACCCAGTCTCTCCCTGAGATCTGGAAATTCATCTCTATATTCCAAGTTGACATTTCAAGCTGCATGTCTCATAGACATCTCAAACTCAGATGTCCCAAATTGAATTAATTATTTTTCACTTGAAACCCACATTTCCTCACTTCAGAAGCTCCCTATTTTTGCTGAGGAAATCACTTTGCTTCTAGTTGATTGATTATTCATTCAGCAAACATTCATTTAGCAGCGCTTCTTAAATTTTTTCCACTTGTGACCTCTTTTTGCCCAAGAAATTTTTATCCAACTCAGGATATATAGGTATATAAAATAGGTATACAAATCAAACATTTACTGGTAATAAATCACAAAGAAATTTCTTTTAAAACAATTTTTTGGTATAAATATAAATTTACCATTTATTAAAGATTGAAAGCAAATTTGCATACTAATTTGATGGATATGTTTATTTATTTTTACATAAAGAATTAAATCTTGGCAGAACAATTGATAACTTTTACTCTTGCCAAATTTTTAGCAACTCCCACATTTAGTCACTCAATATCCATATTGAGCCCCATACAGTTTAAGAAGCTTTGTATTAAGCTGTGCCCCAGGCACTGCACTAGGCCCAGAGGCCACAAAAATCAACAAATAGTCCTTGCTTTTGAGGAGTTTATATTCTACCATCGAGACAAATACATACGGAAATATATAAATATGTATATATATCATACAGGTATATGTGTATGTATAATTGGGGAGTTACATAGGAATATAACCATATATGAAAAAGATCTACAAGGTTGTTTTTGAGGAGAACTGGATTAGAGTTGGGGAAAGAGATGAGAAAAGGCCTCAAACAGAAGTTGGCACTTTAGTCTTAAAGGAAATTAACAATTCCAAGAAATGGAGGTGAAGACCCAATACATTCCAAGCATCCAATACAAAGCCATGAAGATGAGAGATAGATAGATTGTTTTACACTAAAAAAACACTAAGGAAGTCAATAAAATTGATCCATAGAGTTCACAAGGAGAAGTCGTATGTAATAAAGCTGGAAAGGTAAATGGAATTTCTATTTGATCCTAGAGGTAATAAGGAGAGTGCCAGTGAGGGGGGAGATAAATAGGGCACCAAGTCTGGAGTGAGGAAGACCTGAGTTCAAATGTGACCTGAGACACTTATTAGTTGTGTAAAGCTAGACAAGTCACTTAACTCTTTGCTTTAGTTTTCATCTGTAAAATGGGTTGGAGAAGGAATTTTCTGAGCAGGATAATGATGTGGTCAGTTCTATACTGTAGGAAAAACCATTTTGGCAAGATGTGAAAGATGGATTAGTTTGGGAAGACGAGATAGACTATAAAATCTCTATTTAAGGAGGGAGCTTGTAGAGGGCTGGAACTTTGGAGAAGTATACTTGAAATAAGGATATTTACAACTCTCGATGAGATGATGGTTCTTTAGTGTATATATATACATATATATACTTAGTACTTAGCATGGTGATGTAATGGTTCTCTAGTATCTAGTAATCAGTATGCTGTAATAATGTAATTGTAATAGGGTATTTAAGGGCTGAGGACTGGAAATGAGACATTCCATTTTTTCACCATCCTGCTCTCCAGCCTCCTGCACTCCTCCCTAACCCAAACATTACAGGAGCCCAACACAGTCTTTTCCCCAATTCACACTACTCTGCTTTTGGACTTCTTCAGACTTTTCTGATGTGGTACAGCCACTGGCAGTAATGATGTGAATTCTAAAGGAGTATATCCTGTTCTCATTGATAATCTTATCACAGATACAGAGGAGTTCATTGGACTTTAATCTTGTCATCATAATCAAGGCTGGCTCAACTTGAAGGATCCTGCAAATAAAGGCCCTTCCTCCCCTGAGCACTAGAGACATTCTTGTCCTACAAATAACCTGTGTAGGATGGTAGTGACCATAAAAACAGAGACTCTTGAGGTAAGAAAAAGCAAAAAAGGGTTTGTTATTCCCAAGAAAGGGCAATTCCCAACAGACAAGGTACCAGTATAGGAATGCAAGGCACAAACTTCAAAACAAAGATTTTATTCACCAGAAGGCCCCCCACCTTTGACCATATTTTTTTAATTTTATAAAAATTTCTTTTTAATTAAAGCTTTTTATTTTCAAAACATAGTCCTTCCTTCCTTCCTTCCTTTCTCTCTCTCTCTCCCTCTTTCTTTCTTTCTTTCTTTCTTTCTTTCTTTCTTTCTTTCTTTCTTTCTTTCTTTCTTTCTTTCTTTCTTTCTTTCTTTCTTTCTTTCTTTCTTTCTTTCTTTCTTTCTTTCTTTCTTTCTTTCTTTCTTTCTTCCTTCCTTCCTCCCTCCCTCCCTCCCTCCCTCCCTCCCTCCCTTTCTCTCTCTCTCTGTCTCTCTCTTTCTCTCTCTCTTTCCTTCTTTCTTTTTTCTGAGGCAATTGGGGTTAAGTGACTTGGCAGGGTTACACAGCTATGAAGTGTTAAGTGTCTGAGGCCAGATTTGAACTCAGGTCCTTCTGACTTCAGGGCTGGGGCTCTATCCACTGCACCACCTAGCTACCCCTGATCAGTTCTTATAGAACAATAATATTCCATAATATTCTGATGTAAACTGTGTCCCCTTGATCTTTGGGGGGAGTAGACCTGGATTAGAGAAACCCAAAAATCTCAACCCTTCCTGACTTTTGGGAGGGGTCCCACCCTCCTGTCATAGGGGAAACTCCCAGATGGTAATCTCTACTTACAGTTCAATTGGAGATCTTGGCCTGGGGCATAATCACCACCTTTTATTGAATTGAAAATTAGTCCCTCAAACTCATCTGGAGATGGTTCCCTAGCTTCGGGCTTACAAAAACCCAATGTAATCAAAGACTGAACTCCAAAACATTGCTAAAAATCCTAACAGTATTTGGCCTACTGAGAAATGGGCCATCTTTGGCTAATTCCTCATCAGGGAGGCTCACTGAGGGAGTTATTTCCTCAGTGTAATAAACCCATTTTTGCCACAAACCTTACCTACATTTGGAATTGTGAATTCTTTCGCAAAAAATCCATGGCACCAACCAGGAGATCTCTCAACCCTCATTTCTCACATCTCAACAATTCATATATCATAACTTATTCAGCCATTATCCAACTGATGGGCATCCACCCAGTTTCCAGTTTCTTCTGGATTGCACTCTTTTCCCCCCCTTTATCAAAACATTTTATTTTTCAAAACATATGCATGGACAGTTATTCCATATTAGTCCTTGCAAAACACTGTGTTCCAATTTTTCCTCCCCTTCCCTCACTGCCTCCCCTAGATAACAAGTAGTCCAATAAATGTTAAACATGGTAGAAAAAAATATGTTAAATCCAATATATGCATACATATTTACAATTATCTTGCTACACAAAAAATAAGTCAAATCAAACCAGAAGAAAAAAAGATGAGAAACAAAATAAAATGCAAGCAAACAACAACAAAAAGAATGAAAATGCTATGTTGTGAACCAAACTCAGTTCCCACAATCCCCTGTCTGGGTATAGATGGCTTTCTTCATCACTAAACAATTGGAACTGGTCTGAATCATCTCATTATTGAAGACAGCAATGTCCATCAGAACTGATGTTTTTATGATTTTGTTCTGGCTTACATTCTAAACAGGAAATCTATCCCAATAACAAAAGAATAAATTGCTTTTAAAAGAAGTATTTAAATGCAAATTAAGAGAGATGGGAGACATTCAAACATCTGCAACATTTTAGCTATAGCTCAACTTGTTATTTCGAAATCTCAAGTCACAATTAGGGCAGAAGTTGAAGCCACATCCTTATGAGAGATCTTCACTCAGTTTAATCCCATACTTTGTGGCCAAAACACTTTCATCCAGTATTAGCACAGCCCACTTCCTGATATCCCATCATGCCTGTAGATACAATGCACACAGTAGTTTTTTAATAGGATCCTTCTAATTCCTCTCTAACTCTTTAGACCCTCCCTTACTCTTTATCTCTGATCTTTCAATGGCCCCCTTCACTCACTGTGTATTGTTTAATCACTTTGATAAGCCCATGGGTGTATCTTTCTATGACCATAAAGAGCTACATAATTTTGTGAATTTTTCACATCCTGAATGCTCTTTCAGAACCTGATGCTTCATCATTTTCTATCATGCCTTCATGTCTCAGGAAACTCACCATTTCTTTTTCTGAAAGATTAAAACAACCTTAGAATTCACATCTATCTTTCTGATTGAATTCTTTGATTAGAGGACAACCATGTGTCCTCAAATCTCCACTTTAAGAGGAATCCCAGCACAGTCTTCTTCCCATTTATGACCACCTGCATTGCTTTTAGATATATTAGTCTCCATTATGTTCCCTCAGTGGATACCTTCTTCCTCTCTTTCCCTCTCCCTCTCACTTTTCAGCTACTTTTTGTATGTCTTTTCCTATTAGCTCCTTGGGCACAGGGACTATCTTTCTTTTAATTATATTTGTATTCCTAGTGCTTAGTATAGACCTGGCACACAGGTACTGAATATTTATTAACTAACTATTTAGGATATCATTACAATATTCCAAATGAGGCCCTTAACTAAGGGAGGCAAGGAACTGTAATATGTGTAGAGAGAAGGAGATTGAGACAAGGAGCCTTGTGGAGGTAGAAAGAGCAAGATCTGGGAAATTGATGCGGGTCTAGTAGTAGAGAATTACAGTGTGAGAATCTCCTCTGGTCGGTGCAGGTACAATGTGAAATAATTCACAAACCCAAAATCTGAATGTGGCAAGAAAAGGTATTTTTATTGGCACTGAGAAGCCAGCTTTGCTAGAAAGACATGACTCCTCAGTGGCAAGGTCCTGTCAGAGAAATAACAGAAGGTTATTACTGAGAAGAGGGTATCTTCATAGCAGGCAGGAGCCCTAGCAGGCAACTGTGCCAGGAAAGGAGGTCCCTTGACAAAGCATAATCCTGTTTCGGACTTCTGCAGAGATTTGGAGTACAGAATTGTCTTTTATTAACAGTCTGAGGCTAGAACTTCCATTCAAAATTGAATGAGAATCCCCCAATATTGACAATGTCCCAAGCCTAGATTTCTAGTTGAAAAGAGAGTACTTGTCTTGGAGTTTCAAGCCACTCATTGGGAATATCAGGTAGAGATCTCCAATTGAATGAGTCCACTTAAGTTTCAGAGTGGTCCTGGGCTAATTTTCAACTCAATAGAGTGTTCCACTACTCAATAGAGAGTGCAGCTAGTCCCCTGCCAAGATTTCCAACAGAATGAAACCACTTAACTGCCCTTGAAGGGTGAGTTTCTGTCAGAGGAGAGTTTCAGAGTACACTCCTATTGCTTCCCCAAGGGGAACAGTTTCAGGGTTTACCCCCGTCAAAATGATCAGCTTTGTGAAGTGAATAAGATGAGCAGACAAGACTATTACCAAGATTTTGCACTGGATGATTGAGAGGGCAATGGTACCCTCAAAAGTAATAAAGAAGCTCCAGCTTCAAGGTCCTTCATAACCTAGTCCCCTCCTACCTTCCCAGTCTTATACTTCACTCCCAACACATGTGTCTGTTATGGACCAGAATTTGAAACAAGGTTCTAAGTAAGTGGAATTGAGGAGACAGTGATTAAATCTAGTTTAGCATGGATTTAACCCTACAACAAATACTGGTTTCCTAGTGATATAATGATTGGTTATACTCAGTGTGGGGCATATAAGGAGGAGCTGTCAGGCCAGAAAGGAGAAGCCCACTAGAAGCTCTCAGAGCCTAAGCCAGGTTTCAATCGAAGAGATTCAGAAGCTAGGGAAGGCAGCTTAAGCTCTCAGAACCAGGACTACAATAGTCCTCTAAGAAAGCTAACCCGGCCCCAGGAAGGAGACAACACTTTGAAGGAGACAATAAAGGATTTCGACTTTAGCCCCTGGCTGCATTTGTGGTGATTACACTGAAGTGAAATGAAGGCTGAAACCTTCCCCCAGAAACCTGCTCCCAGAGAACATTATATTTTAGAGAAGAATATTACATGTGTCTATTTGATCCCATCTACTGATTGTTCCACAAATAAGACACACCATCTCAAGATTGTTCCACATCCTCAAGGCTGGAATGCTCTCCCTCCTCCATTTTGACTACTCATCTTCCCTGGCTTCTTATAAGTCCCAACTAAAACTCCAATTTCTACAAGAAGCATTCTCTAACCCTTTGTAATTCCAGTGATCTCCTTCTCTTACTTATTTCCCATTTATCCTATATAGAACTTACTTTGTATATATTTGTCTATTACCTAACCCTCTCCCCATTAGATTGTAAGCTTCCTGAGGACAGAGACTGTCCTCTTTTTTGCTTGGTCCCTTGGTACATAGTAGGTATTTAATACATGTTTATTGACTAGGGATTCTAAACTCTTTCCACTACATTCTGAATCAAAAATACAAGTTCAAGAAATATTTTTGCCAGGAGTAGGAAAGTAAAAGATTAGGGTATGCGGAAAGGGACGTTGCCATTTTCCTCAGAAAGAAGGCTTCATCTTCTGCTTTACTTGTTGGGGGGTTTTGCCTTTTATTCTAGAGGCAGAGGGATATATTCTGATCCTTTTGACTATGTGTAGGGCAGAACTTAGCAATGGATGGAAGCTGCAGAAAGATTTCAGTTGAATGAAAGGGCAATGACCAGTAAGCTCGAATGGCCTCCTTCCTTCCCTTTTTTTGTTTTGGATGAAACAAAGGAAGTAGCACAAAGGAGAAGGCCTGAACTAGGGAACAGAAAGAGACAGTTATTAAATACTATATTCCAGGCATTATGCACTTTACAAATATAATCTCATGGATTGAATTGACTGTTGGAACATCATTTGTCCCTTAAAACCCACCTATATGCCATACTTTCCTATCACTGTATGTTCAAGGGCAGGCAGTTAGATGGCAAAATGGATGGAGTATTATGTCTGGACGAAGAAAATTTCATCTTTCTGAGTTCAAATCTGATCTCAGACATACACTGTGGGCTTCTTGGAAACTCATTTAACCCTGTTTGCTTCAGTTACCTCATCTCTAGAATCAGAAAAGAAATAGCAAATTAATCCTGTATCTTTGTCAAGAAATCTCCACATGAGATCACAAAGAATCAGACATGAACGAATAATAATTTCTTCTAATTCTCTTTTCTTCCCCATGAGATTTTAAGGTCTTTAAAAGGAGGAGTTTTTCTTTTATTTTTTTGTATCCCCGGCACTGTAGAACAGTGCCTAACATCTAGTAGATGCCTAATAAATGTTTGTTGACTGAATGAATGAATGAGTGAATGAATGAAGAACTTCTCTGCTCTCTAAGGCACTAGCACCACCTCCACCTGTTGGATCAATCTCCTGCAAAATGTTCGAGGTTTGACTAGAAATCCAAGTTTCAAAACTGTTGTAATAGAAAGCTTGTTGTTGTTGCTGTTGTTTTAAAGAAAAAGTGTCATGTTCTTTCTGGATCCTAGCAGTACCTTTGCATACAGTGTATTATTTATTTGTTCCTTGAATTATCAAGTAATAAACATGTATTTGAGAGAGCATGGGGTAGCATAAAAATCAAAGATGAAGGGATTAGTGTGGCAGAGGGGCCCAAGGTAGAGGATTGAGGTGGATATGTTTTTTACTGTACCATGAGTTATATAGAATCTGTAGATTCCAAAGAGAAGATGGCAGGATTCTGTGGCAACAGTGAGATCTCTCCTCTTGGGGGAATCCTGGGAGACTGACGTAAAGCAATATTTAAATTTGGAATACTGTATAAGTATGGTGAAGGCCCACTGGAGAGAACAGACGAAGAAGAGTTGTCTTGACACTTTATAAACTCAGAAGCAAGTTCTTTGTGATTTTTCCTGGTATAAGATAGTGCTATACTCCCAAGGCATATTTGTACTGGGTGTGATATCTTGTTACCCTGGATGCTTACAAGGGAACTTAGAGCTTTTTACTTTTATAGAGGAGACTGGAAATGTTGATGTTCTAGGGGAAAAAAATACACAAGTAATTATTATATCTTATTAGAAAAAATTTAAGATTTATTCCCAGCCCCAGTCTCAGCCCCATTCATATAAGCCTACAGCTGTGATTCTGGGTCTGCTTTTTCTAAAGTTACAACATTGGAATTTAAGGGGGAAAAAAAGAGAGAAAGAAAGAAAAGAAAAGAAAAGAAAAAAACTAGCACCAGTTTACATAACATTGAGTAGTTTCTAATTTAGGGATATTATATGGGGCAGTTAAACTTTTGTGATTTTTCCTTTTTATTGAAAAGGATCTTTCATTTAGCAGAATGATGTTTAAATAAATTTCTACACATTATAAAATAGTTTAAAATGCATCTCTATCCAACAGAGTATACAGAAAGCTTCATTTAAATATTTATCCAGAAGCAAAAACATGATGCAGCAGTCCCATTCCACCCCCTTGTGGTCGCTAGGTTGGAAGTGAACACTTTTTTTTTTTTCCCTCTAGAAGAGATCCTTTACTTGCTTTAGTACTTTGGGAGCTATGAAATAGAAATCCAAAGCCAGACTTGATGGAGAATGTTCCAAAGTCAAACTATCTTCTGACATTAATCAATCAGGTAAGTTTGTCTGGATCAGTTTACTGAATGTTCCTTCTTCAACATAAATAGGGAGAATAACTTCAGAGAGCTGTTGAGGAACTCAAACAAGATGATAAATACCAGAGTTTTGACACCATTAAAACCCCACAAAAATGTCTGTCCTTTTTGTCAGTTTTAGAAGATGTTGATTAATAATCCGATTAATAATTATTAATAATAATTGATTAATATCTGAAGACCTCATTGACATTGAATTGTTCCTATGTGTAAAAAACAAAGCCACAGCATCGTTAATATTAGAAGGGGCCTTTGACATCATCAAATCCAAATTTATCTATTCACAGATAAGGAAATAGGGTCGAAGGCAACACACAAATTGATTTTCCTAAAGTCATATAGGATCTCCTGGACTACCCAATAGTTTTCAGTAGTCTAGAACAGTCATGAATTTTATTATTTTTTATTTTAATTACATGTAAAGATGGTTTTCAACATTTATTTTTGTAATTTTTGAGCTCCAATTGTCTTTTTTCCGCCCTTCATTACCTCCCCTCTCCCCAAGCTGACTAGCAAGCTGACATGGGTTATATGTGTACATTCATTTTCAACATATTTCCTTATGAATCACATTGGAAAAGAAAAATCAAAACAAAAGGGGAAAAAAACTGAAAAAGAAAATAAAGGTGAAAATTGTATGCTTCAATTTGCATTTGATCTCCATAATTCTTTCTTTGAATGCAAATAATGTTTCCCATCCAATGTTTATTGGAATTTCCTTGGATTGCTGTGTTGCTGAGAAGAGCTAAGTAACAGTCTTTTGAGAGCTACAAAGGAGATGATTTGATCTGAGATCCAGAGCTATAAAGAACCTCTGAAATCATTTAGTCTAGCCTGTCATTATACAATAAGAACCTGAAACCTAAAGAATTTTAGTGATTTGTTCATGTTTCTTTTAAATCCAAAGGTGATCCTTTTTCAAGCTGCTTAAATCAGATCTGTTCATGGTTATGGAGTATCTTATATCCCAATCTTTATGCATGTCATTGATATGCTGAGCAGTAGGAGTGCTTTTTGACTCCTCTGGAGGCAGCCCGGGATTATGGAAGCAGGGCTAACATTAATGAAACATATGACACTCAAGTCATCTTGCTCATTTGCCCTGGCCTGCTAAAGCCCTTAGAGATTTCACAAGCTCAAAGTAAAGAGGCTGGGCCAAATCTGGACAAGAATATTCTTGCCTTACTTTGATATGAACTAGTCCTCTCCAAGGTGCTTTCTTCAATATATATTTGAATAAAAACTATTGCTCTTCCCCCCACCCCCAATCTTTATTTCTGAGGAATAAAAATGTGAAGAGTGTGACAGGAAATAAGAGGGGAAAGTTTTTAGTGGAAAGGGTACTGAAATTGGTCAGAATTCCAAGGATTTGCATCCCAAATTGTGATTTATTGCCCATCCTTAAGCAATAGTTTCTCCCTCTTAATCTCATTTCTGTAAAGTGAGGTGAATTCTGAAATTACTTCCAATTTTTTAATCTCATAATCCTGTGCAGAAGAAAAAGCTAATGAGATATGATATTTCATAAAAGATCTACTTTCCAGAAAGGGACACTGTCTGATAGACCACATTCAAATGTTGTTTATTAGGGTTCACATTTTTTTTTTTTAGAATTTTTTTTCCACAGTATATATGCATGAGTAATTTTTTAAAATAATATTATCCCTTGTATTCATTTTTTCCAAATTATCCCCCCTCCCTCTACTCCCTCCCCTTGATGACAGGCAATCCCATATATTTTACATGTGTTACAATATAACCTAGATATAATATATGTGTGTAAATACCATTTTCTTGTTGCACATTAAGTATTAGATTCCAAAGGTGTAAGTAAGTAAGTAGATAGACAGTAGTGCTAACAATTTACATTCACTTCCCAGTGTTCCTTCTCTGGGTGTAGTTATTTCTGTCCATCATTGATCAACTGTAAGTGATTCGGATCTTCTTTATGTTGAAGATATCCACTTCCATCAGAATACATCCTCATACAACATTGAAGTGTACAGCGATCTTCTGGTTCTGCTCATTTCACTCAGCAACAGTTGATGTAAGTCTCTCCAAGCCTCTCTGTATTCCTCCTGCTGGTCATTTCTTACAGAGCAATAATATTCCATAACCTTCATACACCATAATTTACTCAACCATTCTCCAATTGATGGACATCCATTCATCTTCCAGTTTCTAGCTACTACAAAAAGAGTTGCCACAAACATTTTGGCACATACAGGTCCCTTTCCGCTCTTTAGTATTTCTTTGGGATATAAGCCCAATAGCAGCAATGCTGGGTCAAAGGGTATGCACAGTTTGATAACTTTTTGGGCAAGGGGTCACATTTGTAAAGGACATTGACAACTTTTTAGGCACCAGAATAATGATTAGAGGCCAGACTTACAAGTCAGAAAAACCTGATTTGAAGTCTTTCCTTTAATGAATGAAGGTTGTGTTATCTTGGGTAAGTCACTTAACTTTGTAATACTCTAACCAACTGCAAAACTATAAATTAGAGAGCAAATGATTTCCTTTGGTTGAGGGCATGTTGCTAAACCACAGTAGACTCTTCCTATACCAATGAGATTATAGGTTCTCCAATTTAAAAAAAAAAAAAAAAAAAAAGGAAGAAAAGAAAGAAAGGCTGGCAGCTTGCATTTGTCCAGAGGAGAGCAGCTAGAATGTGAAGTAGATTAGAAATCATGTCATAGGAGGAGGATAATAGAAGGAAGAAATTAGATGATTAGTCTGGAGAAGGATAGATTGCATCAGGAGATCAGCTTTCAAATATTTGAAAGGGGCTCATGTAGAACTACAATAGAAATTATAGGTTCTACTCTAGAAGAAATCTTTAAAAATGTATTTAGTTTAGAAATCAAAATATAAAGTTACTTCAAACTCATAAATATATGTTTATATAAAAATGCATATATATGTAGTATACAGTTATTTACATTCTCTTATCAGAATGTAAGTTCCTTGAGGGATGTTTTGGTCTTTCCTTATTTCCCCTACTCTAGCACAATGAGTGGCAAATAATAGGCACTTAATAAATTCTTGTTGATTCATTGATTAAAGTTCTAGAGGCTGTAATGTTCTCTTCTTTAAATTATAATTGTTCTCTGGGAGCAGGTTTCTTGGGGAGCTTCTGGAGGCAGCCTTAGTTTCAATTCAGTTCAATAATCCCAAATGCAGCCAGGAGTTAAAGTCCTTTACTGTCTCTTTCCAAATCTCTCCTTCACTTGGGGCTCGGCTAGTTTTCTGGAGGCCTTCCGGATCTTGGTTTCAGTGTTCTCCACAGGACAGCAGGCCACCACTTCTCTGTTTTCCTTCATTCTGCCCAATTTATGAATCTCCTCGATTGAATCCTGACTCTCAATCTCCGGAAGTCCCCCTGAAGTCCCCTTTGGCCCTGACAGCTCCTCCTTATATGCCCCACACTGAGTATAACCAATCATTATATCACTAGGAAACCATTATTTGTGGTAGGATTAAATCAATGCTAAACTAGATTTAACCGTTGTCTCCTCAATTCCACTCAGTACCTTGTTTCAATTCTGGCCCATAACATCTCCTTGTAGGGTCAGATCAATCACACCGAACCACCGTGCTAAATTAGATAATTCTTGTCTCTATCCATTCCACTGACTTAGCACCTGGTAAGAATTCCAACAAGAGGCAAATTCAGCTTGAATCCAGAAAAAATCCTTAAAGATTAACACTGAAAATAATAAACATAAATAAATAGATTAACACAGCCCAAATGCCATTTACAGGGGAGAGGGTGAGTTCCCCTTTACTGCACAGCTTCAAGAAAAAGCTGGATGGCCAGTTCTCCAGGAAGTCATAGGAGATCCTCCTTCAAGCATGAACTGGGCTAGAGGAGGCAGCTGTGTAATGCAGTGGCTAATGAATCAGCGAGTCAATCTCAGAAGTAGATAGTACTAATATTAAGTACTAAGATAGTATTGATATTAAGTATTAAGCTCATGTTTCTGTAGCGTTTTCACTGCAAAGCACTCTATTCAGGAGGCAGCCTCCATTAGGAGTCAGAAAGATTTGTTTCTCCGTAGCTAGTTGTTATGTGCCGAGCACTTTACAAATTACTTATTTGATACATACAGTAAACCAGAGATACTATTGTAATCTCCATATTACAAATTGGCAAACAGGCAGAGACTGAGTGACTTGCTCAAGGCCACAATGTCTCGCCCGACTTGCAGTCTTCAAGCCCCTCTTCTTACGCATTGGGCCACAGTAGCTACTGGGAAATTCTGTTACTTTCCACGCCTAGGAGAAGTCACTTATAATGATAATAGCAAGTATTCAGAATTACAAAAAGCTTTTCATGGATGATCCTCACTGTTACCTAGAAAAGTGGGTAACTCCTTTTGCAGAGGAGGAAACCGAGACCCAGCGGAGTTAAGTGACTTGCCTAAAGTCCCAGTGCTAGGAAGAAGCTGGGTGCTTAGTACTCAGCTTTCCTGACTCCGAGCCCCGCATTCTATTCCCTGCATCACACAGCCCTCCTCCAACCCAATCCCTACTTGACCGAGGATCTCCTATAACATCCATCTTTTTTGAGGATCCGTCCCTCCGTCTGCCCACCAGGACCAGTTTGTCCAAATTCCGAGGGTCTTAGACTCCGCCTCCAAAGGCAGGTAGTGGGTTCAAACCGTGGGGGCGGGGCTCGGCCTCTGGGCGCGGGCGCCCGCAAGCGGGTGGAGGGGGAGGTGTCCGGCCGGGTGCGGTCCCACGTGGCTGGGGGCCGGCGCGCGGGAGGGCTGCTGGGCCCCTCCCCCGTCGGAGGCGGAGCGCGGGCGGTGCGGCTGCGCGGCGGGACCGGTAGGGGGCGCGCGGCGGCCGCCGCCTGCGCCGGGGCTGGAGGCTGGTGGTCGCTCCCTGGCCGGGTGTGCGTGCGACCGCCGCGCGCCCCCCTCGCGCCCCGCCGCCCCTCCCCCGCTCCGTCTCCGGAGGCGCACGGCGCAGGCGCGGAGCCAGGCGGTGAGTGCGGGCCGCGGCGGGGTCGGGCGGGGGAGGACGGGGGAGGACGGGGGAGGACGCGGGGGCCGGGGCGGGCCGGGGCCTGTGCGGGCAGCGCCCGGGCGAGGGCCGGGGCGGGCCGGGGCCTGCGGGGCGGGCGGACGGCGTGGCGTGACGCCCTCCCCGCGGCCGGCGGGCGGGCTCGGCGCGTGGCCTCCTCCCGGCGTGTCCGGGAGAGGGCGGGCAGAGCCTTTCTGCGCCACGCCACTCCACGCGAGCCCTCCCTGTGGGGCCTCAATGGCCCCATCCGCGGAGTGGGCGTGCAGAACCCCCGCGCCCATTGTACAGATGGGCAAACCTAGCCCCTTGGAGGCGGCAGTGAGTGGCTGAGAGCGTCGGGCCTGAATCCAAGTCCAGCTCAGCTTTTCAGTAGCCCCCAATCAGGCTCCGAATCGCCCTGTGCCTGGCTTCCCTCGCCAGTAAAATGGGGGGGGGGGACACTTAACACTTGCCTCCGACACTCTAGCAGTGTGATCTTGGGCAAGTCAGTCACGCGCCCCCAGCTTCAGTTTCCTTAACTGTAGCACGGGCACGATAATGCCCACACCTCTTCCCCTGGATGGTCGTGGCGCCGAGGTTAAGGTCCCTGCAAAGCGCTGCAAGCTGCGGGCTGTGCATTCCCGGGGTAACAGATCGGAGGATCCCCCCGCCCACCAGGCTTTCGAGGCGCCTCTGCTTCCCTAGAGCGCTGGCACACCTGGAGACCTCGTGTTAATGTGGCCTGACGTCCGTTCTTAATGCCATCACCATCCTCATCCGCGGCCTCCCCATCATTCCCTCCAGGTGGGAATTACTCGGGCTGAGCCCCAGGCCTGGCTCTGGCTCTGCCCCTCTCCGGTGGGAGGGGGGAAGCGTGGGACTAGCAGATTGTTTGGAAGCCGTTCCGACGGAGCTTGGCTCCATTGCCTAGGAGCCCAGGGTCGGAGATGCCGAGAAGCCCAGGCCTTGCCTTAAGGAACCTGAGCCTCAATGGGGCCATGGTTCGCTACTAAGTTACATAGAATAAGTAACTTACATAGAGATACAGTGTAACCGCAAAACGATCGTGAGGGAAGCGGTGCCGGGAGAGCAGGCGCCAAAGGCCTCTGCTCTGAGCTGCCTGGCAGCTGTCTGAGGGAGGCTCGAGGAGGTGAAGGAAAAGGAGGGCGATCCTGGCATGAGGAGCTGCTGCTGCAAAGGCGTGGTGGCAGGAGATGTTCCTAGGCCAGGCTCTCTGGATCTCAGAATGTGGCCAGGGTCACTTAGGATTTTAAATGCCAAACAGAAGAAAGTTCATATTTTTTCCTGGAAGTACTAGGGAGCCATCAGAGGTTAACAGTTTGATTTTATGGAATGTACCTTAGGAAGATCACTTTGACAGCTAAATGGAAGATGGATTAGAGTGAGGAGAGGTAAGACCAGGAGGCTCTTCAGAAGGCCATTGTAAGTAGCTCCCCATCCTGGGCCTCCCAAGGATACAATACCACTTACTAATATGTGGAACTTTGGGCAGAGTCCCTTTCCTTCAGACACCAACTGTCTGCCTCAGTTTCCTCAACTGTAAAATAAGAGTTAACATTAATAGCATATACCTGTCAGGGTAACCACCCTGAGGATCAAATAAGAAATGGCCTGGCACATAGGAGGTATGTAATAAATGCATGTTTCCTTCCCCTTCTTGGGCATATCACCAAGAAGAGAAGGTTAGCAAAAATCCTGGGAAATTTGGGGTTCCTAAAAGCAAACTCTTGAGCTAGAAGAGAGGATATGATGATAACTCTGTGAGACCTGACATCGCTTAGGCTATAGGGTGGGAGAGTTGGAGTAGTCAAGGTTGTCATCCTGGGTGCTGTGAGAGTGTTATTCCCTTCAACAGAAATAGCGAAGTTTTGAGAAAGGTAATGATTTTTGAGGAAGGTAATGATTCTTGTCTGGAAGATTTTCACTTTAAGAAACTTATAGGATATTGTAAATGCCCAGCACACAGTTATCGATGCCAATTTGGGGTTAAGTAACTAGAAAGGGCAAGCTACTTATACTTAGCCTTTCTGAGCCTTCGTGTACTCATTTGCAATAAGAGCTGTTTGTCCTAAATGATCTTCATGAAGCCTTCTGCATGTAGGATTTAGGATCTTGGTTGATCGGAGCTTCTGTCCTACTTCCTCCTGTTTGCCTTGGCTTCTGGTTGCTTCATTGATTTGTCCTCTAGTACAAAGGGACAGATCTAGAAAGAAAACTTGCCTCTGACCTAATTCTTGGTGATCGGGTTGCCTCTTAATCCAGTCCTTTCTCCTTTCTCCTTCCTCCTTGTTCCACTCTGTATGGGATCCATTCAGATACTGTCACACTGACTTAAGTGGGCATTGTTTTACATTGCTTATTCTGACAGGCCATCACTCCCTCAGCCAGCGGAAATAAAAATACCTGTCAGGAAAATGTTACCTTCAGTCTCTGCCAGGAAAGACCCTTCTTTTTTGAGGTGTATTGGAGGCAGATATACTCCCCACCAACTGGGCTAGAGCAGGACGTTTCTTAGGCTGAGAGGCTGGCCTCTACTCTTGGATGCTCCTTACCATAGTGGTACAACAAGAGTTAATATTTATGAATATCGATCATATTGTTGGAAATATGTAATAAATGACCAAGGAGAAGGAATCAATGAATGAAAAAGTATCAAGCACTTGCATTATGGATACAAATAGGAAAAAAAGAAAGAGCTCTGCTAAGAAGACAACAGCACCTGGAGGAACATTCAGAGAGCAAGTCTAGTGGTCTCCTTGGTAGAGAATGGAGCTTGGCTGGAAGGGTTACAGCCAGCAATTACAGGTTTTGAGATCAGCTCTTTATTGACAGTTAATTGGGATGCCATCAGGCGTCCTCCTGGCACGAAACACCGAGTTTCACTTTTTAAAAAATAATCTTGGGAAAGAGTAAATATACAATATATTTTTTTTTAATCCACATCTATAATACTTTAAGGTTTAGGGGGCTGTTTCTTTGCAATACCTTATGGGTACAAATGCCATTATCCACATCTTAAAGAGAAAGTCTTAGTACTCGCAGGTTGTAACTTGCCCCCATTATATAATGTTATTACTGAGATTTATTCCCAGCTTCCCTGAATCCGAATCTCTTCTGTGACTTTGGCATTTTGCCCTCCTACATGAAGCCAGAAAGGGCCTCCCTGTCCTTGGAGATCAAGGAAATTGTGTCCTCCTAAGGTGTTATTTGCCTGAGGTAATGACTAACTCAGGGCTTGGACTCCAAATTGAAGCACAAAGCACCTTTGTGCCAAGCACTGTATTTAAGTAAAAAAAGGTAAATAACAGTGAGTGTTATATACTGTTATCCCTTCATGTGAAGACTGATATATCATGGGTTGACATAAGAAATTAAATGGGAATTTTTAAGGGACTTGATGGAAGCTGCAGATGACACACAAAAAGTTTAGAAACTCAGAAGTGCATAAAATATGTTCATAGTATTACTATATTTTATCTTTTTAATACCATAATAGTTCAGATTTCTTTTCTCATATGGAGAGAAGGCCAAAATTTTTCATGGAAGATTTTCTAGATCGGGAGAGGGGTGTTTGTCATTCCTCTAACTGCTTTGATGTGGAAGGAATAACTGTAAATGATGTTGTTATACCAAGACAAAAACAAGTTTGACCACTAGAAGCCTAAATTCATTCAATTGATGAGCCAACATTGATGTACATATAAAATGTACGCAAAGAAAATCTGAGGTAATGTGGGAACACTAGTAAAGCATGTAGCCTGAGCAGTCAGGGTGGAGAGAAACTAGGAATTATAAGGGTGAGGAAAAAATGTATTGTAGGGATAGAGAGAAGTCTGGGCAAAAGCTTAGAGATGGTTCCTGTGCAACAAGAAAATGTTTAATTTGGCTGAACCAAAGAATATTCAAAGACAGATTGTTAGGTTCTTACTAGATGCTAAGTCCGAACTTAACAATTCTCTATCTTAGGGTTCACACCTTTAAAAGGAATTTACACCTTTATTTTTAATTTTTTTAATTTTTTCTGAGGCCGGGGTTAAGTGACTTGCCCAGGGTCACACAGCTAAGAGTCTACACCTTTAAAAGGAGCTAGTTCATTGGTTGTAGGAGTTCCCACAAGTCCATTCTCTGGGAAGATAAAAGGAGGCAACATTGAGTCTGGAGAGCAGTCAGGATTGGATTAAGGACTAGGCTTCCCAGAACTTCAGGGAAGCTGGAGGAGATTCAGAGCCAGGATTCAGGAAGAAGGGGATTTGAGATTCTACCTTAATGCTAACTAGAGGCTTTGGATTCAGAGGGAGCTAGAGACTGAAGCTGGCTGGAGAGATTCTGACAGGAAAAGATTCAAGACTTTGAAAGACAATATAGAACTAAAGCCAAGGCTACCTCCCCAGAAGCTCCCTAAGAGACTCCTCCCAGAGAATGATCACAAATCTAGAGACAACAGAACATTACAACAGATAATAAGTAATAATGCTAGAAAGGTTAAAGGAGGGGTTGTAAAAAAAGCTTAAAATGCCAAAAAGTTTAGATTTAGTCTTAGAAGCAATAGAGAGTTGTTAGAGCTTATTGAGCTGGAGAAATGCCATGGATGGAGTGGTATGATAGTGATATGTTACTTTGACAGCTTCATGAAGCTTGTGCCTGAAATGTGCGGGCCCCTTATAGAAGAGTATCTTTGTAGCAAGTGCTCATACTTTAGTTGGAAGAAGCAGACAAGTTAAATAGCTATAAAATATCCAAATAGTTTGACAGTAGGAGTCCTGGGGCTTTCACATAGTATAATAAATATTGCTTGTCTTAGAATTAAGTTAGATGAGTCAGAGGTCACATAATGTGGGTAAGAGTTTGATCTGGAAAGCCCTAATCATGGATGGTAAGATTATGCTATATTAAAGGAACAGTTAGGTGGCACAATGTATGGAGAGTGCCCTGAGGTTAGAGTCAGAAAGACCTGAGTTCAAATCCAGCCTTAGACATTTCCTAGCTGTGGGTCATTGGACAACTCACTTAACTCTCAGTTTCCTCTTCTGTCAAATGAGCCAGAGAAAGAAATGGCAAAGCACTCCATTATTTCTGCCAGGAAAATCCCAATGGGGTCAGCAGGAGTCAGATGTGAATGACAACTAAACAAAAAGAGTAAGTGGGATCTTGGTTCAAGTTTTTGGTCACTAGGAATGAATACACTAGTAAGCATTGTGATAAGAGTCTGTGTGTCTTTCTCACTTTTGCTCTTTTGCCCCATTTTTCTCTATCTCCTTACCCCTCTTCTCTTTCCCTCTCCCTATTTCTTTTCCTCATCAATTCCACTTCTAACGTGTCTTATGAGCAGCCTGTGGATTTGTCATACCCCCACTTCCATTCTTTTAAAATCTGTCATTCATACATAATTCTCCTAAGAATCTACATTGGTTCTTTGTTGATTTTCCAAACTAATTATTTCAAATTCATTCCTATAAGTCCTTTCTGCTTTTCTCCCCAAACTCAATATTCCCTTCCCTCCTTTGCCTTTTTACAGGCTCTCCTTGAACACTTAGAATGCCATCTTCCCTCACTTCTGCCTTTTAGAATACATTCATTCCTTAGAATCCTTAGTTTCCTTCATGGTTCTAGGGTTTGATTCAGATGTTATCTTCCTAGTGAAATCTTCCCTGATTGCCTTCCTCAAATCACGTTTGTTTGCTTTTTCAGTTTAAATGTTTTAGTCTTTCTCATTCAGTAAAATGTAAACTCTTTGAGGGAGGGACTATTTTAAATCTTTGTTTTTATATCCCCAATTCCTCATATATTGTAGGGGTTTGACAAAGGTTTTTTTGATTCGGTTTAAATATTTGTATTACTATGCACATGTATTTCAGTCCTAAATAGAAAACCTTTTTTATAAGAATGGTCACATGGTCTATTCACTCAGTTGAATAAACATATATTATGTGCTTGCAGGCACTTAAGGGCTGCTGAGTGAATCAGGAGATTCAAAAGTGATGTGAAAAATCATCCCTAACTTCAAAATCATATGAGGAAATATGTAGTTTAAGTTATAGGTAATGTAATTGATCATTTTAAACCACAAAAGAAAATGCCTGCTTGTCTTGTGCAGTACAACAGGAATAAAATATGGATTTAGTCCAGTCCAAAAATGAGAAGCCTGGTTTCTTGCTCTGAGAGATTGTGAGTGATAATCCATTTCACCAAAATTTAAGGTTATTTCCTAGATGTAGTCAAATTCTGTCTCTGATTCAGAGGTCACTCCAGTGATGGTTAGATAAACAATCTCTAGTGGAATGAGCTTTGATTTCAGAAGGATGGTGATCCCTCTGCCTTTTGTTTCTTCTTCTGATGTTTCTTACGTATATATGGCCTAAACTCTATCCCTTTACAGAGTCTCAAGAGGTTTGGTATTGAAAGAGAGTTGAGGAGTTCATTGGAAAGCAACAAAAGGTAAATGAGAGCAAATAGAAGTCTGATTCTGATCACACTGGAAGGGACCTTGGAGGTCATTTAGTTTGATAACTCCCTCCCTTTACAGATGAGGAACTTGAGACCTGGAGAAGTCATGTGACTTGCCTAGCTTGGCTCACACCTGTAGTAAAGGTCTGAAGCATGGCTCAAAGCCAGGTGTCCCTGACTCCTAGGGTCAGCACACTCTACATCACACACTATGCTGCTCACAAGTCTAGACAGTATCTACTAAATTTTCAAGTAAAAATTTGACTGATTTGACTTTCCTTTCAGTCCTTTTGGTGTTTTAGGGTGCTTATTTTGGAATTGTGGAGGTATTCTTACGCCTTAGAAACTTCTCTTTGTTTTTGCTACAAATTATCTGGCCATCTTTGGGAGTCTTTTGATTGCCTGACCTTTTTGTTGTTGTGTTTTATTTACAGGTATTTTCCCTACTTGTGGAAGTATTGTAATATAGCATTCCTTTGTTGTTCTTCCAGATTCCATTATTAAGAATTACACCAAGTAAGTTAGTTGGAAAGGGATTTTTCATCATATTTACAGCGGTTTTGGGGAATGTGACGCTTTCATGTTGGTAGTCCCAGCTTTGAGTGGTTTTCACTTGGACTGCCTGGATCACCAGTAGAATGTTGAATATGACTTCATAGTTGAGCAAAGGAATTTTCTCTAGAACAACTTTGTATTCCCTGGGAACCAGGAATGATTGCAGATTGGCTCTAGTCATTTTGAGAGAAATGTTTGGAGTCTGTAGTAAAAATTCCAGATTGTAGAACTGTATCTGTGGAATTCTCTGTATAGTAACTAATGTCACATCATAGACTTCGTTGGTTTTTTTTAGTGTTTATAAGTTTTGAATACAAGGGTTTTAATGAATTAAAAGCAGTCTTTATAATAGAAAAACAGCTTGATATAATAATTTGTAGTTGTCAGAAGTAGTTTTAACGTATTATATATAGAGAGAGGAAGGGAGGCTGAGGGTTTCCAACCAAAACTAAGAAATAAAACTGCAACCGATACCTTAATTTAATACTTAAAAAATAAATACAAAATATAAGTAGAAACAATTTAATGTACTTCTTTTATGAAGTAGGTTATCAGTTGGCCCACATTTTCTAATTTTCTTGTTTCCTTTTTTTTTTTTTTTTTTTTTTTTTTTATTGCATGATAGCAAAGATTCTTGGTTTCAATATTAGCTTTTTTCCACAAAATTCCCTGTTTTAAATAAATTATTTTCATTTATTTTTAGATTGAAAAGATATGAATGAACATCCTAAAAAAAGGAAAAGGAAGACTCTTCACCCTTCTCGTTATTCAGGTCAATATGTAATTTCTTTATTTTAAATTTATGGATTAATACAGTTTTTCTGTGTAATCCTGGTCTCTGTCAAAAAGAACATCAGATAAAGGTTGAAATGCAAAGGTGATGACATTATTTCTTCTGAATGTTTATAGTCTAATATCAACAATATATTGTTCACCTATTTCATGTATGTACCTGTATATGTTATAATGTGTGTATATTTTTTGCAGATAGATCAGTGTTTCTTTTCCCCATCAGTAGAAGATATTTTACAAGCCAAATACTTTTATTGCATTCTAAGTGTTAACACACTCCTTTGTCAGTTATTTTAAAAAGCTAAACTCTTTGTTGATTGTGTAATTTTGGCCTGTGGTTTAATTTGGTCCTGTACTGCATAAGCAAAGAGTGATATAATGACCAGGGTGACTTGGTCTCATTGGTATGGAGGTGTCATACCTCCATTCTTCACATTTGGTATTTGTGATAGGCTCAGACTTATTGGTTGGACCATAAACCCCTGGATTCTTTATTCCTGGAACAATGCCTGTCCTCCTGTTGTTTCCACACCATCTAAGTACTAAGGCCAGAATTGAGAGACCTCAAAGAGCCTTCCATCCCCAGGGGCTGATCCTTAGTCTGACCTTTACCCGTGTAAGTGGAAGACTTAAGGAAGCTCTGAAGGACTTGGGTCTTCTTTGTGGTGAATTCATATTAATTTTTTAAATTCTAACCCTGTGGGCAGAACTTTGATTGAAAATGTGGTGAGCTGAACAAATATCTAAGGAAAACTAATGCCTTTTAAAGTACAAATTACTTGGCATGAATGTAACATGGATATATCATCTTTGTTTGTATTCAGATTCTACTGGAATAACCAAAATTGCAGATGGATTCAATGGAATTTTCTCTGATCATTGTTACAGTGTCTGTTCTATAAGACAGCCAGATTTAAAATATTTTGAGAACAGAGGTAAATATTTGAAGTGTATTTTAATTGAAATATATTTATTTTAAAGTCCATGTTTTCCTCTCTTACTCTTCTTGAAAATGTGAATGAGATTATTGATTGAAATCATTCAAATGAATTGAAATTTTTTAAATTGTTTTTAAATATGTACATAAAAATCTCACCTGGTCCCTTGATCGACTGTCGCCCCATGACTGAGTGGCAAAGGCACAGAGAGTAACCGTGGGTCTTGGTGAATTACTCACCCTCCTCTTATTCTCATTCACCCACCCCTCTCATTTCTTGCTTCTCATATAGTTAGTTTGAAGGAGCAATAAGAATAAAAAGCACAGAGCCCTCTCAGAGTCACAGAGTATTGGTGGTCTTAAGTTGTACCTTTTGACTTGTTCCTACATCTGAGAACTTTAGATGAGGAAGGAAATTTAGAGATCTAGTCCATCCCACTCCTATTTTACACATGAGGAAATTGAAGGTCACTGAGATTGAGGGATTTGATTCTGTCACAGAACCCAGAGAGGAAATTCACTCCACTTATACAAGTTTGCCACTTTATTGTGGTGTGGAATTGTGGAGAGCTTGCTGGGAGCTCTGAAAGGTTCATCAATTTGCTTGAAGCCACACAACCAGAGAGTGTTGAAGCAGGTTTTCCTCACCCTGCCTGCTTCACATTCATTATGTCCTGCTGCCCTAATCTGGATAGCTCTAACTTATTCCAGCCTCAAAATGTGGGGGGCTAGAGAGCAAATATATGCCCCAAACTCCTGGATTGGATGCAGCATTCCTGTACACTGTATATTTTAAATAGTGAGGATCAAAGCCTATTCTTTGAAGGGAGTAGGGGAGAGAGGAATAAAGAAGGAGAAAATAGGAATCTCCATTCATGTCCATAGGTGTTCATAATGTGTCTGCTTTAATCCTGTAAATCCTTTGTAAGAAAATTAATCCTTGAACATTATAATGATATAAATTCCATTTCCTCTGTCCAGATGAAGATTCTGATCCAGAGACATCAAATGACTTGCCTCAATTCACCGAAGGTATTAAAGCAAGGAACAGAAATCCAACCCACCTGGTTCCCAGTCCTGTGCTCAGGATTCTAGATCATGCTGCCTTTTCTGCAGGTTGGGAAAAGTCAGCGTTTTTTGTATTTTCCAGGTAGTTCGATATGTTTTTCTCACTGTTTTGTCTTTTTCTTTTAGAGAAATCTGCTGATATTGAAATTTGTGAGGAATGTGACTCCCCAGAGTCGATTCGCCAGCAGCCTCATGAGGAGAGCCCCATCGAGGTGCGCACTGCTGAAGACGTGCCCATTGCTGCCGAGGTGCATGCCATCTCCGAGGATTATGATGTTGAGACCGAAAACCTGTCTTCCGAGAGCCTCCAGGACCAAGTTGAAGAGGAGCCCCCCGCTAAGCTGTGTAAAATGCTGGATAAGAGCCAGGCTTTGAATGTCACTGCTCAGCAGAAGTGGCCCTTACTGAGAGCAAACAGCAGCGGCCTCTACAAGTGTGAGCTGTGCGAGTTCAACAGCAAGTACTTCTCTGACTTAAAGCAGCACGTGGTCCTCAAGCACAAGCGCGCTGACGCCGCCAATGTCTGCAGAGTCTGCAAAGAATCCTTCTCGACCAACATGCTCCTGCTCGAGCACTCCAAACTGCATGAGGAGGACCCCTACCTGTGCAAATACTGTGATTACAGAACAGTGCTCCTGGAGAGCCTGAGCCAGCACATTGCTGATGCCCACTTCAGCGACCACCTGTACTGGTGCGAGCAGTGTGACCTGCAGTTCTCCTCCAGCAGCGAGCTCTATCTGCACTTCCAGGAGCACAGCTGTGACGAGCAGTACCTATGCCAGTTCTGCGAGCATGAGACCAATGATCCCGAGGATCTGCACAGCCATGTCGTCAATGAGCACGCCTGCCGACTGATGGAGCTGAGCGACAAGGAGAGTGGCGCTGGTGAGCACGGCCACTACAGCCTGCTCGGCAGGATCACCTTTGACAAGTGCAAGAACTTCTTCGTCTGTCAGGTGTGTGGTTTTCGAAGTAGACTGCACACAAATGTAAACAGGCACGTGGCCATTGAGCACACAAAAATTTTCCCCCATGTTTGTGATGACTGTGGGAAGGGCTTCTCGAGCATGTTAGAATACTGCAAACATTTAAATTCACATTTGTCTGAGGGGATTTATTTATGCCAGTACTGTGAATATTCCACAGGACAGATTGAAGATCTTAAAACTCACCTAGATTTCAGGCATGCAGCTGACTTACCTCATAAATGTAATGACTGCTTAATGAGGTTTAGGAATGAGAGGGAACTTCTAAGTCACCTTACAATCCATGAGACAGCTTGATTGTTTTTACCTTAATCTACAGAGTGTGGTGTAAAATAATAAATTCATCTTTTATTAGAGATTATAAAATTGATGGTTTTAATAATGATACTGCTGAGGGTTATAGCAGATTTATTTATTTATTTATTTATTTTGGTGGAGGGTTTTTTCGGTTAGTGTGGAGATTTTTCAGCATGAGGACATCTTAAATGTGCTGCTGTTGGTTTTGTCCTACTAGATTTTGGGCAGCCTGCCAGTTGGCCTGTGCTCTTAGGTATCAAGATGAGAGAGGCAGAAGCTTGGAGGCTTGGGGTGGAAAGATTATAAATAGACTATTATCTTTTAGTAACTTTAACTGCCTCACCCTTTTTGAAGATACAAAAGTAAAAATAATTCTTCACTTATCTGGCATTTCTATTGGAAGAAGTCATCCAAGTACTTAAGTACAGCAGGGATAGGGCAGGTTAGAGGCAGAGAGAGAGTGAGTGTGTGTGTGTGTGTGTGTGTGTGTGTGTGTGTGTGTGTGTGTGTGTACAAACCTGTATATATAATTAAACTATTTCTAAGATGAGGACCCAGATCTTCTACTTATTCTCCCTTCCAGTCTTCATTCCCAAGGCATTAAGATAGCCCTTCCATCTCAATCTACAATTATATAAATGCTCTTAGTTGTGGTGATAAATTATTCTCTTGGTAGTTTCTCTTAAAAAATAAAAACTACCCTTCTGTCCCATTCCCCCCTTGCTAAATTCATTTACTCCTCCATTAAGAGGAGTGTAAGATTAAGATTTGGTTTGGTTTGGGTTTTTTTTGGTTGTTGGTTTGTTGTTTGTTAGTGTGGAAAACTCTCCACAGTACAAATTCACAACTTGTTTGTGACTCTTTAGGCAATACCAAGAGCTACACTAAAACCCTACCATTGTGTTAAGTGTAACAATACCCGATGATGAAATGAAGAATGTTTCCTAAAAGAGATTGCAAAAGTACTTAATTGAAGCTCTTAAATCTTTGAGTGAGCAATGGTAAACCAAACAAATTACTTCATAGTCTTTTAGTTCAACATTGTTGCCACTCCCACAGCCCCTAGTTTTGCCAAACCACAGTTGGCTTTTGGATGTCAGTCTTTCACAAACCAATTCCATTTCTTGTGTATTGGTGTCACTGTATATGGTGCATCTACTTATCCACCTTCAGTTGCAAAATCTCAGCATCCAGTGGTGTCTTAGAATCAGGGACTTGGCATTTCAGTGTTACAATTAAATCCCAACTTTAGTAAAGTCATTTACCCAAAGTCACAAGGCAACTAAATGGCAAAATCTGACCCAGATTTCTTGCTGTGCTTTCTCATGCCCATCCCACCTAACTTTTCATCACTTTTGGTACCCTGGCTTCATCCATGCCCATGCTTGTCCAATAGTGAAACTGACTTGTAGGGAACAGCATGTTAAAAGTGGTCACGTTAGTACTTCATATTTTTGTGAACTGCTTTTTGGTCACAAATTATGACTTTCTTGGTGATCAGGTACTTGACACTGAATAAGTGAGGTTTAAGTAGAAGAGCCCATTGGAAAAGGCTTTAAAAGTATAATTATGTTACAGTTTATAACATGATGAGCCTAGAACTGAGGTCCTCACCGTCAGTGTCAGAAGGGGCACTCTTTGGGTACTTTTGACATTGTCCTAATTTTCAGTCAAACAGTCAAATTTTATTTGACAATAAGCTGCTGACAGCCTAAGATGCACCAGTTGCTTTCAGGTCCGTAGTTTTCACTTAGTGGAATTATTTGGAAAACCATGCTTTTATTTTTCCTCTGAATGCAGACCTAATTTTTACTGTGCTTACTTTCTTCTTGGCCACATTTCTATTCCAGGGACACATGGGTAATCATGCTTTATAGAAGTCAATACAAAAGAATTCTAACTGGAATCTTGGCAGCAGAGGCGAGCAGTGTGATGTGCTTACCTAAAAAGATCTTGGCTTAGCATGTTCTGTTTCTCTCTGTGTCTCTCTCTCCACGATGAAAGTTTTTGTTTTTCAAAGAGACATTAGTTTTTAAATTAAAGGAACTTCTGCACTCTGTGAGTTTAGGAAAAGCTCTTCTCACAATTTTTAAGTTGGCCAGTTAAGTTAGGTCTCAATTTTGGCTTTAGTTGATGTTTGATTCACTAAATCCTGGTGAGTTTCTTCACCACATGCTTCAATAATCTAGGTAGTAGATTATAGCTATATCAAAATACTTTTGTTTTTAAGCATCATACAAAAATATAGTAGGAAAAACTATAAAACCTTACATTCATCATCTCAGCATTCTATCAGTCAAATAATAAAATATGATAAAGGACGTGATCTGTCAGTTTTTAAATCAGCCTTTTTATAAGATTCTCTTTTGGTTACTGAAGAGTTTGAAAGGAATGTTTCCCATTTGGCTACCACAGTAGCTTCTGACTACTTTTCAACCTAAACTGCTGCAATTAACAAGAAGTTAAAAGCACTGGTGATATGTAAATTATATATAGCTTTTATAAAAAAGCAATCAAAATCAAAGAACTTAAGAAATCAAAATGAGATTCTAGACAAAGGAAAGGTTGATCATGGTCTTATTTTTTGATTTTTGCCAAGGTTAAATGATCTGAGAGTATTTGCTGTGTCATTGTTTACCTCTTGGTTATACATTCCCTCTCCCACCATTAAATGTCCATGTCCATCCCCAATAATTGTCTGAATTGTAGAAATGAAACTAGACTTAAAAGGATTTAAATTTTCTCACCTTTAATTCTTAATTTCAGTTCCAGTGAATGAATCTTGAGAATTTACACGTGTGAAACTTTAATATTTTTAAAATTCTGCCTCATCTTTACTTACATTTCATGTAAAATTTTTATGCTGCCATAGTTTTCTCTTTGAACAACTCTTAACCCAAAAATAAGAGAACTAGAGAAAGAGCATCATGGTAATTAAAGAGGGGAAATGGCAGCTTTTCTATATGTGTTGAATGTATTTATTAAACAACAAGAAATTTTTATATAAATCCATATTTAAAGTATTTATGCTGTGATATTGTCTTGTTAATATAAAGTTACAAAATGAACATATGCTCATAATACTTAATGTTTTTTAAAAGTTGATTTTAATCTTTTATTTGTTGAGTTTGAGGGTATGATTTTCTCTATATCAAAACCATTGTGTATTAAAGAGAATTTTTTGAACAGTGAATTCTAACGTGGAAGTACCATGAACTATTTTTGGTGATGCATCTTCTTAGAGGTATTCTTACAAGTACTTTTCATATACAACTACTGGAAGTTTGAGAATGGAAACAACAATACTTGTGTTTTTTTTAATTTACAGTATAAAAATAGGAATTATAAAAAACAAATATGAAAATGCTAGTTGTAGATTTTACATTGCAGCTTTAATTGTTGATTAGAAACTTTGCTAGTTTGTCTCAGCATACTAAGATTGTATAATTTTCAAATAAAATAGCCTTGCATCCAAATACATCACAATCCAAAGCAACCATGGGCAATTAGGAACATAAATCTTTTGAACTATGATTGTTAAGTAAATGTATCATAATATAATCATTTCATTTCTATAATTTGAAAATTAAGCACCAATGATTTCTAAAGGGAATTTTCAACATAATAAGCTGTTACAACGTAATTTAAAGAAGCAAATAATTTCAAGCTATCATCGTATGAGCAGAGCAATTAATTTGGAGCCAAAGGACTTGAGATCCTGGCTATTATTTGCTCCAGTGTGATTTAAAGGAGCCTCAGGTTTACGAGATTGGATGATCTGTAAGGCTCCTGCAGCTTTCCTCTTCCTATGACCTAATAGTGACTCAGAATTTCAGAAGAAACAAGACTAACCTCATATCATGAGGAAGTATAATATCAAGATTTATTGTCTATTTGGGTCAGTCAGGATCTAGAGACTCCTAATCTTCATCACTCTAGCCAGTAGGCGTCAACCCGTCAAAACAATTTCTGTAAAATATTTGATTCATTTGTTCATATTATTGGATTTAGAACATTGATGAATAGAGTAGTTGGAATTACTAACCAACTTTGACTTTGTGACTGGTCATTTTAGCCCACAGACTTTACAAAGCCCTTCCGTCTAGCAATTGTTCCAGGCCTGCTTAGACTTCTTGTCTAAGACTCTTTCCATCACTGCCCCATGTCCTTTGTTCAGTTGTATTTAGTTGCTACACTTTTCTTTCCCTCTCCTTGTTTTACCAGATTAGAACCTACTTAAATCTTCCTGATTTCAACCTTAAATTCTTCCCAGCCATCTTTTAAAAATTTCAGAAATTCTCCAGAAACCTATTTCCTAATGATTAGTTATCCTTTTTGTTCTGAAATTTTTAAAAGCTCTTCCCTCGCTCCATTTTCTAAACCTCATTCGCTTTGTACCCTATACCATGCCAAAGACACTCGACTTGTATATTATTATGTAAATGCATACAGTATTACAAACGTGTTTATATAAATATATGTCTGTACAGTTTTGCCCTGCCATGTTTGGATATGTCAAATGTGTTTCATTTTAGTTTGTGAGTAGTGAGTTAATTTGTTAAGTATACAAAAGAATACGATACAAGTCTTAATAAATACTTTTAAATGGTAAAATGCAGTGATTAAATTACTTCTGATTAAAAATCAAAGCTTTTTTGACATACAATTGGTATCTTTATGCATATAATTCCCAGAGCTTTATATTTCTTAGTTTTCATGACTGACTCTTCTTTCACATTCTCTGTTGCTGGATCTTCAACTAGGTTAAGCTGTTAACTAAAGCATCCCTCCAAGACTCTCTTCTTCTTCTATACTATTTTACTTGGCAACGTCACTAGCACTGGGATTGAATTATCGTCTTTATGCAGATAATTTTCAGTTGTGTGTACCCCATCCTAATTTCTCTAGCTTTTTAGTATCTTCAATTTTCTTTTGGTGATAAAAATTTATAAGAGAGGAGCCATTCCCCTATGGAAACAAACTCTAAGGATATGAATGGCATTTCTCAAGAGAAGAAATCCAGATCTACCTATAGCCACATAGAAATGCAAATTAAAACAATTCTGAGATTGCACCTAACCCCATCCGATTGACAAAGATGAACCAAAAAAAAGGAAAATGGCAAATTTTGTAGAGTGTGTGAAAAAAACAAGCATATTGATGCACAGGTAGGCCTATAAATAGATATAACTATTCCGGCAAACAATTTAGAATTAGTCAATAGCATTTATTAGAAACTGTTTATTAAGCACCTATTATAAATTAGGCCCTATTGTGAAAAACTAGGGATACAAAGAAAGGCAAAAGACTGCCCTTGAGTTCACAATTTAATTAGAAAGACAACATGCAAAAAAATATGTACAAGACAAATAGGAAATAGTCAATAGAGGAAAGGCAATAGAATAAAGAGGAATTGGGAAAGGAATTATATAGTTACTAAACAGTGATGGTCCTTCACCCAGCTCTACCACTGCTAGGCATATATCCAAAGAGAAAAAGGTCCTATGTGTACAACAATATTTATAAATGTTCTTTTTGTGTGGCAATCCTCCCCCCTCTTCTGCCCCCCCAAAAAATACCAACCTGGAAACAGGAATTGCCTATTGGTTAGAAAATGACTGAACAAATTATATATGAATGTGGAAGAATATGATTGTGCTCTAAAAAAAGAGGACATGATTTCAAAGAGATATGAAAATACATCTGTGAATTGATTCTGAGTGTAGTGAGCAGAACTAGAAGAACAATTAGGCAAAAATAACACCACCATAAACTTTGAAAAATATCAGAACTCTGATCAATGGTATGACCATCCACATTTCCAGAGGTCTAATGATAAAACATACTCTCTACCCTCAGACAAAAAAGTGATGTATTCAGAGTCCAGAGGGAAGTTTTGTTTTTGTTTTTGGAATATGACCAATGAAGGTAATTTATTTTGTTTGAGCATGCATAAAATTGATATAGGGAATTTGTTGTTTTCCTTTTTTTTTTTCCAATGGAGTGGGCTGTGGAAGGAAAGAAAATAGATTTCTAGCAATTAAAAATGTATAACTAATTTTAAAAATGTGCTGTGGGCATCTCAAATTCATTATGTGCAAAAACAAAACAAAAATAAATTAGTAGATTTCTCCCCAAACCTTTTCATATTTCTAAATGCCCTACTCATATTAAGGGTACCATCATCCTTCCAGTCTCTCACACTTGCAACCTTTGGTATCAGCCCCAACTCTTCAGGTTTACATACCCCACATATCCTGGGTATTACCAAATTTTGTTTCTTCTTTCATAATATCTTTCATATATGTCTTATTTTCTCTATTCACACTATCACTATACCTGTTTGGTGTTTCATTATTTTGGACTATTCAAATTTCCTTGGAGTTGGTCTTCCTAACTCCAGTCTATCCCCTAATGTTCTCAAAACTCAGGTTTCGCCATATCCCATATTACTTTCTACTCCCAACACATACTATCAACTCCGGTGGCTCCCTACTATATCTAGGATTCAATATAAAATCCTCGATATTCCATTTAAGGCCCTTTTCAGACACCTTATTTCCCTTCATGTTCTTCTATGAACCAACAACACTGGTTATCTACTGTTCCCATATGCCTTTTCACTGGAAATACTCTCTTTCTCACCGCCTTCCTTCACGGTTCAACTCAAATTCCACCTTTCAAAGGAGACGATTCTGAGGTCTTCCTTTTGGCTAGTTCCTTCCTCTGACAACCTTCCATTTAATCTGTATATAGCTCATATTCCCTCCTTATTTACATGTTATCTCTGCCATTAGAATGGAAATACTTTGAGAGAAGAAACTTTGTTTTTGCCTTTGTGTCCCCAGAAATTAGTACAATGCCTGGCATGTAGTAAGTGCTTAATAAATGTTTGGTGACTGACCTTAACATGCAAGAACAATGGACAATATATCACTTTATGTAATAATAAAAGAAGTTAATTCCCCAAAATGGGAGCTTACTGGAAAATCAACTGTGAAAAATGTATTTTATAATAAAGAAGGTTGGTTACTGTGAGAGGCAGAATGATATAAAAGAAGGGATGTTCAATTGGGAGAATTTGAATTTTCGTTCCACCACTCTTTGGTCTTGTGACCATAAGGTACTCCCTTGACCTCTATTAGTCTACTCCTTCCATCTGTGAGCTATGGAGACATAATTTTGGGGTAATTTATCATTTTGTTAATTATGGCAAATGGGTAATTAATAAAAGGATGGTCATTTATCCATCTTTCATAAATCAAAGGTGACACATAATAGGCCTCTCAATGCTTGCCTATATATCTTTGGAAGAGTAGGTGTTCTGCACAGGCTTCAGTCAACTCTGATTGGTAAACAATGAGAGAATAAATATAATGAGAGGTGCACTGATTCAATTGAGAGACTGGAGGACTTAAGTCTGATCACTCTGTCTTGGACAAAGAGATATATCTCTTCCCAGACTACCCCAGTCTAGAATCCACTTCTACTCAGACCTGTCTGACTAAAACACAATGAGCCAGAATTCACTTGGACTAGAATATCTTTACTTTTTGATCAGATCTAAGTTCTCTGAGTTTTGCCCAAGATTTTATCTTATCATCAGCCCTGTACTTTTTTTTCATTTAAATAATGTTTTTTTTTTCCCTTAGGTTGGGGTTAAGTGACTTGCCCAGGGTCACACAACCAGGAAGTGTTAAGTGTCTGAAACCAGATTTGAACTTGGGTACTTCTGAATTCAAGGCTGGTGCTCTATCCACTGCGCCACCTAGCCCTGTACTTTAAAGGCTGACTGAATAACCAATGCGTAGATTTCTGAATGAAAAAAATAGAAAGGGGGAAAACTTTAATCCTAATTCAATAATTTGTAATTAATGTAAGAGAAAAATAATAATTTTTCTCATCACAGATAGAAATAACCAAAATAGAGATGTTACTTGCCCTTTTCTCATAGAACTGATCTAGGGAAGAAGAGGCAATAGGCCTAGAAGCAAAAAAGCTGGGTTCTTTGTCTGACTACAGTAGGCAATTTAATCTCTTTCCTTCAGTTTCTCACTTGAAAAATGGAGGGGCAGCTAGATGGCACAGTGGATAGGGCACTCAAGAGAACCTGAGTTCAAATCAAGACTCAGACACTTAACACTTCCTAGCTGTGTGACCCTGGGCAAGTCACTTAACCCCAATTTCCTCACCAAACAGAAAGAAAGAAAAACAGAGATGATAACAATAGTACTTCCTACTTCATATGGAAACACTTTGAACTAGAATTATCTAAAACTTAGTGCTCTCTTCTTTTTAAGCTGTACTCTTAATGGACTGACCTTTTAGATACTTCTGATTTTCATGAGAGGAGGACTTGAGCAGAATGAGACTGACTAAAAATGGAAGAGGAAAAGAATCTGGCAAGACTAGAAGTACAAAGTGAAGAACCCGAGGAGGAGGACTTTAGTCCCACAAGGAAGAAATAAAATAAGAGATGGATGCTGCAAAGAAGCAAATTTAGTTTTGAGTCAAGAAAGAGAAGAAATTTCCTAGTAATTGGAGCTATCCAAAAATGGAATGGGTTGCCATGGGAGGTCATGTATTATTTCAGTGAAAGTTTTCAAGTAAAAGAGAGTTGATCCCTTTAGGAACAGTTTGTAATAGGGACTCTTTTTCATATATGGTTTGGATTAGAAGGATTAGAAGGAGTGAAGGAAGGAAAGAAGAAAGAGGACACATTTAAAGTGAACTTCAAAGTTTGCAAAACACTTTACAAATATCATTTCCTTTGATACGCACAACAACCTTGAAGATAGGTGCTATTATTATCACCATTTTACAAATGGGGAAACTGAGGAACAAGACGGTTAAGTTTATTTATTCGAGGTCACATCTGTAGTATGTGAGACAGGGTGCTAGGCCCCCCCAACCCTTACCCATTTTAGGAGTAAGGCATGAAGATACCTGAAGAGGTACCGAGAGAAAACATTTATTCAGTCCTTATGATATAAACTGAGATCTTTTGGGGGGAAGGGTTGGAAAGGCCCTGATGTAAACTATTTCCCCTTTGAGAGTCAGGAGCACCCTTCCCCTTAAAGGGGACACAGTTTACATTAGGGCCTTTTCAACCCTTCCCCAAAAAACATCAGTTTATATCACAAGAAGTCCAAGCACACCAATTGGACAAAGTTCAGGATGGTATATGGCACATGGGGGAAAACAGGGAGTGAATTATATAGCAAAAAAGGGACTTTGGGTGCAGCTTGGTGGTGCAATGGATAGAGCACCAGCCCTGAAGTCAGGAGGACCTGAGGTTCAAGGCTGTATGATAGCCTCAGACACTTAACACTTCTAGCAGTGTGACCCTTTGCATGTCACTTAACCCCAATTGCCTCAGCAAAAAAAAAGGGGTGGGGGAAGGACTTGGATTCTACCCCCACTTTCTGTTAATTTTTAAATTCATTGGATGGACTGAAAAGGAAGTAACTATTGATCAATAGTCAGCAATGCTGTCTACTTGCTGGGACAACATGACTTTCTCAAGCTTAGACTTAGGGTCTTACCTTTTCTACTCTACAGCCCTCTGAAAATAGGGATCACCTGACTTCCTGAAACTTAGGCCTAAGGTCCTATAACCTGAGAAATCTTCTCCTGGTCCCATTCATTAAGAAATGTCAAGCTGGATAGGTATTCCTGACTATAGGTTCTTTGAAGTGATGTGACTTAAGCTAAAGAAAAGTGGAATATAGATATAATAATAGGACAAAGAGAAGGAAAAAGAAGTTAGCTAGCCTGCCTGTCAAGATGTTAAAAGAAGTGAGGAGAATGAAAGCTCCAGCTTGGAAGACCAGCACAAGCAGTTTGCCATAGCAATGCTCTAGAACCTGGCTACCTAATTTGTGGGTGGTAACCCTATATGGGATCTTGTAACTGAATATGGAGATCATGAAACTATGATTTATCATTAGTAAATGTCTGATTTGTATGCTTATTTTATATACCTCTATACCTGGGGTCATGCAAAAATTTCTCTAGCAAAAAAGGATTTGCAAGTGAAAAAAAAAATTTTAAAGCCCTGCTCTAGCAGGTATACAGGTCAGAACCATCAACTCTGTGAGTATATCATTAGTCAAGAAAGTAGGACATGCAGGGAGAATATTCCAATGGTTTATAGAATGAATGAATGAAAAGCATTTATTAAGTGGGTGCAGGCCTAGGGGGTTCAAAGACAAAAATGAGACAGTTTTGTTCTTCTAGGACCTTACTTTAATTGGAGATATAAAATATAGGGGGAGTATTGGTCAGGGAAGGCAGTGGTAGTAAAGAAAGAGAGTGGTAGGCTATGGAACAATAGTGTAGTTAATTGACAAACCCTTTCCAGGGGCTAGATAATACTGATTGGCTGTCATTGCAAGAGAAGGAAAGGAAGATGACGGAAAACTGGTTGGAAATTAGGAGCGATGGTCCCAGGAACAGCAGACTTCCAGTGGCTTATGGTCTATGACAGTTTGATTTGCATAATGTGAAATGCTTGACCTTCTGCCAAGGAAGACCAATCAACCACTTCAAAGTACTAGCTGGTCTCCTTCCTAGAATAAAAGATAAATGGAGAGAAAAGTCAATAAACTTTCTAAATTTGGGGTTAAGAAAATGAAATATTCCCATAAAAATAAGATAGGAGGATGTCAACATGATCTGATTAAAAGATCAGATCAGAAGAGGCAGAGGGAAATTCTGGATTGTGACAGGAGGTTGAAGGGTAGAAGGACATAATAGAAAACTTCCCATCCTTGTCAAAGCAGATTACCACTCAATTTCTGGTTATTTATATAGGTACAAATTATACTCTTCAAAGAAATCATTGTCAAAAATTATAAAATCGGGGTAGCTAGGTGGCATAGTGGATAGAGCACCAGCCCAGAAATCGGGATCACCTGAGTTCAAATCTGGTCTCAGACACTTACTACTTCCTAGCTGTGTGACTCTGGGCAAGTCACTTAACCCCAATTACTTCAAGGAAAAAAAATTTTTTTAAATTGTAAAATCTTGGGTAAGAAGTTGAAGACTTAAAAAACACAAGATAGCATTTTTAGCATTGCTGCCTACAAAAGTAAAGCATTCAGGTGAGTCAAGCTAATTTGGAGAATAATTGTCTGATTTACCAGATAACCACCTAATAACAATAAAAGGATTGTTGTCACCTTGAGGCATAAAACTAAGATGTGGTGGAGAACCTCTTGGGAATTAAGAGACTAAATAACCACTATCCACTTTAGGTGACTCATATGGGCATAACTGATACTAACAATTAATGCAAAGTCTTGGGGAAAGAAAGTCAGTCCATAAACAAACATTAAGTGCTTAATACTACATCCTGTGCCAAATGCTAGGGGTATAAAGGCAAAAAGTTCTATTCCTCAAGGAATTTATTTCTCGGTGAGGGAGATAACATGTAAATAACTATGTACACATTATTTATGCATGCAGAAAGAATGAAAGTCTAAAAGGGCTAGGAACTAGAGATCTGGGAAAGGTCTTTTGGGTAGGAATTGGAATATTTTGAAGATGGCCAGGATAACTAAAAAAAAGGTTTTTTGGTTTTTTTTAGTAAAGACTTTGGGGACACCAGAATTTTTTACATTTCTGCTGTCCATCAAAGGCAAGGGATTCAGAAGAGAGCCAGAAGTGAGATATGAACAATTAAGATGATCTTTCAGAAAGGGATTAGGGGGCCACACCTAAGGAAGGCTTGACTCCTTCCCAAGAATGGAGCACATCTAAGGAGGATTGTTGAGATTATATTTGGTTGGATCTAACTAATCCCATTTTTCAGTCTTAATCATAGGATCTTGGGCCTAGAGCTGAACATAGTGAAGGTGGAGGCAGTAGTTGCTGTGCAAAGAGTTTGAATTCCAGTAAGGGAGGAAACCTATACACAAATAAAACAATACAATCAAAACCAACAAACCTTATCTCTAGTCCTTGTCAACTCCCTTTGTATGTTGTCTTCCTAATCAAATATAATCTCCCTGAGGTCAGGACAACATTTCTAGATGTGTGGGCAAGTGACAAATATATTTGCCTCAGTGTTCTCATCTATAAAATGAGCTGAAGAAAATGGCAAACCATTGTAGTATTTTCTGCTAGAAAAACCCCAAATAGGATCACAAAGAGCATGACACAAGGGGTAAACCACCACCACAACAAGGCCTTGGAGGAGACAAAGGGGAGAGAGAGCATTTCAGGCATGAGAGATAGTTTGTGTGAGAGCTGGAAATCAGGGGCTAATATGTCTTATTTGGAGAATTCAAGCAGACCCTCTCAAATGGAAGGCAGAGTTTGTATTAAAGGAATAATATACAATAATAACTCCACTGGTAACTACAGCCAAATTATGAATAGTTTAAAATGCTAGAGTTTAAATTTTAACTTGGAGGAAATAGGAAACCACTCAAGTGAGTTAGAAAGATGAACTTGAAATTCTAATGCAAGGAGGCAAGCTTTCCCCTTAAAAACTATTGAGACTTGAAGGAATTGTTAAGATTAAGGGACTATCCCCATATAGGGACACCAAAATCTTGAAGTTACAAATGTAATCTTCCCATAGCATATCAAGAGAATTACAGGATAAGGCTGATCCCTCCCAAAAAATATTAGGGTTATTGGCTGATTCACAAATTGTCCCAAAATAATTTATAGGCATAGATCTCCAAATCAAAGGGTAAAGATTTTATTACACTGCTAATAACAGATTTTTAACAATTAACAAGGAGAGAGTCAAGCTCCTTATTGGAACTCATAATTAGCCAGGAAGAATATGCCATTAAAGGAAAGATACATGGAGGTGGGAAGTATGCCATTGTTTGGTGGGCTAAATTCATAGAGAAGAAATCAAAGATCTACAGTATGAGCAGATTTTTTTATAGGGGAAATATAATCTGGTATTTGACCAGATAACTTGGCTTTCTGATTGGATAAATAAAGGCGGGGTTTCTAGAGACTCCACCTGAGTAAACCAGAGCACAGGCCAGAAGAGTAATAAACATCTCCCCCTGGAAGAAATGAAAGCCAATAAACTCCAATAACCTGCTCTGAAAACAGCTGTACAAAATTCCTGAAATTTGGAAGGTGCTCTCTTCACCCTGGGAAAACTCAAATTTAATATAAACTTTAAAATCAAGAAATAGACTGGGAAATATGAGCAAATGATAAAGATCTTGACCATAGAAAGTTACTAGGTTCAGATAGATTTATATATTTTAAAAAATTTTTAGCATACCTTTTTATTGGCAAAATACACGCATGGGTAATTTTTAACATTGACCCTTGCAAAAACTTTTGTTCCAACTTTTCCCCTCCTTCCTTCCACCCCCTCCTCTAGATGATAAGTAGTATGTTAAAATATATGTTAAATACAATATATGTACACATATTTATATAGTTGTCTTGCTACACAAGAAAAATTGGATTTAGAAAGAAGGTAAAAAATAACCTAGGAAGAAAAATAAAAATGCAAGGAAAAAATAACAAAAAGAGTGGAAATGCTATGTTGTGGTCCACACTCATTTTCCAGTGTTCTTTCACTAGGTGTAGCTGATTCTGTTCATTACTGATCAATTGGAACTGATTTGGATCCTCTTATTGTTAGAGAACCACATCCACCAGAATTGATCCTCATATAGTATTGTTGTTGAAGTGTTCTGCTCATTTCACTCAGCATCAGTTCATGTAAGTCTCTCCACGCCTCTCTGTATTCATCCTGCTTACAGAATACTGTTCTTACAGTATATTACAGAATATTGTTCTTACAGAACAATAAAATTCCATAACATTCATATACCACAATTTACTCAGCCATTCTCCAATTAATGGACATCCATTCAATTTCCATTTTCTAGCCATTACAAAAGGGCTGCCAGAAACATTTTTGCCCATGTGGGTCCCTTTCCCTTCTTTAATCTCTCTTTGGGATAGAAGCCCAGTAGTAACACTGCCGGATCAAAGGGTATGTACACTTTGACAACTTTTTGAGTATAGTTCCAAATTGCTCTACAAAATGGTTGGATCTGTTCACAACTCCACCAACAATGCATAAGTGTCCCAGTTTCCCCACATCCCCTTCAACATTCATCATTATCTTTTCCTGTCATTTTAGCCAATCTGAGAGATGTGTAGTGTTTACCAAACATTTAAAGAACAATTCCAATACTATGCAAACTATTTGAAAAAATAAGGAAAAGAGTCCTATCAAATTCCTTTTATGACACAGATATGGTGCTGATACCTAAACCAGGAAAACAGAGAAAGAAAATTATAGACCAATTTCCCTAATGAATATTGATACTAAAAATCTTAACTAAAATATTAGCAAAGAGAGGACAGAAAGTCATCCCCAGGATAATATACCCTGACCAAGTAGGATTTATACCAGGAATGCAGGGCTGCTTCAATATTAGGAAATCTATTAGCCTAATTGACTATATGAATAACCAAACTAACAAAAATAATATGATTATCTCAATAGATGCATTTGATAAAATCCAACATCCATTCTTATTAAAAACTTTTTAGAGCATCAGAATAAATGGAGTTTTCCTTATAATGATCAGTAGCATCTATTTAAAACCATCAACAAGCATCATATATAAGGTGGACAAACTAGAACCCTTCTTAATAAGATCAGAGGTGAAACAAGGTTGTCCCCTATCACCATTTCTATTCAATATTGTAATAGAAATGTTACTTTTGGCAAAAGAGAATAGATAATGAGGAAACCAAATTATCACTCTTGGCAGATTTGATGCTATACTTAGAGAACCCTAAAGAATCAACTAAAATCAACTAAAAAACTAAAAAAAAAAAAAAAAGAAAAAGAAAAAAGAAACAATTCACAACGTCAGCATAATTGCAGGATACAAAATAAATCCACATAAATCAGCATTTTTATTTATTACCAACCAACTCCAGCAGCAAGAGACACAAAAAGAAATTCCATTTAAAATAATTGTCAATAATATGAAATATTTGGGAGTCTATCTGCCAAGGAAAAGTCATGAAGTATATGAACACAACTACAAAATACTTTTCACACAAATAAAGTCAAATCTAATCAACTGGAAAAATATCGAGTGCTCATGGGTAGGCTGAACTAATATAAGAAAAATGAAATTATTATCTAAATTAATCTACTTGTTTAGTGCCATATAAAACTCCCAATAAAATATTTTACAAATCTAGAAAAAATAATAAAGTTCATCTGGACAATTTTCAGATGAAGAAATTGAAACCATTTCTAGTCATGTGAAAAAGTGCTCTAAATATAATATAAATGTAGATAAATGCAAATTAAGACAATTCTGAGATACTACTATATCCTTCTCAGATTGGCTAGATTGGAGTTGTGAACAAATCTAACCAGTCTGGAGAGCAACTAGGAATTATGCTCAAAGGGTTATCAAAGTATGCATACCTTGTGATCCAGCAATGTTTCTACTGGGTTTATATCCCAAAAAGATCTTAAAGAAGGGAAAGGAGCCCACATGTGCAAAAATGTTTGTGGCAACCCTTTTGTAATGCGCAACTAGAAACTGAGTGGATGCCCATCAGTTAGAGAATGACTGAATAAATTATAGTATATGAATGTTATGGAATATTATAAGAAAAGATCAGCAGGATGATTTCAGAGAGACCTGGAGAGACTTACATGGACTGATGCATGAAATGAGCCCTTCATGGTATACTGTTTTAGGGTGTTTCTTTTCCCCTCCTCCATTACCTCATGGTGTTGTTCTCCCATTATAGCTAATTCTTTTAGAGTGCTAAATCCCTTTTTAAGGTTAGCCCACCAGCAAAAGATATAACCTCATTCCTCTACTAATCCCTTTTAGAGGTTAGTCTGCTATATTCCTATGGATTTAGCCTGTCAATCAATTGTATAGTCCCACCTCATGGTGTATTCCCTTTAGTGGTGTCTGGTTAATTTCTGTAAAGGGCTGAAACTCTGAGTTGATGTACTGAGGTTGGACAACTGAGCAATTAAGGCTAATTACTGATTGGACAATACTCTATTAGCATATGCTTGGAAAATTGCCCTTCCCACTATTCCTTGCTGGTTCAATCTTTTGGTGTATACAGATAATTGTGGGAAGGATTAGGGGGTGGAATAAGACAAGCTAGACTCACTTTGGTGGTAGAGGAGGAAAAGGAAGGTCACAGAGATCCTGTGTCCATTCCCTTTACTTCTACCCCTAAAGACCAAGAATAAAGACCAAGGACTTTTGCTTATCCTGACTCTGGCTGATTCTACCGTGTTTCCCAGAGAATAAGACCCATCCTGAAAATAAGCCCTCCCCTTACTATGTAAGATTCCTCTAAAATAAGCCCTCCCCCAAAAATAAGCCCTGTTGAGATTGCTACTGCAGTGAAGGTGATCCCCTGCACTACATGCTACATTACAGTACCCTCTGCATGCACCGTCCCCCACCCTCACTCCCAAGCCCACGCCTCGCTCCAAGCTGCAGCAGTGATATTGCTGGACATGACAGATTGGGTCCACTTCTTCTGAAGGAAATGGAGGCACAAGACATCCAGGACAGAATTCAGGGTATGGACACTTATGACAATGTTAAAGAAGATGACATGATCATTATTGAATAAAGGTACATTTTTTTTGTTCACATTTACCTGTTTATTAAAATTGCTGTCAATGTTCATTAAAATAAGCCCTCCCCTGAAAATAAGCCCTCTGGTGTTTTTCTGTCCAAAATAAATAAATAAATAAATAAATAAGACAGTGTCTTATTATTGGGGAAACACGGTAAGGTATCCAGGGGCTAACTTCACAAATTCGAGTTCCATTAGAGAATTTGTATTTCCCCTTGTTGATAAAACCTGTTTCTTCAATAACTCCTGCGTGTTAATTCACCTAATAAAGAGCATTCTTTTATAAGCTGTGATAGATATTTCATCATGGTTGCTCCATGTCATGAACTGAATCTCTATGATGCTATTTTTATAAAATCTTTTTACCATCAATTTTCTCCTGCATGTTGGACGAGATGAGGTGAGATTTTTCAAGACAGTTGTGAAAATCAAATAAGGCTTTATCTACTTCAGAGTTTGAGTAGGCCTGAAGGTCTTTGAGCATTGACTCAAGGGCATACTTAAATCCCCTTCCTTTCTCCCCATTTCTATCAAGTATGGGCAACTATGTATTCATTGGTCAATTTCTTGGGTAGTGCCCTCATTTAGAATTTAAGACCCTCAGCCAATGGGGATGATGGTCAGTGGTGGGAGGGGTATTTGTGTAAGGGACTATTTAAAGTGTAAAACCTGTCCCAAAAGTCCTCTCTTCCATTGCATGCTTGTTGGGAGGGACTCCCGATTCTCGCAAGAATGTACAATAAACTTTTGCTTTGCTCCTAGAGATCTCTCCAGTTTTTTCTTACATGGTGACTCCTCACCATTCTGAGCCACACAATATATTACGTCTATTTATTACTCCTGGTGCCTATTTTATCCCATCAACATCATTCTATACAAGGACCTGAATTTGCTTGGCCTGAAGATAGCTTAAGAAGGACAAAATAATTAGTTTTTACATCACTAAAGGGTTTTTAGGTGGAAGACTTGTTCTGCTTGGCCCCAGAGATTAGAAGTAGAAGCCATGAGTGGAAACTTCAAAGAAATAAATTTTGGTTTTGTGTCAGGTTAAACTTGGTAAAGATTAAAATTCTCCCAAAGTAGACAAGTGTATTTTAGGAGCCAGAGGGTTTCTTCATCATGCGAACTCTTCAAGGAAAAGCAGGAAGACCATTTGTTGGGTACCTATTGAGGTACCTTTGAAGACCTAAGTATCCGATCTCCTTTTCAACTCTGGAGATTCTCGATTGTTAAAAATGAAAATTATTTCCACTCTGATGATGGGTCTCGATATCCATGAAGTTTGATAAAGCAGGGCTACCCTTTAACTAATAAGGGTGGATTGCAGCCTCCCAAACAGGTTTTGCTAATTCCTGCCTTGATAATTTTCAAAATTGTCATTTTTTTCTCCCATCTCAACCCCATGGTTGAAATTCACCAATCCAAATTCTACACCTTTTTATAACTCATGTCTTTACTTCCCCCATAATCTTTTTCATTGTTGTGAGAAATGGATGCGTATTTGGGGTTTTCATAGTTATGAAAATTAAATTGGAGAAATGAAACAAATTCGAAAGCTGAAACTTGGACATCAAGGAATAATCAAGGGTGGAATTTATCTTCTCCCAAAAGAATGTAAACTCCTTGGGGGCTGGGACTGACTTTTGTAATCAGAAGTAGTGGCCAGAGATTTGAAAAGAATCTTTTGTTCTTTGTCCCTAATCCGGCACTGCTAACTTCACCTTTCTACAAGGTAATCTTATCCTTAAAGGCAGCCACTGGCTATGTGAGGAGAGGTCCAGATTCACGCTGAATAACTTTTGATCATAATCAATTAATGGGGAATCCGAGGAGGGACTTGTGATTCCGAATAGGGCATAATAAAATGCTGCCTTTGGAGTTTCAAAGACGTTGATGAGAGTTAGGGAAGGGGAACCCCCTTTTCGGTCGCCGCAAAGACAGTCGCGTGACGGCACTGAGTCCCCTGTAAATGCCAAGGCAATGCTACTCACCAAGCATCCGTTCTTTCGAGAATGTAAAATAAATCTTTCCTGAATTCATCAGTCATGTGGTTCTTAAGATATTTTGTTTCTTACAATAGCAATATTTAAAATCTGAGGATTTCTAAAAGTATTTGTCTCACAATCTAGAACTTAAGTTTCTTTTCAATTAGATTGTCAGCTCCTTGGGGCAAGAATATCTACATTTTTATGCCACACAGCACCCACTTTCTTCGTGGCTTAAAGATGGGATATTATTAATGTGATTACAATTCTCTTTACAATGAACTTTGGAATGGTCAATTTCTTCGTTTGAATAAAAGGAATTATGTAATGATTTATCCATTTCTAGCACGCTGGAGACTGAACATGAAAGTCTCTCAGGCGCTAGATGGTTGAAAGGGAAAGTTAAAAAGTGCTTTGAATTCTTTAAGGGAAAAGGGGACGATTCACCTTTTTCTTCCCAGTTTGCTTGGTACGTAAATTTAAAATTTGCATTTAAGATTTTGAGTGAGATTTTTCAAAGGTTAAGATATTTAAGGTGGAAAAGAGTTTAAAATATGAACTCAAGACTGTCAAAAGTTCAAGTGCTTTCCTGACGAGTAGTAGTCCTGATTGATGGGGAAAAAAACTTGCTACACTCATTTCCTGTTTTCCTCTTCTCTCCCGGGTCACCAGAACGGACTTGGTTCGGAGCCATTCCTAAGATATTTAAAAATGAAGAAATTCTATTGTTTTCGGCGGAACGAACTTTCCCGATGTTATTCAGCTTCAGAAGGTCCTTTTTAAAAGACTGGCTTTTCTAAGTGAGAAACTAACAGAATGGACCAAGAGAATCGGGCAGTTCTTTCATTCACTGGTAAATGGAATTTTCCTCATAACATTTTTGGATGAAATCCTAAATGCAAAATGTATTTCTGGAAAGGGGAGTGGCGTGCGACACTCCTCACGCCTTACCCAGTCATTTGGACGTCCGTCTGGGAACGATATAAAACTGCCAGTCAAAGTGGGATAGACCAGCCTTAGTTTAGTTGGGAATCCCGGGACCTCCCTGCAGGGCTCCGCTCAGAGCTCCCCTTCCAATCCCGACTTTCCGTACCCCCTCCCCCTCTCCTAGGAGATTTGGGGCGGCCCAGAGCATTTTTCCCTCCCTCCCCCAGGAGAAGTTTCTGAAGGGCTGGGATGGTTTCCAAAATCACAGGTTTAGGGCTGGAACGGACCCAAGAGGTCCAGCCCCTTCCTGTTACAGAGAAGGAAACTGCGAGCTTCAGCGAGCAGCTCAAGGTTAGCCTCCCGGCGGGGGGGCCTCAAGGTCGAGCCCCCGTCCGGGGCCTAGCTTTATTGGAAGGGCGGTCACAAGCCGGAGGCGTTAGGCTTGATCAGGGAGATTCGGGGAAACTGCAGTCACCCCAAACTTCACAATAAATAGAAGAGCGGGTGCTTCTGTAAATTCCTCAACTCTGGAGGCTTCCAGCCGGGTGGGATAAAGACGTTGGGTTTGGTTGGGTCGGGAAGCTCTGGGAGTGACCACCGAGTTTCCCCCAAACTCCGCCCCCGAGTCTTCCTGTGACTTAGTCCTTGCGCTCGCTCGGTCATTAGTCTAGAGCGAGCGTGACGTCAGAGACGCCCATGCTTAGAAACACCTGGCAGTGAATTCCCGGTCAATTGCCAGAGCGGCGACGCTGCCCTTTCTCCGCCCTTAACAAACATGGCGCCCCAAAGGCCGCGCACTTCCGCCGCTCGGGCCACCTATAACCCAGACCGGGGCGGTGGGGCCCGGAAGCTGCCCTGCCCCTTCCGGTCTTCGCCACGCCCTTCCCCGACCGAGGACTCCTCCCCAGCCCCGCCCCCTGGTCCGGCCTCGACTTCTCCCGGCACGGGACGATGAGACTCATCGGGGCCCTGGGAGCAACTCCGCGGCTGGTATCGGCTTACGACTAGGACGGGAGAGTCGTCGCAGGTCAGGCCCCACTCCCGTCCCCGACTCCCCGTCCCGAGCGCCGGCGCTCGGCGACAAGGCCCCTGGGCGGGCGGTCCCCCGCTGCGGTCTTTGGAGGGGGGAGGCGGAGTGGGAGGGAAGAGGTGGACTTCTCGAGCGCCGCCTTTAGGGGCTGGCCCCAGAAAGGGGAGGGCAGGGGGCCCAGGCCGGCAGTTGAGGCCTGGGCCGGCTTCCCGGGCCCGGCCGCGCCGCCTCGGCCGGGGTTTGATCCTCTCGATGAACCCCTGCCGGGGGCATAGGGCAAAGCTGTGGGATCCTCGAGGCAGAGGCCTTGGTGCTCCTGGGAGGCTTTGTGAAGGCACACAGTAGGTGCTCCATAAATGCTCCTTCCCGGCTACCGCCTCAGAATGGGGGGGGGGTCTTCAGAAAGGTTTAATGCTGATTCTGGGTGGGGTCTCTTTCCGAAAGACTACGGAGTACTTCGGGTGGCCCAGAGGGTCCCGGGTCCGAGGCTAGATTTGAACTCAGGTTCTCTAAACCCGGAGCCACGTTCTGCCGAGCCGCCTCCCGACTGGAGGCACTTGTCATGCTTTCTCGTAAATACCTTTACGGGTTGTCTCCCACCCTGGAAAACCCCCTGGGAGCCGCTGCTATTATTACCCTCCCGTTACAGGGAAAGACCAGAACCTCGTTTAGACTTCTGACTTAGTTTTTTCCACTTAAGTGTTTGTTGGTTGATTGAAATGGTTGCTCTAAAGCTTAACCCTAAGGGGCTCATTGTAGGTTCAGCTCTTGAGCTCCCTCCCTGGGAAGCCTTTCCCTGCCCCCGGGGGTTAGTGATACTCTGTCCTTAAATAAACTGGGATACACTCGTCTGTTTACATGGTTTCCTCTTCCTCCATTCCCCGGAAAAAGCGAAGTTTCTAGACTGCTGTTCCCTTTGAGCTCCTTGCTTCTCCAGGGGCCTAACGAAAAACGCTTGTTCATTGGGCTTTCTCAGTGCCAGCTTCAGTCACAGGGAATGGGAAGGACTGGCCCGCTCCAACTTTGTCTGTCTCTGTGGCTGGTGCTTTCACACCCGGGCTCAGCTGCCCAAAATTAGACTGAGTGGTAGCGATTTGCCCTTGGTGATTTTTAATGGGAAGAAGCCAAGAGTCTTTTTCCGTTCCCCGAAGCAGTTAATGGCCTGGCTCTAACCTCAGTCCACTTTTTGCCCCGACTGTCCTTGGTGGTTTGTAGCAAAAATGATTGCCGTTTGCCTGGTGCTGTTTCCAGGCCTTAGGAGGTGGTCCAGACTTTCAGGCAGGCCCGGCCTCTTCTCAGAAACTTGGCGATTTAGGTTATTGTCCACTAACTTGTTTTTCCCTTGTCCAGTGACCTGGATGAGTTATCTTGTGTAGTGACAACATAATTAAAATGGATTATCGCCTTTAAAGGGCTAGAGTAGAAAGCTTAATGTAAGAATTAGAGCCAGCTGGACTTAAAGAACCCCCAGCTTTCTCAAACTTCTCATTTAAAAACAAATTGTTCTCTTTTAACAAAGACGTGGACAACTCCCCCCCCCCCCCATTAGTTTTACTAGGAGAGAAATCAATAGCATTGGGAGATGATTATTAGATTCTGTTAACAAAAAACGAGAGGACTTTTTGTCTGTTGTAATGTCAGTTAAATTCTTGTAAATCTTGACTCCCAATTTCCTGATATCCTGAAAAAAATGTTCTCTTGAAATCTCTGTAATTCAAGAAAGGAATAGAATTGTAGCGCCAGAAAGAGACTAACTGTTGTCTGATCTAGTTGGCACCTGCCTAAAGTTACTACTTGTTAAACCTGTAAACCAGACTCCTTTTTCCTTGTCTGATGGCGGCTTTCCTTTTCTTTTCTTTTCCTATACAAAAGTTTCTTAAGAACCCCCTGAGTTGGAAATTTCCGTTGTTTTACTAGTTTACAGTCTAGTTTGATCCCGTCGGAGCCAAAGATGGTAAGAGGGAGAAATGGCAGGTGACTCGCCCAGCGTGGCAAGCTTGAGCAAAGCCAGCCTGGGAGACCAGCTCCGCTTCCTCCTACACACTTCACCATGGTGTTTTCATTGAAATGAAACTGGGCCTTTTTGGTTCAGTTCTCTTCTAGGACCTGATTTTGTAGGGCTCAAAGAACTTTATAGTCAGAATACCTGGGTTCAAATTACTTCTGTATGATCATGGACATGTCATTTAACTTGCTTGTAGCCAGTTTTCCCATTTTTAAAAGGAGAGGGGTTGAACTAGCAGGTCTTCAAGGTTTTAACTACTCCCAAATATAGACCCCTGCCCAGCCATACTGTAGCATGACTTCTGTGTTCTCAGAGGTTAACCCAGCAGATTGGAAGCTGCTACACTTCTATTGTCCAAGGTGGAAAGGTTACAGATGGATTGCAGGTTGAGCCAAGTTGGCAGAGGCTTGTCACTGCAAGGCCTTTATAATCTAGACTGCCCACCCACTCACCCTGATGAAATCCCAGGCCTGTGGAAGGCCAGAACCTGCAGGCACTGGAGCATCAGAGTATACAAGGGCTCTTGGCGACCAGCCCCAGATGGAGTCTATGGACATGTTCTTTCATAGTTGTTAAGACTTTAGCTTAAAAAGGCCAGGGTCTTCCATTGCATCTAGGGCCATCTCCACTCATCCTGATCGCTGTCTTGCCACTGGACCCAGATGGCTTTGGAGGCTGGTAACCTTGCACAATCCTCCTTTATTTAAATCCAATTCACTTGCATGTTATTCCTCCCAGATGTCATGGTCCTCTTCAGAATAAAGGACAAACAACAAGAGCGTGTACCTGAAATGAAACCTTCAATACTTTAGACAAATCTGTTCTTTTACAGTTCACTTTTTTACTAAAATTAATTGGAAATTCAGTAAATTCCAGTGATTCCCTAATCCCTAGGATCGGGCAAGCAAACAGAAAGCATTTATTAATCACTTACCATGTGCAAAAAATTGTATTAAGCCCTTGAGAATCAAATATAAGTAAAAGACAGCCCCTTCCAATCTAGTGGGGAAAGGGATGAAAAGGAATGGCAGAAAGGCACGGAGACAGGGGCATGCTCGCTAAAGCTAGAGTTGAAAACGCAACCAGAAGGGTCCGAAAAGCAACTGGCTGGGGCTCTTCCAAATGAGGCCAGAGAAGCAACTTGCCAGTGGGAGAAAGAAGCTGACTTGGGGAGGGATGTCCCAGGGTTAGAAGGCATCTTGGTCATGGTGGCAAAGACCATAGTTAGAAGCCCGGGAAGGGAGGAGGTCAAACACCAAGTCCCTCTTGATATTTAAGGCTTTTCCTAGCCTGACCCCATCTAGCCTGCAGCTCCCATCTTGTACCATTTGTACCCATCTGTATCCCATGCCCAGAATGCTCTCCAATCTCTTGGATTTCTTCCTTAACGCCCTTCAGTCTGACTTTTGACTCCATTCAGTAAACATTCTTTAAGCATCTGCTATGAGCCAAGTACCATGTTAAATGATGGAGATAGAAATAAAGTTAACAGTTCCCTGCTCAAGGAACTTACAGTCCAATGGGGGGAACAACATGCAAATTAGCTGTGTGCAAACAAGCTGTATTCAGGATGTATTGGAAATAACCAAGAAAAGGCACTAGCAGCAATGCAGAATATCTGCTGGTAAGAATATTGGAAAAGCACTAAAGATTGTGAAGCACTTTGAATGTCAAAGAGAATTTTATATTTGGTCCTGAAGATGATAAGGGTTTGGGTTTATTGAGTTGCAGGGGAGGGGAGTGATGTACTCAGATTTGCATTTTAGGCTCCTCTGACAGCTGAATGCAGAATGGATTGCAGTGGGAAGAGACTTGTGGTTGTTGAAGGCTTGGTTTGGCTTGGCTTGATGAGGTCTTGTACCAGGCTGGTGGTAGTGTCAGAAAAGGGAAGGGGATAGATGTGAGATATGTTATCAAGATAAAATTGACAGCCCTTGGATATGGGGAGGAGAGAGAAAGGGTGATTCATCAGTTTGAGCTTGTGTATCTTGGACATTTAGAGTTTTGGACATGTTTAAGATGTCTCTGAGATAGCTATAAAGTTCAATATGTCTAATAGGCAGTTGGAAATGAGACTGTTGGTCAGGAATGAGTTTGGGGTTGGATAGATAGACTTGAGAATCAGTATAGATGGTAAATGAATCTATGGCAGTTTGTGAGGTGGGCACAGGAAACAGTATAAAGGGTGAAGGCCCAGGACAGAAAGGTTCTTCATTCCTTCTCAATGGTTTTCCTCCATTCCTCTTGTTTCTCCCTCCTACTTCTGTCCCCAAGCTATCTTACCTCTTTCAGGTCAAAGCTAAACTCTTCCTAGGAAGCTTTTCTGATTTGTCCTTCCCTCTGAGTTTTATATTTTTCATATATATCTTGTTTGCATATTTAGTTATTTGCTGTGAGCTACTTTAGAACAGGAATTCTTTGTCTTTGTATCCCTAACTGTTAATACATGGTTTGATTGGCTAATGGCCATGCTTTGGAATCAAAACTCAAATTACGTTTTATAAAAGAAGCCTTTCCTGCCTCAACCTGCCTCCCTTGGTGCCTTCTTCCTCAAGATTATCCCTCTAAAGATATCTTGGTGATTTAGGGTAGGACCCTGCCCTTAAACCATTCTGGTTCTCATTGATTGACCAGCAATAGGTCCCAAGCTCCACTTGATCCTTGTTTGATCTCTTTTTGGCAGAGTGTTAAAGTAAATAGCAATTATTTCTGTTTTAATTAGAAACTTGAGGGTCAAAAATTTAAAGAAATAAATTAAAGGATGACAATTAGGGCAGTTAGGTGGTGAAGTGGGTAGAGCACCAGTCCTGAAATCAGGAGAACCTGAGTTCAAATCTGTTCTCAGATACTTAACACTTCCTAGCTGTGTGACCCTGGGCAAGTCACTTAACCCCAATTGTCCCAGCCAAAAAAATTAAATAACTAAAGAAACTCTGAGGGTTTCAAGATGATGTATATATTTTGGATTTTTTTTTTTCCCTTTGGGTGTGAGGTAATCAGGGTTAAGTAAATAAGTGTTCAGTATCTGAGACTGAGTTTGAACTTAGGTCTTCCCAAGATTCCAAGACCAGTGTTCTATCCACAGTGCCATCTAGCTGCCCATAATATATATATTTTGGCTAGGTAAAAGAGACCATTCTTTGCTTGTTTTCTTATCTAGCTTTGCTCAACTGATTGGGTGTTGCCTCAGTCAAACTGACACCTGTTAAAATGACATTATTTTAAAAAGACCAGGTACCCCATTGCATTCGGGGCCTTCTCCAATCCTCCTGATCTATATCTTACCACTGAACCCGAATGGCTCTGGAGGGGAGTGAGGCTGACCTTCCCCAGCTCTCCCTCATTTAAATCCAGTTCACTGGCATGCCATGGCATCACCTAACTGAAATCACAGTCTTTTTCAAGAACTAAAGACCAATGACAATCACCACCTTTTTATCTGTTTGATATGCAACTATAGATGTTTCCTTGATTAGAATGGGACCAGTTTGTTTTTGTTTGTTTTTGACTTTGTATCCATAGTGGCTAGCAGTATGGCTGGTACATAGTAGGTACTTATTTCCACACCAGTTAAAATAAAGGATTTTGTGTGAATTAGCTTCATTAAGCACACTGAAATCTTTGTGCTTGCATTTCCCTTAGCCAAGTTGATGTTTGTCATTTTCACAGTTAAAAATGGCAGAAACAACCACTTCTCCACTGAAGCATTTTGTGTTGGCTAAAAAGACGATTACTGCCATCTTTGACCAGTTATTGGAGTACGTGACTGAAGGCACAAGTTTTGTTGAAGGTTAGTGGTTATAAAGTTGATCATGTAGCAGTGTTTCAGAAGCTTTTATATGAAGACCTTCATGTATGTGAATTAAGTTTCCAAACTTCCAGAAAATTTTGTTATTACATTATAAATCTAAATACAAAACATACTTTTGTTTTCCAAGTTTGTCATTTTAAGGTATATTTGAGGGAGTGAATGTGTTTTGCTAAAAAAGTTAGAGGATTTTATTTTTGAAGCAAAAAAAAACTTGGACTCATTGAACCATTCTGGGCTTCAGTTTCATTATCTGAAATGGAGGATAATGTGGCCTTTAAAGGTCTCCTCTAACTTTAATCTTTTAATTTAGATCTCACTAAGGTTGTGACTCACATGATCCAGTTCTGCAGATGGTGAAATTTAGGCTCTGAGAAGCCAAAGAACTTTTCTAAGGTTATACAAATATTCATTGTTGAACTCAAAATTCAGAAGTAAGTTTCTGAATTCCCAAGAAAAGTGTTTTGGATGAGAGCAGAGGGAACCATTCAAAAGGGCCCCATTCCTTCAAGGTTTGATTATGAAATTGATGTGAAAGTGAAATGTACTGTGTGACCCTGGGCAAGTCACTTAACCCCAATTGCCTCAGCCCAAAAAAAAAAAATGAAATGAACAACAGGTTCACTATAGTTGGTCTTCTGCCTCACCTCAGAATTAACAATATGTTCATATGCATATAGATATAGAATAATTTGCATATCATTCTAAATACTACAGTGAAAAGAAATCAGAACTAACACTTTTCTTCAATAAATCATGTATTTTTGGCTTAATGGTTTAAAAGGCAAAATGAGCTTGGTTTCTATTTGGATAAATATTTCTAGCTCACTAATTACTTTTTAAATGAAATTTGAAGGGGATGGGGGAGTTAAGAGTTTTTTGTTTAATTGTTGTATTAAAAATTAAGGAAGTCAAGGTTGCAAAATAAAATGGCAAAAATATGACACCCAGTTGTACATCTTTGATTCCTAAAAAATGAAGAGTCTTACCAAGACAGTTAATTCTTTTAACAGTGGTGGGATTCTTCAAAAACATCAAGTAGATTTTTTTTTGGATAGCAGAGACATCTTAATTGCATCTTACCCAGGGCGGGGGACAGGACCTTTTAGCCTATTGATGGTATCAGGAATCCCTACAGTGATAAAGGATTTCTAGTGGTGTTGGCGTTAGAAATCAATTATTTACAGTTTGGAAAAAATTTTGACTGCTAGCACCTATTTTTTTCTTGTTAAAGAGGTAAGTGTGAGGATAACGAGAAAATGGAGCAAAAAAAAATTGTGAATTTGGTAATGTTAAAAGAATGGTAAATGGTAAAATTTATGGTAATGGTAAATGGTCTAATGGTAATTGTAATGGTAAAAAGAAATATGGAAATAAGTGGAAAGAATCATCCACAATAAACCCAGCTGGTTTTTTACCTTGAAATTATTGCATAACTTAGTAGAACATGGTAAGCTCTCCCCATATCTGGAATTAAATAAACACCCAATTGTCTAGTATATATCATGGGAAAAGTAAGAACCTATCTTGTCTTTCAATCCACTTGGATTAAAAGGGTAATAGTAATGCTGACATTAATTTATTAGATAGCAAATTGCCTTCGACTTAAGGCAAAGATTTACAAACCAGACTTTTTTCCAATAGTATTTTATTTTTTCAGATACATGTAAAAGTAGTTTTCAATATTCATTTTTGTAAAAAATTGTGTTCTAAATTTTTCATCCTCTTTTATCTTCCCCTTCTCCAAGACAGCAAGCAATCTAATGTAGATTAAATATGTGTAGTCTTATTAAACATTTCCATATTATGTTGTATAAGAAAAATCAGACTAAAAGGAGGAAGGAGGGAAAGCAGGGGAAAGAAAAAACAAACAAAAGGTGAAAATACTATGCTTCCATCCACATTCAATCTTCACAGTTCTCTCTGGATGCGGATTCGAAGTCTGTTGGAATTGCCTTGAATCACCTCATCATTGAGAAGAGCCACGTCTATCACAGTTGATCATCACACAATCATGAACAAACTAAATTATTTTGATGCCTTTATCAATTTGCTAGGAACACTTTGAAGTATACTTGAACATGATCCATTTGACTATTAACAAATACATTCCATTCCCTAGATGGTCAGATTTCCATATATTAAGAGCTTAGCATATTCTAAATACTAAATAAGTATAGGGCAGATAGTTGGTGCCATAATCACTTAACTCTATTTGTTCAGTTTCCTCATCTGTAAAATGAGCAAGAGAAAGAAATGGCAAACCATTTCAGTATCTTTGCCAAGAAAACCCTAAATGGGTTCATGAAGACTTGCTCATAGCTAAAAATTCAACAATGAAAAATGTACAATCACATTTTTAGGAATCTAAAATAAGTTTTTGTTGATGTATTTTTTTTTTAATATCATAGTTTCCCTTGATATTTGTCCTCCCCTCCTCAGAGAGCCATCCCATATAACACATGGTATTTTTTTATAAAGGAAAAGAACAAGAGGAGGAAATGTCAGCATAATTAATACATAAAGAGTGTGACAAGATGTCAAGGTAAAACCGCCCTCCACCCGGCTATCAGTGGCCCACCGAGGCTCCTTGACACTGTGGTATCGTCACGCTTAGGGGGGATTCTGACTTAGAAGCATTCAGTCATAATCCCACAGATGGTAGCTTCGCCCCATTGGTTCCTCAGCCAAGCACATACACCAAATGTTTGAACCTGCAGTTCCTCTCGTACTGAGCAGGATTACTATGGCAACAACCCCTCATCAGTACGGTAAAACTAACCTGTCTTACGACCATCTCTGCAGAAGAGAGGGATAGTGCTGTGTCTCATAGCTCCTCTGTGAAACTTATGTACTGTAGAATTTTGCCACATTCATTTTTGATTTTGTGTGTGTGTTTTATGTCATTGTGTATATTGTTTTGTAAGCTTATTTCATGTTGATTTTTTTCAAATTGGTCAGTATTGATTGCATTCATCATTTTGTACAGTACAATAATGTTCCATTGCATTCATGTGCCATGGGTTATTTTTGTTTTTATTTTTAGCTATTTGCCAATTCATGGGCATCAGCTTTTTTCCAGGTCTGTCCTATAATGAAAGGCTCTGCTATAAACATTTTTAGGTATAAATTGGACCTTTATTTTTTTAATCAAAGACCTCTTTACGATATAAACTTTGGATCAAAGAGTAGGGACATTTTAGTTATTTTATTTGCCTAATTCCAAATTGCTTTTCAGAATGGTTGTATTGATTCATAGTTCCAACAGCAATACACTAGTCTGCCTCTCCAACATTGACTCTTAATCTTTTGTCAGTTTGCCAGAGTATGAGGTACAGGGTGTGAAGTGAGATACCAGAGCTATAATTGCTATGTACCCCCATTGTATCACGTCTTATTCTTTGTACTAATTAATACCTTCTTAATTTCATAGCAACATATAAGAATCCAGAACTTGAACAGATAGCTACCGAGGATGATCTGGAAGAAATACAGGGCTATAAGAATAAACTATCAGTCATTGGTGAGGTGCTGGCCCGGAGGCACATGAAAGTGGCATTTTTTGGCAGGTAATTATTTTTTTCTATTTAAGTGTCATGTACTAGTTAAAATAAACAAGAATCCATTTCCTTTATTGAAATTTTCATCTTTGGAAAGTCAAACTTTGTTCAGTTTTTTTTTCTGAAAAAAATGAATTCTTTTCAGAACACAAGCATATAACAGATAATTTGGATTATAATATTATGTCTTTTTAAAATTACATCTACTGTTTTGTTTAATTAGTTTTATTTTTAAAAATTTACTTTAATATTTTTCCTCAGTGACATTTAAAATAATTTTTTTTTGGTTCTCTTTATCCCTACCTCTAGTCCTCATTAAGAAACCACATTCGAAATTATGCAAATCATTTCCATAAAAGTCATGTTGTGAAAGAAAGCTAAAAAACCCTTCAAGAAAGATAAAGGTTAAAAAAAAGAGAGAGAGAATGAGTCAAACTGTATTCAGACAATCGCTTTCTTCTCTAGGTATGGATAATCCTTCAGAGTAGTTATGGATCATTGTACTGCTGAGAATAGCAAAGTCATTTACAGTTGATCATTGGGATATCTTTCTATGAAAATGTAAACAATTATATTTCTCATGGCTAAGTTTTGTATAAGCAAAACTTGTTTGGCTAGAATAAGTGAGTGTATTTAGACTTAATTCTTCAATATGAAATCTATAGCAGATAATATACAAATATATGTGAAGTAGGATTATTATGTATTAAAGATATTATGGTAAAAATTGTTCTTAGCTTTGAAATGAAAAGAATATAAGAGTCATACTGTGAGTTTTTTTTCTTTTGAATTCATTAGGAAGTATTTGGCATAGTTTGATGCCAATATTTTATGGTATATTATCAGAGTGGAAAGTATGGGGGTGAGAGACTCAAAAGGCATCATGGCTTAGAGAAGGATGTTGATTAACTTAGGTGTATTCCATAACAAGGAGCACAGTATTCTTGCCTGAGATATGCCTACTGGAATGCCATATCCAGAATGTCAATGCTTCTCATTCATAAAGTGAATTCATATATTTTAGCATTTGACTCTTAGAACTGAGTTGGGCAGAACAGGAGTTTTCCTAGACCTGTTTTACTGATGAGAAAAATGTGCCTTAAGAAGATGATGGCTTATTTTGAGTCACGTAGCTGGGAAATGATAGAGGAAATCAGAGCTTTCATATTTTGATTTCTAGTGCACCACACTGTACTTCATAATGCCATGTTGAATACTTGGTGTGTTATGGGACCTAATGGGTCTGGTCTGTTTCACTCTCCCAGATCTTTTCCCTGCTCAAGCTTTCAGTCATGTCTGCATCTTCTTTTCAAGTTACTGAAGACTTTAATGTTCCCCCTACTTTGCAGAGTTCATTATTATCATACTTTCTCTTTTTTTTTTTCCAATGAGGAAGGGGTACTATTACTCCTTCTTAAAGCTAATCCCTCTTAATCCCATCATCTCTTATTTCTCCCCTGATCTCCTTATCTTCTTTCTACCTAAATGTATCCTCAGGCCTTTTTAAGTTTGTTTTTTTAGAAATGGAACCAAAGTAGTGGAGTTAAAACTGGAACTTGCCAGACCTCTCCCCCAAACTGCTCCAGTTCCTTTAAATAATGATTCTAAACAAATTTTAGTACATCAGAATAATCCCCAAAATGGAGTAGAACATTTTCTAGCTGAAGAGAACTTAGCAGGAAAGGTCTGTGGCATCAGAGTGGGAGTTCAGGATGCAGTCCTGGTGCAGGCTATGGCAGTGCAGTTCCCACCACACACCAGCAAAACAGGACCTCCAAATCTGGCAGCTTCGGGATCTCTTCAGCCCAGAGACACCAAAGATGATTTGGAAGGTCAGCAGGAAAGGTTTGTCAGTTGGGTGGGAGGGCCTTGGGAAACCAGGAGTGGGCGGTGATGGTGGTGGCAGCTTCTAGAAGCCTCTGCTCACAGCTATCTTTATTGTGGCTTTAGCACACTTGATCTTACAGCTATAGAGGGGCAGGGACACTGCTAAAAGTTCCAGGACAGAAAAGAATGCTTGTGGTCAGGTCCCTAGGAGCATCTCTGAAAAGAGTTGCACAAAAGCCCTGAAGCTTGGGACTTCCCCCCACCCTGGAAAAAGAGCTCTACTTTTACAAAGTGTTAAAAGTCAAGATATAGGCTAGGAAAATAAGTAGACAACAGAAAAAATTCTGACCATAGAAAACTACTATGGTGACAAGGAAGGGCAAAATACATTCTCAGAAAATGATAACAAAGTCAAAGCTCCTACACCTAAAGCCTCCAAGAAAAATAAGAATTTCTGTCAGGTCATGGAAGACCTCAAAAGGGATTTTGACAATGGAGAAAGAGAGAGAGGAAAAATAAGCAAGAGAATCGAGAATGGGGCAAAAGGAAATACAAAAACCGAATGAAGAGAAAGAATATCTTAAAAAGCAAAATTGGCCAAATGGGAAAAGAGGTACAAAAGCTCACTGAGGAAAATAATTCCTGAAAAATTTAAGTTGAACAAATGGAAGCTAATGACTTCAGAAGACATCAAGATACAATGAAGCAAAACAAAACAAAAACTGAAATCTCGTTAGAAAAAGAACTGACCTAGAAAATAGATCCAGCAGAGATAATTGAAAAAGTATTGGTTTACCTAAAAGTCATGATCAAAAAAAGAGCTTGGGCATCATCTTTCAAGAATTTATCAAAGAAAACTGTCGTGATATTCCAGAACTAAAGGGTAAAATAGAAATTTAGAGAATCCACTGATCACCTGGAAGAGATCATAAAACGAATATTCCCAGGAATATTATAGCCAAACTCCCAGGTCAAAGAGAAAATACTACAAGCATCCAGAAAAAAAAAACAAAACAAAACAATTCAAGCATAGTGGAGCCATAGTCAGGATTATACAAGATTTAGCAAATTTTACATTAAAGGACCAGAGAGCTTGAAGTATATTCCAGAGAGCATTGAAGCTAGGATTGCAACCAAGAATCACCTTCCCAGCAAAACTGAATATAATCCTTCCGGGGAAAAAGTGGAAATTCAGTGAAAAAAGAGGCAAGATTTTCAAGCATTTGTGATGAAAAGACCAGAGCTGAGTAGAAAATGTGTTTTTCACATACATGATTCAGGAGAAGCAAAAGAAAGTAATCAGGAAAATGATAATGGTAAGAGATTTAATAAGGTTTATATTGCTATGTGGGAGAATAAACTAGTTACTCATTAGAACTTTTTCATTATGGCAATTTGAAAGAGTATATAGACAGGGCACAGGGGTAAATTGAATATGAAGGGATAGTGGTTTTTTTTTTTTTTTTTTTTTTTTTTTTTTTTTGTGAGGCTACTGGGGTTAAGTGATTTGCTCAGGGTCACAGAGCTAGGAAGTGTTAAGTGTCTTGAGGTTCAATTTGAACTCAGGTGCTTCTGATTTCAAGGCCAATGTAGGGATAATATCTTTTTAAAAATGAAATTAAGGGGTGAGAGAAGAATATAATGAGAGAAAGGGAAAGGGAAAAGTGGAATAGTGCAAATTATTTGCCATAAAAGAGTCAAGAAAAAGTTTTTACAGTGGAGAGGAAAGGGGCAAGAAGAAGAAGACAAATCTGAAAAGTCCTCCATGAACTCAAGCAAAGTAAAATATACCGTGGGCAAAGTAAAAGCAATTTTCTGGGATGATCTGTGAATGATTTTGCTAAATCTCAGCAGTGCAATGATCCATGACTACTATGAAGGACTTCTGATGAAAAATTCTATCCATACCCAGAGAAAGAACTAATTTGTGTCTGAATACAGATTAAAATATTCTCTCTTTTTCTTTAATTTTTTTAAATAGCTTTTTTATTTTCAAAATACATGCAGAGATAGTTTTCAACATTCACTCTTGCAAAAATCTTGTGTTCTAAATTTTTCTTCCTCCCTTCCCCCCCTCTTCCTTCCCCTAAACAACAAGTAATCCAATATGGGTTAAACATGTGCAGTTCTTCTATATATATTTCCACATTTATCATGTTGCACAAGAAAATTCAGATTAAAAAAAGATAAAAATGAGGAAAAAAAGCAATTCTTGAGTTTTTTTTTTTTTTTAACTAGGGTAGGAAATCTATGTTTTTTTCACAATGAATTTTAAGCTAAATATAAGAATCCCTTCAGAGGAAAGGAGGAAAGGTAATTGGGAAAAGAAAAGAATTTCCAGTCAGGGAGCATTGGAGACTTGAGGAATGAAAAAGTGTAGAAGGACTGCTAAGGAATGTGGATAAGTGAATTTCTGTATCAGAGGACAGCCATGTTCTAACAGAACATGGGACAGATTTATGATTTGGTACTGCCAGCACAATTTCTTATTTTTTCCCCAGTTCCAATCATCAGGCAACTTCATGAAAGAAAAGTTCTCTGCCCCTTGTCTCCCAAACTTCCAAACTAAATATTTATAAATTTAAAGGGATAAGGATGAAATAAGGGGGGAAGAGAAGGGAAAAACTCTGATCATGGGCATGGCCATATGGTTTGACATTTTGAGTCCAAAAATCTCACAGGCCCCAGATAGTTTTGAAGAGGAAGAGTTTTTATTCTCAAAGAATTTGTCTCATTCTCATTTTCTTGTGTTCTCTTGCTTCAGGACAAGTAGTGGCAAGAGCTCTGTCATCAATGCAATGTTATGGGACAAAGTCCTTCCCAGTGGCATTGGTCACACGACAAACTGCTTCCTGAGTGTAGAAGGAACAGATGGGGATAAAGCCTATCTGATGACTGAAGGATCAGATGAGAAGAAAAGTGTCAAGGTGGGCTTTGTTAGTGAAGAACTTGGCTGGAAGTATTAACCTTTTCAAGACTTTGCTCTTTGGTTCTGTCTACTTTCTGCATAATTGACAAGGACTAAGATGTTTTCTATGGAAATGTAAATATCTTTGTAACCATGATTTTATTTTGAATTTTTCTCTCAAGTTAGTATTAGGAAACTTTGCTGAAATGCAACAACATATTTTAAGATAAACATCTATTTATACCTGTTTAAAATCCTTTTTTGGGGGGGGTAGAGAGGAGCTTTTTTTCTTTTGGTCTTAACTTTTATTTAGGAAAGGGTACAGACTTTGTTCTTAGTCTAAGAGTTTGGTGCCTGGGGCCTTGAGAAATGGTAAGGGTTGCTGATGCTTTCATAACTATCAGGTGACAGAAAGTGGAATTGAACTCCTGCTCTCTGATGCCAAGGATGGCCCACATACAGCTTAAAGTCATAATACTCAACACTTAATCTCAGGGAGGAAACTTAGAGGCAATCTTATCAATACAAAATATTTTTTCAGATATTGAAAATTTTATTGAATTCTCAAGGATGTATGCTGGTAGTAGGAAGATTACAGGTCACCTGATGCCAAAATAACTTGCATAGTCAGTAACTGTGATTCCCCCCCCCCCCCCCCACAATATCTAGTATTTTACATCTGGTTTAAATATTTTTCAGTCCTCACAATAGTAAAATTCAGTTATACACAAACTGTATTCTAGACATAGAAATAACCCTGGAAAATGAATAAAAAATAAATATGATAAAAGAACTTTTTTTTTTGAACTCAAAACTTCTTTACCTTTGTGGAAAATGTGTGTCCTACTTAGGCAGCATAGCACTGACTTTTTTGAGATGTTGCAGAAGGAATAGCTCACAAAAAATTTATATAACCTTTGAAGATCTGAAGAAGCTGTCTTATTTTCTTTTTTTTTAGACTGTAAACCAGCTCGCTCATGCTCTTCATATGGACAAAGACCTGAAAGCTGGTTGTCTTGTACATGTATTTTGGCCCAAGGCAAAGTGTGCATTATTGAGAGACGATTTGGTTTTAGTAGACAGGTAAGGCTGAGTTAAAATGTGTTGTTTTGTTGATATTATTGAAGAGTACCACTCAGTTTATCTTGGAGAAAAAGTTCATATGATTAGAAAGTGGAAAGGACAAAGTTGGGATTTTTGTTTTCTATTTATTTCAGGAGCTATGGTCCAACCCTTTCTCCCCCCCTTTTTTCCTTCCAATTACAGTATGTAGAGAAAATTTTTAACATTCGTTTAAAAAAATAATTCCACATTTTTTTCCTCCCTTGAGTCCATTCCTCAGTGAGTTGCAAATTGTTTCACTCTTTGGATTTTGTTGAAAATATTATATGGCTGCAATTGAATCTGATTCATCTTTCAACCAAAGAGATTAGCTAGAGTGGAGTTGCTCTTTGACCCAGTTTTCTCTGAATACCTGTAGCTGAAAAATTAATTATATGGTTTATCTTGATGTCTATTAATTGCTCCCTTTCATATTTCTCTCCCATGTTATTCTCCATCTGTATTGTTCAGTGTGTTTAAACTGGCCCAAATCAAATGGCTTTACCTTATACACTAGTGTAAATGATCTTAGCCATAAAAAAAATTAAGAACTATTCTGGGACGCACCAAAACTTATTGTTTCACATACAACTGTCTATGAACTATGGATATATTGCTTGGTTTCTCTATGTTAATAGGAATAATTTCAAGAAGTAATTTACAGAACTAACTTGGTTAGGACATCGCACCTAAAAGGCCCAGATTAGTCTTAGCTTTATTTTTTTTCATGTCCATAGTAATAGAAATGCTGTTATACTTCTATTAAATTTTCCCTTCAATTTCAAATGACCATGATGTTTTGGAAACCCCATGTTGAGCTGTCAGCAGTGGAGCCTGATGATAAGTAGAATAGACACTGCAGATTGCAAGCTTTCAGCTTCCTGTAATCTAGGAAATAAATTTCACTTTTATAGGTAAGACCTGATTTATTAGAAATCAGGTCTTTGTGGAAATTGTTTTGGATGACTTACTGTGTTGAGAGTACAGACTAACTATTTTACTTCGTATTTATGTCTTTCACTTGTAGTATAAGGGTTTTGAAAGATTAATTCTTTGAATTTCACTCAGATGTATTGTATAACCACATTTTTATCTTACTCTAATAGTCCAGGCACAGATGTCACTACAGAGTTGGATAGCTGGATCGATAAATTTTGTTTAGACGCTGATGTCTTCGTTTTGGTAGCAAATTCAGAATCAACATTAATGAACACGGTAGGACTTAAGCAGTTACTGTCTTTTAATATTGGGAAACATTTTGATTGTTAATTTTGAAAAATAGCAAAAATTGGGGGGAAAGACCACCCCAATGTTTTATTTTAGGGAGCTCTGTAGAAGTGAGTAGATCTCTGTACCACAGGGACTTGTCTGGGAGAATTTCCAAGGCTTTCGTTGACCTCCTCTGATTAGGGTGTACTGAGAGTGATAGAAGTCAAGTTTGGTCTTTGGCAAGCAGAGGTGATGAAGTGACTAGGACAATAAGGTCTTTAGTGAAGGTCCTCTGACCTTGGAGCAGTTCTGTACATTTTGGGCATGGTTGCTTTGCCATGTGAGATTTCCATTCCTTTGCCAAGTTCTTCAGTAGGCTAACACTGGATCCTCCTTCATTGAGACACAAATGTTATATTGAGTTAGGTTGGGGTGGGATTGAGAGATATTTACCATACCAAGTCTGATTAGGGATGAATAAAAATCCTAGGACTCTATCATCTTAGGTCTGTGTACCAAGTTAGAAAGGAGTTGAAGAGCAAGCTAAGGCAAGCTGGGAAGTCTGACGCTGAATTGTCCACAAATCCAATAGTCCTAGGACTGGTGGGATTTAGCATAAAGGCATTTAGAGTTGTTTCTCAAGTCTATCACTCATACAGGTGTAACTCTTCTGAAGGTCAGTTCTTAATTTCCCATTTATGAATTGATTTTATTTGAATATACATGTGAAATCATTTTTAGATTCTTTATAGTAGGTGATTTTTCAGAGATCCAAAATGTTTGTCATAGTAACTAAAATTTAGCTTTGAAATGTAATTTGAAAAAGTGAGGGTTTGTACTTTATTCATTCATTCATTTATTCATTTATGTATTTGTCTCTTTTAGGAAAAACACTTTTTTCATAAGGTCAATGAGCGACTTTCCAAGCCTAATATCTTTATCCTGAATAACCGTTGGGATGCCTCTGCCTCAGAACCAGAATATATGGAAGATGTGAGTTATGTTTCCTTAATTTCTGAAGTAATCACAGGAGCATTGAGTTGCCAGCTCAGAAAATCTATTTGCATTGTATAGTTAAATATTTTAAAATCTGGGTGTGCCTTTGGAATGTGAACACTGATTTAGAATAAAATAAAATGGATCTGAATATGAACCTTTTAAATTTACTACAGATTAGAATTTATTTTACCTTATGTGCCATACTTAAAACTACTTTCATCATAAAGGTTGAACTTATTTCCTATTTGTAGACCTGCCATGGAAGGAAAATTTCATAAATGAGTTTCCACTACTCACTGTCCAGTAGAATGTAGATTGTTGCATGTGGGACTCTGATGTGGGAGAACTGCCAAAATATGAATTCCCCTGATTGGCTGGCCTTGTGAAGGTCAGACATCATAGGGCTCTGAAGGCCATGATGGAAGTTGTATGTTTAAGCCTAAACATTCTTAACTTTTTTAGAGGAATGTTCATAGAACCGGCAGGGGAATGTTAGAATTCATGGAGCCAACACCAGCATCCTCCTTTTGCAATGACTATTGTTCTTTCTGCAAGGGCACGGCTTTTCAAAGCTCTCTCTCTGCAGGTACGGAGGCAGCACATGGAGCGATGCCTGAATTTCTTGGTGGAGGAGCTCAAAGTTGTGGATCCCTCTGAAGCACAGAATCGCATCTTCTTTGTTTCAGCAAAGGAAGTTCTCAGTGCTCGAAAGCAAAAGGCACAAGGAATGCCTGAGGGAGGTAGGTGACACTGACCAAAAAGAGTTTGATGGCATTGCCATTAATCATTGGGTGTTAGAGATAGCATGAACTTGACTTTAAGAAAAAAAATCTCATATTAGAATCTTTACCTAAATATTATAGGTGGGGCACTTGCTGAAGGATTTCAAACAAGATTCCAGGAATTTCAGAACTTTGAACAGATCTTTGAGGTAGGATTTATTTGGATTTCCAACTTCCTAGGTAGGTGGTAAAATAATACAAAACCCTTGCTGTTGTTTCCATCAATTCTAACAACACAGTTAGTCAGTCCTTGTGGATCACAAGAATGTCAGGAAGAAGCTGGGACCCAGTTAACTTTGCAAGCTTTGATTGGAGAGTACAAGGACAGTTTGTTTCTGTGTATTTTAGAGGGAATTTGTATTAGGTTTTATTCCTGATCTGTGGGGAAGAAAAAAACATGCATTGTACTCTGTTTTAAGGTCAGGTCTGCCCAATAGTCTTGTTAACATTATTCTGATGTCCAGGCATTTCTAGTTTCAAGAAGATAATGTCTAAACCAGCATTCTTCTGTGCTCTTGAACATATCTGTCTCCCCTAAAATGATTTGAGGTAACATCCCATTGATTAGAAACTTGAACAAAGAAAATGTCAAAATGTTAAAAATCCAGTTTGAGGTTGACACTGTTTTTCCATATAGAACAGTAATTACTTAATGATTATTCTTTTCACTGCCATATCTCCTTCCTCCTAGGAAGGAGAAGGCACTTCCTTTTGAATTGGAAAGGTCATAGGTCAGTTTTTTTATGCTGAGAAGAAGCAGTGATTATTATCAAGACTAAAGATATTCCTATTTGTAGACCTGCCATGGAAGGAAAATTTCATGAACGAGTTTCCACTACTCACTGTCCAGTATGTAGATTGTTGCATGTGGGACTCTGATGTGGGAGAACTATTCTAGTTTTGTTCTAGTTTTGCTCTTCATCTATCACCCTGAGAAAGGTTTTTATATATTTTTAAAAATATGGAAGGGTTATTTAGGCTAGAAAAAGGATTATTTTTGCAAATTGTAAGAAGCTGAAAAAGATTTTTTAATATTCTTCCTACATGTGCTAGCAGACTACTTTAAATATTCCATTCACCTTTTTTTTTTTTTTCTTCTAAGAACATGTAAATCTCGGCTCTGCCCAGTAGTTTTTAGTAGGTTAGACTACAAAGGCAGGGGAAGGTCAAATGAGAGAATCACCCTTATATCCTTTTTTATAATTAGAACTAGTAGAGGGATAGAGTGAGCACAAGAAGATATATAGTAAAGCAAGGTAAAATTTCCTATACTTTATTGGAACATGACATTTTGGCCTATAGAAATGTATTTTAAAGAAGATTTTAAAATTCCAGAATTGAAAGCCCTCTCCAGTATCTTTATGTACCTCTCCTCTTTGTACTCTGGCTGCTTAGGGATTATAATATAGGAGAAAGCCTAGCCTGGTCACTTCTTACATAACAGTAATATTCCATAACATTCATATGCCATAATTTATTCAGCCATTCTCCAATTGATGGGCATCCATTAATTTTCTAGTTTCTAGCCACTACAAAAAGGGCTTCCCAAAAATTTTTGCACATGTGGGTCCCTTTCCCTCCTTTAAGATCTCTTTGGGATATAAGCCCAGTAGTAACAAAGCTGGGTTAAAGGGTATGCACAGTTTGATAACATTTTGAGCATAGTTCCAGAATGGATGGATTCATTTAATTTTTTTTCCATTATTTCCTCTTGAAATTTTAGAACATTGCCCAGAATAGTATTATAATATGTGCTCTTTGGGGACTAGTTAAGAATTTTGATGGTCTCTGTCTCAAGCATACCTGAAGAGCTGGTTGATTAAACTTTTCCTCTAATTGGCCTCTTGGCCAGAGGTTTCGTCTTTGCTTCATTTCTCCCTCAGACACAGGGATGTGATGGAGTAGGGACAAGACTGTAATCATGGAATTTGACTTCTCTCCATCTTATGTTGAGCATCTAAAACCCCGAGCTTTTGCTGTGTATGAAAGAGTTTTTCTCTCCATCTTTCAGTCACTGCATTTAGAAATAGGTAGTTTAGTATAGTGGATAAAAGAGCTGTCTTCAGTCAGAAAAAGTTGGAGTTCCAATATTATCTGAGGACCTTGGCAAGAAAACTAAGTTTCTTGGCTTCCCACATTTATGTTACAGAGAAGAGATTGATGACATCCATTGGGTTGTGGAAATCAAAAAGAAAATCATTTGTAAGCAAGGGAGACGTACAGGATGTATAGTGTATGATGCCAGATAAATTTTATTTTAATTTAATTTAAATTAGTTTATTAAGACTTCTTTTATACAGAAAAGCTATAAAATCAAATCCTCAGTTAGTACTGGCCACACTAATAAAATACAGGCATACATGAAGACAAAAACCATTGAAGAAACAGCCTTTAGAAGGTATAAAATAATATATAGTAAAGATTATTAACTGTAGCTAATGAGACCTTTTTATGAACAGGATATATGTGATATAAACAATTAACTGTGTCAAAAAATGTCTATTGGAAAAGGAATAAAAGGTACAAAATATTTCCTATTAAAAAGAATCAAATAGGGCCAACTGATTGAAACAACACAACAAACAAGAAGTAATCTGATTTCTAATTGGAGGAAAGATTAGGGACTTTCCTAGTAGAGAGGGCGGAGAGTGAACAAGTGCAATGCCCTGAATTCAGAAAGGTATTTTCCATTCCTCAAACATGGAACGTAATGTAGAAACAATAACTGACCAGGTTCAGGCCAGTTCAATCAAGACAACTGGGAGACAATTCCTTTTATCAATCTTATGGATGTGACTGGGTCAATGGTCATTATAACATAAGTCCTTTGTTAAGAGTCTCTAAGCATAAAAGAAAGATGGTCAGTCCAGTTTCCCAGCCACATAGGGCTGGATTCAAATAAGGCAATAAGAATAAGGTTTTCTCAAATTCTCACAACTGGGTTTTCTCAAAAGACAGAAAATGAATTAGACCCATCATTGAATAGAAAGGGAACTGAGCTGGCTCCAGAATTGAGTCACAAGATAAAGTCATTGTGGTTCACCCAATTTCCACAATTGCTATTCTAATCCCTTCTATTCCTAAAGCACATGTACCTAAGTACACTGCAGTACACTTATGATTATTCCCAAGTTACTTGGGGTTCATAATGAAGCTTCATTTCATTTGGTAGTAGGTTTTTCCTTATCAGAGAATTCCTCAAGCTAATGAAATCACAGCTCTAGGATCCATCCTCATTCAATATTTATGTCTTCCCAAGGACATTGCCCATAGGACAGTTAGGTAAATGGAAATAGACGATGGATAGATCAGTAGTTAGGCTATTTAAAATAACCTATTTTGGGAGCTTTTTGGTACTTTCATTTTGATTTTTTTAATCTTTAGGTAACCAATTTTCAAGAAAATTGTATGGCCTGAAAGCAATTTCAGCATTTAATTACACCCTTAACAATAACTCTTTTTATACTTTAGAGATGTTTGAAATTATTGCCAATAAAATATACTGCTCAAATAAATATACGCACCCACACACATACAAACACACACAGAGTGTGTGTATTAGTGTTATTTTGTTGTCTTTGCCATGGATTTATGTAAGAAGTACTGAAGATCTCTAATGGTCCATGAACATCTTTAAAAATAGCTAATCTAGAAAGAAATGAATTTTTAAAAATAGGATGATTGGTTTTTCTTAAGAATTAGGTTGGTCCTAAATGGAGTTGAGTTGAAGATTAGGAGGGGAAGAAATCCTTGCTATTACTCCATTCTGTTACCTTTCGAACTCAGTTCTGATTGGGGACTATTAATTATGTTTTTATTGGCAATTTCATAGTTATTTATAGTAGACATTTAGGGCAGATATTCATGATTTTAAATGCAGGTTTGAAATATGAATATTGTTCCTTTAGTTGCTTAAAACCAACTACATTGTGATTTATACTAACTCTTTTATTCAAGACTGTTTGGTGAACTGCTTTTCTCCCCAGTTACTTTTTTGGCTCTTTTTAGTCAAGTGAGCCTTAATTTAGTTTTTTCAACTTACATATCTTGTCTTACATAGAAATGATGTAATATTTGATCTTTGCCAATATGCCTTGGGAACTATGGAATTCCTAAAATAGGGTATTAATTTCTATGCTCTGGAAGCTGCACAGTGACTTGCCCATGTTGAGGCATCTAGAGGTGGATTTAGGTAGGTAGCTAAGTAAGCTTTGGACTTCACATAATTGGTCTACTTGTTCTTTTCTGAGACTCTTTCAAGTCCTAAGATTGCCTAAAGAGGATATATTTTAGGCCAAGAAGACAAATGTACCAATTCTGTGGATAATTTGCCATGTTGTTATTTTGGATTTTGTTTTCATGAATACATAAAGGGTGAATGCAAGGATTGTGTAGAAAAGCACACATATCAAACTCATTACTGAATAGCTCCCAAATGCAATTTTTGACAAATTTAGTAAAAGATTTTGTGTTTGAAGTGTGATAAATTTGTTTTTAAGTTCCCTTTTTTAAAAAATGACATCTTTATTATAGAGAAATGTGTCTTTTCCTATTGTTGGTGGTCCTTTATTTTTTTTGACTTAATCTGTCTATTTGTGTCACTAACTTTTGGAGCTCTTCTTTCCTACCCAGTCTAGCTCTTAAATTGCGCTGTTCTTTATAAAACTGAATCTTCATGGCTGAAACCTAGATCTACTTCATCGAGGAGCACTGCCTGCCTTTTAATCATTCTTTTTGTTTTTATTCTTTTCTCTTCTAAAATTTATCTTTTCTGCTTGCATCATATAATTTTTCGGTAATATAATTTGGGAGGTGTATCCATAATTGTCTCCAGGAGGTAGTTTATAACCCTTTAAAATAAGCTGTTTTCATTTTTAATGTTTAAATAAACTAATACTTGCTGCCAGTTTTTTAAAAAGGAAAAACATTCGGCTATTTGGGACAGAGGAATTAAACACATGGACATGGCCCACAAACTCCCCAGTGCAGCTTGATCTAGATTAAAATTAACTGAAAAATATTCAACAAAATTAGTAAAAATACAATAAAACATAGCTAATGTTAACATATTGTTTTTCTAAGTTACTATGTGGCTCTCAGGGAACCATAACAATGTTTAGTGGGCCATTTCAGTTTGATACCCCTGATATAGCATGCCTTGCTTGTATTAAAAATATGAATGCTTCTCTCCCATACTATACCACACCACCAAACTTCCAAGATACTGTGAGATTTTGATAACAAAGTAGAAATTGGAATTTCAGCTTTGTTTGAAGTGGATCGGGTATTTTATGGGGAAAATAACTAAACTCAGAGCTCATCAGAATTCAGGATCTAGTCACTAATCATCCTAGTTTGAAATTTTTAATTCAAAGAATCTTTCGATACCATATCTTCATGTGTTCCAGTTGAGTACTTCTTTCTGTATATCTCAGACAAGACAGATGGATATATGGAGAGAGAGCAAACTAAAGGGATTTAAGAATTATTCAATCTAAGAATCGTCAAAGTTTTAAAAATAATGAAGAATGACTAGGGATAAACTAAATACTAAATAAACTAAAAAACTTGCATAGTTTTTACCAGATTGACACCAAATCTAATCGGGTATAGTGTAAAACCATTTAGGGCACCATTTTTATCCAGCCAAAGATAGTATGTCGATGAATAGAGAGAGACCTGACCTCAAAACCCACAAGACCTTCATTTAGAGGTCCTGCCTCTGCCACATATTGGCTGTGACTGATCTTGGTCACTGAACTCTGTGTCCTAGACAGCTTTCTGAGCTGAGAGTTAAGACTTGGCTTTTTTTTTTTTTTTTTTTAAGTTGGACAAAAGGTGCTAGCCTTCATTGGTAGGCAGAGAGTCTTCAAGCCCTTTTCAAAAGGTCTTCATTTTCCCAGGAGTAAACTCATTTTAGCCTCTTGGGAAATGGTACAAGCTGAAAATCAGTATTGAAGAAGTTAATGTTAAGGAAAACGAAGGCTCTTTGGTATCTTCCCACCTTTTCCAAGCCAGTCTCAACAGAGGGCAAAACATATCTATATGTCAGACTGTTTGGTCCAGTGCATTGTTTCTTGAATTGCTTTGAACAATACAATTTTAGGTGTTAGATTAAAGTCATTAATATTAACCCCTACATTGATGAAACAATTGATTTTTGACCTTAGGCTCAGGAGAGGAAATCAGTGGAATCATATGACACTATACTTGTCTAAAAGCAGATAGATCTATTTTCATAGTTTTGAAAATTACGGGAATTTTGTGCAAGTTTTCAAAATCTGAGTTTGTTTTAAATCTGTGATTTTAGCCATTTTCACAAATAGCATATTTCAGTTTAAGTTTTTAAGGAATAGAATTGTTAACAAAATTTAAGGAAAACCCCCTAGGGAAAGATTTTACACTTCCTGTAGTCCTGCTAAAATTGGACTACATTAGGTTGAGATTAAGTAGGTTCATAGTAATAAGCAAATTACATAGCAGAAATTATGCTTCTTTATGTTGGAATTTTTAGCTCATTATGTCTTAGCCATTTTCTTTTTATAATCTTTATGTTATGCTATTTATTGATAATACACATTACTGTGAAAAGATAACACAAAGATATATATAGGCTTGCTGTTAAATATTTAAAAGTTTTGAGTTTACAAATTCTTGGTACTTCTATTTATTTAGGTTTTTGTTTTTGTTGTTTATTGCTTATTTTTTTGGAGGGGAGGAGTTTAATTTGATAACAGCAAGTTTTTGTGTTTTAAATTCCTGAACATGTTGGGATGGAATTACAGTAATGTGTTGTGGCTTGGGCCCTCGCAGGAGTGTATCTCGCAGTCAGCAGTGAAAACAAAGTTTGAACAGCACACTATCAGAGCTAAACAGATAATAGATACTGTGAAAAACATAATGGATGCAATAAACGTGGCAGCTGCAGAAAAAAGGTATGGATTCATTTTATTCCAATGAAAGAATGTTAATTTTTGGTAATTACACAAATTTCCATGATCAGAAATCTAGCTTGTTCAAAAGTATAATATCCCAAAACTGTTTTTGATTTATTAAGTATCTCCTTGTGCCCTTTTATGGACGATAATGTTGCAATATATTACAAAGGAGTCATGACTCAAATGTAAGTTTTGGGCACACAAAATCAATTGTCATTGAGAATCCTAATTTTTTTTTTTATTAAGGCAGAAAATATAACCAGAGTACAACCCACTTTAGCAAGATATTAGAGAAAGCCATGAAGGGAATCAGGCCTGGTAATAAGATGATCAAAATTTTCTTAGGAGTGGATCCCTTCCATAGAGAAAGATTTTATTAAACCAAAGAAATTTGAGCTCTGTTGTAACAATTTAAGAATAAGAATTATCATTTGGTCATCAATCAATAAATTAGTTTGCTTTACCCTTTGTGGATTTCCCAAACACTTCTTTGAAAACAAGATATGATTTATGCCAGAAATCTTGCTAATTTTCCCACATTGGAGTACCTCCGTGGCTCCTAGCATTGCAGAAGATCAGAAAGGAGAGTGATCCCAGCATCCATGGAGCTTATCTTTTTAGTAGTAGTAATGACTGAGTTAATTTTATTTTAGTCCTTCATATTTTTAACTAATTTATTCCTAACATAAATTGTTACTTGTTAGGGTTTTTTTTTTTTTTTTAATGCCTTAAATCATTAGATAGATTTTTTTGTGAGCAGATTTAGGCTAGCTTAGTTGCCTAAATTCTTTGTGTACATCCCTTAAATGTGTGTTGTTGTCTCTTAATGCTACTTTAGGATTTATTCCTTGGAGGAGAGGGAGGACCAGACTGACAGATTGGATTTTATTAGAAATCAGATGAACCTTTTAACACAAGATGTTAAGAAAAAAATCAAAGAGGTGACTGCAGAGGTAGAGAACAAGGTATTTAAGAATATTTTTGCAGGTCTTGTCTTGGGAATATGGTGTTTATGAATGTTCCCAAGTTGAACGACTCATTCTGTTGCTTTCAGGTTTCATGTGCTATGACAGATGAAATTTGTCGTCTTTCTCTTTTGGTCGATGAGTTTTGCTCTGACTTCCATCCTTCTCCAAGTGTGCTTAAAGTGTATAAAACTGTAAGTTAAATGGCTCCAGTTCTTTGGAGTGATGTTTCTTTGTTATTTTGTACAATTTGGATATATTCTTTGCTGTAAGGAGTCATAGGAAAGGCCAGTTGTCACATTTTAGCCTCCACATAACCTTTATTGATTGACTTTGTCTTTTTTTTTTTTTGGAAAAGCAAACATTTTATCAAAAAAGAATGGGGGATAAACCATTACAGGTTTTTATTTAAATTATTAATTTACTAAATTATTTAATAATTTTCCCCAGTTACATTCAAAACAATTTTTTGTTTTACATTGTTAAGATTTTCAAGTTGTAGGTTTTCTTCCTTATCCTTACCCACAATTAAGAAACCACATGTGAAGTTATACAAAATCTTTCCATGAAAGTCAAGTTGTGAAAGAAAATATAGATCTCCCATCCAAATGAATGTTAAGTTAAGAAGAAAGTGAGAAAAATAGAGAATACATCTATCTATATTCAGACTCAAATCAGTTCCTTCTCTGGGTATGGATAGAATTTTTCATCATGTATTTCAGAGTAGTTGTGGCTGATGGTAATACTGAGAATAGCAAAATCATTTATAGCTGGTCATCCCGGAATATTGCTATTACTTTGTATACTGCATATTTTACTTTTTTCTTGGAGGACTTTTCACTTTTTTCTTTTTAGCTTGAGAGAGTCCTGCTCATCATTTTCCAGAGGACAATAATATTTCCTCACAAAACACATCTGATAGTTTATTGAGCCATTCCCCAATTGACGGGCATCTCCTCAGTTCTTTTTTTCTTTTTTTGCCTTGAGAAAAGGACTGCTGGTTTGTTTGTTTGTTTTTTTAATAGAGATCCCTTTTTTTGTTTTTTTCCAAATCTCTTTTGGGATTCATGTTTATTAGAAGTGGTGTCAGGTCAAAGGATACTCACAGATTTATAGCCCTCTGGACAGTCTTTATTTCTATATATCAAGTATATGAGCTATTTATACTTATGTATGAGCTACTTATGTCTTGTAGAAAAGACATTAAAAAAATCCCTCCACCAGACTTACAATTGTACTTGTCATTGTCCTGATCAGTAGAATAGAGTTCATTAAGCCTACCTTACCATATGGTATCTAACTTGGCCTAAATATTATTCTGGATTTTTTGATATATTTGCAACTTTAGGATTGTCAGCATATCCAGTTGAACTCAATGTTCTACACATGGGTGCAGAATGTTTGCCTAATTTAATTGAAGTTAAGGTAGAAGTTAAATTAATTGAAGTTAAAGTAGAAGCTTTGCCCCTTAAAAAACATGGTAGTGAAATGATAGAGCTTGGTAGCAGGTGATTAAAAGTAGCAGAATTGTGTGAGAGAGAGAGAGTGTGTGTGTGTGTGTGTGTGTGTGTGTGTAAGGAAAATAAGGTTGGGCTATGAAATTATAGAGAAACTTAAATTTAAATAAAACATTTTGTTAGTTTTTCTTTTACAGTCTTGGGGGATTTACATTATGAAAAAGTTTAACATCTAGGATTTAACTGGTTATGAAAAATAATAATATTTAAATTTCAAAACAGGAATTAAATAAGCACATAGAAGATGGTATGGGAAGAAATTTGGCTGATCGCTGTTCCACTGAAGTCAATGCCTCAATGCACCAATCGCAACAGGAAATGATTGGTAATACCTTGGGTGTCCCTGAGATGTAGATTTTTTTTTTAAATTTGTAAGGTTTATTTTTTCATTTATTAAAAAGTTTGTGTTTGCCCTTGAGTATTATGTTAAATTTGGACCAACTATGAACTTTCTAGTTTGTAAGAGTTTATACATTTTAATAGTTTTTTTTTTTTTTTTTTTTTTTTTTTTTTTTTGCTTTCTCACATAATATTAAGAAGTTTTTTTTTAATATTTAAGAGATAAAACAAATATACTCTTACGGTATTTTAGACATTTCTTTTTAAATACACACAAAACCTGCTCATACTTGAAAGAAGTGATTTGTTTGGGGTTTTTTGTTTTTTTTTTTTTGCTTTCTAGAAAATTTGAAGCCATTGCTTCCTGCTGGCATACAAAATAAGCTCCATGTATTAATCCCTTGTAAGAAATTTGATCTCAGCTATGATCTGAATTGTCACAAGTTGTGTTCTGACTTTCAAGAAGATATTGTATTTCGTTTTTCCTTGGGTTGGTCATCTCTGGTTAGCCGGTTCCTGGGGCCTACGAATGCCCAGAGGGTACTCTTAGGATTATCAGAGCCCATCTTTCAGGTAAGATAAAACTTGTTAAAATTCTGCTAGAAACTAAAACTCTGATTTGTCATATCTTTAGCATACAGATCTGTTGCTTTCAATCTGGCTACTTGATTTGATTATCAGTGTATACTTGTCAACCATCTTTAAGAGAAAATAGGCCCCAGACCTTCTTTCTAGCACAATTAAAAGTTGGAGTCCTCAATCCTCTCAATCTCTGGCATGCATTTTAAGAGGAGGATGGGGCTAAGACTTGCAGAATGGGATAGTTGTGACTGGGCACTGACCTCTTCAATGGCCCTTGGGGTTTATTTGCCTGAATTCTTGAGGATCTTGTACCTTTGTAGCCATGGATGTATAAGATGCTGAAGGTATGGCCCTGTTTGGACACATACTCTCACAGAGAGACAACATATAGCAATGCCACAGAATGAAAGGTAGCCATTGATATCTTACCACCACTATGCCAGCAGTGTCTCCTGGGACCTGGTCCCTTCCTACTCCTGATTACTCACAGCTGCCAGTCATTCTTTCCATGCAGTAAGGCGACCTTTCCATATCTGTTTATCTGCGGGGATTGTAACTAATCTCCCCATTTAGAAGGAGGAGCCCTGGAGGGAGGCTGCCCTTCCGACTCTCCACTCATACACTTTAATGAAGTTGAAATGCAGGATGATTCCTTTCCAAATTATTCATTGTTGACACGGTAACAATTTAGTCTGTAGTCTGCTGCTTGTTCCACCAGGCTCAGCTCACTTCTCAAGTTTGGTGTGGAGGAGTGGGACTTGGGGAGAGGGAGGGACCTTTTCTTCCTGCACTGTTGTTAGTGCTTCCTTTTCCATTTTCCCCAGAAGAACTTCTTAATCTACTCAGAAAGGGGGACCATTTTTTTTTTCCTTCTAAAATAGAACAGATAAAGATGGTTTCTCTTCATCTCCAACTGGGCTGTCTTGAGAGAAGTAGAAGAGTGGCATTTTGTAAATGCCATAACCATTTTGTTCTGTTTGCTCTTCCATGTTTGCCAGGTGCCTCGATCTATCGCTTCTACTCCCACCGCTCCTCCTAATGCTGCAACCCCAGATCTGGCGTCTCAGGAAGAAGTGATGGTTACCTTAATAACAGGCTTAGCTTCTTTAACGTCAAGGACTTCTATGGGAATCATTGTCGTTGGAGGAGTGGCAAGTAACAGTATTCTGTCTTAACTACAGTTGATATTGTGATAGGACTGTTTTATAGGGTCAGGAAAAGGCAATTCTAGGCCTACCAATAATAATTTATAGGTTAAAAAATATGCAATTGTGATTAACATTCTATATAAGTCTTATCACAGATGAAAATGTTATGAAAAATGAATCAGACTGTATCAGATAGTCTTCAGTATCAAAAAACTTGTTTTAAAATTACATGGTTAGTAATATGAAAAGTATGAATATGAAATGAAACTTTAAAAATTTTTGCTTCAATGATCTTTTAAAATAAAATAATTCAGATAATTTTGTTTTTGTAGCTCTAGATTCCCCAATGATAGCCCCCAAAGAGTTGTAGTTCTTGGACACCTATCAGATTTTGAGATAAAGAAAATGAATTTACTTTTGGATTTAATTTTGTTTGAGAGATAGTGAAATTTGGAAGTTTGTGATTATCTCTAGCATCTAAGAAAATTTAATGCATCTCAACATAGTTGTGAAGAGTTCTTCTTTTCATAGAATCACAAAATTTCAAAGTTAGGAAGGACTTCAGTGGCCAAAATTCCATCGTGAAAGGAAAGGAATCTTCAACTCTGACTTATCTAACAAATATTTCTCCAGCCTTGGCTTGGAGGAAGACCTCCATGAAGAAGGGATTCCACTGGGAGGCAGCCCTTTCCTCTTGGGAAGGCTCATCTTTAGGAAACTTTTCTTTACTTCTGCCCACTAGGACCAAGCAGAACAGGCCTCATCCCTTCTCTGTGTGATGGCTCTTCAACCTTTCTAAATATCTCTTTTACCTCTCCTTCCCTTTTCCCCCACAATCTTCCATTCTTCCCAAGAATTAAGATTTTAATTTCTTTTAATTGATTGTTTTTATAGCATGGAATCTAGTCTTTTTACCACATTCTTCAGCTCATTGACTGACTTTTCATAAGTTCCTTAAAACTTAAACTGAACCCAGTACTTGAGATGTTCTGAAAATGGCAGAGTTCCCTGGAGCCGCCAGTTCCTTATTCCTTCCCTTACAGCTTCATCTTCTATATTATGTAATTGCCATATTATACTACTGACTTGTTGAACTTGGAACCTGTTAGCCCTCTTTTCCTCCTCATCTCCAATCGTTTTCTGAACAAAATGCTGCCCAACCATGCCTTCTTGCTCATCTTAAATTGGTAAAAATTCATTTATTTCTATATCCAAGTATTTTATCTCTACTGATTTCCATCTTCTTAGATTCAGCTCCCTAGTCTATCAAGATAGTTTTGGAATATGATATTGCCATAAGAGTGTTAACTTTCCCTGTGGGCTTCATGACATGCAGATTTGATGAGCATGCCTTCTATGTTTTTGTCAAATTCATTATTAAATATCCCAGGGCTAAGCTTGGATCCCTGGGGTACTCCACTGGAGACCTAACTGAACAGTTAACAGATGTTCTTTGAGACTAGTTGTCTAGTTAATTCTCAATCCGTATCTCTCCGTGTACTCTCTAAGAATTGTCTAATTGTACATATCAGTAGTGATCTACAACCGTTTACAGGAGCTTATAACCAACCATGCTATTTGCCTCCAAAAAGAAACCTGATGGGGCAGCTTGATGGTGCAGTGGATAGAGTATCAGCCCTCAAGTCAGAAGGACCTGAGTTCAAATGTGGGCTCAGACACTTCTTGGCTGTGTGACCCTGAGCAAGTCACTGAACTCCAATTGTCTCAGCCAAAAAAAAAAAAGAGAGAGAGAGAGAAAACTTGATGGACTCCAGTGTAGAATGAAGAGTATGTTTTCTACTTTGTTTTTCTTGCCACATGGCTAGAAATATGGAAATTTGTTTTACCATGGGTTTTTTTTTTTTTTTTAAATTTATAATATTTTCCCTTGTATTCATTTTTCCAAATTATCCCCCCCCCTCCACTCCCTCCCCCCGATGACAGGCAATCCCATACATTTTACATGTGTTACAATATAACCTAGATACAATATATGTGTGTAAATACCATTTTCTTGTTGCACATTAAGTATTAGATTCTGAAGGTATAAGTATCCTGGGTAGATAAACAGTAGTGCTAACAATTTACATTCACTTCCCAGTGTTCCTTCTCTGGGTGTAGTTATTTCTGTCCATCATTGATCAACTGGAAGTGAGTTGGATCTTCTTTATGTTGAAGATATCCACTTCCATCAGAATACATCCTCATACAGTATTGTTGTTGAAGTGTACAGCGATCTTCTGGTTCTATTCATTTCACTCAGCATCAGTTGATGTAAGTCTCTCCAGGCCTCTCTGTATTCATCCTGCTGGTCATTTCTTACAGAGCAATAATATTCCATAACCTTCATATACCATAATTTGCCCAACCATTCTCCAATTGATGGACATCCATTCATTTTCCAGTTTCTAGCTACAACAAAAAGAGCTGCCACAAACATTTTGGCACATACAGATCCCTTTCCGCTCTTTAGTATTTCCTTGGGATATAATCCCAATAGCAGCAATGCTTGGTCAAAGGGTATGCACAGTTTGATAACTTTTTGGGCATAATTCCAGATTGCTTTCCAGAATGGCTGGATTCTTTCACAACTCCACCAACAATGTATCAGTGTGCCAGTTTTCCCACATCCCCTCCAACATTCATCATTATTTGTTCCTGTCATCTTAGCCAATCTGACAGGTGTGTAGTGGTATCTCAGAGTGGTCTTAATTTGCATTTCTCTGATCAGTAGTGATTTGGAACACTCTTTCATATGAGTGGAAATAGTTTCAATTTCATCATCTGAGAATTGTCTGTTCATATCCTTTGACCATTTATCAATTGGAGAATGGTTTGATTTCTTATAAATTAGGGTCAGTTCTCTATATATTTTGGAAATGAGACCTTTGTCAGAACCTTTACTTTTAAAAATATTTTCCCAATTTGTTACTTCCCTTCTAATCTTGTTTGCATTAGTTTTGTTTGTACAGAAACTTTTTAGTTTGATGTAATCAAAATCCTCTATTTTGTGATCAATAATGATCTCTAGTTCTCCTCTGGTCATAAATTCCTTCCTCCTCCACAGGCCTGAGAGGTAGACTATTTCTGTTTCTCTAATCTATTTATTATCTCATTCTTTATGCCTAAATCATGGACCCATTTTGATCTTATCTTGGTATATGGTGTTAAGTGTGGATCCATATCTCATTTCTGCCATATTAATTTCCAGTTTTCCCAACAGTTTTTTCCAAATAATGAATTTTTGTCCCTAATGTTGGTATCTTTGGGTTTGTCAAAGATTAGATTGCTATAGATGTACTCTTTTTTTGTCCTTTGTATCTAATCTGTTCCACTGATCTACCGGTCTATTTCTTAGCCAATACCAAATGGTTTTGGTGACTGCTGCTATATATAGCTTTAAATCAGGTACACTTAGACCACCTTCCTCTGACTTTTTTTTATTAGTTCCCTTGCAATTCTCGACCTTTTATTCTTCCATATGAATTTTGTTAGTTATTTTTTCTAGGTCATTAAAATAGTTTCTTGGGAGTCTGATTGGTATAGCACTAAATAAATAGATTAGTTTGGGGAGTATTGTCATCTTTATTATATTCGCTCGGCCTATCCAAGAGCACTGAATGTTTTTCCAATTATTTAAATCTGACTTTATTTTTGTGGCAAGTGTTTCGTAATTTTTCTCATATAATTCCTTACTATTCTTTGGTAGATGGATTCCCAAATACTTTATACTCTCAACATTTGTTTGGAATGGAATTTCTCTTTGTATCTCTTGCTGTTGCATTTTGTTGGTGATATATAAAAATGCTGAGGATTTATGTGGATTTATTTTGTATCCTGCTACTTTGCTAAAATTCTGAATTATTTCTAATAGCTTTTTAGCAGAGTCTTTGGGGTTCTGTAAGTATACCATCATGTCATCTTACCATGAGTTTTTATGGAGAATGAGTATCATATTTCTTGTTTTCTCAGTGAGTGGGAAAGGGGGCTAGAGGGAGAGTGAATAAGGAACTAGAAATTTTAAAATATTGTGGGGGGCGGGAGATGATGCAGAACTGAGAGAAAGATTTTGTTTTTTATCCTGCCACATTACTTGTGGGGCTGAGGAAATCATTTAACCTTTTGGCCTCAGTACTGTCCTGTTAAAATGGTATAATAATTGTGACTGCTCATACTTATGTGGATCAGAGATAAGGCAGATAATTTATTTTAAAAATTGAGTTACCAAAAGCTTTGCTAAAATCTAGTAAAAGCTTATATGCTCAGCATTCTTATCTACTCTTCAAAAAAGGAATGAGGTTAATCGGACATGATTGGATCTTTAAGTCATGCTGCCTTTTATAGTTTGTTTCCCCTTTTAGATATTTGCCGATCATCTCATTATTGATTCTCAGGAAGCTGGAAGCCCAGTGGTGTGGTCCTGGACATAGTGTCAGAAAGACCTGGCGTAGTCACTTAGGAGCTGTATGTCCATGGACAAGTCACTTAATCTCAGTTTCCTCATTTGTCAAAAAAGGATATTACATTCAAGAGTTTCTAAAGCCATATTCTGTCTATAAGTGGGCCATTTGTACTTCTCTAGTGTTGTGTTACTTCTCTAAAATGATCTTAAAAACAAGTCTATTCTCTACATCCTGCATCTATCCCCTCTCTGTCCTTAAAGAGGTCATTCCCTTCCTCCTCATTAGTCCTCTAAAGTCATGATTGATTATTGTACTGGGCAAGAGTTTGTATACATTCATTAGATACTTGTTTCTTAATGTGTTACTATTTCTGTATCATTCTCTTGGTTCTGCTCATTTTACTTCATCAGTTCATCCAGATCTTTCCATGTTCCTTGAAACTGTCCCAATCATTATTTTCTATGTCACAATATCCCATTACATGCATATACCATCATCTACTCAGCCATTCCCTGGGTGATGGGTTCCCTCTTAGTTTTCATTCTTTGCTAGTACAAAAAGATCTGCTGTAAACATGCTGTCCACATAGGTTCTTTCTCTCTTAATCTCTTTGGTGTATGGGTGGTGAGATTGCGGGTTCCATATTGCTTACTTCATAGCTTCACTAGTCCCTTAATGTTCCTATTTTTTTGAAGGTGACTTGAATTTATCAAGCACAGCTAAGTGCTTTTAGTGCTCTTGATCTCATCTACCTATTAAAATCATTTTAGTTCTGTTCTGACGGTGTGACACTGGGCATCTTTTTGCCTCTTTAGCTTCCTCATATGTAAAATGAGAATCTTAATAGCACCACTTCCTCTAAATGTTAGTTATTACAACAGTGGTTTTCCTTAGTAGCCATAGGACCATCTCTTCTCCCTGTTAATGTTTACTATTATTCAGATTAAGGTTCTCTTCGTTATCTTTAGCTTTCCATTCCAGCCTTGGCTTTAGTATTCTTTATAGAGGTACTCTGTTGCCTGGTCTCCTTCCTACCTCCTTTACTTGTTTTGCAAATTTTATTTATTTGAGTTTCCTGTGTATCCACATTGATTTCTTTACACAAATGCCATTTTTCTTGGAATTGCTTTCTTTTGCCTCTTCAGAATTTCATTCTTTAGTATCTCTTGTGCTCCTGGGATACATGGATGGCATCAAAGTGATTGAATGTTATCTTAGTTGTTTCCTGAGATAATCAATGTTATAGTAATATCACAGTTGGATTTGGAGCTTGAAAGGATTTATCTAGCTGTATGTTTTACAGATGAACCCAATGCTCAAAAAAACAGCAGCAGGTGACATCCAGGAAGATTTTCTCTCCTTTAATTTAGTAATCATATATTCTCAATAAGGAAAAAGTCTATTTCTCTAGCTGCTATACAAGTTCCCAGTGATTCCAGAATTAGGAATGGGTAACCTGAGGAGGAGGAAGGGTACCAGTGAAATCTTTGTAGCCCTCTGATTTAGCAGTTAACTGACAGGTTAGAGATGAGAAGTTAGTTCTTTATGCACTGAGGAAAGTGACTTGGATAATCTAGTTTGTTTAATTTTTTGGAAGAAACCTTGGAATTTGAAACAAATAGAATCCATATAGTACCTCCATTTCTATTTGTTTGACAATAATAATTGTTTTCTTTGCAGATCTGGAAAACAGTGGGCTGGAAACTTATAACAATTTCCCTGAGTATGTATGGAGCATTGTATCTTTACGAACGGCTGACTTGGACCACTCGAGCAAAGGAGAAAGCCTTCAAGCAGCAGTTTGTAAACTATGCAACTGAAAAACTGCAGATGATTGTTAGCTTCACAAGTGCTAATTGCAGCCATCAAGTACAGCAGTAAGTCACAAAATATCTGTTCTAGGATCTGGACCCCATAGAAACCTGTTCCAGTTCTGTCTCCGAATTTCTCAAATGAGCAAACTGCTCAAGTTGAGTGTTATGTCCGAGGTCACTGAGGACAGAAAGAACCAGAATTTAAATCCAGGGCCTGAACTCTGAAACAGCATGCTCTGCTCTTCTCAGGATTAGATCTGAACCGAAATAGCTCCTACATGAAAACTCTTACTCTCTTCAGATTTTCCTAAATCATGTTGTCACTATCTCATCTTTGGCCTGTTTATAGCATCTGTGAGCAAGAAATTTAGGAAGCATCTGATCAGTGGAAACCAATGAAAGATCGTCCAATTGAAATTTTCTGGTGTGCACTTTGATTACAGAAACAGGTTTCTGCAGCATTGTTCACTGGTAGAGAAGGAGTATTTGTTAACCTTGGGTCGTATCTCCTGGCTTCACATTTTAATGTTGATGGATGAGTATTACTTGTCTATACTATAAAAATTGGGTTTAGACAACCAGTCTCTGCATTGGATTGTAAGCTGCTTGAGGACAGGGACTGTCTTTTTGTATTTCCAGCACTTAGCAGGATTCCCGCCTGCACAGTCAACCCAGTCAACATGTAAAGGTCTTGTATTCCAAGATAAATCAGCCTTTTTAAGAACAGGCAAGAAAATGAAGTGCTTATAATCCAGAAAGCTCAGGAAAAATGTAGAGCTATCAAAAAGGGAAGACTGATGAGAAACTCAATTTGACTATCATTAACCTTTTCCCCAAGAGATGAGGATGGAAAATGTTCTTTAATTTAATGGATTAATTGCATGTAGCAGTGGATTCAGGAAGCCTCTCCTGGCCCAAGGCCCCTAGGTGTGGGAGTAAGGAGGGTAATTAGGTATGAGAGATATATTCAGGCAGTCTACCTGGTGTGTAACCAGAGTTGCCAGAACTTTGCTGAGTCGGAGCATTGACTGCTCATACTTCAATGTTGCAGTGAGAAGAGAGTTGGCTCACAGCTTCCTTTCTTTCTCTGGGGAAATATAAAATAATAAATAAATGTCACTTAGCAAATTAATGAATAAATTTCATGAAACAAAACTAGAGGGCATCAGTGTGAGAGTGGCTCTTTTCTCTGAAAGGAGGTAAAGTCATCAGCAGACAGTGCTGGTGGGGAAACAGGAGTCAGCTTCAGATCTGCAAGCCAAGAATGTGAGCTGCTTATTTCTGGGCATCAGAATTTAACTGAGCAGTTTCTCAGGACCAGGGCTGGTGAGCAGGCCAAGTTGCCTCCCAGCCACAATTTGCTAGGTCAAAAATCTGATCTTAACAACAATGGCTTTTGAATGGCAATGGGGGAGAAGTAACTCAAATTATAGCAATATTTTAAGGTCCCCCAAACCCTTCAGATAGTGCACATGTATCATCACCTCCATTTTATGTGTAAGTCCGCTAACATTCCGATGTATTTCCTTTCCCAAATAGCTAGCAAGCATCTGAACAGAGGCATAGGAAGGATCCCACTTGATTCAGGGTCAGTGAGTGCTCTTTGCTCTTGGCGGTTCTAGGATTCTATTCTTCATATTTGTGGTGAACAAAATTGTTCTGCAAAGTTGCATCTAGGTTTTGTATATTAAAAACTATTTTAAAAAATTTTAGTATTTCCCAGTTTCATGTAAAAAACAACTTTGACATTGATTTTAGAAACTTTTGAGTTCCTTTCAATAAAAGCTGTAACATGTGTAGTCATGCAAAATATTTCCACATTAAACATTATTTAAAAAAAAAAAACTAAACAACATAGATCTTTCTCCTTCCAACCAGAAAAATGCTCAAGAGAAAAAAATTTTTTAAAGTATGTTTTAATTGGTATTCTGTTCTTTCTCTGGGAATGGATAGCATTTTTCATCATAAGTCTTTCAGAGTTATTTTGGATCATTGTTTTTCCAAGAATAGCTAAATCATTCACATAGTTGATCACCTTATAATATTGCTTTTATTTTGTGCACAGTACATTTCACTTTGCATCAGCTCTTTCTGAGAGCATCTTACTCATCATTTAATAGTATTTCATCATAATCACATATCACATTTTGTTCAGCCATTCCCCAGTTGATGAGCTTTATCTCAATTTCCAATTCTTTGCTCCTAGAAAAGAGCAAGTTGGATTTGGTTTCAAACTTTGTCTCCTTTGATAGAGGACTGCTGCTCCATCTTGTGGCATTTAAGAATATTAGTTAAAAACCAGTGTTGTTTCAATGGCCTTGGTATCTGCAAGCAAAGTGAAAATAAACCAAGAGCGATGTGTTTGATTGGGGGACTCAAGGTTTGATTCATCTTATTTAGCTGTGTGGTTTTTATCTCATAATTTTCCCATGATTGGCTGTCTTTAATATAAATAACTTTATTTTTTTACTTTATATCTTTAAACTTTAAATCCCATCTTGGTGCTTTACTGTAAGTAAAAAGAAGGCTGATCTAAATTCATTTTCTCTAATCTTTCTTCCTTGAAAAGGGAAATGGCTACGACTTTTGCTCGTCTGTGTCAGCAAGTTGATGTTACCCAGAAACAGTTGGAAGATGAAATTTCTAGACTGTCCAAAGAAATAGACCAGTTGGAAAAAATACAAAACAATTCAAAACTTTTAAGGTATGAGTCATAGGAAAAAGTATTTCATAACAATTTTTTATTCCAATTGCTTTTAATGGAAAAAGTTCTTAGTAGTTTTAGTAAAAGGGTTGTGCTGACATTTACTAGCTAATTGGTGCAGTACTTTGTTTTCTGTGCTATCTGAGTTGGGGTGAGATAAACTATTTTGATAATAGGAAAGTGTTAGTGATATTTTCAATATCTAGAGTAAAGTTTTGTTATTAACTCAATATTTTGCATTAGGCAATTAAAAGCAATTTAAACGAGGTTTTTTTTTTTTTTTTTTTTTTTTTTTTTCATTCAAAATGGCAAGTTCACTTCTGTGGGCTTCTTTAGCCCAGGCTGATAAAGATGATCTTTTCTTAGGTTTGTGGCAAGCTTTAAACATCACATTGAAATCTAATGACGAGGGGGGGCAGCTAGGTGGCACAGAGGATAGAGCCCCAGCCTTGAATTCAGGAGGACCCGAGTTCAAATCTGGTCTCAAGACACTTAACACTTCCTAGCTGTGTGACCCTGGGCAAGTCACTTAACCCACTTAACCCCAGCCTCAGGGGGAAAAAAAAATCTAATGATGAACAAAGCCCACCCTCACTTTGTAATTCAGCTGTTTTTGTGTACCTGATATACCCGTGATACACCCATGTGTACATTTAGCAGCATATGGTTTATAAGGACAAATTGTTATGGTTGTGTGCACTGTTTTCTAATGGAGATTGTACTGACACTACATCTTTTTTTTTCTTTTTTTTTTTTTTTTTTAATTTTTTATTAGTTTTTATTTACCAGATATTTGCATGGGTAATTTTACAACATTGACAATTGCCAAACTATTTGTTCCAATTTTTCCCCTCCTTCCCCTCCTTCCTTCCCTCCCCCCCAAATGGCTGGTTGACCAATTTATCTTAAATATGTTAGAATATAAATTAAATACAATATATGTATACATGACAGTTGTTTTGCTGTACAAAAAGAATCGGACTTTGAAATAGCATACAGTTAGCCTGTGAAGGAAATCCAAAATGCAGGCGGACAAAATCAGAGGGATTGGGAATTCTGTGTAGTGGTTCACACTCTTCTCCCAGAGTTCTTTCGCTGGGTGTACCTGGTTCAGTTCATTACTGCTCTATTGGAACTGATTTGGTTCATCTCATTGTTGGAGAGGGCCACGTCCATCAGAATTGATCATCTTACAGTATTGTTGTTTAAGTATATAATGATCTCCTGGACAGACACTACATCTTGATACTTTTACTTACACAAATGATTTTTCTAGATAGGCAGAAACAAAATGGCATTTTGTATGATAGTGAAGGGTAAAGCAGTTAATTGAATGCCAAGTCATATTTATCTCTTTGAATCCATTGGAGAAATTCCACAATTAGAATTGTTATTGGTTGCACACTGAATTAGGCTGTCCTTTGAATAGCTTTGTATGCAACTTGCCATACTTCATTCCGATGGCGGTGATTAAGTAGCCAGAAATGTATTTTGCTAATTATCGCCCAAGTCGATGAGGACTTTGTATTTTAGCTACCTGCAGAGCAGCATTTACATATATGATAGTGGTAGACTGGAACACTCTGAAAGGGTTTACTAATAACTTTTTTTTAAAATAACTTTTCATTTACAAGATATGCATGGGTAATTAATTTTTCAGCATTGACAATTGCAAAACCTTTTGTTCCAATTTTTCCCCTCCTTTCCTCTACCCCCTTCCCCAGATTGCAGGTAGACCGATACATGCTAAATATGTTAAAGTATATGTTAAATACAATATACGTATACATGTCCATACAGTTATTTTTGCTAATAACTCTTGATTCTCAAGTACTCTCGTAGGAGCATTTGTTTTTTTCCTAAATTATTGGATGAATCCATGTACTAATTTTTGGTAATCTTTTGTTTAAAAACAGAAATAAAGCAATTCGACTTGAAAATGACCTGGAGAATTTTACGAAGCAATTTCTCCATCCAAGCAAATAGAAGAATCTTAGCACATGGTTCTGGTGGCACCGGAAGAAAAATTACTCTAAATATGAATTATATTGACTGTGCTTGTTGAAAATTGCAAATCTGGGTTTAGATTCTGGAAGTGAACTATCTCAAGGTGTTTGCGTTTCTTAACAATGGTTCCGTGGTATGTTCATATGCTTAGTTGTAATGGGGGTGAGGGTGGGTGGGCAAAGAACCAAATCTTTTGCTGATTTGAAATAATGAATTTGTGAAAGGAAGCACAACTAACTGAGAGGCTGGGGAATGGGCTTTTGAGCTCCTCAATAGGGTTTTGTTTGGTTCTGAAAAACCCCGCTTCCTGGCATCCAGGAATTAGAAAGGCCACTTTAGTCCCATTCTTTCCCCTCTTCCTCCCCCCCCCCCCCAATAATTTTCAGTGCCCTCTTTTATTGAGAGTAACCAGTCTTTTATTTTTTAAATACCCATTTATTAACCAAGAAGAGGAGGATTTCTTAAAGTGTTATTTATGCAGATAACAAAGTTTTTTTTCACATCAATAACTTTTTCACTGTTGCCTGTTACAGCTGCCTAATCCCAAGTCTTGTCTTCAAGTTGTCATTCACTTGTGGGTTTTTTGGGTATTTTGCCTCTGCTTGGTAAAGGAACACCATCAACAAAACTCCTGAAATGAAGTTAAAAGTGTCAGGGCCATAGAGAGCAGTTAGAATCCAGTGTTCAGGGAGCTATACCAGGAGACTTGGATGTAAAAAAATGAGGAGTGCTTGCCTGTGTAGACTTGGATTTCATGTGGAGCGGTGTTTAAGTAGGATTGTCCGATACCCTTTAATTTGGCCCCAAGTGAATTTGCTAGTTTGGACAGAAGTTGAAGTGGTTTGAATTCATCTTACCAAGGTTTTCATGTGCTTAGTAGATGGTGACTCGTCCAGTTTGCTTTAATATGCACAATGGAGTTGACAGTTAAATATAGGAATGAAGAAAAATTCTGTTGCTCTCTGGGGGTTACTGTACTGACTAGGTTTGACATTTTATTGGGGCAAGAAGAGAATTTCCCACTCCCTTATTTTAGGTACCAGAGCTGAGCTCTTTCCCTGGGCTGCCTGAGCAGTTTTCTGTTGAAAACATTTTACTGTAAATAGGGATATTTTGGGGGGGATTATTCATTCTCTGCTTCCCTTTTTGTGCCTTTAAGGCTCTGAATGCTATTTATTATTCGACCTCCAGGCAGGTGTGCCTGTATTTTTAAAGAATAAATAGCATTGTTTTTTGGCCATTTAAAAGTCTTTCAAATTATTTATATATTTTTATGCAAATTGAATGTTTAACAGAATAAAATATTCAGGTCCAGAATTGAATGAAAAGTTATTAAATTGTACAGATTGCTGATAACTCTTAACAGGGCCCAACTGAAGAATGGGAAAAGTGGCAACAAGTCTTGGATTAGCGTTCACACTCACCTTGGGCCACAGGTTGGCCCCAAGTATGAGCCGGCTCTCCTGTATGCATGTGGACAGTGTAGTGGCTTGGTTGCCACTTGGTTGATTAGTATAGCGGTCATTCGTTTCCTTCAGTACTTTGAAATAAAGAATTGCCACCTGATTGTTTGGACATCTGTTGTATGCATGTTGGAAATAGGAAAAGTTGGCTTAAGAAACCAAAACTAACCTTTCCCCCCCAATCCTAAAGCCTATAACTTGCACAGAAATTATGTGATTTTAGTACTAATGTGGTTCAGACTTTTGCCAGATACTTGATGTTTATTTTTTATGTATGTTTGCAAGATCATTTATAAACTTTGTATAATCCTAAACTTTTTACAGTTATTTTATAGCTGTTCAGACTTCCAAGGGAAAAATAAAAGCTATACCCATTGTTTGCCTGAATCTAGAAAACATTTGTAATGGCACCAAATTTGTAAGAGGTACAAGCTTCTTGGGAATAGCTTCTATCTTGAAGAGACTGCGTTCACCTTGTTCTCTTGCATGGTTTTGCTTTCCCCATGGTGATCTTGGCAAGGACTCTGGCATATGGCAGAGCTAACTCACCTCTCTGGCAGTTGAGCCTGATTGATAAATAATCAGACTTGCTGAGTAGTAATTTAACTGAACATATGTTACATGTGAGCCTTCAGGGAAAGAGCTACCCTGCATTCTGACTGGAGCATTTGCTAATTTAGGGGATGGTGGTAGAATATTCTTACAACAAATACATTCTCATAACTACTTCACCATGAATGAAAGGGCCTCCTGAAAACGTTCACTGCCTGGAAAGAATATGGGTGTCCCATCTCTTGGAAAGTTTAAATGTCTCCTTATTCACTGACAGTCGTGAGGTATTGACTTCTCTAAAATCATATAAACTAGCTTGGAATTCTGGTGGAAGGAAAAAACTTCTTATTACAAAGAATCTGGTTAAAAGCACTTGTTTATTGGTTACAATATCAACTCATGGCAACATGTTTCACTGAGCCACTGTACAAATACAAAGATCAAATCCATTGGAAAAAGCTATAAACAGAAGTTCATAGCAAGTGACTATTTTCACAGGGAAGTCATTGATGCAAAAGCACTATTGGAGAATGCACGGCACAAATCCCTGGTTTTTATTAATTGGCTTAAATTAAAGCTGTTAAGACTTTATCTGGATACGGACACACTCCAAAGGCAGTGTGGAATCAATTCGTCTTTTGTTATATTTACTGACTTATCTGGTCCAAGTCAGCACAGAGTGTGTAAAACAAATGTTCTAAGATGAGAAGAAATATATTAGAAATTTGACCATTATACAGTGACTGCAAAACAAAAGTTTTTAAAAACCAATTACATTTGGACTCCTTTGGATGTAATATATGTATTACAAGTGTTCGAATGCCTCTTTGAAAGGAGAAAAAACACGGAATAGAGCACCATTGTGTAAGTAAAAACAAAGGCTGGAAATATCTAAAGACTATTCCACTGAAGTCCATATTAGTCAAAAACCTAACATACTGTGTGTGGCACAAGATTTTGTCAGGCACATTTAAATCTGTTATCAGTTATAGCAATTAATTAGTAACACTTGACACATTTTTACCATTACAACACTGCATTAACATTCTGCATGGATTTTATATAACCAGCAACTGGATATAAAGGCCTGTGGTGTCTCCAAAGAGTAGGAAGAAATTGTACCAGCATGCATGCCAGATTACTGAATACAAGGTGCACCACCAGCCCATGCTTGCTTAATTTATACATGAAATGCGAATCTTAAAACCAGTCACTCTGCTTTAGAACACAGCAGAGAAAGCATTTGTTTTCACTAATTCATACCTATTCTAACCAGTATTTTAAAGTAGAGCACTAAAATCTAGTGGCATTGACTGTCCTTTGACAGGGAGAAAAATAATGGAATGTTTTTCATGCTCTCATAAACATAAAATGTGATGTCACAATGGGACAAGTGGTACATTTATTGAACTTCAAAGGTTATAATGTACTGTAGGATCTGTTCATTCAGCATCACTAATCCAAACTGACAGAAGGCTCTTAATGGGATGTTGTAAATAATCAAGTTTGAACACATCACTCTTGTACCATTCATGCTTATTTTCGGTCTTTTGAAACATCTGTTGGGAAAATTCTAGAAAGAAACCCTTCATAGTCACTAGAACTAGGCTTCCACCATCACTTGTTTTAGTCCCATTTGGGGGATGACTCCATCCATTCCTTTTCGATTCATATAAAAATGAATTCCGAGTGCACAGAATGTTTTAAACTTCAACCAAAGTTGAAGTTTCTCCTTTAAACCATGAGGCCAAAGCAGAAAGGGTCCCCTTCATCAAAGAAACAAAGATTACGTTACTATGGCCCCATGTTCCGTGACTACCGATAATGAGAGAGACACCATCTTAAGTTCCTCCTGTCATGGTGGATGGAGCAGACTCTGGAGGCAGCAGGTGTTGCAGGCTGCTCGTCATAACCCAACAGTTCTGAATCTGCAGACAAATTTATCTTCACGTGACAAACTAGGCCCTTGGCTAACCAGCTCCAGTGAAATCTCGGAGATGAATAAGCAAAGGCAACTAATATAAAAAGATTTGTAGGAACCCCATTATGCCAGAAGTATTATAAAGTGCATTAGGCTCAAATGTCAATCATTGATAGGGTATAAGAAGAAACAGTTGATTAAACTTTAGGATTAGGGAAACAGGCATGAGAAAATTGCTAATATTTTTGATACCAAATGTAAATGGGGTTTGAATGGCATTATTTTGATTCTGACAGATTTTCCATGTGTGTACCTTCCGGCTGATTTTAGGAATACTAACAATAACAAAAGAAGTGGTGTGGACTCCCAATCTGCGGATAAATTCAGCAACTGGCAAGTTATGCCATTAATTTTTAAAAACAAGGGAACTGTCAGGATGGCGATTTTAGATTTACCAAAACACAGCCTCAGACACAACTGGCAGTCATTCGACACAGCACTAAGGACTTTTTGACAGATTATATGTATAAATTTATCAAATATTTGTTAATCACTCAAGTCATCAGAGTAATTTTAAACTGGTCTATTCAATATTTAAACAGGAAAAAAAAATCTGTTAAAATGACTTTATAACACTTATGGCTTAGCCAAGTGCCAAAGACAATTATGGCTACTGGCATGCAGCTTTGAAACTGCTGGAGAGCACTTCTCATTTATTTGTAAGGATGTTTTCCCTTGTTAGAAGAAATGCTTTTTAGTGGTTTTTTCATGATGTTGAACCAAATGACATTATTCTGCCTAACCTCAAAGAGCTTTTATAAAGATACATAAACATTACATAATTAGTACAGCACACCAATCATAAGTCATCACACAGAAAAATGAAAATGTAGGAATTTTATATAGCATAGAATAATTTTGGTCCTATACTTCCTTAATTGACCCTAATTTTTTTCTCTTTGTAGCATATGATTGAGAACTGATACTGCATTCATTGTGGTTGGCACGCTTTAACTATCTGTAAACAAAGACTTACAGGCACAGTTTGGAAATGCTGACGTTAGGAGTGACAAGTGATCAGAATTTTATACTGGTCTCAGCAATAATCTGTGGTTTCTAATACGTTTATAGAATCTTGGGCCCATTTCACAAAAATGACTCCAGGGGATTTCCCCACACTCAATGTAACATCACCAATTAAATGACTTTAAGGGAATCCAAGGTGGATAGCACATTTTTCTGAAAGATCACTGTCCTTATAGTCTAGTTTTTGTGGCACATCCAATGCTAGTAATATAAATTTACTGGTAAGGAAATTTAGCAACTGTATGAGCATACTCTGCTTAGATTGGTTCCCCTGTCTTAACGTATGCTATTTTACTAGCAAAATAGCTTAAGAAATGTACACTTGGCACTAGAGGGAATATTTAGACAAAATAAGTAATGTTTCAATTTAATTGACCACTGGTATCTACTAAAATGTGAAGGCACAGGCCATTTTCACCAAGCTAAATTTTAAATTAAGAGGTCATAAAATTTGTAAAAACATGGTTTACACTTAAGGTTTTAAAAATAAGGTTCCTGACCTACAGACATGGATAATGTTCTTCATTCAAAATGTAGTGCTATCTTACTACATTATACATAAAACAGGCATATGTACTCAGGTGAAATACTGGGAAATATCCTCAGGTTTACAGGAAAAACATCTCATTCTTAATCTCTGAGGCAAAGAACAACAAAAAATTCCAAAATGCAATTTTCCAAATATCCTAAAACTCAGGTATAATGAAATTCAATTGGTTAAGTTCACAGTGGGACATGTCACTCATAGTGTCATTGTATTATAATTAGCCTTGAAGAACGAATGTGCAAAGAATGTTGGCCATTTATCTACTACATACTCTTTGAAAATGGTCAATTCTAAAATTCCCTGTATAGTCTTAGAAAAGAAAATTGTTATTTGGCAAGTGTAGAGAGCACTTCTAGGATTCTACACAGTTCATCTGTCCCAAATGAATGTGGGCACTTAAATCTGGGGAGTAATGTCCATGGTGTTAAAGGATGCACCAGAAACCACAAGGTGAAATATATCCTCAATTTTCAAGAGGAAGGTGCTAAAGAAGTAAGGCTCTAGGTAACAGAATGGAATCACTGGGGCCCATTTTACAAGATAAAAAAAGAAGGTCATCCTTCTGTGGTGTCCACACATGGGAACAATCACATATCAAAGACATGGCATCACTTCCCACCTGGAGCAATTTCACAAAGACCCTAGCTTCTTCAAAAAGAGCATTTGATTCATCCTCCAAAAACTCAGAAAAATGACAATTCAGAAAGATGCAAAGCTATAAATGTAGTTAAAAAAAAAACAACAACAACATATTTTACAGACACATGTTACAGGAGAGGCTGCAATAGTGTGTGCATTCTGTTCCATACCAGGAAATAGAGAATTAGCAGACTTTGAGCACAAGCAGAAATTCCTCAGATCAAGCTAACCAAATTTTCCAAAACAAAACAGTCTGTATTTACTTTCCTGTCACTATGATTTTATACACTGGTCCCCTCCCCCCATTCACTTTATTTTCTTCTAGTTTACAGAAAGCCTGTGTGTGAGAGAGAAACAGATTTTGTGTGTGTGTATGTGTGTGTGTGTGTGTGTGTGTGTGTGTGTGTGTGTGTGTGTGCATGTATATGTGTAATAGTGAATAGGAAAAAAAAAACTTCACCTGCAAATACAAGGTAGAAATGTTATTTCACAGCTACAGGCTGCAGCATTGATCTCTCCAGATCTCAATGGAGAATTTTGTAAATCATAGTACAACCCAGTTAATTCCAGATTCTAAGAAAACTGTCCCAAGATCCTGTTGCTACAGCCATGCCATCATCAGTAACACCTAAACAGCTGACACGGTTATCATGGCCAGCAAGAACACCTAAAAGAATAAGGAAGGAAAAGAAAAAGAGTTAGAACTTATACCCATTTGAAACATTTCAAAATATTGACATCATACATACAAACATATACATACATTAAAAATAAGGTAAGAGCCCTTTGAATTCATAGAATAATATTTACCACCTTGTGAATAAAAACAAAATTCTAAGTAGAAAAAGTCCTTCACTTCTGCTATGAATGATCCAACACTGATGAGAGCATCCTGGACCCCAGACACCAAAGGTGCTAGGGACTTCCTTCCCTCTTTCATGTCTTTCTTAGATGCTGTGGCTACTGAGCCTCCTCCTATATCCTGGCAAACACCATGTAACACCTCCATCCCAGGATACTAATTAGAACCCCTGAACAACATAATTCATTACGTTTGGCATTTATCTTGGTTCTGTTTCAGCTCCTGCTTTATGTAATGTTTTTCTCCCAGTAAAATGAAAAGTCTGCTTTTGCTTGTATTTTTATCCCCAGCAATTAGCAGTGTCTGAATCTACAGTAAGAACTTAATGAATAAATTCTGTTCCTCCATCCTCCCACCCTTAACAGATTCCTATATTGTTTCTCTCAAACTGGGAATCTCCCCCCGGCAGAAGCTCCCATCCTGATCCTTTTGCCAACATGGTCATCTTTTGGGGCTCTCCCATCTTGGCCCGCCCTTTCTCATGTCCCCTTCTGTGTCCTGAAAGTCATTTCCTCTTGTACTTGTGGTTTGAAAGAGGTCGAGTAAGGGGCTCTGGATGGCTTCCCACAGGCACTGAAGGACAGCACCCTCCCCTCCCTGGAAGTCCATGCCTGTGCTCTGACACCCAGTAGACCCCGCCTTGGCCCAGGGAAACCTTATGGAGGCAGGATAAGCTGAGACCTCAAGGGAATCAGGAGAGAAAGGTCTTGGAGGGAGTCAGGAGATGGAGCACCATGGCCAAGAAACGAAGCAGAGCAGCAGAGCGGGGCTGTGGAGTATGGGAAGGGAAGGCAAGTGTGGAAGGAGCCGGGCAGGAGAGTTCTCTGAATGGCAAAGGAGGAGCCAGGCTTAGGAAAACTGGCACAAGACAAGATGGGGTAGTAGGAGAAAGCTGAGGCAAGGTTAGTATAGGAGAGCCTGGATTAGAACGGTGTCTCTGACAACACAGGGACACGGGGAGTGAGCATGAGGCTGGTACCAAGGGGGAAGAAGGGGTATCCCCAAATATAATTGCAAAGTTGGGGAAGAGGGAAGGATTGGAGGTAAGGTATGAAATCAGTTCTGGGCATGTTGAATTTAAGATATCTACAGGAAGAGCTGTTTAAAATATCTACCAGGCAAGTGGGGACATGGGATTTCCAACTCAGAAGATCAGGGCTGGGTACAGAGATGGTAGAAGCCCCTGCCCAGAGATAATTGAGCCCAGGAAGGCTGATACAATCACACAGGGAAGAAGGAGTGCTGGCAGTGGGACACCCATGGGCATGACCCAAATGACAATCTAGCAGGGGAGACCCAGAAGTCCAACAAGCATGGAAAAAGCATTTATTGAGCACCTACTCCGTGCCAGGCACAGTGCCAAGTTCACAAATATTTATTCCTCCTAACAATTCAGTGAGAAGTGTTATTGTTAGCCCCATTTTACACAAGAGGAAACTGAGGCAGACTTGACTAGGGTCACATGGTGTGTGTCTAAGGTCACACTTAACTCAGGTCTGAAAGAAATGGAGCACTGACAACTCTGGCGAGAGCAGCATCCCCCGCAAAAGTCAGGAGCCAGTCCAGGGAGCAAAACAAGTGCAGACAAGTGCAGCAAGCTGCTAGGCAGTGATTGGTCAGGTGAGGAGGGAAGAGACATGCAACCTCCCAGAAGGTCCAGAAAGACTGAAGCCAAGAGTGGGGAGGAAGGGAATGCAGACTGGGGGAAGTGATGGGGCCGGCCTCAAGGGGACGTCGCAGCCGCCAGCAAGGTCTCCCTCCCTCCCCAGGTCAGGGCCACATGCGCTCGGTCCGCTTTGCCACTCCCCGAGGGCACTGCGGCTGGACAAAGTGTGGAGGACAAAAAGATCTCCGGATATTCCCTTAAAGTTGAAGGAATGTGAGTGGTCCATGGACCTCATCCAACCCACTTGTCCCCAGAGAAGGAAAATCCTGTTCTGAAATTATTTACCAACCTGCTCGTTCTCCTTTCAAAGTGTCCCATACATTGCAGTTAAAGTCGTCATAACCAGCCAGCAAGAGGCGCCCGCTCTTGGAGAAGGCGACAGAAGTGATTCCACAGATGATGTTATCATGGGAGTACATCATCAACTCTTGGTCTGCCCGGAGGTCAAAGAGGCGGCAAGTGGCGTCATCCGAGCCCGTGGCAAAGGCGTGTCCGTTAGGGAAGAACTGAAGAAGATTCAGAAATGATTATTAGCCATAAGGAGAAATCTTCCATTAAATTCAGAGACCTAAATAAAGGCCCAAGGGAGGGATCAAAAAAAGTCAGAAAAGTTCTAACCAAAACAAGAGCAAAATGCTGCCCTTAGGGCAGATGACAAAGGTGTCCACATTAACAGCTGCTCCCTAAGGGAGAATATTGGTCCCAGATTCAAAAATATTCAATAGTATTTCTTTTACTTCCAGGTGAAAATCTACAACTCTTCTATTACTATACATTAGTAATAATAATAAAAAGCTTGAAGTGTTTGTCAGATTTAGCATTTAGATAAAAATTTAGACATTAAAACAACTCTCACATCTGATGCCTGCCTATAATAGATTATTTATAAGCAGCAGACTAAATTTATTCACCTGTGAATGTAATTCCAACAAACAGAAAGCAAAAAATAAAGGTGGGGCTTTCTAACTGAACTGGAAAGGAAGATACCTTGGGTTTTCTCCTCAGGACAAAGTTTTTTATGAGCCTATAATGATTAGTATATTAGGTTACTTACTTCTAAGAGTCATAAGCAGACCTGGATATGAAAGCAGAGCTTAGTTTAAGAATATATTTGAGAATTTGCTGTTTCATATTAAGAATACACATAGTCTAATAAAAGTTGCCTACCTGCTAGGGATAATGCTAAAAACAAGTTCAAGATTAAATTTTTTGAAACAGAAATGAATGTTTGGTTTAAAGCAAAATACTTTAGATGCTTTTTAGGTGCCAAGAAGACAGGTTAGCTACTATTTTTTAGAAAAACATTTTTTTAATTAAAACATTATCTTTAATTTAAAAAAAAAAAAAAAGGTAATTCTCTTTCTCTCCATCCTCTACTCCTAAAGGAAACAAAGTAGGAGATAAAAATAATATGCAGAGGCAAGCAAAAGAACTTTCTACATAGCACATGGCCAAAAATAACAATTTCTGCACCATGAGTCCATCACCTCATTTGGAAACGGACTGATTTTTGTGGAATTTCAGTTAGTAACTACAATGATCAGGATTCTTAAAGAGCTTTCAAAGAAGTCTGCTGCTACAATATTGTGGTTATTGTGTAAATTATCCTGGTTTTGCTCACTTCATTCTACATCAATTCTTCTCAAGGATTCTCTGAAAATGTCCCTTTAATCATTTCTTTTGACTAGATAGAACTTCCTCCACATTTATAAAAATATGAATTTTCTTGATAGTAAAAACAGTCTTAAAAGATAGCATGCCTTCTCTTATCGTCACCCTATTATTGTTGCAAGATCGACAATATTATCTCAACTACTGGATGGTTTATTGACTTTAACAAACACTTTTTAAAGATTTTCTTTTCATTGCATATTTCCATTGGGCTGGAACCAGTTACTATATTTTACACACACAACTCTGAATAGTGTGTCTTCAGATACATATGAGCACTTCATAGGATTCATGATTGAGACTAATCAGGACCTAGCTGTAGCTGTGATCAGGCAGGAACTGTTGATCAGAAAACAGTAAAAGACATGTCTGTTACTTCTCAAAGACCTAAAAGAGAATCTTCCATTTGTCAAAATAGATGATTATCATCCACTTCTGGTCATTCATATTGGTACCAATGACAAGTATTTAAAGGAGAGAAAGGAGTGCATTCTAGGCACAGAGTGGCAGGTTGGTCCATCTGTCTAGACTATAGAGTGCAGGAAGTGAAATGATGTATAATGAAGATAGGTAAATTGTGTAGAGTTATAAAAGCCACATAGAGGAGTTAATAGGAAGTTATTAGTGTATATTAACTGAGGACACAAGAGTCAGATCTAAATCTACTTTGTCTTCTATGTGGAGAATGACTTGGGGTGGATAGAAACTGAAGGCAGGGAAACCAATTTGGAGGGCATTGTCATACTCCAAGCAAGAGATGATGACAGTGGGACTAAGGTGGCAGCTGTAGTAGTAAGGAAGGCTCAGAGGTGAAGGTGCTTCTAGTGAAGAAATAGGAAGATATGGCAAATGACCAATACCTGGGACAAAGGAAAAAATAACTGATTAGAGAGAATACTAGCAAAATTTGGAAGTGGGCTGAGATTTTGAGGAAAAGACAATGAATTCTGTTTTGTACATGCAGAGTTTGAAATATCTACTAGGAAATGAGTGATGCAGGATGATGGCTCAAGATAATGTAAAATCTATCCTAGATCTGATTTGTGTCAAGGACAAATGGATTGATGTGTTAGAACTGACAGAAACTAAAGGCAAGTAAATACTCTCTACTCTAGTTTGTATATTATTATTATTTGCATCTTGTCTCTTCCATTAGAATGTGAATTTCTTGAAAGCAGATGCTTTGTTTTTGCTTTTTTTTTTTAATATCCCTAATACTTAGTACAGTAATTAGCAAACAATAAATGCTAAATATCTGCTGACTTACTACTGTAGTCTATGAAAACCTATTTCCATATTACAAAAAAAAAAAAAAAAAAATTAAATAAAAATAAATAAAAAAAACCTCCCCACCAAAACACAACACAAAACCCAGCAATAACAATAAAGAGCAAGATACAAAGTTGTGGTTTTGTTTTTTTATAAGTATGCTTCAATCTGTACTCAGGGTTCATCAGTTCTCTGTCTGGGGTCGAACAGCCTTTTTCATCATGGATCCTTGAGAAACTGTCTTGGATCCCTGTTTTGATCAGAGTAGCTAAGTCTTTCACAGATCATCAACATTGCTGTTATTGTGGACAATGTTCTCCTGGATTTGATCACTTAATTCTGCAATAATTTGTATAAGTTTTCCAAGGTTTTAATGAAACCATCCTACCCATCTTTTCTTAAAGCACAATAGTATTCTATCACAACCATATACTACAAATTGTAAAGAGGAGAAGGAAAGAAGAGATGAGAAGAGAAGGAAAGCTAGATGCAAATGGGCATAAACTCAAGATCTGGTTATGAACAGATTTCAAATGGTTCAGAGAACAGAGAAGTAGACTTCCAAAGAGTACAGTTTTATAAGGGAAGTCTACTCAAGGAAGAGAGCTAGATCTCAAGATGAAATAAATCTTGAAAGTATAAAAGAAATAACAGATGATTAAAAAAAAAAAAAAAAAAAAAAAAAAAAAAGCTATGGCGTATCTGAAGAAACTGATTGTGAACGTATAGCACCCTTACCCATCAACTTAGATTCAAAATATAAAAAGGATGGGAATAAGGACAATGGACACATATAAGAATGTGGAATAAGCAGCAGAGCTAAAGTTTATAATGAGCTAGTGTTGGGAGGAAAGCTAAGGGCAATTTTTTCAGGAGTCCTTATAGAACAAAGAACCCTTCTTCTCTACAATTCACACACTCTTGGGTTTACTGAATATAGCACTTCCTGCATTCGATTATTTTCTCTTAGTTTTTTTTTTTTTTTTCCTATACTCTTCAATTGATCTGCTCTTTTTTTAAAGCTAAAACCAGAGTTTGAGGTCTAAAAGTGATGTGCTTTCCTTCATTCCTACTTCTGGTCATTATTTCTCTTGAGATTCCTTTCCTCTCCTTTTTATTCCTCCAGAGGAACGGTGTTATTATTTTGTTCACATCTGTAAAATAATCACTCATTGGTCTGATTGCAAGGAATCATATCCACTGATTAATTTAATCTTAGTTATAAAGATAATTCTGTTTCCTCTTTATAAAGATAATTCTGTTTCCTCTTTACTCATGTTCATATCTTTTAATTTGTTTTATTGATGTCAGAATTTCTAAAACTATATAAATAATAGTGGGGAAGATGGACATTCTTGTTTCTATATTTACTGAGAAAATTTCTAATATTTTCCACTAAAAATCACGCTAGTGGAATAATAGGCAAAGAAAGAATCATACCAAACTTCTTTTACAAAATGAATATGGTGGCGCAGTGGTTAGAGCACCAGCCCAGAAGTCAGGAGGACCTGACTTCAAATTTGACCTCAGACACTTAACACTTCCTAGCTGTGTGACCCTGGGCAAGTCACTTAACCTCAATTGCTCAACAAAATTGCTCATTCCTAAACTAGGAAAAGTGTTTTAAAACAGAAAAATAAAACTATAGATCAATTTCACTAATGAATATGAATGCAAAAATTCTAAATAAAATATTATGGAAGACTACAGAAATTATATATGAGAACCTAAAAGTAAAAATGGTTTAACATGAGAAAAACTATTAATGCATTTGTTGATTATATCAATAAAAGTAATAAAAATTATGATTAGATCAATAGATACAGAAAAAGCTTTTGACAAAATATAACACTCAGTCTTATTAAAAATATTTGAAAGCATAGATTTAAATTAATTTTTCCTCAAAATGATAAGAAGCACCTACCTAATGCCATTGGCAGGCATTATTTGTGATAGGAATAAGTTGAAGCCTTCCTAATAAATTCAAACATGAAAAAAAGGATGCCCATTATCAAAAAATATTTTTCAATACCGCATTAGAAATGCTAGTAATAACAGTAACAGAAGAAAAATAAATCGAAGTAATCAGAATGAACAATGAGATAATAAAACTGTCTTTGCAGATGAGTTGGAATGTAAAATAGACAATTTCAATTACATCAAGCTAAAAAGGTTTTGTAAATAAAACCAATACAGCCAAGATTAGAAGGAAGTAGAAAAATGGGGAAAACTTTTTACAGTTTCTCAGATATATAGAGAATTGTGTCAATTATAAATGATTGAGTTAGGCCTAGTAGTACCAGATTTAAAAACATATTATAAAGTGTCAGTCATAAAAAACATTGATACTGGCTAAGAAATTGGATCAGTGGAATAGGTTAGGTACACAAAACATAGTAATTAAGGACTATAGTGATCTACTGTTTGATAAACCCAATGACCCCAGCTTCTGGAATAAGAACTTACTATCTGGCAAAACTTGTTGGGAAAACAATATGGAAGAAACTAAAAGTCAAAATGGGTTCATGATTTAGACATAAAGAGTGATACCAAAAACAAATTAGGAGAGCAAGGTTTAATTTATCTGTCAGATATGTGGAGAAGGAAGGAATTTGGGGCAAAAGAAGAACTAAAGAATATTATGAAGTACAATATAGATAATTTTGATTACATTAAATTAAGTTTTTACATAAACAAAACCAATGTAGTCAAAATAAAAAGGGAAGCAGAAAGCTGGGAAATAATTTTTTTATAATCCATCTTTCTGATAAAGGCCTCATTAGTAAGATTTATAGAGAACTAAGTCAAGTTTATAAGAATACAAGTCATTCCCAATTGATAAATGGTTAAAGGATATGAACAGACAATTTTTAGATGAAGAAATTAAAGCCATCTATAGTTAGGAAAAAATGCTCTAAATCATTATTGGTTGAAGAAATACAAATTAAAATAACTCTGAGGTACCACCTCACACCTATCAGACTGACTAAGATGACAGAAAAAGATAATGGAGAATATTGGAGATGTGGAAGAACTGGAACATTAATGCATTGTTAGTGGAGTTATGAACTGACTAGCAATTCTGGAAGAACAATGTGGAACTATTCCTAAAAGCTATAAAACTGTGCATACCCTTTGATCCAGCAGTGATACTGCTGGATCTGTATCCCAAAGAATTCATAAAAGAGGGGAAAGGCCTTAAATGTGCAAAAATATTTGTAGCAGCTCTTTTTGTGGTGGAATTCAAAGCTAATGGATGCCCTTTAATTAGAGAAAGGCTGAATAAGTTATGGTATATGACTGTTATGGAATATTACTATTCCATTGGAAATGATAAACAATCTGACTTCAGAAAAGCCTAAAAATCTTTCTTACATGAGCTGATGGTAAGTGAAGTGAGCAGAATATTGTACACAGTAACAGCAAGATCATGTGATGCTCAATTAAGATAGACTCGGTTTTTCTTTGCAATACATTGATCCAAAACAATTCAAATAGACTTGGGATGGATAATGGTATCTGCCTTCAGAGAGAGAACTACAGAGAGTGAATGCAGATCAAAACATACTATTTTCTCTTCTTTTCTTTTTTTTTTTTTTTTGTTGAGGCAATTGGGCTTTGCTCAGGGTCACACAGCTAGGAAGTGTTAAGTGTCTGAGACCAGATTTGAACTCAGGTCCTCCCAATTTCAGGGCTAGTGCTCTATCCACTGTACCACTGCCTCCAAAATATACTATTTTCACCTTTTTTGGTTTGTTTCTTCTTTCTTGTGATTTTTCCCTTTTGTTGTGATTTTTCTTCCATAAAATAAGTAATAAGGAAATATGTTTAAAACAATATGAGCAAAATAACTGTATGGACATGTATATATACATTGTATTTAACTTATACTTTAACATATTTAACATGTATTAGTCTACCTGCCATCAGGGGAGAGGGGTGGATGGGAAGGAGGGGAAAAAATAGAACAAAAGGTTTTGTAATTGTCAATGCTGGAAAATTACCCATGCACATATCTTGTAAATAAAAAGCTATAATAAAAAAATTTTAAAAATAAAATGATGGTACATGTATAATCTTTATCAGATTGCTTGCTTTCTTGGGGAAGGAAGGAAAGAGAAAGATAGAAAAACAATTGGAATTAAAAATCTTACAAAAATGAATGTTGAATACTATCTTTACATGTAATTAGAAAAATAAGATATTATTGAATTAAAAAGATAAAAGATAGTAAAAAAAAAAAAAATCATTCCCCAGTTGAAAATGTTCAAAAGATATGAATAGGCAGTTTTTTTGATGAAGAAATCAAAACTACATATGGTTATATAAAAATACTCTAAATCATTATTAATTAGAGAAATGCAAATTAAAATAACTGAGATATTATCTCATACCTATCAGATTGGATAAAATAATAGAAGGGGGAAATGATAAATGTTGGAGGGGATGTGGAAAAACTGGGCCACTAATAAACTGTTGATGGAATTGCGAACTAATCCAAATTTTTAAGGAAGTAAATTTTCAATGTGAAAAAACACTATCAAACAAAAACTTTCTAACAGTTGATAGACTACCTTTTTAGCTTGATTAAATGGCCATCCAGGTAATTTCTAACTGTAAAATTTTGTGATTCCTTGAAAATGTTCCATTTAAATAGTCAAATTAATTGAATGATTCTGAGTCCTAGTCAAAGAAATAACAGATGTCTAGGCAATCCTGGTAGATTAAGATAATTAGGGATTTTTCTCTTGATCCAGCTAATGTTTTTCCTATGTGAATTTTGGTTGGCCTGTTTATTTCTCAAACTTCAAAAACAGTATTGATTCTTCTCATATAATAATGATGTGCAATGGATAGAGTACCAACTCTGGAGTCAGGAGGATTTGAGTTCAAATTTAGTCCAAGACACTTAACGATTATTAGATGTGTGTTCCTGGGCAAGTCATTTAATCCCAAATTGCCTCAAAAATAAACAAATAAATAATGTAGATGAAAGAACAACTCAAAGGACTATTTGTTTTTCTAAACTGATATGTTCCTGTAGATTGCTTAAGATAAAAAAACATATGGTTTATCTGCATAAAAGTCTGTATCTATGGTAATGAAATATGGTTCAACCATGAGGACTTTGACCTTAATAACACTTTATAAATGTGTGTATATATGTAAATAACATTTTATAAATATAATTTAAAGCAGGTGACTTTGAAAATTAGAATGCAAGACTATTTACGTACAGTATGGTAAATTCTCTGTAGTGATACCATTCACTTACACAGACAGCATTAATATCTGACACATGCCCAATGAAAGACTGCCTACACATTCCGTCTCGAATATCCCAGAGTTTAGAAGAGGCATCACAAGCACCAGAAACGAAAGTTTTCATGTCAGGACTTAAAGAGAGACTCATCACATCTCCAGTATGTCCAGTGAATGTGGTGGTCTGTTGGCCAGTTTCAATGTCCCATAAAGCACTGTGGAAAAATAAATGAAAAAAAAAAAAAAAAAAAAGTAGTAACACTTTCCCATTTTTAAGGATACATTTTTTTCTTCTCTAATGAGTTTTCTTCTCACATAGACTTACCAGGTTGTATCTCCTGAACTTGTAACAATTTGGTTGTCATCTAAGAAACGGCAGCAGGACAAGTAGCCTGCAATATACAAAGTAGAAAATGTTAGCATTCATTCAGAAACTGCATACACATACAGTGGTAACAAATACAAAAGAGTTTTAGCTTGTTAAAATGGTAAACTAATTCTTTTAATATCTAAGTATCTGGAAAATCTATACTGTTTGCATCTGAATGAAGATGGCTAAAAATATCTAGTAAATAAACTGCTAACAAAAAATTATTTATAGCCCTTACGTTACAGTATTCATATTGAAATTCAGAATTAAGGAAATAAGGATTTATCTCATTACAAAGAATTCTTAATTTGAATAGCCACTTTGAATTTTGGATTTAATAACTATACAAGTTTCTAATAGCCTGAAAGTGCCATATGACAGCTGAATGTTCAGAAATAAAATTTGACCAAAGATCCTATTTTTGCAATTATCAGAAAGTTAAAGGTTCCCATAGTTCAAAATTTTTGTTCTCTCATCTAGTTAGTACTAGTGCTGCAGCCAGCGAAGCCCAAATTTTGCTTTTATCTGTGTTCACTATAGCAGAGATCACTATAGGCCATTGCTGCTGTCATTTAGTCATTTTTAGTTGTATACAAATCTTTATGACACCATTTGGGGTTTTCTTGGCAAAGAGATTGGAGCGGCTTGACATTTCCTTTTCCAACTGCTTCTACAGATGAGGAACTGAGGCAAACAGCTAGTTAAATGTCTGTTGAACTCAAAAAGAGTTCTAATTTCAGACTCAATATTCTATCTACTGGGTCAATTAACTGCTAACTATAGGTCAGCTCACAATAAGCAATAAAAGAATAGGCCCAGAACAGGGAAAAGGGTCAGAGTAGATAAACATAGGTATAATGAATGCAGCTCACCTGTATGGCCTGGTAACTCCCGGCTTACTCTCACATTGCCTTCCCTTGTTTTTAGGTTGTAGATGGAACAAATGTTGTCCAAACCACCACAAGCAACGTAATTACCAGAAGGAGCATAAGCACAGGTCATCACCCAGGAAGATCTCAAAGGAATGGCATGCATCTTAAGAACAAATAAAATATATCAAGAAACTGATAAACCTTCATTAAAAAAAAAAAAAAAAAAAAAAAAAAAGCAATCATTGTTTTCAGATCTGCCTGACTTAAGCAAAAATTAAATATAACTCATAAGACAGAAACTGCTAAAGTGAAAATATTCTGGGGAAAGAATGAACAAAAAAGGAGAGAAAAGAAGCCAAAATAAATTATTTTCTCATGATCAGAACTTTTCTGAAACAAGGCTCCCTCAAAATTATTTTTTTGCTCTATTCAGAGGACCTACACCTTCCAAAGACTGCAAAGTGTGCTAAAACAAAATAAAAACAGATTACTAATGTCACTTAAAAATGCAATAAAATACAGCTTTTTCCCTAGGAAAATCATGATGTGTGTGTAGATATTGCAGTATTCCAGTGGTGGTATTTTAGAAATAGCAAGTTAAATTTTGATTTGTTCTTTAAGAATTAGAAGTTAAAACAAAACTAGATCATTTAAAGAATAAAGCATGTATAGGGCCTTAAATGGAAGAAATGTTTTATTACTGAGATTATTCCCTCAGCTAGAATATTAGGCAATAGAAAAAGTAAATATTCAATAAATATTAGTTTTAAATAATTTAAATAATAAACCTTTAATATAAAAAAAAAAAAATGATGCTACTTCTCCCTAGCCATGGTGACAGATTTCTGTTAGTCCATCCACATGACTATTTGATCTCCTTGTGCCCAAACATGAAGTAACATGCAAAACAGCAGACTGGCATTGAAACAATGTGAACCTAACTGAGCCACAAGGGGTTCAAGTCCATGAATCTTATGTTATGCTCTTATATAAGCTACAATTACTTGTAGCTTAATTACTATTACATAATTATCACAATATCTATATTGTGACGCTGAGAATCAGTTTGCAAATTACCACACAAATGCAAGTCACTTCCTTGTGAAGTGGGAGTGAAACCACGGAGGGGTCATTTGCCTCTCCAGGGATATCCAGAATTAAACTCATTTTCTAGAATTTCAGGCCTGTGTATTTCCCAAAGTCAATCTACAAAGACATCTACAAAGAGCTCTGGCATAACATGGTATCTTGAGAGCTATTTTCAAAGACTACAAGTTCATATTTTTAAGAAATCAGTGTCTTCCACATCAATTTTAAATTCTCAAACTTAGAGATCTCAAAATATACCTACAAATTTATTTGTAAAATAAAATCCAAATAAAACAAAATCAAGAAAACTGGATTGTCAGACTATTGGAAGGACCTTTTAAATTTTAGATTTTATATTAAATAGTCTATTCCTAAGTTTAAATTTGAAATTTGAACATCACTACAAAAGTACTCATGTTGAAATAGATTTCCATGATTACAGAAGAGAAGGTAAAACATTTATAAATTTAAGCCAAGTTTTAAGGAGATAATTAACATTCTAAATTGCTCTTAGAAACAAACAGCAAATTAAAACCATGTTTAAAGCAGCAAAAAACCAACGGACAAAACAAAAGGACCTGAATAAGCAACTCTACCTTGTTTGTTGTATAGCTATCCCAAATAATTAGTTTTCCATCTTGGGAAGCACTGACTAGTAACCTAAAGGAAAACAATACATACAATTCAAACATTTAGGGAAAAGTTTCACATTAATCACATGGCATATGTTAATATAAAGAACTACTCAGAAAACAGGCTATTCTTTTTTTTTTTCCTAGTGAAAAATAAATTTGATCCAAATTGTACCATAAGTAGGTGAAATGGCAAGCCAGAAAATCTTACATATACAACACAAAATTAAAAACGATATCTAATTAATATCTTGTTTTATTCTCATTTAACTTTATAGTAATGATAGCTATGACCTTTTGAAAACAAAAAAACCCCAGCCAGTGCACAGATATAATTAAAATAATATAATTTGTTGAGAATTAAGTTTACTAAATTAACTAATGCTTTTCAAAACATCAAATAAGATTTGCAGGGAAGAGGAAATTAATTTGTACACTATATGTATTCTCTTCCATAACAACACTAATATATTTAAACTTTTTATTATTAAAAAGAAATGAGAATAAAGGTTCTTAACTTCATTCTGTAGGTATATTGAAAATTTCAGGTGACCAACCTTGAATCATATCCCCAGTGCATGGCATAAATCTTAGCTAAGTGACCCCGAAGTGTACGTCTTGTTCGCATCTGAATTCTTCCTACAGAATCCAGGCTTGTTGTCATCTTTAGAAAGAAAAAAAAAAGATAATTATTATTTATTTTAAAACTAATTATAAGTGCTAACAAACTTTTCCAAATATATTCCTCTTTTCTTCCTACCCAGCAAGCTGTTCCTTATAACAAAGATTTTAAAAGGATAGCTCAAATTCAAACTAAACCAGGAATATTTAAACACTGCTATCTTGCAACTGTGTGGATAGACTATATGAGAAATTATTCCTCAGATAGTATCCAAAGAAAGATCACCAAACTTTTTTAAAGCTGAAATTGACTCTGAGATCATCTGGTCCAGATGATTCATTTTACAAATGAAGCAGAATCACTTAACTAAAGTCACAGAGCAAATTATTGGCAGAATTAATAATGACAAATACAATGTTTAGTCCATTATACTACACTGCTTCTACTCAGAAATTTGATAAACTCATTGATTCAAATTATTTTGTAAAATGTTAGCCTAAATTAATACTCACAAATCTTAATTTTGAATCATTTAACAAAAATTTAGTAGTGGTTGATCAGAAGATAAAAACCAGGTTTCATTTGGAATCATAGTCCACAATATAATGTTAGTGCTATAAATCTTTATAAACAGTCAATTATTTTTTTCCCCATTAAACTGAGTGGCAGAAAATGGTTGTGGTTTTTTTTTTTTTGTTTTGTTTTGTTTGTTTGTTTGTTTGTTTTTCCTTCAAGACCAGTGGTTTGCCCAGGGTCACACAAGTTAATAAATGTTAAGTGAATGAGGCTGAATTTTAACTCAGATCCTCCTGACTCCAGGGCCAGAGCTCTATCAACTTGTACTATTTACCTGCCTCTGACAGAAAATGTCTTCAAAGATATTTTGTTGTCTTCTCAAGAAAATATTTTAATATTAACAAAATAATAGAGCCTTGGATGAGAAAGATCCTTAAACGTTTATCATTTTATCTCTCCTCATCATTTTACAGATGAGCATCTGTTAAAGCTTTAATAGTTTATGTACATGTAACCAAAGATCTTACACACCAGATCTCTAAAATGAATGCAGAACTACTTGACGAGAGATCTACAGAATCATATCCTACACTAACATTACTATATAAAATTTAATTTCACAATGCCACCATTAATAAATCATCATCAAACCTTACTGTAATAACTTAGGCCCTGCTCTGAAGCCATCAGCCTGATCAAAAAGATGTAAACTGAATGACAGGACTCGATCGTATTGTTGGAGCTTTAAGAAACCTAAAAGAAAGCTCATCTAGGGGTTAACTGCTTTTGTGTCATAGATTTTTCTAGCAAACTAGCTTTTGGTGCTCTCCACAAAACTGTCTTTTGTTTATCTGAATTCATAAATTGAAAGATACTGGATTTCAGTTAGAGGTTAGTGAAAAGTTGTAACCTCAGCCCTGCAGCCAAATTCATGACTCCCTTGAAATTTACTCACAGATTCCTTAGGGGTGTGATTAACAAGTCAATTCTAGTCTAATCTAACTACCTCATTTTATGTAGTGCCTTTAAGAAGGCCCAGAGAAATGAAGTTACTTCCGAGCAGCTCTGTTAGAAGAGACAACTTGAGCACTCAGGCCTTCTGACTTCACTACACTATCCTGCCTTGCCCTTCAGAGACTCATTTCATGCTCAGCAGAAGCATCAATCACCCCTTATAATATAATTCCTTTTACATCTTATTTTAGGAATAAATAAGTATGTTAGGCAGAGTATACTTTTACTTAGCATCTATTAGTCCTTTAACAAGGATGCAATTTGACTTTTTATGTACTGTTTCAACTGAGGATGATTTTTTCTCTCAATGCAAAGTTGTCACACAGAATGAAATATTAAAAAATAATATTTTACCTGACTGAGTGTTGTGTCACCACATGCTTTCCTAGCATCCTAAAGGAAAGAGAAAAACACATATTTAAAATAAATTTAGATAATGTTTTGAATTGTTTTGAAAAAGGTCAATTTTACCAAAAAGCATTAAGATTTATGATACCAGAGAAGTACATAGTATTCTAAATGTAAACTTCAATGTAAATTTACTATATTGAGATCTCATCTATTTGTTTCATTCTAGAAGCAGCTAAGATTGTGAGCAATTTAAACATCAAACAAAAAGGTTCTCATAAATTTCCTTTTATAAAAATCAAGGTAATTTTATAAGTCAGGAAAAAAACTTCATGCTTCCATACTCTGTAAAATCCTCAATTCCATACCGTTATGTCACAAAGCCTCAGAGTGGTCAGGAACCTTCAACATGGGGGTCTTGGAAGGAGAAATTACATGCTACTACGGCACTTGGACAAAGAGTCCCTAGGCCCAGTGGCTCCAAGATTCAGACAGAGCCCCAAAGATTTAGTTCGCTGAACTTCAAAGATCCAAAGGCACCTAAACCTAGTAAATAGAAGTCAGCACAGGATTCTGGGGCAGAAACGCTCATAGCCCAAAGTGCAGCAGTATACAAAAACTGCCCTAACACAAATTCTCAATTCAGCACAAAAGCTGAAGAGATGAATAAGTAAAGAAAATGCCAAATGAGATTAAAAAAAAAAAAAAAAAAAAAAAAAAAAAAAGACTGTACTCTAATTCCATATTAGGGAAGGCTCTTATTTCTTATACATTTAAGTCAGTTTCTTATATATCTTGAAATTTATGCCTTTACGAGAAAAACTTGCTAAAAGTCCCCCTCACCTCACCCCAGTTAAGTGTTTTCTTTCTAATGTTATACTGGATTTGTTTGTGCAAAACAAAAACTGTTGTTGTTGTTGTTTTTTAATTATAGCTTTTTATTTACAAGATATATGCATGGGTAATTTTTCAGCACTGAAAATTGCAAAATCTTTTGTTCCAAGTTTTCCTCTCTTTCCCCCCATACTTTCCCCAGATAGCAGGTAGACCAATATATGTTAAATATGTTAAAGTATAAATTAAATACAATATATGTATACTTGTCCATATAGTTATTTTGCTGTACAAAAACAATCAGTCTTTGAAATAGTGTACAACTAGCCTGTGAAGGAAATCAGAAATGAAGGCAGGCAAAAATAGAGGGATTGGGAATTCTACGTAGTGGTTCATATTCATCTCCCAGAGTTCTTTTGCTGGGTGTAGCTGGCTCAGTTCATTACTGCTCTATTGGAACTAATTTGGTTCATCTCATTGTTGAAAAGGGCCTTGTCCATCAGAATTGATCATCATATAGTATTGTTGTTGAAGTATTTAATGATCTCCTGGTCCTGCTCATTTCACTCAGCATTTTATGTTAAGTCTCTCCAGGCCTTTCTGAAATCATCCTGCTGAAAAACTGTTTTGTTTTCCCTAGCCTCTGGTCATCAACTATTTCTCCATGGACAGCACACAAGGGTAATTCCTTTCTTCTTCTACCAAAACTTTTTTATCTAGGACATGTGTCCATTTTGAGCTGGTCTTAGTATAATCCTAATTCTGCCAGACTGTGGCCAGTATGTCCTGCAGGTTTTGTCCCCTACAGTAAAAGCTTGCCTTGGTAGTGGGTCTTCATGTATAGGCCACCACTTGGCTTATGTCCTTCAGCATGTCTATTCTGCTCCACTGATTAACCTCTATACTTTAAACAGAAATTGATGTTGTACTTTGCCAAAATCCTTTTCTGTGTTTACTGAAATAATCATATGAATACTGTTGTTTTTGGTATTAATGTCCATGTTTAAAGATTTTCTAATTTTATACAACTAGGTAGTAAGAGTTAGATACAACTGAGCAACATTTTACACCAACTCTGGTATAAATCCTTTTCCCTCTACTTAATAGTATTTTATTTTTTCCAAATACATGTAAAGATAGCTTTCAGCATTCATTTTTGTAAGATTTTGAGTTCCAAATTTTTTTCTCCCTTTCTTTCCTTCCTTCTTTCCTCCCTCTTCAAGATAGCAATCGATCTGATATTAGGTTATACACGTACAATGATTTAAAACATTTTTCCATATTACTTACTCATGCTGTGAAAGAAAAATCTGACAAAAGGTAAAAACCACAAGGGGCAGCTAGGTGGCGCAGTAGATAGAGCACCAGCCTTGAATTCAGGAGGACCTGAGTTCAAACCTGAACTCAGACACTTAACACTTCCTAGCTGTGTGACCCTGGGCAAGTCACTTAATCCCAGTCTCAGGGAAAAAAAAAAAAAAAAAACACAAGAAAAAAAATAAACAAAAAAGGGAAAACAAACAGTATGGTTCTGCATTCAGTCTCCATATTCTTTCTCTGGATGCAGATAGCATTTTTTATTTTTGGTTTAAATCCCATCTGACCATAGTTTAAATGTTGTGATATATTGCTGTAGTTACCTTGATAATATTTTATTTAAATTTTTTGTATCAATGTTTATTGAAGAAATTGGTCTATAGTTTTCTTTCTCTGATTTGCTACTCTTTCTTTTAGATATCAAAATCCTATTTGCAAACCATTTGTGAAATACTAGAATTAATTTTTCTTTGAACATTTAAAGAACTCATCTGTAATTGCAAGTGGACGTACAGATTTTTCCTTTGGCAGTTTATTTAAAATTTTTCCGACAATGTGGCTATTTAAATTCCTTATTTCTTGTTCAGTGAACCAGGCTATTTTATATTTTTGTAAACATTCATTCTTTTCCTTTAAGTGTCAATTTTTTCAGTATATAAAGTAAAATAGCTTCTAATATACTTTATTTCTTTATTTGTTATAAAATACCTTTTCCCATACTTGTTTTTAAAAATCAAGTAATGGTTTATCTATTTTGTTGGTTATTTAAAAAAAAACAAAAACTTCCAAATATCTGACGATAACTTATATTCTCCATATTAATCACCACTCATTTCTTCAATTATTCCTCATTATATACTTCTAAGTCATACTTTTTTTATCATGCTTAGCATCCAATATCAAAAACATGAATTTGCTAATTTTTTTTTTTTTTTGTGAGGCAATCGGGGTTAAGTGACTTGCCTAGAGTCACACAGTTAGTAAGTGTTAAGTATCTGAGTCCAGATTTGAAGTCAGGTCTTCCTGACTCCAAGGCCAGTATTCTATCCACTGCATCACATAACTGTCCCTAATGTTCTTAAAATGCAGGACCCAAAGTGTCAAACATTACTAAGTATCTACTGTGTTCAAAGTGAGGAGCCAAGTATGGCACAGTGGACAGCCATCCAGCCTCAGTCAGGAAGACCTGAGTTCAAGTCCCCTCTCTGACCCATCCTGGTCTCTGGACCATGGCAGTCACATAACAGTTTAGTGCTCCAGGTAGCTCTCAAAGACAATGAGTGACAGAGTGGCTGCATTGGAAACTCCCTAAGTCAATGAAATCACATTATTCCCCACTAAAATGTGAGCCATTGGTGATACAAAAATAAAATAAAAACAGTCTGACCCAAGGAGCTAAACTCAACCAGGAGAAAAAACATATCAATAAAATAAACATAAAACAATTTGGGGGGAGAAATACTAATGGCTGAAGAGATTCAGAAAGGCCTCCTGCAGCTAAATTTTGAAGGCAACTAGGGACTGCAAGAGGCAAAGATAAGGAAATGTATGTCAAGCATGGGACTGCCTAAAGGCACAGAAATAGGAGACAAAAAATCCTGTGTTGTAGTAGGGGAAGGCCAAACTGCCTGGAATACAGAGTGCATGAAGTAAAATACTGAAAACAGCCTGCAGCCAGTTTGTGAAGGGCTTTAAAAGTTATACAGTGGTCTCAGAATTGAAGAAGAATAGTGTGATCAGTATTCAAGACATAATGTTACTAAGTAAAAGATGATACTGCTTCTCTGGAAGTCAAAGCAAAATGTTGACTATGGAAAATTTATAAGCAACTAAAATGCCAAAGTCTCTTTCATTACTCTACAGTACTCAATACTAAATTAGCAGAAAAGCCAGTCAAGAGCTTTCTGAACTTGACTTCTGATAGATACCTGACTTTGTGTAAAGAAGCACTATCCAAAGTCGTTAAAGAAGGCACTTTAAATGAATGTTTTTCCCCCATGGCATCTTTTTCCCTCAATTGAAATGAACAATGTCAGGCATACCATTTCAAAAAGGAATAGAACAGTATGTCAGAAGCATTTTTGATGGCCAAGGGAATTCTGCCAGCTTCTAGTGAGCGCCGTAGCCAGGATTTCACTATGTATATTTTGAATTAATGTAATGAACCTCTCCATCTAACACAGTCATGGAATGGTAGTCCAAGCTCCCAGCAGTAAGCAGAGAAGAAGACTCTCTGTTCTTCTAGTACAGGAAGGTGTGCAGCATTTTACAGGATGGAAGGAGAATGGCATTCAGTGTTCTTTTGTATACATCTAAGACTTCCAAAGGTGTTATAGCAATCTCAATTAATAGGAGTATATTTCTTTCTCAGGTGAAAGCTGATAAAATAACTTTGGATGATGACCAGTTTTCTCCAAGATCATTCCTTAACTCTTAACAATCACTTGCATGTTTACTTGAAAGTGTCCTTTGAGCCTTGGCCACTGGCAGGGAGCAATATCTGGATGTCTCAGACATTTGATGAGGATTATAGTAAGCCAATGAATGTGAAAAAGTTTCTTACAGAATCAAAATTACACTTTAACAGGTTTGTTTTGGGTTTTTTTATTGGGCCTCAAGCCCACAGTAATTATCCAGTCAACAAGCCTTTATTAAAATTATGATGTATTTAAATGGAATATGTATTGTTCTAAATGATAGGCTGATTTTAGAAAATCCTGTTAAGATGTATATGAATTGATGCTGAATGAAGCAAACAAAAAATCAAGAAAATCATTATACATAGCAACAACGCAATTGTGTGATGAACAACTATGTCGACAGACTTGGCTGTTCTCAGCAATTCAGTGATGCAAGACAATTCCAATAAACTTTGGGTGGAAAATACCATCTACATCCAAAGAAACAACTATGGAAATTAAATGCAGATTGAAGGATACTATTTTCATTTCTCTCCTCCTTCCCCAATTTTTTTCTTTTCTTTCTCTCATGGTTTTCTTTTTGTTCAGATTTTTCTCTCCTCACATGATTCATATGGATATATAAAAAAAGAATGTATATGTATAACCTTAAAAAATATTTTAAAAAATACTTATTAAGCCACTACGTACACCAAGAACTGTGCTAAGTGTTACTGATTCAAATAAAGGCAAAAAAAAATTCCTGCCTTCAAGCAGTTTATATCCTAATGGGAGAGCGATGATGGAAATATCAATGTATCTATATAACAGGGCTACCATGACACTCATTTTATAAATGAGAAAATCAGGGCAGATAGGTTAAATGACTTGCTTTTAGTCACACAGCTTGAAAGTCTTTGAGGTAGATTTTGACTCTGTTATATCTGCTATCCTGTGGCACTACCTAGAAAGCTGCCTACTCTGCTCTGAGAACTGTTCTAAATGAATTTAATTGGTTCAATTGCTGTAGAATGATTTGCACTATGCTCTTTTTTTTAACAAAAAAGTGTTAAGCAGAGCTAAAGCATCAAGTCTTACCTTGATCTGACCCCGAAGCTGCTCCGCTTCCTGTCGTAATTGCTCCAGCTCACTCATCTTTTCACGCCTGTATTCGTCTCACGCTCAGTGACAAACAATATTGCTGAAGACAACTGTCAAAAAAAGAGGTTTATTTTCCCATATAAATATTAGTCTCTTTAAATGTGCATATGCAATTCTTTGCATTCATTAGAAAATTTAACTAAGCTAGCTACTACTGCAACACAACTATCTATTTAAAAAAGGTATGCTATCAAAATGAAAAGTGAGGAGAAAAAAAACTCAGCCTAAGTATTCAGCACTGATGACAGGAATAGTGCTGCTAGAAGGGAGTCAGAAATAAATTAAATCACCTTGAAGTCAAGAAGAGGATTAGTGACTTGATTTTAGGAGCAAAAAGAGTAAGAATAATTTAAAAAACAGCTAATTTTAATAATAATGAAAATCTTAATTGTAAATCATTTATGAAATAAATATGAAAAACATAAAGGAAAAGCCAGAATTTAACTCTAAAGTTTAAACTGACAAATATCTCCAATATCAAGTTATAATTGACAAGTTAATTAACAAGCAATTATTTTGTGTTCTCCTAAATACTGGAAATCACTGGGAACAAAAATTGGCTAGCCATTCAGATGCTTCTATTAAAGAAGTATCCCCTGGTGCCACAGAGCACCTCATAGTCAATTAGTTAACCAAGCTTTTGTTAAGTCCCTCCTACATGCTAAGCACTGTACACAGTGCTAGGAATAAAAAGAAAGACAAAAAATAGTATCTGGCTTTCAGTCCAGTTGGGGATTCAACATTCAAATAACTATGAACAAACAAGTTATATACAGGATAAACTGCATAAATTGGAAATAATCAAAAGAGGAATGTTATTCCCATTAAAAGGGATGAGAACAGACTTATTACAGAAAGCAGGACTTTAGATTGAAGGAAACCAGGGAAACCAGAAGGCAGAGATGAGAAGGCAGAACTCCAGACCCATATGATAGATAGCTAGAAACAGTTAATCCCAGAGTTCATGAGGGTAGTGTAAGATTCAAAATGCATTTTTAGGAAGGGAGGGGTGATGATCTGCAGGGCTTTAAAAGCTAAACAAAGGATGTGATGTTTGATCATAGATGCAACACAGAGCCAATACAGTTCACTGAGCAGAGAATAAGTGTGTTTTGGGAAGATCAATTTGACAGCTGGGTGAAATATGGACTCGAGTGGAAGAAGATGAAGAAGGAAGATTGACCCACCAACTACTGTACTAGTCTAGGTCTGAAGCGATGTAAGTGCACACCAGAATGGTAGCAGTGTCAGAGGGGTGAAATGGATGTGTCTAAGAACTGCACAAACTAAAGGGCTTGAGAATTGATTATCAATAGGCAATGGAGGAAGAGAGGAGTTGACATGAAGCCTGGAAGCTGGAAACCAAGGGGACTGAGGGCACTCTCTACAGCAATGGTCCTCAAACTTTTTAAATAGGGGGCTAGTTCCCTCAGACTATTGGAGGGCCCGACTATAGTAAAAACAAAAACTCACACTTTCTCTCCACCCCTCAGCCCATTTGTCATAACCTGGTGGGCCGCATAAACGTCCTCAGAGGGCTGCATCTGGCCTGCGGACTCTAGTTTGAGAATCCCTGATCTACGGTAATAGAGTCATTAGGAAAAAAAAAAAAAAAGACTTAAAATCAGTGAGAGGGGAAATCTGCTGGAGAGGATGAGATCACACTATTCATGTAGAAAAGTTTGCCTTGTCAAAGAGAAGTCATCACTTCATTATCAGAGAAAAGGATGAAAGAAAAAATAGTGAAAAGCACATGGAGTAACATGAGATGATACCTTGACCCCCTCGGCTAAGGGAATGGGATGGAGAGCCATTGGAAATGGCAATGGGGATCAATAAGTATTCTAAATCTCCCACCAACCAGTGAGTGTCATGGGGATAAAGTCCGGCCAGAGCTGAAGATATCAGGAGGGAACCAGGTTTTAGTGAGTACAAGGTGAAAGGAGTTGAAAAGAAAAAAGATTAGTACAATGAAAACTTATATGTTAACAATAAAGCACAAGCTTTAAAAAGAGGGTCTTGAAGGAAGAGTTGGGTTGAGGGGGACAGGAAAAGGAAGTTGTCAGTTGGGAACCAAAAACAAGGTTTGAACAATAGCAGCAAAGAGATCACAATTACTAGGAGGAAACGAAACTTTTGTGTCTGTCACCAGTCCACTCTAGTACCTAAAAACACTGCTCAACTAGGTGAATTCATTAAATTTTCATTCATCATAAATGGAACATTTGAAAAGTCATTCTCAGTTTTCTTTTGAACATGGAGCATCCCAATATAGTAATACTCTTCTGAACTGGATCTGAGAAGATTTTGGTATCAATAACATCTGGAGAAACAGCAGCCACCAACACTGCTTTGGAAATAAAATTAAGGGAAACAGTATCTGTATCAATCCTTCCTATACATTTTGTTCACTGCTAATCTCCTCTCAGACTGAGTTTCTCTAGAATAGACTGTTTGCATGCTGCATAATTTAATGTTTTAAAGTTCACAAAGCATTTCCTTTACAACAAATCTATATGGCAGACAGTACAAATACTAAAGTTCTCATTTTAAGCTTGAGTAAGCGATTTATGGTCACAATCAGTCAATAGCATTTAAGTGCCTACTATGTATCAATCAAGGAAAATAGATTGATCAGCAGAGGAGTGCTGGGCTTAAGGTCAGCCAGACCTGAGCTCAAATCTAGCCTCGGACACTAGCTCTATAACTCTGGATAAGTCATTTAACTTCTTTTTGCCTTCATCTACTAAAGAAGAAATTGGCAAAAACTCCTCTAGTATCTTTGCCAAGAAAACCTCATGGGCAGTGTCAGCATGATCTGGTCCTTGGAGTCACAAAGAGTTGGAAGCAACTGAGTAACTCAGCAACAACCTCAGGTAACTGTAGTAAGCCCTGTGCATACAAAGAAAGGCAAAAATAAAAATAAAAATAAAATCCCCTGCTCTCAAAAAGCTCACAATCTAATGATGGAGACAACATGCAAACAGCCATGTACAAACAAAATTGTAGGTCTGCTGTCTCCAAGTCCATAATCAAGTCTCCCTGCCTCCTATCTACTAGGGTACCATTTTATCAAGGAAGAAAACACATAAGCTTATGTAAAATAGACAAAAACCTATCTACATCTGTTATACATATATCTATTTTTAATTTAAAAGACTACTTTGACAGGTCATAGAGCGTGTGGAGGGGAGTAATGTAAAATAAGCTTGGATAGGTAGGTTGGAATTAGATGGAAAGATTTTAGTACTAAAGAGGAGTTTTTGTGTGATTCTTGAGAAAATAGGGAGTCAGTAGAGTTTATTAAACAGGGGAGGGATATGTTTAGATCAATACTTCAAGAATTTCACTTTGGAAGTTGTTAAAACAGTCTGAGAGGTGATGAGTACTGAAAAAGTGGTAGGCATGTGAATGCAAAGAAGAGGGTGGCTGCAGGAGATATGGATAGGGAAAGACTTAGTAACTGAATGAGCATAGAAAGGTGAGACAAGATAAGCAGTGAACCCAGGTGACTAGGATGATAGTGTTTGCAAAATAAGTTCACTGGAGAGGTCACTAAGCTAATGAGGTCACTGAGAGAAATGTAGAATAAGAAAGGATAAGGACAGATTAGGTATATAGGTACCATAGGCACAGCAATAATTAGAGAGCCTGCAGGTTTCCTGCTCCCTGCAAACTGCTAGTAACTTTCCTTCCATGGTTAACTTGTGTTTTGCATATAAATATATGTATATACCTATATACATGTGTTTGTATATACATACATGTCATCTCTATTAAAATATATTCAGGGATAGTTTCACTTTTGCCTTGTTTCCCAGCATCAGGAACACAGCAAACACTCAATAAATGCTTGCTGATTCATACAAATTATGATCACTTCAATCAGTCAACAAAGGTTATAAAGTTCTTACTATTTGTGAGGCACTATGCTGGGCATAAAATGTATTAATACAATGAGTGAAACTACCACAATTTTCAGGAAATATGTAATTTTCTAATTGCTTGACTTTTAAAATTTTGCATTTTAAATATGCATAATTTTAAATTAATTAATATAGACGTAAATGCAATTTATCCTCTTCATGAGTTCTTTGGCTTTATTCAACCAGGATGACCATAGCAATGCTATCATAACAGATGTCTCAGAGTTGAGTTTAAAATTTCTGAAATTATTTGCTTTGACTTTGGTGCCACATGTCAAGCAATGATAGTTCTAATGGACAATTCTAATTATTACCAGCTAAAAAACAATCATTACAATGTTTAATGGGATCAGATTGAAAATTAGAGTCTAAAAACTGTCTTTTAAAAAATCTAACAAGTGCTTTTAAAAATAAAATCACAATAAAATCAATCTCTCATGTTTGGTTAGGTCCTTGACAATATGGAGAGAGGTTGATTTAATTTTCAAAACAAGCCATTTTCTGCTTCTGGGATTTAATATAAAAAAAAGGCAAATGTTAGGTAATAGCACTATTACTGTTATTATTCATTGCTAATAACAATAATTAATAACTATAAGCATATATATATATATTTGTTATGGGAGAAACACAATAAACACCATAATTTCTTGCCTGGATCAGGGAAAATGGCATGTGAAAAAGCATTGCTTGAAGGTTTGGACCATCATAGCAACCTGGATATCCAAATTTTATGTTACTATTGACTAGGGGATTTTTTAGGGGAGAAGCTATGTGAAAGGAGAGAGACTATATTGAGGAGGAAGGAGAAAAAATTATTTTGGATGAATATGTAAATATCAGGATTAATTTTATTTCAAGTAGAATGCATGCACATTTATTTGGCAGTCATTTAATTTACATAGAGAATGTTTTTTTTTTGCCTATTTTCTTCAATGTCACTATCCTTTTGTCACTTTATTTTTACTTATCTCTGGGATATTTGTTCACTTCAAAAGAAACAACTTGCTTTCTCCCCTCCCCATCCAAAATAACCATCATTAACTGACAGCATAATATGTAAATTTAGTGCAATTACTATATTGCTTAGAAATCTGATCATATATTCATACCCTTTGAAGCTCAAAGGGATGGGAGAGAGCCTACACTGGGTAGTCTCATCCTTAGAACACAAAGAATTGTCCTAAAAATCTGCAAGTACAATCAACTGGTCTTTTTTAAAAAAGAGAGCAGTTCAATTCTAAATATGTGATTCAACACATTAAAGTTACTTTATTAATATTATAAAACATCAAGCAATAGTAAACACTAATGAACAGAAGTTAGAGTCAAAAGCTTGAGATTTCTCTTTCCATTCTAACAAAAGAAACTATCAACACTTCTTTTGTACAAAGAATTTCTGAAAATCAGCAGAATTGGCCATAAGAGTTACAGGTTAGAACAAAGTTCACTTCCCATACAGGTCCTTTCATTTGTGAAGTCATTCTTTGATTTGTGGCCTTAAGAAAAAGAGAAGGTACCACAGAAATGAAGAACAAATGTCATTCCAACTCCCCTCTGCAAGAAAAAAACAAAAAACAAAAAACATAACAGCAAAGAATTGGGAAGAAAGCAATTTACAAAAGTGGGTCCAAATTAATTTACTTCTTGGCAAAATTCTAGCATTCTTAAAAGAATAATTTGGTAAACATCTACAAAAAGAAGCCACAATCTCAAAGACTCTGGATAGTGTCAGAAAACTTCTGAGTTGCCTCAAGGCATGGTGGGCTCCTTTCTGTTCCACTTTTGGACAATTCTAACAGGAAGTTTTATTGATATCAGGCCTAAATTTGTTGTTTTGCCATTTCCACATAATCTAACCCCTCTTCCATATGACAGCCCTTCATATAATTGAAAAACAGCTATCATATTCCCATTAAATCTTTTCTTTTTTCTTTTCTCCAATTATTACTCCAAAGATATGGACTTAGGGCTCTTCATTCTAGGTGTCTCCCTGGGAACCTCTCTAGCTTATCCATATCATTCTTAAACTGAGCTACAGTACTGAGTTATCAGTACTGTAAATATACATAAAAAATTTCCTTATCCAAGATAGTTCCTAAAAATACTAAATTTAAAATACTTGAATAATTTTATAAGTCAGTATAATATTTAATTACATTAAAATTATAGAATCCATTAAATAAATTCACTAACACTCATACATTCAAAGAGTATGCCAGGATTATAGGATTTTATAATTAGAAGACAAAATTCACAATTGTAAAAAACAATAATAATAACAGTAGCAAATAACAGGTTTCCTAAAAGAAAGATGATGAAAATTATGGCAAATGTTTTCAACCCAACAGCAAACAGAGTTCACTGCATTCATCAACTGTTAAAATTCAAAAATTTAAATACAAATTCTTAAAGACACTAAGTACTAATTTCCTCTTGACTAATAAAGTTTAAGTTTTTCTTTTACATAGAAAAATTTCCAATAAGTATTGTATTTTATGCACTTTAAATAACATCATGTAGTTAGACCATTACAAAGTTGGGAAGAAAGCAGTAAATCCAGACATTTTATAAAAACAGCTGAGCCGTACCAGTTACGATAATTTGAATGATACCAATGAACCATTGTATCCAAGCCAATTTGTTAAATGAATTTTAAAAACACATACACACACGCACAGATGTGTAATTCAGATGGTTTTCCTTTGCGCTCTCTCTTAAAATTCTCACAAAACTAGTAGTAAATGAAACATTTTATGGCATGTACAATTAAGCAATTGTATCAGTCAGTATATATAGCTAGCTATAATGGTTACCAAAGCTAAAGCAAGTAATTCTCCAAATCCCTATTTTAAGTTGTCTAGACATCTGAAGCATACACATGTCTTTTTGCTTCTTAAAAGGTGAAATCTATAAGACAGAAGTAAAAGGTTTACTGAAAGGAGAATTATTTCAAATTTGTGATTATCAGAAAAATTTTTAAAGTTCACATATATTCTACTAGTCCATTTGATTTTTACTTTAGCGCAGACCGTACTTTCACTGATAGGGTGAGGAAATCTCTTTACCAATAGGGCTAAACTAAGATGATACTTGTATAACTAGACAGAAGGGTTCTGGTGCAGCTAGGTGGCACAGTGGATACAGCATCAACCCTGAATCAGGAGGACCTAAGTTCAAATCTGGTCTCAAATATTTAACACCTCCTAGCAGTATGACCTGGGCAAGTCTCTTAACCCCAATTGCCTCACTCCCCCCCAAAAAAAAAAGAAAAGAAAAAAAGAAAGAAGGGTTCTAATGTGAGACATGGAGGAGGTTAAGAGTGCTAACTGACTGGATAATGAAGTGAAGGAGAGAAAATAAGTCCAGGATAATGTTAAAATTACAAACCCTAGACACTGGACTAATGGTGGGGCACATGATAAAAACTGGAACATCTAGAAGAACAGAGCATTTAGGGGAAAAACTGATGAATTCATTTTTATATATGTTGAATTTTTAGATGTCTCTAGGATATCTACTGGATATAAAATGGCCAATAGGCAATTGGTGAAACTCAAGTCAAAGACAAAAAGAAAGTCTCCATATATACCAAAATATTCATAGCATTATATGTGATAATAACAAAGAACAGGAAAAAAATGTCCATCAATTAAGAAATGACTAAACAAATCATGGTTTACTCATGAACCTAGTGGAATGTTACCATACTTAAAGAAATGATGAATATGAATTAAGAAATATGAGAAATATATGAACTTATACCAAATGGGCACTGCCAAAATATTACAAGAACATCTTTGGATTAGAAAAATAATCTGTGAAACTTTAATGGAAAAAGAAAGGACACACAGTTTGATAAAGTGCCGGGATGATTTTGTTCCACCAAAGCATCCTTCCTGAATTTTATTCTGGTCTATTTGGCTCAAACATACAATGAGGTGTTACTTTCAGGGAAATCTGAGATTCCTAGTGTGCTTCTTGGTACTCTACAATTGATACTTCAGAAACTACATATTGAATACAGTTTAGTTTATTTTCCTGACATGACACTTACCTGTCATTTTTATGGCACTAATATGGAATAAGAGTCAGTTTGGCATGTTATGATTTGGGAAAACATAAAAACAACTGTATATTTCTTTCCCTTTCCCCCCCTATTATATGCTATTGAAACTACCAGGAAACTTTTTTTTTTTTTAATTAATTTTTATAATTATATCTTTTTTGACAGCATATATGCATGAGTAATTTGTTTTACATAACATTATCCCTTGTATTCATTTTTCCAGATTTCCCCCTTCCTCCCTCTACTCCCTCCCCTAGATGACAGGCAATCCCATATATTTTACATGTGTTACAATATAACCTAGATATAATATATGTGTGTAAATCCAATTTTCTTGTTGCACGTTAAGTATTGGATTCCGAAGGTATAAGTAACCTGGGTAGATAGACAGTAGTGCTAACAGTTTACATTCACTTCCCAGTGTTCCTTCTCTGGGTGTAGTTGTTTCTGTCCATCATTGATCAACTGGGAGTGAGTTGGATCTTCTTTATGTTGAAGATATCTACTTCCATCAGAATATGTCTCATACAGTATTGTTGTTGAAGTGTATAGTGATCTTCTGGTTCTGCTCATTTCACTCAGCAACAGTTGATGTAAGTCTCTCCAGGCCTCTCTGTATTCCTCCTGCTGGTCATTTCTTACAGAGCAGTAATATTCCATAACCTTCATATACCATAATTTACCCAACCATTCTCCAATGGATGGACATCCATTCATCTTCCAGTTTCTAGCCACTATGAAAAGAGCTGCCACAAACATTTTGGCACATACAGGTCCCTTTCCCCTCCTCAGTATTTCTTTGGGATATAAGCCCAATAGCAGCACTGCTGGATCAAAGTGTATGCACAGTTTGATAACTTTTTGGGCATAATTCCAGATTGTTCTCCAGAATGGCCGGATTCTTTCACAGCTCCATCAACAATGTATTAGTGTCCCAGTTTTCCCACATCCCCTCCAACATTCATCATTATTTGTTCCTGTCATCTTAGCCAATCTGACAGGTGTGTAGTGGTATCTCAGAGTTGTCTTAATTTGCATTTCTCTGATCAGTAGTGATTTGGAACACTCTTTCATATGAGTGGAAATAATTTCAATTTCATCATCTGAGAATTGTCTGTTCATATCCTTTGACCATTTATCAATTGGAGAATGGAAACCTTCTTACTAAGATTTGTCCATCTATTTATTCATCTCTATTCTCTTTAATTCATCTATAAACTACCGATAACTTCTTTTTTTAAAAGAAACGGAAAAGGATCTTGGAGGTCATGAAGTCCAAAACCCTTGATTTTACAGATAAGGAAACTGAAGGTAGTGAGAATAGACTCGCTTAAAATCATACAATTAGTTCCAGAAATAGAGTATTTCTGACTACATCCACCATCCTATCCATTATGCCACCAAGGCCTGGCTTTTTCCCATGACTTTCACATGCTTTGAGAAATGATCTTTTTCCTAGTCTTGCTGTTGCACAGAATGAAGTTAATAAATTCTATGAAATACTCAATTAATTTATTCCAAATTAAATCAACATAGACTTTGATACTTGAGACTTCTATGAAAAGGAGAAACTAGATAAGGCAAAAAAAAAAAAAAAAAAAAAAAGTTGAAAAACATGGTGGTATTATATTAAAGGATGAAACGTCAAAGGAGGCTCCTGAAGCAATGTGACTATGCATTATAAATACCTTCTTCAAGAAAAGAATTGGTTTGGGGCAGCTAGGTGGCGCAGTAGATAGAGTACCAGCCCTGAAGTCAGGAGTACCTGAGTTCAAATGTGGTTTCAGACACATAATACTTCCTAGCTGTGTGACCCTGGGCAAGTCACTTAACCGCAATTGCCTCAGCAAAAGAAAAGAATTGGCTTGCATTGGGTATGAGAAGCAACAAGAACAAAAAATGAAATTGATATTCTACCAGATAGGAAATCACTTGTAATTGATATGTCTGAATACAGATCAGCAACTTGTTGGAATTAAGATCAAGATCTGTACAAAATTAAAGAACAAAATGGAGGGAGGAAGGGAGCATGATATTCCAACTTGAATTATTTAAACAAGTTACTGATGCAAAAAAAAAAGGGGGGGGGGAGAAGAAAATAAATGGTGGTAAGACATTCACCAATTACAGCAATTTCATATAGAACTTTAGCCAATGAAATGGAACCAAGAGCAAAAAAAAAAAAATCTTGATTAACACACACTTGGATCTCCTTGCCAAATAAAGAGACACAGAAGCCAAGGGCCACACAAGTACAGAAAGAATATCCTCATTCATATTCAGAGTAAAATGATGTCAGAAGACGATGAGCAGGATAGCTTCATAAAATGGCAAAAAACATAAGGAAAAAAGTTTCAAGAAATAATAAGGGAGAGACTGAACCAAACAAAAGATATTAAGAATAAAACCGTAAGGAAGACAAGAGACCAAAGACAGAAAATATATGCAAGGATAGGAGATACTTTTCAGCCTCAAGGACTAAGGAGGCATTGCATTTGGGTGTGCTTCCACAAGAGAATAGTAAAATTTCATTGAATACAGGGAATATTCATTTGTATCTTTAAAATTTTTAGTACCCAGCTGTAACCTGTATGCCTGGCACACAGGAAGCATTTAGTAAATGTTTCCTGAATTAAACTAAACTGAAGTGAAAATGGCACTAAAAAGAGAACAACGATGGGAAAAAGTAGTTTGATTACACTAATGGCAGCCAGATGAGATCAAGAGTACACAAAAGAGATCCATGTGCTGGCAGCAAGACTAGTAAAAAGACCATTTCTCAAAGTATGTGAAAGTCATGGGAAAAAGCCAGGCCTTATTATTACCTATAAAAGGCAACTGAGAGACTGTCAATAACTAGAAACCCATATGTCTGTTTTCCCAGCTATAAAAAATGTTTTCAAAGAATAATGCATGCACACATAAGGCAACATCGATGAAGGTATCCTGAAGGGAACTGGCAAGGCTTTCTTCAAATGATATTTTACAGCAGATCACATCTTTATCATCACAACTGCCTGGAAGATGTGGAGAATTGAAGCTCCCACTGTGCTAATTCTTTGCTGAATATAAAAAAGTATTTAATTCAGCTAATCAAAACTTTTAAAAAAATTTTAATACTATTTTATTTTTTCAAATACATGAAAAGATAAGTTTTCAATATTCACTTTTGCAATTTTTTTTGGGGGGGAGACTGGGGTTAAGTGACTTGCCCAGGGTCACACAGCTAGGAAGTGTTAAGTGTCTGAGACCAGATTTGAACTTGGGTCCTCCTGAATTCAAGGCTGGTGCTCTATCTACTGCGCCACCTAGCTGCCGCCCCCCCCACGCAAAATCTTGTGTTCCAAATTTTTTCTCCTTCCCCCTCCCCAAGACAGCAAGCAATACAATATAGGTTTAAAATGTGCAATTTTTGTAAACATAATTCCATATTTATTATGCTGCACACACACAAAAATCAGAACAAAAGGGGAAAAAACGAGAAAAAAATACAAACCAAAAAAACAACAAAAGATGAAAATATTATGCTTTGATCCACATTCAGTCTCCATAGTTCTCTCTCTGGATGTGAATGGCACTTTCTATCATAAGTCTATTTAAGAACTGCTTTGAATCACCTCATTATTGAAAAGAACCAAGTCTATCACAGTTGATCCTCACATATTCTTTTTGTTGTTGTGTACAATATTCTCTTGGTTCTGCTCACTTCACTTAGCATCTGTTCATGTAATTCTTTTCAGGCCTTTCTGAAATCACCCTGCTCATCATTTCTTATAGAATAATAATATTCCTTACATTCAGATACCACAACTTATTCAGCCATTCCCCAACTGATGGCCATCCATTCAGTTTCTAATTCCTTGCCATTACAAAAAGGACTGCTACAAACATTTTTGCATGTGGAACCTTTTCCCTCTTTAATGATCTCTTTGGCTTACAGACCCAGTAGTGAGAGTGCTGGATTATACAAAGAGCAAAATACTATTTTTAAAACACTCTCCAACAACAAGGTGTAGTTCACGCCAATGTCAAAATGATACCAGGCTCTTTGAAAGATGTAACAGAAATAATTTTGTTTGATCATTCTCTGGTCACCACTTATGTATGGTGGTGAGTATTCCATATGCTCTTCTGTTTATGGATGATCCTGTGCTGAGTATATCAAGCTCAGGAACATCCTACAGTCTCCTGAATATTTCCAATGGTTGCTCAAAAAACTTAACCAAATGCATAGAGAAAAAATGAAGTGGATGAGGATTCATCAACAGATATTTATGAAATACTATGTGCCACGAGTATATGTAAACATTTGGATGGACAATCTAGAAAGTTAATCTATCATCTTCTTAGTTATCATTTAGATAGTGTCTACTATGTATCAGACACAGTGGCAAGATTGTCTCATTTGATTCTCATAACAACCCTGGGTGGGAGGCATTATTACTCTCTACTTTACAGATGAGGAAACTGAGGCAAGCAGAAGTGAAATGACTTGCGCAGAGCTCCTAGGCACTACATTTCTGAGTCCTGGCTCTAAGACAGTCACCTAAGAGGCACTGGTGAAGCAAAAGAACTCTGGGAAATGAGTGTAAACCACTACATAGCATTTCCAATCCCTCTGTTTTTGTCCGCTTGCATTTTTGATTTCCTTCTCAGGTTAATTTTACATTATTTCAAAGTCCAATTCTTCTTGTGCAGCAAAATAACTGTTTGCATATGTATACATATATTGTATTTAAAATGTATTGGTCTACCTGCCATCTGGGGGAAGGGGTGGGGAGGAGGGAAAAAATTGGAACAGAAGGTTTTGCAAGGGTCAATGGTGAAAAATTACCCATGCATATATCTTGTAAATAAAAAGCTATTAAAAAAAAAAAGAGGCAGTGGTGAGGTGCAGTATGGGTATTAGCAGGATGACAAACAAGGAATTAGGAAGAAGTGGGGAAAGGATGTTATTATAGAAGTATAAGAATGGAGGTGGTGAATACGGGGGATGATAACCAATGATAGTCTCTGTGTTCACTGGTTTTGGTGACAGTCAGAGATAATGAATGAGGCCACTAAGACCAACCAGCAGGAGGACACATCCAAGATTCAGCTAGGTGGTATAGTGGACAGAGCATCAAGCTGGGAGTCAGGAAAACCGGAGCTCTGATCTTGCTTCAGTTTCCTTTTCTCTAAAATGGGGATAAATAAGAGCACCTACCACTGTCAGGTTGTGAGAAAAAGGTGAGATACTTTATACAAAGATGTAGCAATGATAGCTGTGATTTATTCCCACAGGAGGGGCAAGCATCTGTGATGGTGGGGGAATACCCCTATAAATGAAGGCACGGACCTGAGTATCTCCATTTTCTACCACAAGCTCTGCTTGGCTTCAATTCCCCCAAACAGTGTACCCCTTGGTCCCTGCCCCACTTTTCAGGGTCACTGCCCCAACTTTTCAGTTTCCCTTTGTATGCTGTCTTCACCCATTTCTTCACCTATGTCTTTTTCTTATATCCCCAGAACTTAGCACAGTGCCTAGCACATAGTAGGTTTTAACTAAATATTACTGAATTGAGTGGAATTGAGTAGTATCATATTACATTTTCATCTAAGAATTCTAGAACATCTTACAAGATTTCTAAAATTTTTTTTGCCTACCACAAGTGAACATGCCACAAACACATGAAAACATATGCATTTTTAGGGAATTACAAAATTAAAGAATTGGAGGAATTTTTAGTACTGAAATTGTATTAACTAATTATATAAGTGACCTCACCTATACAGATCTTGGTTAAACTTTCTCATTGAAATTAAAGGGTTTGGACCACAATTGTTTTCAGCTCTAAAAAGAATTTAAAAACTCATGATTGTCAAATCATTTCCCACATTACAGAAATTAAAGAGTCCCTCATGAAGTCCTAATATTTAATCTATCAGTCTACTTGATACTTTTTGAAAAAAAGTATCCCCATTAAAATCAAATTATCAAAGAAAAGTTCAGTGACACATGGGTGTCTGCAGCTAAAAATCAGAAAAGACACTAAACACTAATGTAGTAGGGAAGCACAGTCTTTGAGACTGAATGGTCACAGTACTTGACTATAATAAATTTATTAAAACTTGCCAGCTTTTAAAAACTAATCACTAAAACGATCAAAATATTGCTTACTGTGGTACTATCCCAAAATGAAGCAAAGTGTCTGAAGCATCTGGAGAAGTCTGCGCTAAATTTCCATCAACAAATCAAATTCATCAATGAACTTTTATTAAGCACCTAGTTTGTGTCAGGTGATGTACTCAATGTGCTAAGTACCGGGGATACAAAAGGAGACAAAAGGTAGTCCAGTTCCTTAAGGAGCTTGGAATTTAATGAGGGAAACAACATGCAAGCCAATATATAAAGAGGAAATAACAGAGGGAAGGCACTAGCATTGAGAGGTTGGGAAAGAATTCCTGAAAAATATGGGATTTTAGTTGGGACTTAAAGGAAGCCAGAAAAGTCGGCAAGTAGAATTGAGGAGGGAGAGCATTCTAGCCATTGGAGACAGCCCCACAAAATGCCCAGAATTAGAGATGACATGTCTTATAGGAACAGCCTAATTACAATCAGTGTCACTGGACTGAAGAGTACAAGAAAGAGAATAAGGTAGAAGACTAGAAAGATAAGAGAAGGCTAGGTTATAAAGGACTTTGAAGGCCAAACACAGGATTTTTGTATTTGATCCTGAGGCAAAAGAGAGCCATTGGAATTTATTAACGAGGGTTCAGACCTATACTTTTAAGAAAATCAGGAGCAGCTAGATAGCATAGTAAATAGAGTAGCAGCCCTAGAATCATTAGGACCTGAGCTCAAACTGGGTCTCAGACACTTAATATCTGTTAGCTGTGTGACTAAGTCACTTAACCCTAATTATCTTAGGGGAATAAAAAGAAAATCACTTTGATGTCCAAATGAAGAACAGACTGGGATGGGGAGAGACTCGAGGCAGGTGATTTACCAGCAGGCTACTGTAATAGTCTGAACTGAAGGAATGTGAATGTCACAGAAGAGGAGGGAGCTTATTGGGGACCTTGCAAAGATGAAATAAGCAGGCCCTGACTAAAGCTAGGATACAAGGTAAAACAGTGAGGAATCCAGGATGACTCCCAGTGAAAGACTACAGGGACAGTGCTGCTTTGTCCAGTAGGAAAGAAGATTGAAGCCAGGGGGAGGATGGGGGGAGAAAAAATTAGGAAGTGGGTAAAATATTGTTTTGGACACATTTGATTTAAATGTTTCCTGAACATCTGGAGGTGAGCAGCAGAGCTAGGGAAAGATAGATTTGAGAATCAGCACAGAGATGGTATGAAATGGGAGAGAAGAGGGCACAGGACAGAACCCTGAGGGGCTTCTATGGTTATAGAGGGCCCCATCTGGGTGAGGATCCAGCAAAGGAGTCCAAGAGCAGCGGGAAAGGAAGAACAGGAAAGAAGGAGCTTCCCCCCAAAAAAGGGCAAGGGAAAGGGCAAGCAACAGTGTTAAAGGCCACAGACAGATTAAACAGAATGAGGATAGGGAATGAGTGCTTTGAAAGAGATCTGACAACTACAAAAGAGAATCTTTACAAGCAGTGACCCTAACTGTAGAATTATAGAGCCAGAAAGAACCCAAAGATTCAATAAAAACAAATTTCTAAGATATATAATGACCACATTCAAATAAAATATGGGAAAGGAAGAAATACAAGAATATACTTCAAATTCTTTATTAAAATAACTTAATATTTCCTATTTCAAAATAGATGTAACCCTCTCTTAATTTTAGGTATCTTGAAAGAAAATTACTTTTACAGAAGTAAACTAGAAGTACTGGTATGGAGAAAAATCTAATTTATTGGTTAGTCTATGTGATGTTAGGCTCTTATAATATGTAATTGTGTTCCAGAAGACAGGTTTTGTCATGTGAAAAACTAACCATGCTAATAATAAGGTGTTACTGTATTCTACAATATTATTTGGAATATTATTTGTTCTCAAAGGAGACTCTTGACTGAATGATAAAACACCCCATATTAAAGGCAGATTTAAATGGCAATTACTACATTAAGTTAGAATACTTTGTGAGGCTAAATTTACTTTTTTTTTTTTTTTTTTTTTTTTAAATAATGGAGGCCTATATTCCAAATCTTCCTTTTTCCTTTCTTCTTTACACTATGATTAATTTTGAAGTGTTGTCTGAAACAGTGAATTAGTCAATTCTTGGACCACATCATGTGTTCAGTACCCTATCTTGCTTCTTATTTTTATTCCATTTTTCTCTTTTCCCCAATTTAATTATTGTGTTGCTTGTTATTATCTCCACTAGAGGGCAGGCAAATGGAATAAGAAGCTAGAAAACTTAAAGTTAACTTCCTGAGAAGTTTTAACAGTATTCCCCTCATATTCTGCATTAAATGGTGGGTTAGACAGAATCCTCTGGAACCATTCTACTGGAACTATAGCAAATGTACAATAATACAGCCATATCAGCCTTATGAATGGGCATAATATTAAGTCAATCACCTAGGAAACGTAACTGGAGAGGACTAAAATATTCTCCCAAAATATTTCCTCATTTATTTACCATGATGCCAGATTCCCAGAATGACTGTCCCTTGCTTTAGGATTTTTGGTCACTAAACTACTTTAAACCCTATTATCATTTCGGAGATGGAGCACTATTAATCCATTATGCTCTATTAATATCTTCTTAAATTTTTAATTAATATTTGTAAATGAATTAGCTTTCTCTGATAAACTAAAGTCATCACCAACTAAGATCCTAACACCAAAGAAACACAGGTACATTTTGATGAGGGGAAGAAGAAAAGAAATTTCAGGATATATATCTTGGAAGGAGCTCTGAGATATGAAGATTTAACAAGTGAATATTTGTGCCTTTGTAAATATATCGTACAGAGAAAATGGAACTCTTGTTAAAGACAAACTTCGCCATTTTGCTTAGGCCTAACTGAATACAGCTGCTCAGAAATGGACAACTAGCTACTGTAAACATAGTAAAATAGGGTCAGACAAAAGAGAAACAACTTCAGAGAATTTTATGAATACCCGTAAACATCAGCAGACAACAAGACTGTAATAAAAAATAGATTAAATGTTTACATTCATTAAGCAGTAAGACAAAGAGGGGAATCCTCAAACAACAAGGAATAAAGCATCAATGGAGCAGTTTTCATCATACATACACTACAGGAGGGACTGTTGGCCTTTTCAGTGACCAGTGCAGATAATACTAAGCAGAAGCAGTATTACTGTTAGCAATTTTTGGATGACTAATAATGGCAGTGAGATTTTTATACTATTCGTGCTTTCCCCCCCCCCCCAACATAGCTTCCTTCCCTTTGAAACGGTAGAAGTAATAGAGTCTTATATACAAGGTGAGGCAACATAAAGGACAGAACTGGAAGCTCCAGGTCCAACAACTGGGTTCTGGTGCCAACTTTCTGAACCTCACTGGACCTCAGTGTTTCCATCTATAAATGAAAGAACTGGATTAGATAGCCTCTAAGTATCTTTTTGGCTCTAAACTTTGATGAGAGTCCAATATCATTAAGAAATCAAACAGTTCATGAACCTAAACAACATTTTGTCTATGATGGCTGTTCTTAGATTAGTTACCATCCACTGCTCCTGACCAGAGAGAGTTAGATTCTACATATAATTTGGCCTCTTGGTCCGAGCAAGAGCTTTTCTTTTAAGTAGCTCTATCAAGCTATATGCAGTATTTATGATGTTCGGTGTAATGATGTTAATTGTATTATTTTTTTCAAACAAACTTGACCATGGAACACTTTGAGATTTGAATGAAGGTTCTATATGCTGACTGAGGGGAGAAAGGAACAGGGTTCTAGGAATATGTAATACTCTCCAAAATAATAAAGGATAAAAGAGTTGGGAAATTCTGACATAAGAAAAGGCAAACTAGGGGCAGCTAGGTGGTGCAGTGGATAGAGCACCAGCCCTGAATTCAGGAAGTCCAGAGTTCAAATCTGGTCTCAGACACTTAACACATCCTAGCTGTGTGACCCTGGGCAAGTCACTTAACCCTAGCCTCAGGGAAAAAAAAAAAAAAAGAAAGAAAGAAAAGGCAAACTAAATCCTTTCCTAACAATAAGAAATTGACCCAAGACATTTAACACTTCCTAGCTGTGTGACCCTAGACAAGTCACTTAACCCCAATTGTCTCAGAAAAAGGCACTGCACACAGAAAATTCCAAAATTAGTCTTCGCAAAGATTCTCCACTGTCATTTATGTTATCCCCCAAAACAGAATACCACAAAATATCTTTACTGTGCTGGGACACCATGTAAATAACTTGTTTGCTTTCATAATAAATTCATGTGTTTCCTCAGTCTTCTTTGCCCACTTGATCAGGATGAATGTGATGGGACCCATTAAGGCAAGGGGAGGGAGCCTACTAATTAATTAACCAATAAGTATGAAGAAACAGAATGCAAATCAGGTGCCCACCTTATTTGCAAGTAAAGGTTCCCTTATAAGGGTGCTTGCTTCTTACTCTGATGAAATCACAAGTTCCAATCAAAAAAAGCAATGAGAGAAGAAGGCACTGTGCTAGCTACTGTGGATACAAAGATGAAAACATAAGAGTCCTTGTCCTCAAGAAACTTACATTCTATACAGGTACATAATACATACCCAAAGAAAAAATATTCATTTACTACAAGTCTCCAGTATCAACGCAACTGATGAACAAAGCTATGGTAAAGTAATACAATAAGAAAATTCATTCTAGGATCAACAGCAAAAGATTCTTACAGAAACATTTCATTATCACAATTCAATTTGCAACTATCCAGAAACAATGTAGCTAATACTTAGTCCTAAGTATTACTTAGATAGTACTAAGTTTACTATCTCTCTCTCTCTCTCTCTTTTTTTTTTTTTTTTTTTTTTTGAGGCTGGGGTTAAGTGACTTGCCTAGGGTCACACAGCTAGGAAGTGTTAAGTGTCTGAGTTCAGATTTGAATTCGGCTTCTCCTGAGTTCAAGGCTGGTGCTCTATCCACTGTGCCACCAGCTGCCCCAATTTACTATCTTTTCAATTGGTTCAAATACTTATGTAAAAAAGAGAAAATTCTGATGTACCTTATATTTAAACTACACCCCCCTGGAAAGACAATAAATTTCACAGATTTAAAAGAAAAAAGTTATCAAATGTGTCTATTAGTAGTGGTCATAGGCATAAACATTATCAACTTTTGGGTCTAAGAACCTAAGCTCATCATAAAGAACTTTACAAATGTATATATAATTTTTTAAAAGGTAACTCATGTAGGACATTAAAACACAAATACTATTTTATCATGATGGCTAAGCTTATGCTTATTCTGAGCATTAGGCACTAATAAAGTTTCTTATTCTTTAAATTGATCTCAAAATGAACTGCACTAGGAGAAAACAAGTGCTTATGGAAAACAATGGTTTTTGGTCTACGTCTGCACAAGATTCAGCTAATGAATGAAAAATAAAATTTCAATAATCTTGGAGTAGTGAAAAGGAAAAAGTGTCATCTAAAAACTATATGTCAATTATGAAAGACAGAATTTCTCCACTTTAGTTGAAATGAACAAAGCTGAACTCCCACACAGAAGACTTACTTTTCTTTTTTTCTTTTCTCTCTCTCTCTCTCTCTCTCTCTCTCTTTTTTTTTTTTTTTTTTTTTTTGCTGAGACAATTAGGGTTAAGTGATTTGCCCAGGGTCATACAGCTAGGAAGTGCAGAAGTGTTAAGTGTTTGATGCCAAATTTGAACTCAGGTCTTCCTGACTTCAGGGCTGGAGCTCTATCCATTGCACCACCTAGCTGCCCCCAAAAGACTTATTTTTAAAAACAAAATTTGAAAATATGTCGAAGGGTCTAAAAGCACAGGGATTACATTTTAGAATTGTACATAATTTTATGTATAAGGAAAGCAGCTCCCAAAAGATTAAGTACCTATCTCAAACTTACTTCACAAGACAGGGAAGATAGAGTTCCGAACTTAATTAATAAAAGAAATCATGTACCAAAGATCAATTGGGGCCTAAATTATTTCCAAAACCAAAGTCATTTCAGCAGACTTAAGAGGGTGAGAGGTCAGAGGGAGGAGAAACCATTCAAACTCTAATTTACTTAAAAAAAAAAAAAAAAAAAAAAAAAAAAAGTGATCCACTGGCAACACAAGTAAAAACCTGTTTGCTTTCATTGTTAATCCACGTGTCTCTCAATCCATGAATAGTAAAGTTTTAAGGCAGGGATGTATTTATCAGGGAAGTGGAAAAATCTTAGAAAAAGGACTCTTTTCCTCAAGATACAGTTTCTCTATTTACAAACAACTTTTTTTTTTCCCCAGTAACATTTCCACAGAATTGTATTAATTTTATTTCTCTTGATCAGGGATCCTTAAATTTGTGTCACAGATTCCTTCAGATATCTGGTAAAGTCTATGGAACCTTTTTCAAAATACTAATTTAAATGCATAAAATCAAGTGTATGAAATTACAAAGGAAAATTTTGATTATATCAAAACAATCATCAAAATATTATTTTTAAAAGTGAGTCCATGGATCCCAAGCTAATAACCCAATATTGTTAAGGACACAATGTAACACTTGGGAATTGCCATTTAATAAATATTCTGATATCACTGGCATCATTAATAATCATCTATATGGAATATTTTGGTTTGATTTGTAGATGAGGTAGGTCTTTTATGTGCCTCATTTATTTCCCTTCTCCCAACTTTTAAAGTTTTTTTCCCTCCAATAAATTTTTATTGTTCAGTCATTTCAGTTATGTCTGAGTCTTCATTGTTTCATCCTGGAATTTTCTTGACAAAGATATGTAAGTAGTTTGCCGTTTCCTTCTCCAGCTCTCATTACAGATAAGGAAACTGAGGCAAATAGGATAAGGTGACTTCCCCAGGCTCACACAGCTAGTTAAATATCTGAGGCCAGATTTGAACTCATGAAAACCAATCTTTCTGATGCCAAGGCCATTGCTCCATCTACTGCACCACCCAGTTGCCCTTTAAACAAAATTAAATAACCATTAATCTGAAAGATTCCAGTACAATCTAATTTTAATTAAAGGATACTTGGGCTAGGTTGCTCTCTAAAAAAGATGAGTAATCTTGGCTGGACCTGAAGCAAGTAAAATAGCACTCAAATCTAAGGACTGCTTTACCACATATATACACAAAGACTCTCTCATTCACTCTCGCTGTCTCTCTTATATCTCTTTCTCTGTCTCTTGTCTCTGTCTTTTTTTCATTCTCCAGGAGTATGTGACCATTTGCAAGGCCAAAGCCCAAACTTCCAGATAAATCCTCAGAGCAATAAGCTAAAGATACAACTGGGGGAGGGGAGGAGAGGATGGGGGAATGAAAAGAGAGCACGGCATAATTGAAAAACTAAAACTTTAGTGTCAGAAAATTTGGGTTTCAATACTAGCTTTGCTACTACGAGAGTTGGACTTCTCTGATCTTGTTTCTATATCTGTAAGAAAATACGTAGACTAGATTATTTCTGAACTCTAAATCTGTCATCCTTTTCTCACATTAGGATAGCAGAAGACAGGAAATAATGCAAAAAAGAAAAGAAAAGAAAAGAAAAAAGTCCTCATCTCAAAAAGATGCAAGTTGACTCTAGTACCCATACAAGAAGGAAATCAACAGAGGAAAGAAGAAGGAAAGTCAGAATCACAGATGAAGTAACTGAGACCCAGTGAGCAAAGATAACTTGTCCAAAGTGAATTGGAGACCAAGTTAGGAACAGAATCCACTTTCTACTCCACTCTATTCAAATGCAGACTCACAGAATCATCACCTTGTCCTCTTCATACATGAAGAGACTACAGGGATGCAGACCTTGCAGGAGGGCAAGTATAACTCTCCTCCCTCCAGCTCCTCAGATGTTAGAAAGGAAGGGCCACAAGGGCATCCCCTGGAAAAAGAGGAAGGCCAGCACTCCGGGAGAAGGGGAAAGGCACCGGAAAAGACTTTAGTACAAAGCAAACTCCATTGATAACATGACAGTGGGGGGACAATCTTAAAGCAACCTTAGGCTTGATATGACTGGGGAGGTGATGATGCTCCTACTGAGCGCCGACAAACCACATTTTCAGTTCTGAACGTCTCGTTTTGGGAGAACCTTGGATAGGTTGTAATGTCCAGAGGAGGGGGGTCTGGAGATCTCTGCTGCATAAACTGGTAAGGGTTACTTAGAGAAGAGAACTCGGGAGGAGCTGCTTGGATAAGAATATTCCATTAAGGAGACGATGGGAAAGAGGAGTGACGGGGTCAGGAGGAGAAGTGAGAGGTGGGAGCAGAGAAGCAGAAAGGCATTTATGGGTGGTCTGGGTCCCGAGAGCCCGGCACGGCGCTAAGTGAGGGGATTAACAGGAAAGGCACAAATGGTGTGCGCGTGCTCGGACCTTATCCTAGCGCCGGGGACCACACAGACAGAGGGAGGCTTAGAAATGCCAGAAGGAAAGAACACCTGGCTTCCTCGGCTTATCCCAAAGACGGAACAGACTGAATGAAGAGACCGCCCCTCCCCAGAGGTCACAAAGCCCGAGTACCCCTCGGGGGCGGGGGAGACCACGAGAAGTCTCCACAGGTGGGCTGGCCTCCCCGGCCCCCGCCTCTCCGGGGGGCTCAGGATCGGGCGGGAGGGAAGCGGAGAAGCCTTCCTCTCACGCCCTTGTTTTACAGATGGAGGAACCCGAGCCGACCATGGGCCCGGGGCTCTCCCCAGCGCCAGCCATGCTGCGGGCGGCCCCCAAGGAAGGGGAGCTCCCGCTCTGTGCTGAGTGCTCTGCCATTAGTCACTCACCACCACTCCAGTGCTATCCTCAGTTTACAGCTGAGGAAACTGAGGCAGGAGGCGGCCGGAGTCCGCGGTCCCACCGCCGCTAAGCCCCCTCCGGTCCCCTTCCTCCCGCCCTCTCCCCACCGGCTCCCGGAGGTCCGGACCCATGAGCAGGCCTCCAAGGGAGCTTCCCTGCTCAGAACTGGGAAAGCTGCAGGTGGAGAAGAAGGGAGGGGAGAAAAGAGGAAAGGGGGGGGAAAGAAAAAGGGACAAGGGAGGAAGGGGAGGAGGAAGAGTTAAGAAGGGAGGAAGGGGAAAGGGAAGGAGAGGAGGGGGAGAGGGGGGAAGAGGCAGGGCAGGAGAAGCGGGACCGGCCCGGGGCTCACCTGCGGGGCCGCCTGCCCGCCGCGCGGTCTTAGCTGAGGCTCGGGCTCAGGGGGCTCGCGTGCTCGCGGCTCATAGCCCCGGGGCCGGAGGCCCGGACAGCCCGGCCACACCCAGCGCGGCGCCGCCGCCTCAGCCGCCGGGAGCCCGCTCCCCGCCTCAGCCGAAGGTCCGGAGCCCTCCGGGTGCGCCGCGTCCGGTCCTCTCCCTGCTCCGCCGCCGCGCCTCCTCCTCAGCCGCCGCCGCCGAGCCCCGCACCGCTACCGTCGGGCTCCCGCAACCGAGCAGCCTGCGAGCAGCTAGCGGAGGAGGGAGTGCCCGACGCCGCCGCGGGGGGCCGCGCAGGCACCGCCCTCTCCCCCCGCCCCCGCGCCGCAATGGTACGGCTCCCCAGCCAGGCCTCCGGCGGACCGACCCACTTCGACCAGAAAAGGGGGGAGGAAGGGGAAGAAGCACGGCGCATGCGCCAGAGGCGGCCGCAGCCCGGCCGGCTTCCTATTTTCCCACAGGGGGCCAGAAGGGTGGAGAAGGGGGAGGGTCGTTCCCGGCCCCCTTCGGTTTTCTCTGCAGCTGCAGCAGAGTGGGACTCCAGGAGCTGGGGGCTGGGAGCACCAAAGGCCCCACTAAGGGCGCACGTGTCGGCTCGGTGACCATCGAGGAAAGGGAGAGCGTAAGCTCCTGGAGGGCAGGCCCGGAATCCTCAGAGCCCAGTGCGAGCTCCAGTGACCCGTCCCGGCTTTCCTCTGACCCGCCCTCGTGGGGTCTGCCTGCCTCCAGGCTCTTCCCGCTGGAATCCCCACTTAGCCGCTAGTGGATTTCCCAGCACGCCGACCTCACTCTTCATCCCGGGAACTCGGGAAACTCCAACGGTTCCCCATCGTCCCCAGGCGCGCTGACCAAACTCTCGTGCGGCGTTCAAAGCCCCCATTTTCCGCGAGCCCGGCCCGACTCGATCCCCGCCTACTCTTTCAGCCTTCTCACTCCCGGCTCCCCTACGGGAATGATCCACCCAGTGACCCTGACCCGGGGCTGTCCTTGCGTTTCGTGGTGCTCCCTCCATACCGGAAAAGAGCTCTCCCTCCTCCCCTCCGGCTCAGGACTTCCCTAGTTTTCTTTAAATCCCAACCAAACTCCCCGTCTACATAAGCTCCTGCCCTCTCAATTACGGTGCTTCCTCTCTGTTGTTTCCTTTTACTCTGTCTTTAGTTGGCCTGGTATATATTTGTTAGCTTCAGGTCCCCTCGGTTGGACAGTAAGCCCCTTGAGGGCAGGGCCTGGCTTTTGCCTCTGTCTCTCTGAAGCACTGCCCAGGGCCTGGCGCCAAGCTGATGAGTGACGGATCCGAGGAGGCCTCTGAGATCCTTCCGTCCAGACCCTGAGCTAATTCCTAACGAATAAATCTGTCAGCAATCACATTAATCACCTACTATGTGCCGGGCTGCATTATCATCAAGAAAATAAAAGGCAAAAAATAAAGACAAGATATATTCAAGATAAGTTGGAGATAATCAGTAGAAAGAATCAGCATTGGGGAGCAATACGAAGAAAAAGGGGAAAAAAGCAATGGAGGCCATTGGAGTTGTGATTTACCTAGAGCAGTGGTCCTCAAACTTGTTAAATAGGGGCCAGGTCACTGTCCCTCAGACTGTTGGAGGCCCGACTATGGTAAAAGCAACAACTCACACTCTGTCTCCGCCCCTCAGCCCATTTGCCATAACCTGGCGGGCGCAACGTCCTCAAATGTGGCCCACGGGCCAGGCCATAGTTTGAGAACCCCTGGTCTAGAGTCACATGGTGAGCAGCTCAGGCTGGATGTGAACTCAAGACCTCCTGACTGGGGCATTGTTCTATCCACAGTATCACAGAGCTAACCCTGAGTTTATGATCTTTTTTTATTTTTTTGGCAACTATCATTTATTTTATCAACAATAATTTCACTGTAAATTTATGCAGTTTGGGTGATAATACTAGACATATTAAATCTATATCTACCAATTTTTCCTTTTATTTGGCACTATTTAGATCCAGTCTTAAAGGTCTGATGCAACAATAATAACCGCTTTCTCAGACGTGTTCTCTCCCATATTTCTCAACAGTGTTTACATAGCCTGGACACTGGCGATTTCTGAAGAGCTCATTCTTACTGAGTTTATAATCTCTAGAGGAAAATGGTCTGCCTGTAAGGACAGGGACCAGACTTGTGGTTTCATTGATAGAAGGAAGTCCTTGGTGAGGAGCTTCCCATATATCACTTCATATTGGTACCTTCTCTATAGTTTATACTCAGGAGAGCTGCCTAAAATAGGAAGAGGTTAATATAGCTACTGGGTAGCTCACCCCCCCCCCCCCCCAAGCAGAACTTGAACCCAGCATCTCTGGCTCTTTTTTCATTGTTACCCTTCTCTCTTGTATGCCGATAGTTATATTTTTAAAAAATCTTTGTAGACTATAAACTGCAGGAAAGACCAGATCTCCATGTGCTAGGGGTAGCTTCTCATAGGAAACTCCCTACATGCTGTTGAAATCACAGGATCAGTAAAAATATATATTCATAGTAAGTACATAATAAATGTGTGTAAGGTAGGGCTTCTCAAACTGCCTTGTCACTGTACTTGATATGAAGCATGGCAAATAGTAGGTACTTAATAAATGTCAATTAATTGATTGAGAAAGTCACTTCTCTTTCTGGTCTTTGATTTCACCATCTATAAAATGGGGCTAATACTTCTGTGTCCTTCAACTCTGTAATAGCCCTTAAGTAAGCTAGAACTCCGTTTGTTCTTCTCAGTTTCTGATCTAATATGTTGTAGTTTCCTTAAGCTTCTCCCCAGCTTACCACTTAGTTCTGCCCTACAGCTTCTAGAGCATAGCTTCAAGCACCGTACAGAAAAACAAAAACAAAACAACAAAAAACATATGCCTATTGTCCAAGAAGGGCTGCAAATGCTTGCCTCCTCCTTTGCTAGCTATCTGGTATTTTACATTTGTATACCCAACTAAAACAACAAATGCAGCCATTGCATTGGCTCCCTCTGAAATCTATGCAGCAGAAAAGAGCACTTTTTCCCCTTTTCCCCCTTCTCCTTTCCTCCCTCCTCCTTTTCTTGGGGGCTAATTCGATATGATGGACGGTTGCTATAGCATTAGATCTCTGACGTTAAACAGTTTTAAAGAAACAACACTGAATTGTGAAAGCTGCTGAGGAGTTAGTGTACTGAAGCCTCTTTGTTGGGGAAAAAAAAGAAAGAGAGAGAGAGATTTGAATAATATCATTTCAAAGCTGGAATACTCCCACAGCGTTCCAGGCTGTCATTCTTAGATAGACACTTTCACCTGCAAGAAATTAAAAAAGACTTTGAAAAAGATGTTAGTTCTTATACTTTCCTGGGAGACAGAAAAGAGAAAGAAAGAGAGAAAGGAAAAGAGGAAGAGGAAGAAGAGAATGGAAAAGGATGAATAGGAGGGGACACTTTGGGCGATAAGACTAGAGAGGCTAGATTAGGAGAATTTAATGGTCTTGAACAAATTGGACCCACTCCCCCATTAGATTGCATAGATTTTATAGATTGGTTTTTTGTTTTTCTTTTTACCATTAATGCTTACCAAAGTTGAAATGCATGTTTACCAGAAAATGCTTGATAGAATGTAAACTTCTTGAGGCCAGAGAATGTTTAATTTTTATTTTGTCTTTGTATGCGTATGATATACATTCATGCCTATATGTGTGTGTGTCTATACACATACACATACGTCTCCTCAGTCTTATTTACACCAGAGAGACCCTCAGATAATGCTATAGATTTAGTTAGGATAAGGTTATCATGTGTTTGAGAAAGCTCCTGGAAAATCAAATAGAAATTCCCTTTCTATCAATCAGAGATCAGTAGTTCCTGATATAAGATGGAACTGGGGGAGAGGGAGAGGAGTGGGTTAGAGTTTGCAAGATTATTACCTAGCTTTCCTCATTTAATCCTATCCTGTTAAAACAGATTGCATTTAAAGGCATTACCAACCTAAAAGCATAAAAAAGGATTTTGCTGCTACTGCTTCAAATCTTTAGAATAAATATAAAGCAAACACTTCTATATCTCTTTGACTAATAAATGATCTGGGCAGAGAAACTGCTGAATGGATAAAATCCAAGTACCAAAGGGGGTGAATTTTAATTATCACCACAACGATTCCTCTTCCAAGAACATCATTCATTATATTGGTGTTTTGCTTCATCTGCTGCCATATCATTCTGCAGCCAATGCTGGTTAAAGCATAAAGTCATACTGCAAATCTTAAAGTGGAATTGATGAACAGAATTTCATTACCAGAAACCATTTGCTAAGCACTCAAGATTGCATCTAAGCCATCTAGCAATTATGATTTGTGCTAAAACACAACAGAAATTTAAAAAGAGAGGAAAAACACAAAGCAAAAATTAAAAAAAAAAAAAACTGTAAACCTCCTATACTTTGGAGTTGGTAATTGTAAGATATTTTTATTCCATTAGTTAGAATTTTCTTTGTATTCCCAGCACTTAGTACAGAGCCTAACACATAATAGGCACTTAATAAATGCTTATTGTCTGATTGCTTTTCCCTTCTACACTAAATATTTTTTTCTCTGAATGTAGTGTATTAATGCAATATCCCAACATTCTTCACATCCCACAAACAATTATGGGTAGTAAGGGTGAATGCTTGATGTTAGAAATGGCAAGAATCAACAAAACCTCCAACTCTTTTTCAGATTTAGAGTATCAGGAATAGGGTCCTGCTTAGATCTTCTGAGATATGACTGTTCAAACCACCCCCTTTCATCTTTCCTACAATGTGCCTCTAATGCATATTATCATCTTCATTACAATAAGCTATGAAAATTAAAAATGAAAGTTCTTAACAGTATCAGGGTTTTATTGCTACCCAGTGATGTGGTGGCTCAGGTATTTTTAGGAATCTGGAGGAAGTAGCCACTTAATCTATCCCCATAAGAAGTGTTTATTGGTCTTTGTTTAATTCTCAGAAGACAGACACATCCTCAGCACACAACAGTGATCTGGAATCTATCCCCTTGCCCATTTATACACAATGTACTATTTTTGTCATATCCTCTTACTGCTCAGATTTCTGAAGCTTCCCTGTATTTTCAAGGTCTAAAATCCTATAATCCTAGACTTTCATAATCCACAGCATTGTTAATATTTTGCAGTCTGGACAGCTCTTTCCCTTGCACTCCTTTTCTCATATAGCTCTAGGCTCTATGCATATCAAGATAATGGAAAGTCATGGCCCAGGGTTCATCCATATATAGAACAGTCTTATTCTCTGACCATAAGATGGTGGAAATAATGAAAACTCTACTTTTATCTAGTCAAATAATGGCCTAAACATTTCCCCATAAACTCTCTGACATTGTTTCATCATGTTTATTTAGGTACATTTCAACTGATCTTACCCATATTAAAGTCCTGCCTGAATCTATCCTTCTACCATAGAGGTGACCCAAAGTTCTCAAAGGCTATTCTAGGAGAGCATAGTTTCTGGCCTGTGGTCCTATGGATCTAGTCAATGCTTCAAGTCAAATCAACAAGCATTTGTCAGGCATTTTCTATGTGTTGAGCAATGCACCAAGTGCTTAAAATAAAATGCAAACAAAAAGAAAAGACAATTCCTGGGGGAAGCTTATATTCCAAGAAGGAAGATGACACATAAAAGAGTGTGGGGAAGGGAAGAGAAGGTACCAATATCAGGACATTGTGGTGAAGCTAGGAGTCAGGAAAGAGCTGGGAAAGGTATAAAGGATGGACAACCTAGGTAATTCCTCAAAACAGAGATTCTCAAAAGAACTCAATATTGGAAAGAGAGATTTTCAGAGGCAGAGAAATCTTCCAGGGAGAGTCTGACTATCTGTATTTCTTTTGTGTGAAGATCAATCTAAATAAATTCTGAAAAGTTTACAACCAGATTAGTTGGCTACAGAATCTCTCAAGAGATTATCGTAGATGGCAGAAGGTATGTCCATACCAGCAAAATCATATATCTTAGAAATATTAAATATTGGGTTTTCAGAAAAAGTTTTTCTCGACATTTTGAACTAAACACAACAAAATAAAGTTACATAGATTTAGAGATGATATAATCTAATGCCTTACTCTAATCCAATCCTCTTATTTTATAGTTGAGAAAACGGAGGCGAGGAGAGATAAATTTCTGCCTATGAAAAATCAAACCTTGCTCCAGACCCATCACTGTACCTTAGATTGAAGGTCCCTTTGGGAAAGGGACTGACTATGTCTCCCTCTACTGAGTGGACATTTGTATTAGCTGTCTCCCGTGCCACAGCTTGTCTACCTAGCTGCACCAACTGGTCCATAATAAGTACTTGATTTTACTGACATCTGAAGATAAGATCAGTTATAAAGAGTGTCAGAGATAGTGGCCTAGTCAGGAGAATTTAGGGATGGCAGTGATCAGTGGAGAAGAGGCCTTGTCTTCCTTATTGTCCTTTCTTTTGGCTTCCTTCAAGTCTCAGCTAAAATTCTACCTGTTGCAAGATACCTTTCCCAGGTCCCCTTAATGCCAGTGTCCTTCCTCTGAGGTTACTGCCTACAGTTAATTTGTATATAGTTTTTGATGCGGGGGCATAGCCCCTTTAAGATTCCTTGTCTGATCTACAACTTCCTTTGGGACTGACCTTTGATTTCAAGATCTGGTCAAAACCACCCTTTTGTATTCCAAGGGGAAAGATCTGGATCTGAGCCAGTTTGGGCTGTATCCAGCCCCCATTCTAATGATCTGCTCAGATAGCCCAACCCCTACCTAGTGGGTTCTGGACCTGGAGGAATCAACCTGGGCTCCACCCATATGCCCTTTCAAGCAAATAAAAGAGCCAAGGTGGAATCATCCCTTGGTGGACAATTGAAAGATGCCAGCAATATGCCTTGCATCACAGACTCTCTAGCCCACCGCTTTGGTATATTTCTTCCTCTATCTAATACCTTTTTAACCAGACTTTAACCTTACTCCCAAACCCTACAATAAACCTCTTTTTATCAATCTAGTTTTTCGGGCCTGTAAATTCATTTACAGAGGACTCTCACAACCACTAGAACTCGTTTAACTTTGTATCCTTGCGCCAAATCCAAAGGGGTGCAAGGGAGCACCATGTGACTTCCTATACTCCAATCCTGCCAGTAGACCTCAATTAATCCTAATTTTATTGAGGTATAAACCTCATCATTAGGTATATACCTCATCAGTTTTTCCATATCTTTTCCTCCATTAGACTAAAAGCTCCTTGAGAGTAGTAATCATATTTTTATCTTTCTTTGTATTCTCTGCACATTTTGAGTTTTTTTTCAATTATGTCCCACTCTTCATGACCTTATTTGTGGTTTTCTTGACAAAGATACTGGAGTAGTTTCTTATTTCTTTCTCCAGTTCATTTTACAGGTGAGGAAATTGAGGCAAACAGGGTGAGGTAGCTTGTCCAAGGATACACAGATAGTGAACATCTGAGGCCTGATTTTAACTTAAAAGAAGAGTCTTTCTGACTCCACGCTGGGCAGTCTAGCCACTTTGTCACCTAGCTGCCCTGAGACAGAAGTGCTTGATTTAACTCCTGACATCGGAAGATAAGATCAGTTATAAAGAGTGTCAGAGATACAGGCCTGGCCAAGAAAATTTGGGGGGGGGTGGTGATCAGTGGAGAAGAGATCTAAATATTTTGATAGAAAATTAATTTCTGTAGGAACACTAAGCTAATTCTAATTGCTTTATACACTGTTATTACTGTGAGCAGAGTGATGGCTCTGGAGTCAAGCACTCAGAAACCATCAGGGATACTTAGTAGCTATGTACCACACCCTTCACTTCCCTGGGCTTGGATTTCCTGTCTGTAAAATGAAAGAGTTGGACCAGATGGCCTTTGGGATTCCTTCTGACTTAAGATCTTTGATCCCAGGATCTGTTCACCACAAGGTGCATTTCCATGTCAATGAACTCACTATTCTTCATTCATTCATTGAAAAAGAATCTTGCTGGAGAAAAAATGACAAAAAACAAAAACAATTTCTTCCAAAGCTCACAGGTTTGGGAAAGGAACAATAGACATAAAATGCAGTAAATGGAAAATACTTAACAAAGTCATTACAAAGCAATATCCACTTGAGTCTGGGTGGGAGAAAGAAGGCAGAATTAGGAAAGGCCTTGCATGGAAGGCAATTGTGGTTGTTATTTGTTCTTTGTTTTGGAGGAGGACCATGATATCAGGGAGCTGATGTCATGTTATGCAAGTAAATAGGATTTGAGACTAGGGGAGCTGTGCAAAGTCACCAGCCTCATTTTCTTCCCCGGAGCCATCTGGACCCAGTGGCCAGATATGGATCAAGATGATTGGAGATGGCCCTCATGATAGGCAGCATGAGTACTGAAGGAAGCTAGGGATTCTAAGAGGGCAGAGGTGAAGAGGAGTACATTTCAAGCATGGGAAATGGACTGGACAAAAGCATGGAGAAGGGAGATGAGATTTTGTGTATGAACAACAGCTAATAGACATCTCTTCCAAAGGAGCTTTGTTAAGCGTTACTTTTTCTATCTTCTCATGAAATGATCTTAGCCTGTACATTTCATTTTATTTTATTATTGAAGACCTTACCTTAAGTCTAGGTTTAATTCCTCATTAGTTATGTCACCTTTGGCAAATCATGAAAAGTTACCTTTTTTTCATTATCACCCTAAAGACCTAGAATCCTTTGCCATATTACCTCTACCTCCTAGAGTTCTTGGAGTCTTTCAAGACGCATCTCAAACCCCATTTAGCAAAGTGATATTGAGGGGCAGTTAAGTGGAGCAGTGGATAGAGCACCAGCCCAGAAGTCAGGAGGACCTGAGTTCAAATCTAGTCTCAGACACTAAATTCTTCCTATTTGTGTGATCCTGGACAAGTCACTTAACCCCAATTGCCTCAGGAAAAAAAAAAAAAAAGTAATAATAAAAAGACTTGTCTCTGTAAGTACCACTAAACAAGGCTGTTCTCCATTAATGGTATTGTTTAGTGCTCAGATCAACATACAGAAAATATCAATATATCCCCAAAAGGAAAAGCACAATCAACCAATTAAATTATTGCTAATTGTCCCATTTTACATATGGAGAAACTGTAATAAGCAAAAAAAGAAATCATTTTATCTGGGCAATGCAAAGAAGTTCATGACATAGCCAGTTCAGTAGCATTTGCATTTAGACTTTTAAGAAGCTATTCAAAGACCACACTATTTTGTACTCAATAGGTACATAATAAATGTTTTCTAACAATTGTCAATCTAAGAAACTGCTTTTTTTCACCACTACCACCTCCCCTCCCCCCCTGCACTGGGTCAGATTTGTATATGTTGAAGATGGATATAATATGACCAAAACTCAGTCTTAAAAAAGCAACAAATCAAAACTCCTTCACTAGATTCTCAAACCAAAACTTCTTCACTAAATTCTCCCAACCTTATGAATTGTCATCCTAAATCTCTTCCATTTCCCCACTAGCTGCACCATCTGGATTTTATCATGTTCTCCTCCATCTCATCATCCTGTAAAATCTCACAACCCTGACCTCATCCTCACAGCAATTCAGTACCTCCTGACCCTGGGCCCCTTCCCTCTCTCTAGAGAGGATGGACTGTGGACATTGGAGAGCCAGTTCCTCCATTTAAGGAGGATGGCCCAGACCTCTTATCACTTCCCATCCAGCTATACTTTTCTGGAATTTATTCTACACTCCCCACCCTTCTTATTCCACCCACTTTTCTTTTCTTTCTATATATATATATATATTGATTTCTTTCATTATATTGTATGCTCTTTGAGGACAGGGAACAGTTGCTTTTCTTTGCCTTTCTTTGAATCCACAGTCCAGTTTCTTCAATTTCCTTCCCTCTCATTCATTCCTTGAACTCTTTTCAATCAGGTTTCCAAACTCATCAATTCAGATTTCTTTCTCTGACCTTACCAACAATCTTTCGATTGCCAAATCTAATAATCTTTTCTTAGTCTTCATCCTTCTCAACCTATCATTCAAGTCTATTGATCATCCTCTCCTGGATACACTTTTTTGGGATTTTAATGACACTACAATTCTCCCAGTTATTCTATCTCTCTGACCCCTTCTTCTCAGGCTCCTTTGATGGCTCGTCATATATTTCTCAGTTCCCCTAATGAGGGATGTTCCCCAAAGTCTGTACTAGGCTCTCAGTTCTTCTCTCTCTACACACTATTTTGGCCAAGTCATCAGTTCCCATGGGTTTAACTCTAATAATCTCTAATTTGACTCCCAGATTATCAATATTAGTAAGCATTTATTAAGTGTATTGGGTTGGGAGAATCTAGTGAAGGGTTTTGGTTTATTGCTTTTTTAAGACTGGGAGAGTTTTGGTCATATTATATCCATCTTCAACATATTTGCCTATTGCGTTAAGTAGTGGGGATAAAAAGACAAGCAAGAGATAGTCCCTATCCTCAAAAAGCTCATCTAGACAACATAACACACACACATATACAACTATATATACACACACAGAGGATGTAGATAGAATAAGTAGGAAATGAACTCAGAGGTAAGGTTCTAGAAGCTGAGAGACCAGAAAAACCTCCTAGAAAAAGTAGGATTGAACTAAAGGAAGGCAGGGAACTGAGATAAGGAGGGAAAGCGTTTCAGTGAGAAGGTATGGGTTAAGAGATGGATTGTAATGTTCTAGGAACAGCAAAAAGATAACAATATATCATCATTTTAAAATTGGGCAAAATGGCATAAAGGATGTCATTGTAGAGATGTGAACTGATAAAATAGATGAGAGTGAGAAAAAGAGAAACTTAATGCTTCACTGTTCTCCATAAAATGACAAGAGTCCTAGAATATGGCCACCCATCATATTCAGTAAGCCCTCTCTAGAGGACTGATAATAGTTCAACCAGCTGAAAAGGATGAGATCATAAGAATGAGTTGTTACCTGAACCAGCTGATGTGGTACTTATATCAGAGTATCAAAGGTTTAGGAAGGGGAAGAGAGAGTTTTATTTTGTTGAACATGTGCCTTTTGGAGAGAAAGGGGAGTGAAAATCATAATGAGTTCAATTTTTGACATAATGACTTTAAGGTTTATTCTTATTTAAAATGCCCAATAAAATTGCTCAGGGGGAGATATGGGCTAGATCTGTTTGCTTTTTTCATTTTTGTCTTTGCATCTTCAGTGCTTAATACAATGCCTGCCACATAGTAGGTGCTTAATTAAACAGCTGTGTCTTCCCCTCTAAACTTTCATTATACCCATCATTTCCTCCCAAATTCTACAATCTAACAAAATGCCTTTTTATTCCTTACACATCCCACACCCACATCTACCACTCAATCTCCTTTTTCTGCAACCCATGATTGGAATGCATTTTTTCTTTATCTCTTCCTCATTAAATCCCTCTCTGCTTTCAAAATGCAGCTCAAGCACCTTATTCCACAAGAAACCTTTCCTGATACCTTCAAATGCTGATGTCCTCTGTCTTTCCTACCTTATATGCAACTATCTTAAATTGATTAAACCTTAAACTTATTTTTAATTATTAATTTTATTTTAATTTTTGGACTTATATAAGTAGTCTGCATATTAATATATTTATGTATGCTTATTACTCTACCCCTTTCTCCTTTGAATAAATTCTTTGCCAAAAGAAATTGTTTTATTCATGTATTTGCATCATAGGCAGCTAGCAAAGTGTCTGAATTATAGAAGTCAATCACTAATTTCTTCAATTATTAGGATTCTTTTCCATTTGAAATTACTTTTGTAAATTCTTTGTATTTCCTTATCTGTCAACATGTTGTATTCTTACCACCTTCCACATACATCACCTTGTACTCAGTATAGGTATCCAGGCACTTAGGTGCATAGTAGGTGTTTAAAAATTGTTTATGCCTTTCACTTCAAGATTATCTTGCATCTACTTTATGTGTTTTGTGTATTTCTGCACCAATAGTTTATATATACCTATATGTATATGTGTATGTGTAAATATATAGAGATATACACATACACATCTACACACATGCATTGTCTCTCTTAGAAATCTATAGGATTCTTGAGGCAGGAACTTTGTATTCCCTGGATTTAGTACATCGATGGGTATATAGTGTATTCTTAGCAACTGCCAAATGCATTCTCCTCCAAGATTTCTTTTATGTGCTTAATTGTCTGCTTTATATGTGTTTTGTCTCTACCTACACATGTGCATGCTATCTCCATTATCAGTGGAGACATGAACTCTTTTCATATATCTTTGACATGAACTCTTTGTGAACAGGGTTTGTTTGGTTTTTGTTTTTGTTTTTCTAGAACCTAGGACATACTTGGGACATATTAACAACTTATAGATGCTTTCTAACTCAGTTGCCCCTTGTGCGGCAGACTGTTCTAGTTTTTAATCTTTTTAATCTCAGAATCTTTAAAAAAAATTTTTTTATATTCTTTTTTTAATTAAAGCTTTTAATTTTCAAAATATATACATGGATAATTCTTAACATTCACTCTTACAAAACCTTATGTTCTGATTTTTTTTCTCCTTTCCTGCTACCCCCATCCCTACTTGGCAAGTAATCCAATATCTATTAAACATGTGCAATTCTTCTATACATATTTCCACAAATATCATGCTGCACAAGAAAAATCAAACAAAAAAATGAGAAAGAAAACAAAATGCAAGCAGATAACAACAAAATTAGTGAAAATATTATGTTGTGATCCACACTCAGTTCCCACAGTCCTCTCTCTGGATGCATATGGCTCTCTTCATCACAAGACCATTGGAATTGGCCTGAATCATCATCTCATTGTTAACGAGAGTCACATCCATCAGAATTGATCATCATATAATCTTGCTGTTGTTGTGTACAATGTTCTTTTGGTTCTACTCACTTCACTTAGCATCAGTTCATGTAAGTCTCTCCAGGCCTTTCTGAAATCATCCTCCTGGTCATTTCTTATAGAACAATAATATTCCATAACATTCATGTACCATAACTTATTCAGCCATTCTCCAACTGATGGGCAGCCACTCAATTTCTTGTCACTACAAAAAGGCTGCTGCACAAACATTTTTGCACTTGTGTGTTCCTGTCTTACACATGGTAGGTGCTTAATAAATGTTTGTTTAATTGGATTGAATTTAAATTTTACCTGCATCACAGCATTGTTAACTTTGTTAAGTGGATAGCACTGTAGAGTAGAAATAACTTCTTTGGGGTTTTTTTTTTGGCAGAGATACTAGAGTCGTTTGCCATTTCCTTCTCCAAGCTCATTTTACAGATGGAGAAACTGAGGCAAACAGAGTTAAGTAATTTACCCAGGGACAGACAGCTAGTAAATGTCTAAAGCCAGATTTGAACTGAGAATGATAAGTCTTCTTGACTTCAGGCCCAGCCCTTTATTCACTGTGCCACATATCTGCTCTTGAAGTCAGCCCTGGATTTAAATCCTATTCTTCTAGTTATTACCAATATGACTTTAGGCAAAGCACTCAGTCTTACTGAGTGTTCTGGGCCAGGTCTAACCAAACTGGTCCTTTGGTTTTGGTTCACTATAGGGACAAAATGACATTTAACAAAAAGAGATTTACTTCACAATAGTGTTGAAAGGCTTTCCAGCAAGGATATAAGTTCGGCATGACTCCAACAAGTCCACATTTCTCATGGAAGTGCCTAGTGGGTAGGGTATGTGTGTGTTTGAACCCTAATAAACAACTGACTCCTTATGCACTGGTTATTTGTACATAGTTGACCACTAGGAAGTCCCATTAAAGGTGAAAGCCTCAGGCCTTTGGATTATTTGGGTTTCAAGGATGGTTTCATTACTTTGTAGGAAAAAAAATTAGTTTCACCTACAAGGCAAGTACTTTGGTATATACTGGACCTACTACAAGGACACGTGTTGTCATTTATAAAATGAGGAGTTGGGCTTGAAGAACTCTGTGGTCCTTTCTAGATCTACAATCCTATGAGCATTAAATAATTGTCTATATAAATGTGAATTTTCCTGTTCCTCCTTCTCCTCCCCCTCCCCCTCTTCTCTTCCTCTCCTCTCTTTTCCCCCTCCCCCCTCCTCCTTCTCCCCCTCTTCTCCTCCTCCTCCTCCCCCTCTTTCTCCTCCTCCTTTTCCTCCTCCTCCTCCTCTTCCTCCTTCTTTTCTTCTTCTTTTCTCCGTCTCTTCTTTCTCTTCCTCCGTTCTTGTTCTGATTCTTCCTCTTGACAAGGGAGAAAGAGCTGAAGTCCAAGTCTAATGATTCTCTGAGCCAGACTAATTTTGGAGAACCACAGCAATTCTTGAAGGTCCCCACCAACCATCCTTGGTCACTGAATCTAGAGCTAGAAGGGATTCAAGAGGCCATCTAGTCCTGGCCTCATAGAGCTGGAACTAGAAAGAATGCTCAGAGGGTATTGTGTCTGAACCCTTCATTTTTCAGTTGAGAAAAATCAAGATGGAGAGAGATATATTGCTTTGTCACACAGGTCACACAGGTGGGCAAGATCAGAGGTAGAATTTGAACCTTAGTTAGCTGAAGAGTTCTGACCTGAATAAAGGAATACTTGAAATGGAAAGATCACCAGTTCTAGAAGTATAAGAGTGACAGCAACAATAATAATATAGATCTCTGTAGTTTCTCTATACCTTCTCACCACCTAGATGAATTGGGATGTTAATAAAGAATCAATTCCCTTGTTCTAGTGATAGGTTTCACTCTGAAGCTTTAATGGCTCATTCTATCATTTTATTTTAGGAAAAGCTGCAACAAGAGTTCAAGGCAAGAATGAACACACATGTATCTAATAGTAGTACAGGATAAGGGTTCCCTGGTCCGCAAAGATATTAGCATAATTACTCTATCCAGGAGGATAGCATGGGGAGAGCAAATGCGTGTTCTATATGCTTCTCCAAGGAATAGAAACAGTTTCAAGCAACTGAATTTGGAACATGACTATACGAAACATCTTTGCTAGAGTAGATCCAATTCAATTCTAAAACTTTCATTAAGTACCTATTAGGGACAAGGCACTGTGCCAGATGTTAAGAACATAAAGACAAAATGAAAAACAGCCCTTTAGGTTAAAAAAAAAAAATCTTAGATTTTTTTTTTTTTTTTTTTTTTTTTTTTTTTTTGCATTCTACATAAAACATTTACATAGATAACTAAATGGTAGTGCTGGAAGGAGAAAGCTTTATACCACATATGGAGATCAGGAAGGGCTTCTTTCCCCTAAGGCAGTGATTCTCAAACTTTTGTTCTCAATAGCTTTAGACTATTAAAAATTGTTGAGGATCTGTTTATGTAGGTTATATTTATAGATATTTACTATATTAGAAATTTAAAAAATGTATTTGTAGAGCTACCGAAAGGATTTCAGAGACTTTCAGGATTCTTTGGACCACACCCTAAGAACCACTGCCCTAGGAAATAGCATCAGAGTGGAACCTTTTAAAAAATTTTAATAGTACTTTATTTTTCTGAGTACATGCAAAGATAATTTTCAACATCCACTTATGTAAAACCTTGTGTCTTAAAATTTTCTCCCTCCCATCCTCTCAAGACAGCAAGCAATCCAATATAGATTAAAAATGTGAAATTCTTCTAAACATATTTCCATATTCATCATGCTGTGCAAGAAAAATCAGATTAAAAGGAAAAAAGAACACAAAAGAGAAATTGAAAACAAGCAAGCAAACAACAAGAAAATGCTTTGATCCACACTGAGCTTCCATAGTTCTCCCTGGTTGGAGATGGTACTTTCTCATCACACATCTATTAGAATTGCCTTGAATCACATCATTATTGAAAAAAAACAATTTCATCACAGTTGATCATCACCTAATCTTGTTACTATGTACAATATTCTCTTGGTTCTGCCTATTTTACTCAACATCAGTTCATATAAGTCTCTCCAGGCTTTTTTGAAATCAGCCTACTCATCATTTCTTATAGAACAATAATATTCCATTACATTCATATAACTTATTCAGTCATTCCCCAACTGATGGGCCTACATTAAGTGGAACCTTAAAGAAAGCTAAGGATTTTGTGAGATAGAGGCAAGGAGGGAGTGTGTTTCAGGGTCTTAAGATCATAGCTTTAGAGGTGGAGGCTGTTGAATCAAACGCTAATTTTCAGTTCCAACTTCATTGATTAGAGTGTAGTTTAGGCAGCTGTATGGAGGATTAATTGGTGAGGGCAGAAATTGGGAGCAAGGAGACCAATTAGGAGGTTATTGCAATGATCTTGGTAAATTGAATTGGGATTAGAAATGGAATGTGTGAGTTGAGGAAAGAATAGATGAAATTATTTTCTGGAGATACACTTGATAACGCTGGGAACTGATGAGATTTAGAGGTCAGAGGAAAATGAGGAATCATGAATAACTGAAAATGGAAATGTGGATGCCTAGAAGGCTGATAAAATCCTTAACAGAAATAGGAAAGTTTGGAGAGTTATGGGCTTAGTGGGGAAGATATTGAGCTCCATTTGAGACCTTTTGACTTTGAGATACCCATGACACACTCAAGCAGAAATGTCTAAGTTCTTCTTGTGGATCTAATTTGTGCTACTGTTGGGGAAAAGATGGGGAGAAGTTGGAAAAGAGCCAAATTTAAAGGCCATGAGATTCATTTGACTTTTCTGACTAGAAACTGCCAAAAGGATTTTCCTTAAATATAGATTTGATCATACCCTTTTCTTACTCTCTAAACTTCAATGGCTATCTATTGACTTTAGGACTTTAAGAGCAAATACAAAACTCATCTATTTAGCTTTTTGAAACCCCATACAATGTGGTCAAGATCTCCCTTTCCAACCTCCCTGTAGGCTACTTTCCCTTCTGTACTCTGTAATCTAAGCAATCTGGCCTCACATACAATATCTCTCACACATAATACTCTATCTCCCACAATGCCTTTGGACTGGCATTCTAGAGAATCCTTCTTTTCCTTCAAGGTTCAGCTCCAGCACACCTTCTCTATGAGGCTATTCTCAATCTTCCCAATTTATCCTCTACATGTTTATTCTCTATATATAGTACTTACATAACACTTTACAAACATCATCTCACTTTTTTTCCCCCAACAACCTTGGCAAGGGAGGTGTTATTGTTATCCTCATTTTGTAGATGAGGAAGCTGAAACACAGAAAGGTTAAGTAAGTATGATCCTCCCTACCTCCTAGCTGCCCGATACTTTTTTTTTTTTTAACTGATTGATCTCAGTGATTGCAATTAACTAGCTTTTTTGAGAAAATTTTTGCTTCAATAGAACAAAGAGAAACAATATACATGATGATCACAAAAATGCAAAGGAATACAATCCCCCAAATATTAGAAATCACATCAATACAATGACCCATTTTGATCCCTTATACAGATTATGAAACCTATTTCCTCACTCTTTTCAATAGGAGATTGGTGGGTTCCAGAAGCAAAATTAGGCATGTGTTAACATGGTCAATATGTCTATTTTACTTAACTGCATTTAATGGGAAAGGACAGTGATGTAAAAAAACAAATTCCAATAAAGCTTAAAAAAAAAAAAATCTGACTATCTATGGAGGAGAAGTGAAAGTTGGCTAACAGGCACTAGTTACCTTCTATTCTCAAAACCATTTCTGGCACTGACTTCTGCTCCTTCTTTACCTATGTTTGAGTGTCTCCAATTCAGCCTGAGCTTTTGAACTTCATCTCAAGGAAAAATAATGGATTAGTACAATAAATAGTGTTTAAACAGAAACTACTTTTCAGTTTCTCCAAGAGCTGAAAGAATGTTTCAACCTGAAGAATTTAGTGATAAGCACTTGGAAGCACTTGGAATAAGTACATCTTCTCTCACAGTAAGAGCCACCTGATATTTATACTTGCTGTATATTCAGCAGCAACTCCGTCAACAACTTCTTAGAATGTCTTTACTAAGTCAAAGTAAGGTTGGTAGAGGGAGTTTCCTCATAGATTAGAACCCTAACCTCAGTTAATCACTCAAAACGATCTCTTTTGGAATCTGTGGAATCAATAAACACTAAGGACTCTTTAAATTCCATCAGATTCCTTTGTATTTCATGATTTTCACTTTGGGAATACCAATTTCAACACACAATCCCTAACTCCCCTTTCCTTCTTTCCTTCCTTGCCTTTTTCCTTGCTTCCTTGCTTCCTTGCTTCCTTCTTTCCTTCCTTTCATCCTTCCTTCTTTCTTTCTCCTTCCTCCCATTATCCATCCTTTCTTCCTTTTTTTCTTCCATCTTTCCTTTCTTCCCTCTTGCCTTCCTTCTTTCCTTTCTTCCTTCCTCCTTCCTTCCTTCTTTCTTTCCTTCCTTCTCTCTTTCCTTGCTTTTTCCTTCATTCCTTCCTTGCTTCCCTCCCTCTTTCCTTGCTTCCTTCTTTACTTCCCTCTTTCTTTGCTTCCTTCCTTCTTCCTTCCCTCTTTCCTTCCTTCCTTTCTTTTTTCTTTTTGAAATTCATTTTGTTTTTAATTTATATAATAAACAAACATTTCCACAACATAGTATAACAAAAAGATGATTGCATATGAAACTGCAAATCTATTAGGTACAACTTGATATTAAAATAGAAGTATCTTTCACACTCTTCCTTCTAACCCTAAAGAGCTAGCTGTTGTTCTTTTCTAGTTTTGTTCTGAGATCAACTAATATTTGTTGTTGTTCTCATTGATTTGTTTGATGAAATTTTTATGGTTTCCTAATTTGAAGTTTCTACTACTTCCATATTTTCTGGATGTCACACCACTGGTGATTACAACTACTTACTCAATTCAGCTTACTTTTTGAGAGTTTTCCTGAGCTTATCATTGAAACCATGTTGCTTCTTTGGATTTTCACAAATCAGAGAATGTAAGTAAGAGATGTAAGAGATCTCAGTGGACATGTCTCACCTATTTGTGGAAAGGATCTTTCTCTATAACATATTCAATCAAAGGTTATCCAGTCTTTGAGTGAAATCCTCCAGAAAGGAAGAACCCTCTGCTTCTGGATACATCCCATTCCACCTTTAGACAGCTGTCATTGTTAAGAAGTTTTCCCTTGACATTAAGCCTACATCTGCCTCTTTGCAACTTCCACCCATTTCATATTAGTCATTCTCCCAGTGGCAAGACTGCAGTACTTTGTGGGAAAAATATAGACACACACACACACACACACACACACACACACACACACACACACTGCTTTTAAAAAAATTATATATTGGATTTAACATATATTTCTACCATATTTAACATATATTGAACTACTTGCCATCTAGGAGAGAGTGTGGAGGAAGGTGGGGGGAAATTGGAACACAGGGTTTTGCAAGGGCTAATGATGAAGAATTGTTCACATATATGTTTTGAAAAATAAAAAGCTTTAATAAAAAATTTATATGCTAGTCTATGATTTTTTTGGTCTGAAATGTTGCTTTATTTACAAAGAAAGAATTAGATTACATTTGTGCTCACTGGAATCAAGAAAAATATGTTTTCTTTAGAGATTGATCACTAAAACAATCATTGCTCAAATCTTTGCAAGGAGGGTGCTTCCTCTTCTTTGGTGACAGTGAGTCAAATTTATATTGACTCAGAACTGAGATGAAGAGAGGAAAAAAAACCCTTGACAGCTAGTGAATGGTTTTCTTTCCTCCTTGTTTGGTAGATACTGCAGAAGCTCTAAAAATAAAATTACCTGGGAGGTTTTTTTCCTTTTAAATTTCAAAATCAAATTCTTTTCTTTGATTTATTGCATTATTGTGCTTCTTTTTCTTATGAAAAGTTAAAGAAATTAGTTTTGCATTACCAAAACACTTCATATTTGGTTTCAACATAATTGCAGTGGCCAGTTCAAATCTCAAGCAGCATCTTCCTTCTGGAGATTATGTTACATGCCCTATATATAATTTCCTCCCCTTCCAATATATAATTTTCCATATGTGCTCTTGCCAGGCATTTACAGTTCCAATAGATTTCATTGTTTCAGCATGGTACAGTGGTACCATGGGGAAGAATTCGATAGATAGGGAGTCAGAAGACAAAAAGGTCAAAAATCTTGGTTCTGCAACTTAATAGTTATTCATGGACAAGCTGCTTCACATTCTGAGTCTTCTTTTACTTACATATAGAACAAAGGAGTTGAGTTAAATAATACCTTGCTGTTCTAGATCCAATGTCCTGTGATAATATTTTTGTTGTTGTTGTTGTTGTTGTTTAGGATATACATGGATGAACAATATATTTTAGATAAGTTCACTAAAGGAAGTTTTGAAGTTGACTTTTTTACTTATTTAGAAAGATGGAAGAACATAAATCTTTCCAGAGTTGGTAGTTAGCAGTAGACAGAGAAATGGATCTGGTGTCAATAAAACCTGTTTCACCTGTAATTCCAGGTGTTTACCTCTTTCATCCTAGACAAGTCATTTACTCTTTCGGTCTCAACATTTTCATCTGTAAAATGTGTCTACCTTACAGGGATGTTACAAGAATAAAATGAGATGATATTTGTAAAGCCTTTTGCAAACTTAAAGCATTCTAGAAATGTTATTATTCTAATTGCCCCAGTAGGAGTGAAAAAGAAATCTAAGAGCTTTACATAACGATAAAGCTTAGGTGGTTACTTGGTCAGTTCCAAATTCCTGAGGAAGTCTGCTAGCAAAGTTATATGTCCCTTTGTCTCAGTGGCTTTGCTGGGTCAATGTAGTCAGAGACCAAACCTGAATATTAATGCATATCTGAAAAGATAAGTGGTGCTGAAAGTAGAGCAATTATTTGGAGACTTTATGGACAATTAATAAGCAAAGGGTCCAACCAGACAGAACTGGAATAATGTTAAATCCAGTTTTGTGATCTTAGAGTAACTAATTATTGTCTAATGAGTGCTATCTTCTTCATTTACTTTCCTACTAGTGAGTAGTGAAAAGTGATTAATTGTATATAATCTGAGGTGAATAAAAAGTAACCCATTATCACATTAAATTGGGATTTCAAAGAAGTTAAATTGTTCTTTATCATCATAATCTTTTGTGATCTAACCCTGAGTCAAATAATTTATTAAGCACTTGCCATGTACTAGGTACTGTCAGGCCCTGAAAATATTATGAGCAAAAATAAAGAGAACTCTTGCCCTCAAGAAGTTTACAAATAAATGATAAGAAGATTTCCATATGGGAAAAAGGATTCTGTATCAAAACCAATATATCATCACTAGCTCAAATAAGCCAATGGATCTGTGATTTCATTGATTTCAATGTTCTTTCTAGTGATGCAAAATGCAATCCATTTATACCTGTACATCCTATATGATTCTTGTTCACATCTTCCTATTGGTTCATCACAAGGGGTCCCTCCATTTGATTCATCATAAAGGGTCTACCTTCCCCTTACAATGTGAGGATACCACTTGAGAACAGAAGATGCCATTTGTTATCTCTTTTGTCATGTGACCAACTCATCTCCTTTTTCTATATTTCCTTGAAATGGTTTCTTTTCTTTGACTTGGAAGTTGTGGGTTTTGGCTCTGACATTTCTAGGAATCTTCATTTTGAGATTTTTTTTTTCCCCAGAAGGATGTGACTAATGAACTCTTTATATTTGCACCCTATTTCTGGTTCTATTAAAACTAAGCAGTTATTCTTTATTATTTCTTGAAATATAACGTCTAGGCTCTTTCAGATATTCCAATAAGTGATTGTGGTTTTTAAAATGATTCTTGTATTTTATCTTCTTGATCTATTCTCCAGGTTCATTGTTTCTGCTATGAAATACCATACTTTTTCATCTTTTTTTGTCTTTTGATTTTATGTTAATATTTATTGCTATTTTGTGGAGTCATTAACAAAAGTTAATGTTTGATCCATTTTAGTTTTAAAGCAGTCTGTTCCTTAACATCCTACATTTTGCTGAAAACATCAATTCAGAGTTCCTCATTTGTCATATGTTTGTAGCCTGTTGACACCCTCTGTGGCCTCTGCATTACTCTCTGAGTATTTTCATTTTCAGTTCTTCAAAGACTGTCATGTATTTTCTCTCAAAGTCATACAACCCTGGTTAAAAAGTTAGTTTTAAAAAGATAGATTTTCATTTCTTGGAGAAGTCGGGAGTCGTTAAAAGGCCTCTACAATATGCCAAAGGCTTCTCCTATCTACCACTTCATCCCTTCTGCCACTGAATAAATTGATGATGATGATAAAGAGGTAATATAGTGGGTAAAGAGCCAGCCTTGAGACTAGCATGATCAGAGTTCAAGTCCCCCATTTGTAGGGGCTAACTCTGGGCTTCAGAGTGTACTTAACCTCAGTGCTCTAGAAAACTCTCTAAGATGCTCTCTTGTAGATAAGGTACTAGTCTGAATTGGTAAAGAATTTTATTATCTGGAAGTTCTTTGTACTGAAAAAATCACAGGTTCCATGGCTATCTTTGTCCCTCCCTAATAGTAATAGCTAGTTGAATGTCCCTACACTAACCTCTCACCTTCTGATTGACAGTACAGTACTTTGCCCATACTTGATATGATTGATTGATTGATATTCCAGTAAAGTGCATAGAGCTTGGGATAGGTCTTCTCTTGAACAAAGATGATGGGAAAGGGCAGACATGCATACATATATACATATATATATATATATATATATATAAAGAGAGAGAGAGAGAGAGAGAGAGAGAGAGAGAGAGAGAGAGAGAGAGAGAGAGAGAGAGAGCTTCCCCTCTTCTCCTCTTTAGAGTAGGAACACATATCTTCTGTTTCCTATCCAAAAGAATGACTTGATTTCAAACTAAATGATGAAAAGTCTTTTAATGAGTTCCTTAACCAGAATTCTATGGACATGTTAATGGTATCGTCCATCCTCAGCTTGAAAGTACAAGGAAGACTTTCTGGAATGGGGACTGGGCTACTCCCAATAAGCCTCAAAATATAAATTCATAGTTTCTTGGTCAAGCCTGTGTCTGTGATTGGGCTGCCTCCCATTTGTATCTCTTTCCTTTGATATGGAGCCCAGAGAAATTTCATCAGACAGTCAACATCTTGCCTTTCTCAGCTATGAAAGGAGCATGGTAGGACCTACTAGAGCAGAAGAGGTGGCCACAAAAGGGGAGGAAGGGAGACCAAAAGGGAGGATTGTTCACAGTTTGGAAGATCACTAGAAAAAGTCCACTTGGCACTGATCAAGTCATATTCATTGGAGGTAAAGCTTACAGCCACTAATTAGCAGTCTTTATAAAGAAACTGCAAATATCTCAAGAAAATTTGATTACTAAACTTTCACCTGACTCTACTAATACTGATAAATTACTGGATTCTCTTCTAATCATTTTATAATTCTTCATGGCTTAGCATTCCCTTTTTTTGTGTGTATGGGTGAGTCAAATTACCTGTTCAACACCTGATTCCTGTTTATATTTGGTATTCTTTATTTTCTCTCCTTTTTCTAGGGAGAATTCATAAGCTAGAGCCCAAAATAGAATTGTTCCTATCAGGAATATGAGGTGGGATTGAAATGGAAGCACTGGGGAGCCTAATTTTTTGAGAAGACAGGAACCCAGATCACTGAGCCCAGGGCAAACCACCAGGACAGTAAATGGACAGAGATTGTGGCTGTAGTAACCAGCCCCTGTGGCCTCAGCCTGGCAGTACCTGAGTAGTCATTGTGATGACTAGCATTTACATAGTGTGTTATTTGCAAAGCACTTTAAACATGTGATCTCAACTTGTGAGATAGATGCTCACATTATTCCCATTTTACAGATGAGGAGCTTGAGGTTTAGAGAGGTTAAACAACTTTCCCTATGAAACACAGACACCAAATATAATCTGTCTCAATTTTCCACCAAAGCCATCTTTCCTGTTTCAGTGCCTTCATTATTATATTTTTTCAATGGCTTGTCCAGATCCTAACACATTTCAGAGTTATGACATCATAACTATTTTCTTGACCTTCTCTACACAATAACATTTCAGTGTAACTCAACATTTTCAGAAGTTCCAAGGTATCCATTTTATTAGTAGTATGATTTTGGGATCCACTTCTTGTAACCTCAGTTTTCCCCTTCTATAAAAGGAAGTGATTGAAATGGCTAATTTTTAAGGTCCATCCTAGCTCCAAAATGCTTTACTAAGTTATTTACCCCTGTGGTAAACCTCCCCTTCTCCCTAGCCCTAGTCATTAGGATCAGATTGGAAAGACTCAATAGCCCTCAGAAATAGTAGAATGAATTGGAAAAGTGCTTGGAAATTCTGAATCAAAATGCAATTAATTTATAAATTTAGGAGGGATCTGCAATATTGAAGTGTTCTTTTTTCTAGTTTAACTCTTCTTCTATACTTGGAACTGGTCATGGCCCTTATTTAGTTGAGACCCCACATATCTTGCTATAAGCAAATGGAATAAAGGATTCACATTGAGGGAGCAAAAAGGAATTTTCAGTGCTTTACAAACAAACAAACAAATCTTTTTTCATTGTTGAAGTATATCTAACCATAACTCTGTGGTTGGTTTGAGGGTGTTACCTTGATTGTGGGTGGGTTCTCAATTGATTGCTATTTACTCCTAATCCCAGAATTGGAGATAAGTGGCACTTTGGGAATGCTAAATAGGCTTGTTGAACAAGGGAAAATTTTTGCTTTTTGCTATTTTGTTTTTCTGAGAAAAAGATGAAACACAAGCCCTGACTGTTTTTTAAAATAGTTTCCAACATTCACCCTTGCAAAACGTTGTGTTCCAATTTTTTTTTCTCTCCCTTCTCTCTACCACCTCCCCTATATAATCCAATATATGTTAAATATGTTCAATTCTTCTATAAGCATTTCCATCTGACTCCTAGAGCTAAGATCAGAATGCAGCCCATCATCCATCGTTGAAAACACCACTTTACTAAATGTGTACTTTCAAGCTTTGATGACATTTGAGTTGTTACTTCCAAAGAAGGGTGTTCACTTGGGGAAAGGCTGATGCTCCAAGAAAAACCTAACAGCAACAGAATGTATGCTCTTCACAGACTGGGATCTGGGTGACTGGTTTTCAAATAGGGGAAGAAATGTCACCAGAAGCTCATGATATTTCAGTCTAGTGTGGTACGATGGGAAAAAGCCACAGGAATAGTAAAATGGAAAGAGTACTGGATTTAAAAATCAGAAAATGGGTTCAACTTTCAGTTCTGCCATCTGTTTGACTTTGAGCTATTAAATAATCAATAGACATTTAAAATATTTATTTGATAGATTGTTTTTCTCAATTACATGTAAAAATATTTTTTAACATTTGTTTTTTAAAATTATGAGTTCCATGGAAACTGAGTGACTGCCCATCAATTGGAGAATGGCTGCATAAATTGTGGTATATGAATATTATGGAATAATATTGTTCTGTAAGAAATGACCAGCAGGATGATTTCAGAAAGGCCTGGAGAAGCTTACATGAACTGATGCTGAGTGAAATGAGCAGGACCAGGAGATCATTATATACTTCAACAACAATACTATATGATGATCAATTCTGATGGACGAGGCCCTCCTCAACAATGAGATGAACCAAATCAGCTCCAATAGAGCAGTAATGAACTGATCCAGCTCCACCCAGGGAAAGAACTCTGGGAGATGACTATGAACCACTACATAGAATTCCTAATCCCGCTATTTTTGTCCATCTGCATTTTTTATTTCCTTCACAGGCTAATTGTACACTATTTAAAAGTCTGATTCTTTTTGTACAGCAAAAAAAAAAAAAAAACTGTATGGACATGTATACATATATTGTATTTAATTTATACTTTAACATATTTAACATGTATTGGTCAACCTGCCATCTGGGAGTGGGGAAAGGAGGGGAAAAGTTGGAACAAAAGGTTTGGCAACTGTCAATGCTGAAAAATTACCCATGCATATGTCTGGTAAATAAAAAGTCATAACAACAACAACAACAACAAAAAACCAAACCATTATGAGTTCCAAATTTTTTCCTTCCATCTGGGAAAACAATTTGATATAGGTTATATATGTTTGACACTCTTGATCAACAAACATTTATTAAATACCTATTGTGTGCCAGGCACTGTGCTAGGTGCTGGGAATATAAATATAGAAAAAAAAATCTTTACATTCTACTCGGAGGACACAATGTATACCTCTGTAAATATATGTTTTTAAAAAACATGATTGTAAGATAATTGAGTAGAAGGTAGTAAGGATCAGGGAAAACTTCACAGAGGAGACACAATCAGAACTGTGAAGGAAATTTGAGATTCGAAGAAGTCAAGGAAAAGAAGGAATACATTATAGGCAGGATGCAGCTTCTCTCTCTCTTCTCTGTTTCTCTCTTGTCTCTGTCTTTTTCCATCTGTTTCTCATTATCTCTGTCTAACTCTCTGTCTCTGTATCTCTTTCTACCTCTGTCTGTCTCACTCTCCCAGTTTTTTCAGCTGTAAAATGCAGAGATTAGAGTAGATTATCTTTACTATCTTTTTCAGTTCTAAGTTCTATGAACGTCTTTGTTCATATAGTCTGAGGTCAGACTCAGGAGTCAGTTTCAGTTCTGATTTGATTACTTTCTGGGCCTGAATGTAAATCAAGTTACCAGCTCTGTTTCCCCATTTTGAAAACAAGGAAACAACTTTTTCCCCCCTCCTGAACTTGCCTTAGATATAACTTGTTGGTACTGTGTTAGAATATAAATACATTACTAATACATAGCCTCTCTTAAAGAATGATTGGTATTTTGGTTTGGAGGAAAATGTCTAGCTTGGGATATGGATCATCTCACAGTGATAAATGACCAGGTAGAGGCAATTCCTGCCTTAGGCTTGGGTGACTTATGAACTGAGAAGCAGGAGTGGTGTTGGGATCAATCTTACCAACAGTTTCCCTTGAGGATTGGATCCACATCCATTGAAAAGATTAAGGATAAAGACAGTCTTAAATTAGCTTGATGGTTGAATTAAAACAAACAAAATCATCTGACTCCTTTTTCTTATAAATTGGTTATAATGTAAAGTTCAATACTTCAGTACAGAAGAAAACTTTTTTTTTTTTTTTTTCATCTCTCTGTAAGTGTCGAAACAAGATTTGTACTAGCTAGAGACATCTGGAAAACCAGTTATATACTGAGGTTATTCTCAAGATAACAACTACTTTGACTTCATAATTACTCCATCTAGCACCTAGTGCCAGAAACATATAGATGCTTGTTGACTGAGTCTATAGAATTCTTGGGGATATTGGGCTTAGTCCTACTTTCAATTCTTCTCCCTGGGAATGCAACTCATCGTTTTTTATTTTTCACACTTGGGGAAAGTTGTTCTGCAGGAATTGTATGATCACATTGTGTGGAAAACAAAAACAAATTGAGAGCAAATGCTATGACAACATTAGCTTGTCTAAAGAAATGGTGGTGAAAAGACTTAAGGAAATATAGGACGCACACATACATGTGCACACTCAAAAACACACATATATACATACACACACACACACACACACACACACACACACACACACACACACATATATATATATACTAAAACTACAACAGTACTAGGCTGTCTGACCCCATTGCTGATCTGCATGGGAGCTTTGACCCTACTCCATTTCTAGCCTGGGCTGGTTCTTCCCTCCTTAGGTTGTCCAGTGACCCCTCACTCTGGAGAGCTCACCACATTAGTGCCAGACTTATTAAGAGCAATATAGCTTATTAGATTGCTGCTCCGAACTCCTGAGCTCAAGAGATCCACCCACCTCATCCTCTTTAGTAGCAAGGATTTTTGCTATGTACCACCACACCCAGCAGAAGTGTAAAAATATTCAGTTCCTTGTACCAGAGAAAGAATATGGGTGGATAATGCTAATCTTTCTGTAAGTGACAAATCTCAGTTTCTAGAACCCTTGGACTTTTCTGCAATATTGGCCTTCACATGGGAATTTTGCACATCATGGCATTTGGTGGGGAGTGGGGGGTGGGGGGAGAGGAACTAGAGGGTAACATGGTAGAGGGGAAAGAATACTGTACCCAGAAATAGAAAACTTAAGTTCCAGGGTCAGCTCCAGCATTCACCAGCATTTTGATTATAAGTGAGTTGTCTAACTTATCTACTTATTCTTCTAATAATTTCCTTGTCATAAAATGGTAATAGTTGCAATGGCTGTATCCAGAGCTTGGAATACACCCTTCCCCTTTACAGTCTCTTAGAATCTTTAGTTTTCTTTTCTTCTCATCTCAAGGATCATCTTCTACATGAGGAGTATTCTGATTCTACAGACTGCTAGAGCATTTCTTCTTCCCTCCAAATAAGTAGACATAGACAAATCGATAGATAGATAGATGGATAATTTGATAAGCATTTTAGGTGCCAGGTACTGAACTGAGGATATACATAAAAGCAAACTAAATAGTCTTTACTCTCAAGCAGACTAAATAGTCTTTACTCTCAAGAAAACTAAATAGTCTTTACACTCAAGCTTACATTGTAACAGAAGAAATAGGAGAAGGAGGAGAGATGTCAAGGGAAGGTAGCTCATGGAGAGATGAGGCATTCCAAAAAATGAGTTGAGCTGGAAGTGAAGGAACTGGCTGGGATTCCTTCAAGAAATGGCAATTCGAGACACAGATTCACCAATTCTAAATTGGAGGCTTCAGGGAGGAGTCATTCTACAATGATTAATGGGTAGGTCTCCTACTCATTAGCTTATGAGATCCTTAAGAGCAGGAACTATCTTTTGTCTTTCTCTGTATCCCCAATGCTTGATCTGTGAATAGATGCTAAATAAAAATTTATAGATTGACTGGAACAGACTGGGGAGTTGAGTGGTAGTCAAATACTTTGTATATATATATATATGTATTTCTCCTGATGGGATTTAAACTTTGAGGCTAAGAGATATTTCACTTTTATCTTTGTCCCTTTAACAAAATTTTTGCCTGGCACATAGTAGGTGTTTACTAAATGCTTGTAGATTGATTGCTCTTGAAGAGTCACAAATTCTATAGCGTGTTACAATTTTATATTGACTATTATGGTATTGTGTTGAAATCAGTTTCTATTTCTCTGTTAAGACTTTGGGTCCTATTAACTTTCCTTAAAGAGAACTATAGCCTAATATTTTTGTCTTTGTAATTTCCAAATAATTTCAGAAGACAACTTTGTATCTAATTCATCTAGATGTAACAGCTGGTAAAGATAGTAAATTAAGAACAACAAAAGAAACTATTTTAAAAGGCATAGAGTGAAAAGAAGATTAAAATGTTATCTTCTGTTTGGAAAAAAAGACATTTGAAAAACATTGTATGACAAAGTGTACACATTAAAGACATGGGTAAGTTAGAATCTTAGGGAAGGATGGAGAACTGAGATGAGATAATGAATTCATTGAAGTATTGATTGATATATATTATTGTATGTATATATGTATGTATATATACACAAAGTATTTGAAAAGATAATGATGAATGTTGGAGGGGATGTGGGAAAACAGGGACACTGACGCATTGTTGGTGGAATTGTGAATACATCCAGCCATTCTGGAGAGCAATTTGGAACTATGCTCAAAAAGTTAGCATACCCTTTGATCCAGTTACTACTGGGCTTATATCCCAAAGAGATCTTAAAGAAAGGAAAGGGACCCACATGTGAAGAAAGGTTTGTGGCAGCCCTCTTCGTAGTGGCTAGAAACTGGAAAATGAATGGATGCCCATCAATTGGAGAATGGTTGGGTAAATTATGGTATATGAAGGTTATGGAATATTATTGCTCTGTAAGAAATGAGTAGCAGGATGAATACAGAGAGGCCTGGAGAGACTTACAGGAACTGATACTGAGTGAAATGAGCAGGACCAGGAGATCATTATACACTTCAACAACAATACTGTATGATGATCAATTCTTTAATGACGTGGCCCTCTTCAACAATGAGATGAACCAAATCAGTTCCATTTGTTCAATAATGTATAGAACCAGCTACACCCAGCGAAAGAACAATGGAAAATGAGCGTGAACCACTACATAGCATTTTCAATCCCGCTGTTTTTGTTCACTTGCGTTTTTTATTTCCTTCTCAGGTTATTTTTATCTTATTTCTAACTCCGAATTTTCTTGTGCAGCAAAATAACTTTATAGATATGTATACATATATTATATTTAACATATACTTTAACATATTTAACATGTATTGGTCTACCTACCATCTAGGAGAGGGGGTGGGAGGAAGGAGGAAAAAGGTTGGAACAGAAGGTTTTGCAAGGGTTCAATGCTGAAAAATTACCCATGGATATGTTTTGTCTATAAAAAGCTATAATAAAAAAGAAAGTCAAACAACAACAAAAACTTTTAAAAAAGGAGTTACAATTAAAAAAAAAAACACTAGTATGGCTTCATCAAGAATAAGTCATATGATCAGTTCCACTTCTGCAGTGATGAAGAGAACCATCTACATCCAAGAGAGAATCATGGGAACAGAGGGTAGAATACAGAATAGCATTCTCACTCTCTCTGTTATTATTTGCTTGCATTTTGGTTCTTTTTGCTCAGTTTTTCTTTTTATTCCTTCTTGATCTCATTATTCTTGTGCAACCGGATGGCTTTTTTGAATATGTATACACATATTGGATCTGGCATGTATTGGACCTATTGGGTGGGGGAAGAGATGGGAAGAAGGGGAAAATTTATTGGCAGGGGGTTATGCAGGGATCAATGTTGGAAAAATGCTTTGTGAATAAAAAGCTTTAATAAAAAAAGAATAAATCAGATGAAACTAACTTTTTCTTTTTTTAAATAGGGCTTCTGGACTACTAGATCAGAGAAATGTTGTAATTATGTTTTTATTCAAATTTTTAGTAAAGCATGTAATAAAATATTTCATGTTATTCTTGCAGACAAGATTCAGAAGTACACTTAATTGAATTCTGAAGTGATTGAATAGTGGGACCTATTAAACGGTTATAAATAATTCTAAGTCAACTTGGAAAGACATCTCTGGTGGAGTGTCCCATTTCAACAGTATTCCTTAGGTGTTTTAGGATAACCACCTTATATTAAATGACATCTCTTTTAAGGAGGATGCACCATTGATTAGGGAATGGATAAATTAATTGGGGTATCTGAATACAAAAGTATATTACTGCATCACAAGAAATGAATATGAAGAAATTAGAGAAGTATGGCAAGACTTCAATGAACTGATGCAGAGGAAGGTAAGTAGAACCAGGAGAACAATAGACAAAATGGCTACAATATTTGAGGTGACTTGGTGCCATAGTGGTTAGACTGCTGGACATAGAATCAGGAAAACTTTTCTAAACCTCTTCTGATGCTTATTAACTATGTGATTCTGGGCAAACCACTTAATGTCTCAGCTTCCAATTCCTCTCCTGCAAAATCAGGACAATAATAGCATGCCTACTGCACAGGGTTTGTGTGAACATCAAATGAGATTATCTATATAGACACATATATGTGTATCTCTGTTTCTCTATATCTGTAGATCTTTTTGCAAGCCTTAAAGTGTTACATAAATGCTTCTTATTATCATTATGATCACAATAGTTTTCACAGAAAGAACAACAACCACCAAGAGAAATTTTGGAGGGTAATTATGATGACCAAGCTTGGCTCCAGAGCAGAGTTAAGAAACTACATTTCTCTCCTCTTTTTGTATGGGTAGGGATGTACACTATTCCATATGGCCAAACTTGGTTGCTCCACTCTTTTATCTCCCCTCTTTCAGTTTTAATCTTTGTTAGAAGGAATGGTTTGCTGGGAAGGGGACATTTTCGGAAATAAATGCGATAGCAAAAGTAAGATACTACTAAAATTAAGTTTTTAAAAAGTAGATACACTATGGAAATTTTAGTTTAAGAATGGAAAACTCTAGCCCTAACTATAAGAACCTTGTGACCTTGATACTGTCAAAAAACTAAGCCTTCACAATTCCTGAAAACACTGTCCTCTCTGAAATAACTTCCTTTGCCAGGAAATGATTACCAAGCCTCCAAGAAAGGCTATAAAACACTTAGAATGACCATTTATCCTAACGCCACAGGATGCAGTGGATAACAAAAGATGCCAGAATGAAAAATGGTGGATCAGATAGGGGGTGGGCATCTTAATGACTAAATTGTATCAATGCCAGGTTAGTTAGTTCAGTTATGGACATATCCATTGCTGTGCTTGCCAAAAATTAAGATCTAAATTAAAAAAAAAAAGTCTGATTTCATGGGTAAGGACCCAGTCATATTCTGGGTCCTTATTAACCTAGTTCTGACTTTGGGCGTTTTCTCAGATGCAGACCAATCACATGCATCATTAACAGAATCTGATTATAGCATTGCAGCTGACTATTCTCAAAAGGCATCAGCTAGGTCTGGATTCTGGACCAGTACCTCAACTGAACATAGGTTGAGAAGATATCCTTTAAAGAATCATATATCCACTTACTCTATCAACCTCATTTTACAGATGAAGAAATTGAGATAAAGGAAGCCTTCGTAGCATCGATAAATTACAGAACTGAAAGGGACCCTAAATTAAATCCATCTAGTTCAGGGATTCTTAACTTCAGATCTTAAGGGAGCTATGGATAGATTTTAGAGGTTCTGCATACTTTATTTTTTATGGCCTCTAGCTAAAATTTAGCATTTTCTTCCATTAATGCAAAAATGTTGTTCTGAGAACATTGTCTTCAGCCTATCATAAGGTTCCATGTCATAAAAGAGATTAAGAACCCCCAATTTACTCAAACCCAACTACCCATCCAAATCCTCATTACAGCAGTGGTCACCTTCTTCTGTCCAGTGAAGGGTGGTCTTTGAGCACTCAGAAAATAGTGGTGGTTTTCTGCAGTCCATTCTTCTTGGAACAGCTCTAATTGTGTGGAAAGTTTTTCTTATGCTGAGTCAAAATCACTCTTTGTAACTTTTGCCCAATATTCCTAGTTACAGGAGCATCAAATCTTAGAGTTAGAAAGGACCTTGGTAATTATCTAGTGCAATCCATGCCTGATAATAATCTCATAATAATAACAATATCTGACATGTTTAATGATCTCATTCCAGCCTCTCTTCCTTCAGTCAGCTGCTGCAGATATTATTATTATTGCCTTTTTTCCAGTGAGAAAACTGAGGCCCACAGAGCTATTCAGAGTGAAATGATATGCTCAGGGTCCCACCATTAGGAAGCATCAGAGAAGGAATCTGAATTCGGCTTTCACCTTACTCAGAATTTCAAAGTTAGAAGGGCATTCACTTACGCCAACCTATACTTGAACACAAATCCTTTCTGAATACATCTCATCAATGGTCCTCCAGCCTATGCTTGAAATCAACCAGTCTCAGAGGGAGAATTTGTGGCTCTCCCAGAGTCAGAGATATGTCAGAGAAAGGACTTACACTCAAAACTTCCCATTTCTCTAGCCCCAATAATGTATCGGGCTCCTTTTTCATTTAAATAATTAACTAATAATAATTAACTCTTTCCTCTCTTTGAGATAACTTGTGCCATTCTCTGTTCTCCAAGTGAAGCATGCTCAAATTAAGTGAGTTTCCCCAAATCATCCTGAATTGCTTCTTTTGTGAGATTATGTGCAAGGTACAAATTCTTTAAACTTCCCAGTTTCCATAGCTATAAGATGGGAATAATAATACCTGTAGTGCCTCCCCTTCAGGAATATTGGATAGCTCAAAGATATGCAAAGAGCTTTGTCAACTTTAAGGGGTTACCGAATCAAGAAGACTTGGGTTCAAATTTTGCCTCTAACACATACAGCCTTATAAACATGGGCAAATCCAGAGTTTAGGTGATGCTCTAAGAATATAAGTTGAAGCAAAGGTGATGGCCTGTATTAGTAGAGGGTATTTCCTCACTTGGAAATTCCCTGTCTCCAAAAAAAATACCAAGTGAGTCTCTATCTTTAGTACAATGAAGATTCTACAAGTAAAAGGGAATTTAGTCCAATCATTTAGGCCAATCTCTTCATGTACAGATGAGTAAATTGAGATCTAGAAATGTTAAAGGTCTTGTGTACAGGAATCTAAACTCGGGTTTGCTGATTTCTTGTCAATCAACTAAGTTAACATCTTACTGGATGAATTGTGTCTTGTCAAAAGTGACACTGTGGCTATCAAAAACCCTAGAGGTTGAAAAAGGTAGCAAAGTGGAGGGATATCTTACAGATTCTCCTTGGGAAGAAAATAAAAAAGCTGGTGGAATTGGTTTCATTGTGGCTCCTAAAGCAACAAGAAATATCACTGTTTGAGACACTTTCCCATTTTGCATTGTAGGCATCCTGAAAAGTGTTTGCAAAGAGGTCCCTGTGAAGGACAGTGAACTTGTGGGCTAATATTTGCTGAAGAGGAGGGAGAAGTAGGAAAGGTCTACAAAGACCTTTCAAGAAAAATTAAAATATTTTTTAAAATTTACTAACTTTAGTGGGAAAGGTGAACATAAAAGATTGCTTTATATATATGTATATATATATATATATATATATTGGAAAATAGAGCTCTTAAGCAAGAAAGGAAAAAGATTAGATATTCATAGGCTACCCAAAAGCCCTATATTTGATCATTCATTCATTCATTCATTCTGCAAGCATTTATTAAGCACTTACTGTATGCTAGAAGATACTAAGAATAACAAGAACAATCACTGCCCTCAAGGAATGAATAGGGGAGACAACATATAAAAAACTAGGCACATTCAAGATCATAAAGAGTATTTGTCGAGAATTTTCTCTGAAAGAGTTAAAAAGCATTGGATGTGATAAGCACTAAATGACTTCATAAAGAGTGAAATGAATAGCATTTATTAATCAGAAAACTATTAGCTACTATTGTGGGAGTCATTCATAATAATAGCTAATATTTAAATAGTACCTACTATGTGCCAGGCATTATACTAAATGCTTTACAATTATTATCTCACAGCAACCGTGGCGGGGTAAATGTTATTATTATCCCCATTTTACAGATTAGGAAAATGAAGTGCAGACTTGCCCAGGGTCACACAACTAGCAAGAGTTTGAGGCTGACTTGAACTCAGGTTCTTCAAGAATTCAGAATCCTAACCACTGTACCTACCACTTAGCTAGATCATTTCTGAATTGTCTGTGTAAAAAATACAACAAGTATTGGCTTGTTAGAGCAAAGAGGCAACAAATCAGCCAATATTTCTTGAAGGATTCAGAGAAAAAATGCATGAAGCTATAGGGAGTTTATTGGATAAATAGACAAGGCGTCAATGGCATCTGAGTGTTGAGACAGAATACAAGTTGAAGAGAGCAGTAAGTAATCCAAGACAAAGCAGATCAACATTGGATGGGCAATGAAATAAAGGATACCTTGACTAACTTGTATCCAGCAGCCCCATCCGATGGCATATGCAGCAAACAATAGGGCATGCCTGCTAGTTATCCCCCCAACCCCCACATCATTCCCCTGACCGGCTGAAAATGGTGGAATTCACTTCTCGGTTTTCCTCTGAAAGGGACTTTTGACCAGTGACTGATCCCTCCTGAGAAATGTTTGGAATAATAAGTCTGCATGTAGAAATAAAACTTCAAGATGTGACCTGACATCATTTGCCATCATTCTAAATGTAAAATTTCATAACTAGTCCTTCAGTTTTTATAGGCAAAAAGATGACTCAGTTCCTACATTGCATCTTTAGAGAAAGGAAGCAGAGAGGAAGGAAGGCAAATATCCCTCAGTTAACAATAGAAAGCCTCTTTTCCTGCCTGGGCCCTGATAGGATTCTAACTACTGGGCAGACAGACCATGCTCTGGCTGTGGTCATGTGCAAGTTCTGCTATATCCTTGAACACAGAGTCATTCATGTTCTAAGCACTAATTTTTGTTTGAGTGCTTATTGTTGCTTTGTTTTTATTAGAATGTAAGCTCCTTGAGAGCAGAGATTGTCTTGTTTGTTTATATTTGCATCACTAATGTTTAACACATAGTAAACACTTCATAAAACCTCTCTCTCCCTTTCCTCTTCTCTTACTTTCTCTTTCTCCTTCCTTCCTCCTTCTCTGTTCCTCCCTCCCTTTCTCTTTCTCTTCCCATCTCTCTCTGTCTACATCTATCGTTATCTATCTCTGCATCCATCCATCCATCCATCCCTTCCTCCCTCCTTCCTTACCTTCCTTTCCCTTCTTTCTCTCTCTCTTTCTCCATCCCTCTCTCTAGTCTCTGTCTCTTTCTTTTTCTCTCTTTCACCATCTATCTTTGGAACCATGATTCTATGAAGTAATGAAAGAAAAATAATAAAATAGCACTCTCACAATACACATACTCCAATTTTATTAGTTTATTTATTTCTGTATTTAGTCATTTAGTCTTCTATTCATCTTTTGTTCTCATTTAAAAGGTAAACTAGATGCTCTCACATGGGGGAAAAAAAAAAACAACAAAAAACTCAGCATCTATATTCCGTGGACAATCATAGATCTCGTTATATGTTGCTTTGTAGTTTACAAAGCACTTTCCTAACAACCTTAAGAGGTAAATAATATTACCTAATAAGTAAATAATATCCCTATTTTATGGAAGAGGAAACTGAGGCTTCAGGCCGTGCTTAAAGTCACTGAAGAAGCTTCAAAATGGTGGAAGCTAGACTTGAAGCTATGACCCTTAACTAGTCCAGTTCCTTTTCTTTTGCACCCACATGATTTCTTAGGGAGAAAACATGCACACAGATGGTTATCTTCACAATAATATGAAGGTGATTATAGGAGCTTAGCAAACCAGCTAGAAGACTAGTAGAGCTTCCAGTTGGGAGATAAGTAGACCTTAGAACAGAATAGTGTCAGACGGGATGAATAACAAACAGGCATTTTTATGGATAACCATAATCGGTGAAATAAAGGATGAAGCTTCAGAGGTAACATATTGCTTCCCTACTTCCATTGATGCCCAAGGAAGAGATCTTGTTTTTAGTAGGTAGAGGAAGATGATGTGGTTTGGAACACCTTGAGTATGGGGGGCTCATGGGATAGCAAGATGGAAATGCAGAGAGGCATTATGGTATTGTAGATTAAGAGATGATTTCAAACTGAGGAAAACTTCACTTCAAGTCCCTCTTCTGACACATTCTGGTTGCTTGATTATTTCTCAGTTAACAACTCTCTAAGGTGGATTTAGAATTTAGTTGCAGTGTACTTGCTGGCCTGTTTTGGTACAGGGAATTTTCTTATCTGGGATTTCCTTATGGTGATGTAATCATGAATTACATGAGTTCTTATCTCTTAAGAAATAGATAATCAAGATTCCTTTATAGAGATTCTTAACCTAGGTTCTATAAATATGTTTTTCAAAAATATTTTAATAGCTGCATGTCACTGTAATTGGTGTTCTTTGTAGTCCTATGTATTTTTAAAAAAATATGTTAAAAAAAAAAAACCCAAACATTCTAAGCAGGGGTCCAATGCTTTCACCAGAATACCAAAGGGGATCATGATCAGAAAAACATTGAATTTCAACTCTAATATAAGGTACAGATGGAGAAGTGAAAGCTGAAACTGAAAGAATGAATGAGTTCTCTCTGCAGTAGTAAAGAGAGAGAGAGAGAGAGAGAGAGAGAGAGAGAGAGAGAGAGAGAGAGAGAGAGAGAGAGAGAGAAGAAAATTTCTGAATTCATAGTTGCAAGACCAACAATCCAGTTGCTTTTCAAGCTCTAGAAAAAAAAAAAATCTATGACAAATTTCAAAGACTGCAAACAGACCCAGGTTAGCATTTTTGTTTTGGTGCATGAACTCCTTAAGCATCATTGTGGACCAAAAAGCATACTACAAATGGTCATCTCAGGCAAAGAGAATGGAAAATAAAGAGGATAATGGACAGCCAACTTACCAGATAGAATGTGAATGGAGCAACAACTAATTATTTTGATGATCCTCATTTGGGGCAAGCACACAAAAGAGGGTCTCAAATCAGCTTTGCAATCTATGATAGAAAAATCAAGCTAGTACTTGATTCAGGAGAAATCTAAGACAAATCCTTCCCCTTAGTAGAGAGGAAGAGGGTTCATAGATGCACTTGGAATGTAAGATGAAATTCAGATTTTTCCTTTTTTTTTTTTTTTTTCGGTTGCTTTTATTGATTTCATTAATTGCTTTCATTACAAGGTGGTGTTCATTTGGATTGGGGAGCATATTAGGATATGACAGTGATGTAAAAAAGACATCAGTATAAATGGAGAGGGGAAAAAAGTATGGGCATCTTAGGGATGGGTTTCATCCACAACATGTGCCTACTGATAGCTTCTTATTTTAACTAGTATTTTTGGCTAACTAGATCCTACATTCAGATGTTTCTCTTATAGGAACGTCTGTTAAATGTTTGTATTCTCTAAATTGCTGAGACCTGCAATAAAATCACAATCACCTTGTTTTAGCTACATCTATGTCATCAGATAGTAAATTGCCAAGCATGGTACTTTCTCCAAATTCAAGAATACAGTTTTTCATTTATAGAGATTCATAGTGTCAGAGCTTGAAGGCACCTTAAAGGCAATGGATCCTACCCTTTCATTTGTCACATGAGGAAACTGAGGCACAGAGAGGTTAAGTGACTTTCCTAGTCATCCCACAGATAGCAAATGTCTGAGGTGAGGTTCAAAGACAGATATACTGGCTCCAAGTCCAGACTTCAGGCTATCCACTATTCTATATTGATCTTGTTGGTAGTGGGAGTAGTTGTACCTTTTTAAGGCAGCTAGGTGGTTTAGTGGTTAGAGCACTGGACTCAAGTCTAAACACTGTCTCAGATATTTACTGAATTATCCTTGAAAATCACTTAACCACTGTCTACCTCAGTTTCTTCACCTTTAAAATGAGAACAATAATATTCTCTATCTCCCAATGTTGTCCAGTGAGGTCCAGTGAGATAATATTTGAAAGTGTTTTGCAAACCTTAAAGCGCTATGTAAATGCTAGCCATTATTATTTTGTGATACTATTAAAAGTGAGGTTAGATCATTTTTCTTGTTTATTTCCAAGTCTACAAGCATAAGTTTGCCCTAAGTACTGAACTATAGTTTTTGGAGTGAAGAACTAGATAGATTCCTTAAAGTTCAGAACATTTAAGGGTAAAAGCTTTTGGGGGACTCCAGACTATCTCTTGGATTCTGACAGTCTCGCCTACTCTGCTAAGATGAAAAAGAGAGACTGAACTCAAATATAGCCTTCTAAACATCTTCTTGATCTCTCTCTGAGAACATCTTTATGCCAAGACAGAAATATATAGCTTATGTGTGGGGAAAGAATAAATTTGGATTCTTCTTGAATTTCAAAGTTGTTTTGCAATTTCTCAACTTACATAGTTTCAGATGTTGGCAAAGCTTCTTCTAAGGCTGCATTTATAAGAATTTCATATTCAAAAAGTGGCGACCTCTCATTCATAGTCTATGGAATGAATCTGATCAAGGCATTTCCACTGATTACTAATGAAAATTTTGGCTTGGAGCAATTGGGGATATGGACCCAGAGAAATCTAGCTGTCAGGTTATATAAGGAACGTTATATAAATAGCCTTCCCAAAGGTTATTTGATTTCTGAAACCATATCCATTCAAGAGTGACTCTCAAATCATTTCTCAAATCTCAAATCATCATTAAAATGATTTCTATTCTTTTAAATTTTTTTATTATAGCTTTTTATTTATAAAACATATGCAGAGTAATTTTTCAACATTGACCCTTGCAAAACCTTCTGTTCCAACTTTTCCCCTCCTTCCCCCCACCCCCTCCCCTAGATGGAAGGTAGTCCAATACATTAAATGTTAAAATATGTCAAATCCAATATATGCATACATATTTATACAGTTATCTTGCTGCACAGGAAAAAAATGGCTCTAGAAAGAAAGAGAAGGAAAGCAAAAATGCAAGCAAACAATAACAGAAAGAATGAAAATGCTATGTTGTGGTCCACACTCATTTTCCAAAGTTCTCTCTCTGGGTATAGCTGACTCTCTTCATTACTGAACAACTGGGTCTGGTTTGAATCATCTCATTATTGAAGAGAGTCACGTCCATCAGAATTGATCATTGTATGTGATTTCTATTCTTGTTCAAGGTGCATGAAATGGTGATGATATATAACAGAGAATAAGAAGAACCACACCACATTTAAGTTTCCTATTTTCTTTGTACTGGAAAGGACACAATCAAAAGGACGAATGTGGTATTGATGGTACCCAAGATAATTGTGGCAATAGTAAAAAAAAAAAAAAGCACCTAGATGCTCATAGTGAATTTCAGTCATGAGCCCCAGATGAACTACATCTTTGGGAAAATTTCTGGCAGCTGTGACTATTGAGCCACTTTTCTTTGAAAGATCGTGGAGAATGCAAAGGATGTCACAGAACTGAAGAAGAACAACTATTGTGCTAGTTTTGTCGGGGGACAGGGGGAGGGAAGAATGAGAATGGGGCCTGCAAATTATAGGTTGTTGGACTTGATTTTAATTTCTCAGAAAATTCTAGAATACATCATTAAAAATATGGTTAGATGGACATTTTATATTATAGGATTGTTCTGAGGGTTGAGATTATGTATAAATGTTTTATAACCATGAAGTATCATTCATTTAGATACTATTATTATTTGTTTGATAAAGAATAGTCAGTTTAATTGCTATTAAAATTATTCTTCCCTATAAGATTTAACTAGAGCAAGAGTTTCCAAATCATGATCTAAGATCACTGTTGCTTGGTCTGCAGCTGTTCTCCAGCTGGCCCCAGAATTGGTGTTTCATGGCATCTACATTTATAATATTACTTGCATATATTTTAAACTGTTCTTTATTTGGTTCATGTTCAAAATAAAACCTTTTCCTTAGGGCATTTAATAAAAATCAAGCATTACTCCATTGGTGTCCTAGCAACATTTTCAAGTAATGTGAAAATAATGATAATGCTAATAGCTAATATGTATGCAGTTCTTTCTGTAAGGTGCTTTATCTACATACATTACCTCATTTGTGTACTACTTCTCAGCCCTAAGATGTATTATAAAGTTAAATGACTTTATTTATCTCTGAGAGCTTCTTACCCTTTGTGTGTGTTTATTCATGGACTCCTTTAAAAAAAAAATTATATATTTTTTAATTTAATAGTTTTTATTTACCAGATATATGCATGGGTAATTTTACAACATTGACAATTGCCAAACCTTCTGTTCCAATTTTTCCCCTCCTTCCCCCCACCCCTTCCCTCCAGATGGCAGGTTGACCAATAAATGTTACATATATTAATGGACTCCTTTTTAAAGTCTGCTGAATCCTATAGAATGTTGCCTATATTCATAAATGAAGGAAATGTTAAATTTCAATTAGAAATGGGTTTGTAAAAATCAAGGTGTACTTTCCCTTCTCCTTACATTCAAATGAACAGATCAGAAATCTATTCATGAATCCCTGAGCGGGGTCTGTGGACTCAAGATTAAGACTCCTCATACTAGAAGAAGGGGATTACTTGATTCTTGTATTTTGGAGTACTTTTCTTTCATCAAGGACGAAACTTCAACATTAATACTATTAAACCTAGACTTTGTACAGGTCCCTTGAGGAGATAGAAGTCAATTTATGGTGAAGGCTAGTTACTAATCAAGTTTCACTTGTCTTCAGTGTGTATTTAGCCTGAGAGTTTGCTTGGAAATTAAGGGTTGTTAGAAAAAAAGTCAAATATAAAATCTCTAAGATTGAACTTTGTTCCCATCAAGTCAGAACTTTCATTCTGATCCAGGTTACAACTTGGTATTTAGGGGTATTTTACCCATTATGCTGACCTATGCTGAAGATATTTGTGGGCCACTAAATTATAGTGTACTATGTTGTTGAAATAGACATGTATATACCCAGGCAAACATAGTTGGAAAGAAAAAACAAACCGTACATGAAAACTCATTGTCTTTTACCAGCTGGACAACCTCTTAACATAGCTCTGGCTTCAGTAACTGGTTAAAACTATTGACTTTCCTATTAAAGAGACATTCCACTGAACTCAATCCTTGGCCAGCCCATCTGCAAGCTGATGGAGCATTATGAAGACATTTGCTTTACTTTTCTGGGCTTTTTCTCTTACTATTTTTAGCCCCTCATAATTAACATTGTAGGGAGCATGACGCCATCCTACCTTGTATTATGTAGCTCTGGCATCCTGGACTAGACATGGGCAGCTGTCTTCATCGTGGGGTGGCTCATTATCAGAAATGTGAGGGTACTGTTCTACTATGGTTGAGTTCAAAAGATTAAATTAAAGGGTAGTGGCTTTAAATGACTAAGTAGGGAACAAACCAAACTTGTTCAATCTGTTATTCATGGCAGCCAAGATCTAAAAGATTATTGCTGAGTCTCTAAATTTCTCTTCACTGTTGTACAAATGAAGCGAAATCTAGCCAAAATGTAGAATAGTACTAAGTTCTAGATTTCTATATCCTTTCTTTAAAAAAAATTTAGGGATTTTTCTTTAAATTGTCACTTCTCATCAACTCCCCTCTTCCTCCAACCCCATCTTTGCATACCATCAGATTCCATCTTGTTAAAATGAAGCAAATCAAACTAATACATTAACCATACTTAGTAATTTGTGTCTCCTTCTATACCTACAGGGTACTTTCACCAAATGGAAGCAATACCATTCATCTGGAGTCAAAATCGGCCATAACACTGATCCAGATTTCTCAAGTCTTTTAAGATTGTTTTCTTTTGTTACTGGGATCATAGTGTAAATTGTTTTCTTCATTTATTCTGTATTAGTATGTACAAGTTTCCCCAGATTTCTAAGAATTCTCCATATTTTTCATTGTTTATAGTTCATTGTTGTAGTCTGTTATATTAGGATATCACAATTTGTTCAATCATTCCCAGTTGATGATCATTAACTGTGCTTTAAGTTTGTCTTTTTTTTTCTACCACAAAAATGTTGCTTACATAAAAAAAAAATAATAATATATACATAAAACTGGAACTAAGACTTTTAGGACACTCTGTGCCTAGGACCTTCCTCTCTGATTCTCTTCTTTCTGGTGGATATTGGGATTGTCAAAGTCAAATAGAAATGGATTTCTACAGAGTGCATGTTTACTCAGAAAATCACAAATTTATAATAATATCTATGTTGTACTCTATTTTTATTTATTTTGTTAAATATTTTCCAATTCCATTTTATTCTGGTCTCCTCCCCTTTAATTTGCTTGTCCTCAAAGACATTTTCTAGGCTTCTTGTTACCTGCAGAAAATGAATTTGACATCTCTGGCATATATATGACTAGTAATGATTTGACAGGTCAAAGGTTTAACGACTTTTTTAGTTCCTTTAGCCTTCTAATAATAAGATTCTTTAAAATAGTCACACAGAGAGATTCAAGATGGACAGGCTTGACAGGATGTCATTAGTATATTTTTTAAAACATAAGATTCCAGATAAGGTGTAGCATTATATATGCTTTCATGCCCTTGGTACTATTAAGTGGGGCAAGAAAGATCTTTTGAGTCCTCTTTGGGATATCTTAGGGTGCTAAAATCAGGAACTGGATAATATAATGATAATAAAAATTTTAAACTCAACATGACAAAAAATTTAAAATTAAAGGAAGTTGAGTTGCCATATACCTCAACTTCCTATCATGAGCTCTGATATTAATCAGTTTATTGTAGTTAGTGACTAAAGTGTTAGAGACAGCCTATATCTGTTTATGAAATAGAACACTATATATACAATTTAAAATTTTTAAAGTTTGTGGGGAATCTAGGAGTTGATCTAGTTGAAGATTTCATTTTATAAAGAAACTGAGGCACAAAAGCTACTTATTCAAAGAATTAGAACCCAAGGCTTCTGATTACCAGGTAAGTGCTTTTTCCCCCCATTATATGTGCCTAATGATACCAAATCCTGCAATTACTGATATCACCATAGTTAGTAGATGAATTAAGAAAGAGAAAAGTTATTGATAAAATATATTTCATATTTTATAATGTTATAAGGTAAATTTTAATTTGGCATTTTGGGGGGCAGAAGTTGCTGTTGTAATCATTGGAAGCACTTAATAAATAAATCTAAAAGAATATTGTAAATAACCTATTAAATTACTAGAAGAGTTAAAATACATTTGTTGTTTATATAAGTTCACAGAACAAAAAATGTTGGAGACCACTGATGAAGATCAGATGGTTAATCTTAACTTTAGTCAAAACATAAATATAAATGTTATCATTCAGTTTTGCTTTTGACTAGCCAAATATTATAAGCAAGAAGAACATTAACTCTTTTATTATTTTTTAAGTCAATATTACCCCTGTTTCCATTTAGGGAATTTCACCTGACATCTTTATGGCTCTATTCACCATCCCTGTGACTTTCCAGCCCAAAACACTCTTTCCCAGACACTGTTCCTCTATATGCACCTTACTTCCTATGGGGGGGGGAAAACAAAACAAAACAAAAAAAAACCTCCTTGATGTCTTGCTTTTGTATTTGTATCTTCAACATTTAGCATAGTGGGTGGTACATAATAAGACCCTAATAAATGCTTTTTATTCATTGATTCATTTTGTGAATGGCATTTCTATGAGAGTCTGATGGCTAAAATGTCCTATCCACTGGCACACAGTAAATGCTTAATAACAACAACAACATGTGTGTTCCACACTTCATATATTGCTTTTTCTATTTGTTGGGTAGTTTTACTCAACTAATTTTTATTCTTTGATATGAAGGATAGGTTTTCTGGGAGAAGTGGAGGAGGGCCATACTGGAAAACATAGGTAATATAAAAACAAATGATTATCAATCAATCAATTACCAATGTTTTGTTTATGATTTCCACTTTATAGTGAGGAAGAAGCCTGTTGAGCCTATGAATACAGGAGAGAAAATGGATACGATAGTCTTGTCTTCATTGTATCTCAAGTAGGACTGGGAAATTACTTGTGACCAAAGACTTTGATTCAAGATTTGCCTATTGTATATTTAGCTTTGTATATTTAGCAGGAATTCCCATTCCTGCTGGCATCTTGTTAACTTTTAAATACTATCACCATTTTACTATTATTAGTTCCTTACTTTTTAATCAAGGAAGATGTAAGCATGAATCAGGCACCATGGGGAATAGTGGATTTTTAATTAATGACTTTGAATGACAGGAAAGATCTGATTTATGGACAATACTATCACTAGGTAGAGGTATATAAATAATTGTAGCTGACTGTGAAGTGCGTGACCAAATTATTCTTATATTAGATAACAATTTATATTTAATTGAATTAAAAAAGCAAGCCAACTAGTGTCTGTCTTTACAGAGCTTACATTCCACAGGGGAAAATATCGCCTCTTTTTGCCCACTCTGTTATCCATAAAATTTATCCTCTTCCACCAGAGTGGAAGTGTTGAGAATCACGTTAGTATTTCAGAGCTGTAAATTGTCTACTATCCCAGTCAACCTTCAAATGAAATTATTTCTTTCAACTATAAATATGATTCTTATGAATTCCTGTTAGAGCTAGGCTTCTTCGCCCCATCTTTTTGAGGGATTTGCTTTTAACCTTATTTTAAAAAAAAAAGTTATTTGAGAAGCTATTTTAGGAAAAGTTATGTCAAATTAAAGCAACAATTATTCCCTAAAGACGAGCTAACAACAAAGAGTTTGGTCTTTAAAAATAAAATTGATGCCTTTTATTTATACATTGCAATTATTTCTGGGAAAAAGACCCAACATCAAACACATTGTTTGTCAGGTAGCAGGTACTCAATATATGGTTGTTGAATCAGAAACATTAGAAAGAAATGTAGTAACCATTCTGGGCAATGGCCCCAACTCAACACTGTAGATTGCAGGTTGTGATTACTACAGGTTCAAGGAATTTTATAGGTTCTAAAACCCACATGGAATCTCATGAGCCCCCACCCAGTTGCTTATCTTTAATAAATGGTAGACATATTTATCTCAAAGCTAAGACATTTATAAGATGGAAGAGTAAGAACAGAAGTCATCCAAAGAGCTATCAAATTGTGCATACCCTTTGAGCTAATAGTGTCTCTACTGGGTCTGTAATCTAAAGAGACAATAAAAAAGGGAAAAGGTCCTATGTGTGTAAAAATGTTTGTAGCAGCCCTCTTTGTGGTGGCAATGAACTGGAAACTGAGTGGATACTCATTGGTTAGGGATTGAATGAATAAGTTATGGTATATGAACGTTATGGAATAATATTGTTCTATAAGAAACGACTAGCAGGATGATTTCAGAGAGGCCTGAAATCAGAGAGATTTACATGAACTGATGCAAAGTAGTGAGCAGAACTAAGAGAACATTGTACATAGCAACAGCAAGATTATATGATGATCAATTCTGATGGACATGGCTCTTTTCAACTGTGAGGTGATTCAGGCCAGTTCCAATGATCTTGTGATAGAGAGAACCATCTGCACCCAAAGAGAGGGCTGTGGTTATGGAGTGTGGATCACAACATAGCATTTTCATCTTTTTTGTTGTTGTTTGCTTATATTTTGTTTTCTTTCTCATTTTTTCCTTTTTGATCTGATTTTTCTTTGTACAGCACAATAATTGTGGAAATATGTATGAAAGAATTGCACATATTTAAAATATATTGGATTACTTACTGTTTAAGGGAGGAGATAGAGGGAAGGGAAGGAGAAAAAAAATTGTAACACAAAGTTTTGCCAAGGTAAATGTTGAAAGCAATACAAATGTTTTGAAAATAAAAAGCTTAAAAAAAGAACAAAAACTATAAAACATTCCCTTCTTCTCCACTCCCAAATCTGAGTTTGATTTCCCATAAATATATTCAGGAAGAGAAGTCACATGCACAGCACACATTAGTAATGAAGCACACATGAAGAGAACACACAAACTCAATTCAACTCCCAGTCTGCAGGTCCCTCAGTATCTTTTCTTCTCTTGCAATCTTCGTGTCACTCTTCTTTGAATACAGTATCTCTACTATGCAGCATTGAATTATATTTTAATCATAATGGGCTGTTATTATTTACTTGTTTTAGTTGTGCTTGATTCTTCATGACTACATTTTGGGGTTTTCTTGGCAAAGATACTGGAAGTGTTTGCCATTTCCTTCTCCAGGTCATTTTACAGATCAGGAAACTGAGGCACACAGGGTTAAATGACTTGTCCAGGGTCACACAGCTGGTAAATGTCTGAGACCAGATTTGAACTCAGAGGGAGTTAGTCTTTCTAACTCCATTGCCTGCAATATATCCACTACATCACCTAGTTGCCCTTCACAACATAAGTTATTTAAAATTGAATTTATGGATGTAATCCCAAGCCATGATCTCAGAGGACCTACAGGCTATTCATCTCTTAGCTAGAGAGAAAACAACTATGAAATATAAGACAACATGACTCATAATTGGGTTTCTTTTTCATGACATATTTAACAGAAAGGGGGATTTTTGTTTGCTTTGTTTTTTAAATAAATCAGCCTTCTTTTGATATATACTGGCTATGTGACCCTTGGCAAGACATTCATCCTCTCAGTGCCTTACTACTAAGCAGCATCTATATAGAACATTGAGGTTTGCAAAGCTCTTTACACATGATCTTCCAAGGTACCCTGTGAGGTAGGGCTATTATTATCCCCATTTTGTGGATGAGGAAACAGAGTCAGGCAGTGGTTAAGCAACTTGCCCAGGATTACCCAGCTGATAGCATTTGAACCCAGCAATAGTAGTAGTTGGTTTTGGTACTGTTATTGTAATAGTTGGAGTAGTAGTAGTAGTTCACATGAATACAACGTAGCACTTACTATATGCCAGGCAGTGTGCCAAATGCTTTATACATATTATCTTATTTGATCTTCACAACAATCCTGGAAGGTAGATGTTATTAATATCCCCATTTTACAGTTGAGGAAACTGAGGCAGGCAGTCATTAAGCAACTTGCCCAAGATTGCCCAGCTGGTAAGTGTCCAAGATGGCATTTGAACTCAAGTTTTTCTGACTTTGGGACCAGAATTCTCTTCTTCCGACCACAATAGTGCTTCCCATTGCCTGGGCAGCTGACTGTAAGTGGCAAAGAAAGAGCCAATCTGCACTGGTGGAGGGTTTTTCTTCACGTGGAAATTGCTTATATAAATGAAGTCACAGGTCCAATTTCTTTCCCTCTCCTTTTCTTTTTTTTTTTTTTAATTCTGGGAAGAGATTTGGTGGGAAAACAGGGAGTGGAGTAATAGTGATGAATCATTAAAAACACACACAAAAGAGAACAGAGGAAGACTCAGAGGGGAGCACAAGCAGAGCAGTGTTGAAACTAACATGCTGAATTTATTATATGCTTTAAAAATAAAGAGAGAAGCTGTTTGTAGTAGAGATTTCTGGCTTCGTATGCGATTCCCTTTTTTTTTTTCTGTTCTTTGTATGTGAAAATGCTTATATTAATTAGTGCTTGTTAAGAATAGAATAGCAAAAAATAAAACATTGTCTAAAAATAAATTGAATTTATTGAGCAAAGGATTTTTCATTTTTCAAGAACACCCAAGCCCATCATTTTTCATCCTCATTTTATAATTGTAAACCTGGTCCCCTGAAACAAGAATTTAATTCATCCTTGACTCTATCTTTTCACCCAATATATTCAATCAATCCAAATCTTGTAATTTTGATTTCTACAACACTTCTCATATATGACCCCTAATCTCTGTTCAAACGACCCCCACCCTAGCTCAGACCTTTATCACCTCTCACTCAGACTGTTACAAGAGCATCCTTCCTACCCGGTCTATCTTCCTCTTTGCCTTACTCCACCTCATTCTCCACACTGCTGCCAAAGTAATTTTTCCTAAAGCAAAGTGCTGACCTCATCCTTGCATCCTTAGTATTATTGCATTACTTGCATCCTCAGTAAACTCTAGTGCTTCCTTATGGCCTCCAAGATCAAATAGAAAGCCCTGTCTGATATTTATAGTCTTTTATAAGCTGGTTCCTTTCTTTTTTTTTTTTTTTTTTTTTTTTTTTTTTTTAATTTTTTTTATTATATATATATATATATATTTTATAATATTATCCCTTGTATTCATTTTTCCAAATTACCCCCCCTCCCTTATTCCCTCCCCCCGACGACAGGCAATACCATACATTTTACATGTGTTACAATATAGTCTAAGTACAATACATGTGTGTGAATATCATCTTCTTGTTGCACAATAAACATTAGAATCCGAAGGTACATGCAACCTGGGCAGACAGATATTAGAAGCTGGTTCCTTTCTATTGCAGTGCATTTTCCAGGTCTACTCCCCAAATTCTACTCATACTTGAATCCTGGGTCCCCAAGGATAATTCAAAGGTATAGGGGTTGCTCTGAGGAGTTAAGGACTTTCTTTGCCATTTCTAAGACTCATTAGCTTCCACCATTGTACCTTCTTCACTGATTACCAGTACACATAAATTACTTGCTAAGATTAATTAGCTTTTGAGAATGGGTATGATTAAGCATTAAGTTGGTATAAAACATTCCCCCAAAGTCTACAACATATTTCTTCAACGCATACAGACTTTAGGGGAACATTGATTTAAGCTTAGAAAGCACACGTGGCTCTGGAGTCAGGAAGACTTGGCTTCAGACAATAATTGTGTGACCATGGTCAAGTCACTTAACCCCAATTGCCTCCATAAAAAGAAAGAAAAAGTACAATTATGGAAATACTTCTTTTATTCCATAAATTAAAAAAATATATATATCATTTAACAAAGGAAAGAAAGTACAATTATAGCTCCAGAAAGTTTTTTTGCTAGAATACTCAAGTTTTTCCATTTAGGGAATAGCTGTCTGTTGGGTTCTTGAATCTGCTTTTCCTCAATGAGTCTACTTTCTCTTCAGCTCATGCTGCCCATTATAGTTCTTCTGGGACATTATTAGGGTATTGTTGATCAGTTCACATCCTTATACTCCTGAATTTCATAAGATCATAATCAAGGGTCAAGATGGGAGAAAGAGACATAGACTGTCTCTGCCCAATCCTGCAATCAAATCCTTTTCAAGAGTGACTCTGAGTACTCTGTCCTCAGCTTTCAAGCATTCAAATGTGGTTTCCTATTTTGTGCAAAGCCCATAAGGCGAGACCAAATTTCCTCACCCAAACCAATAAACCTACTGTGCAACTATCAAAACTTTTTTTTTTTTTTTTTTCCTGAGTCTGGGGTTAAGTGACTTGCCCAGGGTCACACAGCCAGGAAGTGTTAAGTGTCTGAGACCAGATTTGAACTTGGGTCCTCCTGAATTCAGGGCTGGTGCTCTATCCACTGAGCCACCTAGCTGCCCCAATTTTGTTCTTTTCTAATTAGTTAATACAATTGTTCACCTCTAGTTGTATGCCTTTAATGTTCATACCTCTCACTATAGTCAAGGAAACCCTCACTCCTCCACTATTCAATTCTTCTTACACATTATTCTCTTCCATGTACTCCCTAGTCCAGTCATACCGGTCTGTTTGCTTCCCCTCACATATACTCCATTTCCAAATTCCAGACCTTTGCATCAGCCATCCCTATGCCAAGAGTGCTCTCATTCTTTACCTTTGACTTTTGGAATCTCTGGTTTTCTTCAAAGTGTTAATACCACTATTTTTCTGCAAGAGGCCTCAAATACCACTATTTTTCTGCAAGAGGCCTCAAATACCACTATTTTTCTGTAAGAGGCCTCAAATACCACTATTTTTCTGCAAGAGGCCTTTCCTAGTTCTTCCAGCTAGTAGGGCCTTCCCCTTTAAGAATCTCTCTCTCTCTCTCTCTCTCTCTCTCTCTCTCTCTCTCTCTCTCTCTCTCTCTCTCTCTCTCTCTCGATATAGTTATAGCTACAGATAGATAGATAGATATTTACCTATATCTGTCTATGTATATATGCATATCTTATTCATAGCTGTTTATATGCATGTTGTTATTATTCTCCATGCCTTTCCCCCACATTAGAAAGTAAGCACTATGTGGACACATGCTGTTTTTGCTTTTTCTTTCTATCCCCAGCACCTAGCACAGAGTTTGAAATATAGTAAGTACTTAATAAATGCTTGTTGATTGATTGATTGATTGCTGAGGATGGAGAAGGAGTCCAAACCTGTAATTTTATTGTGTGGGGAAATTCCAATGTCAAAACTATCACCACCAAGATAGATCAGCCACTCATCTGTAATTTATAGTCTCAGAGAGTTGCCTGGGGCAACCATTATGAGCTGTAACATAGCATTCCTCTTTTGTCTTTCTTGGCTGCTAAGGCAATTTAAAATAAATGATTTCAAAATTTTCAAAGAAGTCTGCTGATTTCTCATTTCTTTTCTTACTTTTAATGTTTTCATTAGAATGTAGACAAATAAGATGTTTTTTTCCCCCCTTGTGGATGAAAGATGGGGAGGAAGCATATATTTGTAAATAGATGTGGAGATTAGCCTGAAGCTCAATCCATAGCTTTGCTAAAGTATGGCCAAAAGAGAGTCATGATAATGGAGAGAGGAATGATGCATTCTACTCCCAGGGGTACAGAGTATGTGCTTAAGTCCTGAGTTTCAGTGTGTTTTTTGAGGCCAAAAAACCTTTTAAGTATAAAGAGTGAAACATCCCCTGGTGTACTATCCTATTCCCCATTCCCACACCGATCTACCATGTGGACCCTCAGCTCCAGCCTGGATCCCCAGGCAATGAGAAATTGACTATCAGTCCTGTAGCATGTGATGGTCAATGATGGCTTTATTGGTCTATACTCTAGGGTGAAATATGATCACGAATGTCACCTTTCTTTGCAAAGGGCCATAACCAAAACCAAAAATAATTCCACTCTGAGATAGGGAGCTCAATTAATATCACCCCTGCCCCCATCTTACCCCCTGTCCAACTAGCTTTCAATCCTGGATTCTTACTCATTCCCTTACCAATGGAGAATGCAGCTTTTCTTATCCTCCCTTTCTCATGTATGTATGTCACTGTCATTAAAAAAAATTCCAATCCAAGAGAAAACAGGACCTTAACTGCTCCATTTCTAAATTAAGCTACAGCTTGAGCTAAAAATAGCTTTCTAGTCTTGAGAAGCTATGCAGCCTGAATTTCAATGGCCTATTTCTCCCCAGACAGATAAGTCTAGTATTCTCTATATTGCGGCAGCATTGAGCTAGGTGAGAGCTCTCTGACTTTTCTTCTACATTCATTTCTCCTTTAGGGTCAAGGCAGAATTTAAAAAGTCCAACCATAGTTTTAGCTCTAATATTTATGCAGTTTTTTCTTGGCCCAAGGAAAAGTTCTATGTCTTTTTCTTCTTGTTTAAAAAAAAAAAGTGCTTTATTGATGCCTCTTGTTTTATATCAGCCATTTTAGGATATACTGGGCTGTGAGCCCTCCTTCAGAATGAGGAAAGGCAGATAAGAGAATCAACAGATACTGTAAATCTTCTTGAAAGTATGTTATATAAATACATGTATGTACAAACACACACATGTATATATACATGCATATAAATGTGTATTTGTTGTTCAGTTGCATTCATATCCAACTCTTTGTGACCCCATTTGTAAAGATATTGGAGTGGTTTCCCATTTCCTTCTCCAGTTTTAATTGACAGATGAGGAAACTGAGGCAAACAGGATTAAGTGACTTGACCAGGGTCATATGGCTAGTATCTAAGGTTGAATTCAAGTGATTCTCCTGACTTCAGTCCCACCACTCTATCTACTGAGCCATCTAACTACATATATGTATGTGTGTGTATATCTATATACACACATGTCTAATACATCACATATATGCACATGTATCCATGTGTTTAATATATGTTGCATATAATTTATATACACATATACAGATTCACACACATATATGCATAAAACACATGGATGCATACATGTATATTTTCTTTTTCTGTTATAAGAAATAGCTGACAGATAGACAGAAGGAAAAGGGATATACTGGGAAATATAAGTGATATAGAAATGTGTGTATACATTATGTGTACATATCTCTCCTGATAATGTCATTTCCTTGAAAATATGGACCTTTTGTTTTTATCTTTGTTTTATCTTTATCTTAGCATAGTGTCTAGCACATAGTAGTCAATTAATAAATGTTAGTTGATTGATTAGCAATCCTGAGTGGGAGGTAGTGGGAGGTACACTTATCATAAGAGTCAAAGGCCCTGTGTTCAAATCCCAGCTCTGCTATATTATCTATGTGACATCAAACCATTAAACCCCTCTGATTTCCATTTTCCACAAGTATAAAATTGGAGGGTTGAAAAAGAATCAAAAACTGGAGATGATAAAATTATAATAACCAAAGAAGATTCCAAAAGGGGAAGTTGAAAACATATTTCCCTTTCTTCTTTGCAGTTAAAGAGGACCATGGATGCAATACTGCATAGAATATCCAACTTAATTGATGTGTTGGTTAGTTTTCTTTTCTTTTGTGCTTTTATTTTTGTTTGCTTTTTTGTTATAAGAGATGGATAACTGAAGGCAGAAGGAAGAGGCATATGTTGGGAAATGCAGGTAGTATAAAAAAATAATAATTGAATCTAATAAATAAATAATTATAATAACAGTTAAATAATAATCAAATTAAATAATAATAAAATACAGAATTTGAGATAGGGCAGAGAGAAGAAGAGAAGGGAGAGAGAGAAACAATGGAGACGGAAAGGCAGACACAGGACAAAAAGACAGAAACAGAGACAGACAGACACACACACACACACACACACGCAGAGGGAGAAAGACAGAGAAACAGAGACAGAAGGACTTTTAGAGAGTGACAGAGACAGAGAGACAGAAACAAAGTTGAGGATGGAGAGAGGAGGTTCTCCAAACCATCCATCATAGAGAAGAAGCCCCCTCCAAGGCCACTCTCTATCCAGTGTCATGGGAAGGAGAGCAGATGGCCTGCACCCTCACCCTTGTTCCCTCCATGACCCCCAACCCTACCTCTACCCAGCCCCACCTTCTCCTCTGTTTTATAACACACAGATATTATTGTTGCCTGTGTTTTCCCATGGCAGGGATGTTAATTGTTCTTTGTTTAAGTATTTTCTGCTCTTGTCCAGCCGTCTGGCCTTGTAAATATTCCCATCTCTCTAATCAGTTATAAAGCTTCTTATTCACAATTCTCTTGCAACTGGCTATTTTATAAATTGCAAGAGTCTCTTTAGCCTTGAAGAACCTGCAAGGGCAGGGGTAGGCCCTCTGCCAGATCGAGGCTTGCCAGGAGTTTATTCATCTTGGGTCATTTTGCTCTGGCTAATTTTGTGAAGAGTTTTTGATTCTTGCCAGGGTTGGGTCCTAGAACTGTACTTTGTAGACTAGACCAGGCCTTCTTAAACTTTTCCCACCCCATGATCCCCTTTCATCCAGGAAATTTTTACTCAACCCTAAATATATAAGTATATAAAATAGGTATACAAATCAAACATTTACTGATAATAAATTTCTCTTTTATAGACAAAAAAATCTGGGCTGAAGGAGTTATGTGACTAGACTATATATAGCTAGTGTCTGAGGCAGGATTTAAAATCAGATATTCCTAACCCCAAGCCTGGTACTCCATCCTCTATGTCACCTAACTATCTATGAGAGCATTGTGTGCTGAAATTAGTTCAGACCTAGCTCATGAGTTGATTGTTAAATTTTCAATGTGACTATTTCCATCTCAAAAAGCAATAAATTTACAATTGATTGACTGTTTTGCTGGTTTTCTAGACTTGAGAAAATGTTAATAGCACAGATTAAATTTAAAAGTGTGGTGAATATATCTCCCATCCCTCCCAGAGCCAGCTGTTAAATGTGACAAAGCATACTGCTACATATGGATTTAGTTAAATGTATAGCAAGGTACCAGTGAAAATAGAAATTACTTTGGTCATCCAGTCTTAGAGTTGAAGGGATTTTTCCGTAACCTGCTTTTCTTGAAATCTCTCCTTTATCCCTTCCCTTTCTTCTTCATCCCTAATGGGGACCCTATGTTGCAACCATGATCCTTAGACTTGGTTTCTTCCTCCTCCTAGGCATTCTGGTCAGGCAAAAACTTAGGAGAAACAGCAAGAGAAGGCATACAAGGGGTCTAGGCCTCTTTGGTTTTCACTTTCCTCAGGCCTAAAATAGTGGTATTGGACAAAATAATCTCTAAGATCTTTCCTAGCTGTAAGTCCAGAATCATACCCATTAATCAGCAAACATGTATTCATGTTTTGGCTTACTATGGGCCAGGCATTGTGCTAAATGCTGAGAATATAAAAAGAAACATATAGAATCATATGATCCTACTACTTGAATAAAGATTATTTGCCCAACACTATAATTTTATGTGTGAAGAAAGTGCCCTGGAAGAGCAAAAAACTCAGTCTGGAGATTATGGGTAATTGGAACCAGAGTAATTTCTTCCTATTTTCATTGGAGCTACCATTCACTGGATTAAAAAGATTATAATTCTCAAGAATGGAAAAAAAGACTGGGAAAATTTTTAACAAGAAAGCTGGTAAAGCCATAAAGGGCATAGATAAGCCAAACATGGATTTTTTTTTTCCACCCAATTTCAGACAAGTAGAACAAGAGCCACCATCTTATCTCCCTGCTTGAAGCTCGTATGAGGGCAATCGTGGGACAACAAAGAACATGAAACCACATAGTTGGTAGCAAGGTCATGGAAACTTTTCCTTTCACCCAAGAGATGGCAATCTGAAAATAGAAATAGTTTCCCGAAAGGGTTAGAGAAATCCAGGCACGACTGATCTGTGATGAGTTATAAAAGGATGTTTTGGGAGCATATACCTGACCTTTGGCTCCTGATGTCATCAAGGGCAACTGTGCCCCAGTACAAGATGTCCCTTGGTGCATTTCTTAAATAAAATGAATTTTCAATATGTTCTTTCTGGGCAGATTTTCCCTAAAACATTAATTCTCATCTTTGATGTAAGAAGAGGGAGGAAAAACCAAAACAAAACTAGTTTTAGTGTTTGAAAAACATGGTGACCTAAAAAGATATTAGTACTTAGTGGCAAACAGAAACTATACCACTTAACCACATTAGCAGCCAAGAAATAGGCAAGTTGACCTAATTCTTTATTCATATATTTGCTTTATTTTAAGAAAGCCTCTATAAATGGGATGGGATCTTCCCCCTCTCTCTGATACTGCTCAGACTTACCTCCTGTTCTCCTCATTCAGTGTATAGAATATAGAAAGTTTGGTTGACTCCTAGCTTCAACCCTTTTTAGCAGCGTCACTTTGGACAAACACTTTCTTTTCTTGTTTTTTTTTTTTTTTTTTCTCTTCTGCAAAGAAGGGAGTTAGACTGGCTAATCTCTGTGGTTCTTTCAAGCTTTAAAAAATTCTCTTAATCAAATGACAACTTATGCTTTTATTGATATAATACTTAGGAATAACCATAAGTTGACCAACTTAGCAGCAACTGTGTAGGTCATAGGCTGACCCAAACATCCTTTGCTGTCTGCTTTGGGGATTTAGAAATATTGGTACACAGATAAGAATGGCCCTTAATATTATAAGCAGGAGACCTATATTGGGCACATTTTAACCTCACACAAGGGAAGGTTTATGATTCAAGGGGACATCCAAAGCTGAGAACACAGAAGGGAAGGCAGAGGTAATAAAGGGAAGATTTGACTAGAGCAGTCATCAGATTTCTTTGATCCATTTCAGAAGGAGAAAAGGATTTGAATGTTGTTGAATCAATCAATAAACATTTATTATTTTTTTTATTTACAAGACATATGCGTGGGTAATTTTTCAGATTGAACCTTGCAAAACCTTCTGTCCCAACTTTTCCCCTCCTTCCTCCTCTCCCCTAGATGGCAGGTAGACCAATACATGTTAAATATGTTAAAGAATATGTTAAAAACAATATATGTACACATGTCCAAACAGTTATTTTGCTGTATAAGAAATCAGACTTAGAAAGAAGGTAAAAATAACCTGAAAAGGAAATAAAAAATGCAAGTGAACAAAAACAGAGGGAGTGGAAATACTATTGTGGTTCACACTTACACTCATTTGCCATAGTTCTTTCATTGGGTGTAGCTATTTATCTTTATTATTGAACAAATGGAACTGATTTGGTTCATATCATTGTTGAAGAGAACCACGTCCATCAGAACTGATCATCATACAGTATTGTTGTTGAAGTGCATAATGATCTCCTGGTCCTGCTCATTTCACTCAGCATCAGTTCATGTAAGTCTCTCCAGGCCTTTCTGAAATCTTCCTGCTGGTCATTTCTTACAGAACAATAATATTCCATAATATTCATATACCATAACTTATTCAGCTATTCTCTAATTGATGAGTATCCATTTCATTTCCATTTTCTAACCACTACAAAAGGGCTGCCACAAACATTTTTGCACATATGGGTCCCTTTCCCTTTAAAATCTCTTTGGGAGAAAAGCCCAGTAGTGCAGGATCAAAGGGTATGTACAATGTGATAACTTTTTGAGCATAGTTCCAAATTGCTCTCCAGAATGGTTGTCTGCTCAATAAGCATTTATTAAGCTCCTACTTTATGCCAAGATGACAAAGATGAGAATGAAGTAGTTCTTATCCTGAAGTAACTCATATTTTAATGGGATTTAGGAATGACATGAACAGAGATAATAAATAGGTAGAGAATATAGTAGAAAAAGTAAATGTGAAGTAATGTCTGAGGGAGGCTACTCCCAATTTGGTGGGAGGGGGAAGAGTCAGGAATAGGTCTTGAGTAAGAGGTAGAGCTTGTTTGTTGGTTTATGGAGGTAGTGGTTGTTGCCTTTCATTTTTTTTTTTTTTTTTTTTTTTACCTGAGGCAATCGGGATTAAGTGACTTGCCCAGGATCACACAACTAGGAAGTGCTAAGTGTCTGAGGCCAGAGTTGAACTCAGATCCTCCTGACTTCAAGGCTGGTGCTCTATCCAATGCACCACCTAGCTGCCCCTTGCCCTTCATTCTTGAAGAGGATCAATGTTAGAGTCAAGATGTGATGTGTCTAACTGTGGTTGAACAGATCAATATAAGCTCGAATGGCAATGCCACAGGTTGGGCACAAATAGTCTATATGAAGTTAGGCTGAGCCTTAAAGTTACCGGAGAGTCTATAAGGCGAAAGTGGGGAGTGAGAGCATTCCAGACAAGGAGAGACTGCCAGCAAAAGGATAGAAAATGAAATAACAGATATAAAGAAAATAAGATAGCACAGCTTGGTGAAGATGTGAAAAGTGTGACTGTGTTTAATATTCAACACT